>NC_079877.1:34255470-34945591 GCF_029227915.1 Hydractinia symbiolongicarpus
ACCGTTAGAAAGTCAATGAAATGTACTTTTTGAAGCTGTCTCTAATTCTTCAGCGCGAACTAACGGCTAGGATTGGTCCCACAGTAAAAAATGACTTATTTATCTAAATTTTTAAAAAAAGGCTACCCAGAGCCTAATGTAATCGCTGAATTCCAGCAATCATGTCAAATTAAGAAGAATGTTATTCCTTGGAGACCTTTTGCCTCATTTATCACATTTATAAGGTCACAGTCCTGAATCAGTTCAAATAATTCCCACAGTCAATCGTTTCACTGTTAAAAGCGATACAACTTAGGAATATCCGAAGAAAATCACTAAATACATTTTGGTACGAATATGTGACGCAACTGTTGTAACTCAAACGGATTGACACCGTTAGAAAGTCAATGAAATGTGGTTTTTGAAACTGTCTCTATTTCTTCGGGGCGCGATAACGGCTAGGATTGGTCATACAGTAAAAAAAGACTTATTTATCTTAATTTTTAAATAAAGCGCTACCACAGCGCCCAGTGTAATCGCTGAGTTCTAGCAATCATGTCAAATTAAGAAGAATGTTATTTCTTGGAGTCCAATTGTCTCACTTATAACATTTATAAGGTCCAAGTCCAAAATAAGTTCAATTAAGTCGCACAGTCAAACGTTTCACAGTTAAAAGCGATACAACTTAGTAATATCGGAAGGAAATCACTAAATACATGTTGGCACGAATATGTGACCCAACCGTTGTAACTCAAACGGATTGACACCGTTAGAAAGTCAATGAAATGTACTTTTTGAAACTGTCTCTACTTCTTCAGCGCGCGATAAGGGCTAGGATTGTTTCCACAGTAATAAATGACTTATTTTTCTTAACTTTTAAACAAAGCGCTAACACAGCGCCCAGTGTAATTGCTGAGTTCCAGCAATCATGTCAAATTAAGAAGAATATCATTTCTTGTAGTCAAAATGACTCATTTATCACATTTATAAGGTCAAAGTCCAAAATCAGTTCAATTAAGTCCCACAGTCAATCGTTTCACTGTTGAAAGCGATACAACTTAGTAATATCGGAAAAAAATCACTAAATACATGTTGGTACTTATGTGTGACGCAACCGTTGTAACTCAAACGGATTGACACCGTTAGAAAATCAATAAAATTTAGTTTAAGAAACTGTCTCTATTTCTTCAGCGCGCGATAACGGCTAGGATTGTTTCCGCAATAAAAAATGACTTATTTATCTTAATTTTTAAATAAAGCTTTACCACAGCGCCCAGTGTAATCGTTGAGTTCCAGCAATCATGTCAAATTAAGAAGAATATTATTTCTTGTAGTCAAAATGACTCATTTATCACATTTATAAGCTCAAAGTCCAAAATCAGTTCAAATACGTCCCACAGTCAATCGTTTCACTGTTGAAAGCGATACAACTTAGTAATATCGGAAGGAAATCACTAAATACATGTTGGCACTAATATGTGACCCAACCGTTGTAACTCAAACGGATTGACACCGTTAGAAAGTCAATGAAATGTAGTTTTTGAAACTGTCTCTACTTCTTCAGCGCGCGATAACGGCTAGGATTGTTTCGACAGTAATAAATGACTTATTTTTCTTAACTTTTAAACAAAGCGCTACCACAGCGCCCAGTGTAATTGCTGAGTTCCAGCAATCATGTCAAATTAAAAAGAATATCATTTCTTGTAGTCAAAATGACTCATTTATCACATTTATAAGGTCAAAGTCCAAAATCAGTTCAATTAAGTCCCACAGTCAATCGTTTCACTGTTGAAAGCGATACAACTTAGTAATATCGGAAAAGAATCACTAAATACATGTTGGTACTTATGTGTGACGCAACCGTTGTAACTCAAACGGATTGACACCGTTAGAAAGTCAATGAAATGTAGTTTTTGAAGCTGTCTCTACTTCTTCAGCGCGCAATAACGGCTAGGATTGTTTCCACAGTAATAAATGACTTATTTTTCTTAACTTTTAAACAAAGCGCTATCACAGCGCCCAGTGTAATTGCTGAGTTCCAGCAATCATGTCAAATTAAAAAGAATATCATTTCTTGTAGTCAAAATGACTCATTTATCACATTTATAAGGTCAAAGTCCAAAATCAGTTCAATTAAGTCCCACAGTCAGTCGTTTCACTGTTGAAAGCGATACAACTTAGTAATATCGGAAAGAAATCACTAAATACATTTTGGTACTTATGTGTGACGCAACCGTTGTAACTCAAACGGATTGACACCGTTAGAAAATCAATAAAATTTAGTTTTAGAAACTGTCTCTATTTATTCAGCGCGCGATAACGGCTAGGATTAGTCCCACAATAAAAAAAGACTTATTTATCTTAATTTTTAAATAAAGCCTTACCACAGCGCCTAGTGTAATCGTTGAGTTCCAGCAATCATGTCAAATTAAGAAGAATATCATTTCTTGTAGTCAAAATGACTCATTTATCACATTTATAAGGTAAAAGTCCAAAATCAGTTCAAATAAGTCCCACAGTCAATCGTTTCACTGTTGAAAGCGATACAACTTAGTAATATCGGAAAAAAATCACTAAATACATGTTGGTACGAATGTGTGACGCAACCGTTGTAACTCAAACGGATTGACACCGTTAGAAAATCAATGAAATTTAGTTTTAGAAACTGTCTCTATTTCTTCAGCGCGCGATAACGGCTAGGATTGGTCCCACAGTAAAAAATGACTTATTTATCTTAATTTTTAAATAAAGCCTTACCACAGCGCCCAGTGTAATCGCTGGGTTCCAGCAATCATGTCAAATTAAGAAGAATATCATTTCTTGTAGTCAAAATGACTCATTTATCACATTTATAAGGTCAAAGTCCAAAATCAGTTCAATTAATTCCCACAGTCAATCGTCTCACTGTTAAAAGCGATACAACTTAGTAATATCGGAAGAAAATCACTAAATACATGTTGGCACGATTATGTGACGCAACCGTTGTAAGTCAAATGGATTGACACCGTTAGAAAGTCAACGAAATGTAGTTTTTCAAACTGTCTCTACTTCTTCGGCGCGCGATAACGGCTAGGATTGGTCCCACGGTACAAAATGACTTATTTATCTTAATTTTTAAATAAAGCGTTACCACAGCGCCCAGTGTAATCGGTGAGTTCCATCAATCATGTCAAATTAAGGAGAATGTTATTTCTTCTAGTCAAAATGGCTCATTTATTACATTTATAAGGTAAAAGTCCAAAATCAGTTCAAATAAGTCCCACAGTCAATCGTTTCACTGTTGAAAGCGATACAACTTAGTAATATCGGAAAAAAATCACTAAATACATGTTGGTACAAATGTGTGACGCAACCGTTGTAACTCAAACGGATTGACACCGTTAGAAAATCAATGAAATTTAGTTTTAGAAACTGTCTCTATTTCTTCAGCGCGCGATAACGGCTAGGATTGGTCCCACAGTAAAAAATGACTTATTTATCTTAATTTTTAAATAAAGCCTTACCACAGCGCCCAGTGTAATCGCTGGGTTCCAGCAATCATGTCAAATTAAGAAGAATATCATTTCTTGTAGTCAAAATGACTCATTTATCACATTTATAAGGTCAAAGTCCAAAATCAGTTCAATTAATTCCCACAGTCAATCGTCTCACTGTTAAAAGCGATACAACTTAGTAATATCGGAAGAAAATCACTAAATACATGTTGGCACGATTATGTGACGCAACCGTTGTAAGTCAAATGGATTGACACCGTTAGAAAGTCAACGAAATGTAGTTTTTCAAACTGTCTCTACTTCTTCGGCGCGCGATAACGGCTAGGATTGGTCCCACGGTACAAAATGACTTATTTATCTTAATTTTTAAATAAAGCGTTACCACAGCGCCCAGTGTAATCGGTGAGTTCCATCAATCTTGTCAAATTAAGGAGAATGTTATTTCTTCTAGTCAAAATGGCTCATTTATTACATTTTTAAGGTCAAAGTCCAAAATCAGTTCAATTAAGTCCCACAGTCAATCGTTTCTCTGTTGAAAGCGATACAACTTAGTAATATCGGAAGAAAATCACTAAATACATGTTGGTACGATTTTGTGACGCAACCGTTCTAACGCAAACGGATTGACACCGTTAAAAAGTCAATGAAATGGAGTTTTTGAAACTGTCTCTATATCCTCAGCGCGCGCTAACGGCTAGGATTGGTCCCACAGTAGAAATGACTTATTTATCTTAATTTTTAAATAAAGCCTTACCACAGCGCCTTGTGTAATCGTTGAGTTCCAGCAATCATGTCAAATTAAGAAGAATATCATTTCTTGTAGTCAAAATGACTCATTTATCACATTTATAAGGTCAAAGTCCAAAATCAGTTCAAATAAGTCCCACAGTCAATCGTTTCACTGTTGAAAGCGATACAACTTAGTAATATCGGAAAAAAATCACTAAATACATGTTGGTACGAATGTGTGACGCAACCGTTGTAACTCAAACGGATTGACACCGTTAGAAAATCAATGAAATTTAGTTTTAGAAACTGTCTCTATTTCTTCAGCGCGCGATAACGGCTAGGATTGGTCCCACAGTAAAAAATGACTTATTTATCTTAATTTTTAAATAAAGCCTTACCACAGCGCCCAGTGTAATCGCTGGGTTCCAGCAATCATGTCAAATTAAGAAGAATATCATTTCTTGTAGTCAAAATGACTCATTTATCACATTTAAAAGGTCAAAGTCCAAAATCAGTTCAATTAAGTCCCACAGTCAATCGTTTCACTGTTGAAAGCGATACAACTTAGTAATATCGAAAGAAAATCACTAAATACATGTTGGCACGATTATGTGACGCAACCGTTGTAAGTCAAATGGATTGACACCGTTAGAAAGTCAACGAAATGTAGTTTTTCAAACTGTCTCTATTTCTTCGGCGCGCGATAACGGCTAGGATTGGTCCCACAGTACAAAATGACTTATTTATCTTAATTTTTAAATAAAGCGTTACCACAGCGCCCAGTGTAATCGGTGAGTTCCATCAATCATGTCAAATTAAGGAGAATGTTATTTCTTCTAGTCAAAATGGCTCATTTATTACATTTATAAGGTCAAAGTCCAAAATCAGTTCAATTAAGTCCCACAGTCAATCGTTTCACTGTTGAAAGCGATACAACTTAGTAATATCGGAAAAAAATCACTAAATACATGTTGGTACGAATGTGTGACGCAACCGTTGTAACTCAAACGGATTGACACCGTTAGAAAGTCAATGAATTGTAGTTTTTCAAACTGTCTCTATTTCTTCGGCGCGCGATAACGGCTAGGATTGGTCCCACAGTACAAAATGACTTATTTATCTTAATTGTTAAATAAAGCGTTACCACAGCCCCCAGTGTAACCGGTGAGTTCCATCATTCATGTCAAATTAAGGAGAATGTTATTTCTTCTATTCAAAATGGCTCATTTATTACATTTATAAGGTCAAAGTCCACAATCAGTTCAATTAAGTCCCACAGTCAATCGTTTCTCTGTTGAAAGTGATACAACTTAGTAATATCGGAAGAATATCACTAAATACATTTTGGTACGAATATGTGACGCAACTGTTGTAACTCAAAAGGATTGGCACCGTTAGAAAGTCAATGAAATGTGGTTTTTGAAACTGTCTCTATTTCTTCAGCGCGCGATAACGGCCAGGATATGTCTCACAGTAAAAAAAGACTTATTTATCTTAATTTTTAAATAAAGCGCTACCACAGCGCCCAGTATAATCGCTGAGTTCCAGCAATCATGTCAAATTAAGAAAAATGTTATTTTTCTTGGCGCCCAAGTGTCTCATTTATAACATTTATAAGGTCAAAGTTCAAAATCAGTTCATTTAAGTCGCACAGTCAAACATTTTACAGTTAAAAGCGATGCAACCTAGTAATATCCGAATACTTTCGCCAAATACATGTTGGTACGAATATGTGACGCAACCGTTGTAACTCAACCGGATTGACACCGTTAGAAAGTCAATGAAATGGAGTTTTTGAAACTGTCTCTATATCTTCAGGGCGCGCTAACGGCTAGGATTGGTCCCACAGTAAAAATGACTTATTTATATAAATTTTTAAATGAATCGCTACCACAGGGTCCAGTGTAATCGCTGAGTTCCGGCAATCATGTCAAATTAAGAAGAATGTTCTTTCTTGGAGTCCAATTGTCTCATTTATCACACTTATGAGGTCACAGTCCAAAGTTAGTTCAATTAAATCCCACAGTCAATCGTTACACTGTTAGAAGCGATGCAACCTAGTAATACCAAAAAAACATCGTTAATACATGTTGGTACGAATATGTGACCCAACCGTTGTAACTCAAACGGATTGACACCGTTAGAAAGTCAATGAAATGTACTTTTTGAAGCTGTCTCTAATTCTTCAACGCGAACTAACGGCTAGGATTGGTCCCACAGTAAAAAATGACTTATTTATCTTAATTTTTTAAAAAAGGCTACCCAGAGCCTAATGTAATCGCTGAATTCCAGCAATCATGTCAAATTAAGAAGAATGTTATTCCTTGGAGACTTTTTGCCTCATTTATCACATTTATAAGGTCACAGTCCTGAATCAGTTCAAATAATTCCCACAGTCAATCGTTTCACTGTTAAAAGCGATACAACTTAGGAATATCCGAAGAAAATCACTAAATACATTTTGGTACGAATATGTGACGCAACTGTTGTAACTCAAACGGATTGACACCGTTAGAAAGTCAATGAAATGTGGTTTTTGAAACTGTCTCTATTTCTTCGGCGCGCGATAACGGCTAGGATTGGTCATACAGTAAAAAAAGACTTATTTATCTTAATTTTTAAATAAAGCGCTACCACAGCGCCCAGTGTAATTGCTGAGTTCCAGCAATCATGTCAAATTAAGAAGAATATCATTTCTTGTAGTCAAAATGACTCATTTATCACATTTATAAGGTCAAAGTCCAAAATCAGTTCAATTAAGTCCCACAGTCAATCGTTTCACTGTTGAAAGCGATACAACTTAGTAATATCGGAAAAAAATCACTAAATACATGTTGGTACTTATGTGTGACGCAACCCTTGTAACTCAAACGGGTTGTCACCGTTAGAAAATCAATAAAATTTAGTTTAAGAAACTGTCTCTATTTCTTCAGCGCGCGATAACGGCTAGGATTGTTTCCACAATAAAAAATGACTTATTTATCTTAATTTTTAAATAAAGCTTTACCACAGCGCCCAGTGTAATCGTTGAGTTCCAGCAATCATGTCAAATTAAGAAGAATATCATTTCTTGCAGTCAAAATGACTCATTTATCACATTTATAAGGTCAAAGTCCAAAATCAGTTCAAATAAGTCCCACAGTCAATCGTTTCACTGTTGAAAGCGATACAACTTAGTAATATCGGAAGGAAATCACTAAATACATGTTGGCACGAATATGTGACCCAACCGTTGTAACTCAAACGGATTGACACCGTTAGAAAGTTAATGAAATGTAGTTTTTGAAACTGTCTCTACTTCTTCAGCGCGCGATAACGGCTAGGATTGTTTCCACAGTAATAAATGACTTATTTTTCTTAACTTTTAAACAAAGCGCTACCACAGCGCCCAGTGTAATTGCTGAGTTCCAGCAATCATGTCAAATTAAAAAGAATATCATTTCTTGTAGTCAAAATGACTCATTTATCACATTTATAAGGTCAAAGTCCAAAATCAGTTCAATTAAGTCGCACAGTCAAACGTTTCACAGTTAAAAGCGATACAACTTAGTAATATCGGAAGGAAATCACTAAATACATGTTGGCACGAATATGTGACCCAACCGTTGTTACACAAACAGATTGACACCGTTAGAAAGTCAATGAAATGTAGTTTTTGAAGCTGTCTCTACTTCTTCAGCGCGCGATAAGGGCTAGGATTGTTTCCACAGTAATAAATGACTTATTTTTCTTAACTTTTAAACAAAGCGCTACCACAGCGCCCAGTGTAATTGCTGAGTTCCAGCAACCATGTCAAATAAAGAAGAATATCATTTCTTGTAGTCAAAATGACTCATTTATCACATTTATAAGGTCAAAGTCCAAAATCAGTTAAATTAAGTCCCACAGTCAATCGTTTCACTGTTGAAAGCGATACAACTTAGTAATATCGGAAAAAAATCACTAAATACATGTTGGTACGAATGTGTGACGCAACCGTTGTAACTCAAACGGATTGACACCGTTAGAAAATCAATGAAATTTAGTTTTAGAAACTGTCTCTATTTCTTCAGCGCGCGATAACGGCTAGGATTGGTCCCACAGTAAAAAATGACTTATTTATCTTAATTTTTAAATAAAGCCTTACCACAGCGCCCAGTGTAATCGCTGGGTTCCAGCAATCATGTCAAATTAAGAAGAATATCATTTCTTGTAGTCAAAATGACTCATTTATCACATTTATAAGGTCAAAGTCCAAAATCAGTTCAATTAAGTCCCACAGTCAATCGTTTCACTGTTGAAAGCGATACAACTTAGTAATATCGGAAGAAAATCACTAAATACATGTTGGCACGAATATGTGACCCAACCGTTGTAACTCAAACGGATTGACACCGTTAGAAAGTCAATGAAATGTAGTTTTTGAAACTGTCTCTACTTCTTCAGCGCGCGATAAGGGCTAGGATTGTTTCCACAGTAATAAATGACTTATTTTTCTTAACTTTTAAACAAAGCGCTACCACAGCGCCCAGTGTAATTGCTGAGTTCCAGCAATCATGTCAAATTAAGAAGAATATCATTTCTTGTAGTCAAAATGACTCATTTATCACATTTAAAAGGTCAAAGTCCAAAATCAGTTCAATTAAGTCGCACAGTCAAACGTTTCACAGTTAAAAGCGATACAACTTAGTAATATCGGAAGGAAATCACTAAATACATGTTGGCACGAATATGTGACCCAACCGTTGTTACACAAACAGATTGACACCGTTAGAAAGTCAATGAAATGTAGTTTTTGAAACTGTCTCTACTTCTTCAGCGCGCGATAAGGGCTAGGATTGTTTCCACAGTAATAAATGACTTATTTTTCTTAACTTTTAAACAAAGCGCTACCACAGCGCCCAGTGTAATTGCTGAGTTCCAGCAACCATGTCAAATTAAGAAGAATATCATTTCTTGTAGTCAAAATGACTCATTTATCACATTTATAAGGTCAAAGTCCAAAATCAGTTAAATTAAGTCCCACAGTCAATCGTTTCACTGTTGAAAGCGATACAACTTAGTAATATCGGAAAAAAATCACTAAATACATGTTGGTACTTATGTGTGACGCAACCGTTGTGACTCAAACGGATTGACACCGTTAGAAAATCAATAAAATTTAGTTTTAGAAACTGTCTCTATTTCTTCAGCGCGCGATAACGGCTAGGATCTGTCTCACAGTAAAAAAAGACTTATTTATCTTAATTTTTAAATAAAGCGCTACCACAGCGCCCAGTGTAATCGCTGAGTTTCAGCAATCATGTCAAATTAAGAAGAATGTTCTTTCTTGGAGTCCAATTGTCTCATTTATCACACTTATGAGGTCACAGTCCAAAGTTAGTTCAATTAAATCCCACAGTCAATCGTTACACTGTTAGAAGCGATGCAACCTAGTAATACCAAAAAAACATCGTTAATACATGTTGGTACGAAAATGTGACCCAACCGTTGTAACTCAAACGGATTGACACCGTTAGAAAGTCAATGAAATGTACTTTTTGAAGCTGTCTCTAATTCTTCAACGCGAACTAACGGCTAGGATTGGTCCCACAGTAAAAAATGACTTATTTATCTTAATTTTTAAAAAAAGGCTACCCAGAGCCTAATGTAATCGCTGAATTCCAGCAATCATGTCAAATTAAGAAGAATGTTATTCCTTGGAGACCTTTTGGCTCATTTATCACATTTATAAGGTCACAGTCCTGAATCAGTTCAAATAATTCCCACAGTCAATCGTTTCACTGTTAAAAGCGATACAACTTAGGAATATCCGAAGAAAATCACTAAATACATTTTGGTACGAATATGTGACGCAACTGTTGTAACTCAAACGGATTGACACCGTTAGAAAGTCAATGAAATGTGGTTTTTGAAACTGTCTCTATTTCTTCGGCGCGCGATAACGGCTAGGATTGGTCATACAGTAAAAAAAGACTTATTTATCTTAATTTTTAAATAAAGCGCTACCACAGCGCCCAGTGTAATTGCTGAGTTCCAGCAATCATGTCAAATTAAGAAGAATATCATTTCTTGTAGTTAAAATGACTCATTTATCACATTTATAAGGTCAAAGTCTAAAATCAGTTCAATTAAGTCCCACAGTCAATCGTTTCACTGTTGAAAGCGATACAACTTAGTAATATCGGAAAAAAATCACTAAATACATGTTGGTACTTATGTGTGACGCAACCCTTGTAACTCAAACGGGTTGACACCGCTGGAAAATCAATAAAATTTAGTTTAAGAAACCGTCTCTATTTCTTCAGCGCGGGATAACGGCTAGGATTGTTTCCACAATAAAAAATGACTTATTTATCTTAATTTTTAAATAAAGCTTTACCACAGCGCCCAGTGTAATCGTTGAGTTCCAGCAATCATGTCAAATTAAGAAGAATATCATTTCTTGTAGTCAAAATGACTCATTTATCACATTTATAAGGTCAAAGTCCAAAATCAGTTCAAGTAAGTCCCACAGTCAATCGTTTCACTGTTGAAAGCGTTACAACTTAGTAATATCGGAAGGAAATCACTAAATACATGTTGGCACGAATATGTGACCCAACCGTTGTAACTCAAACGGATTGACACCGTTAGAAAGTCAATGAAATGTAGTTTTTGAAACTGTCTCTACTTCTTCAGCGCGCGATAACGGCTAGGATTGTTCCCACAGTAATAAATGACTTATTTTTCTTAACTTTTAAACAAAGCGCTACCACAGCGCCCAGTGTAATTGCTGAGTTCCAGCAATCATGTCAAATTAAAAAGAATATCATTTCTTGTAGTCAAAATGACTCATTTATCACATTTATAAGGTCAAAGTCCAAAATCAGTTCAATTAAGTCCCACAGTCAATCGTTTCACTGTTGAAAGCGATACAACTTAGTAATATCGGAAAAAAATCACTAAATACATGTTGGTACTTATGTGTGACGCAACCGTTGTAACTCAAACGGATTGACACCGTTAGAAAGTCAATGAAATGTAGTTTTAGAAACTGTCTCTATTTATTCAGCGCGCGATAACGGCTAGGATTAGTCCCACAATAAAAAATGACTTATTTATCTTAATTTTTAAATAAAGCCTTACCACAGCGCCTAGTGTAATCGTTGAGTTCCAGCAATCATGTCAAATTAAGAAGAATATCATTTTTTGTAGTCAAAATGACTCATTTATCACATTTATAAGGTCAAAGTCCAAAATCAGTTCAATTAAGTCCCACAGTCAATCGTTTCACTGTTGAAAGCGATACAACTTAGTAATATCGGAAGAAAATCACTAAATACATGTTGGCACGATTATGCGACGCAACCGTTGTAACTCAAACGGATTGACACCGTTAGAAAGTCAATGAAATGTAGTTTTTGAAACTGTCTCTACTTCTTCAGCGCGCGATAAGGGCTAGGATTGTTTCCACAGTAATAAATGACTTATTTTTCTTAACTTTTAAACCCCACAGTAAAAAATGACTTATTTATCTTAATTTTTAAAAAAAGGCTACCCAGAGCCTAATGTAATCGCTGAATTCCAGCAATCATGTCAAATTAAGAAGAATGTTATTCCTTGGAGACCTTTTGCCTCATTTATCACATTTATAAGGTCACAGTCCTGAATCAGTTCAAATAATTCCCACAGTCAATTGGTACGAATATGTGACGCAACTGTTGTAACTCAAACGGATTGACACCGTTAGAAAGTCAATGAAATGTGGTTTTTGAAACTGTCTCTATTTCTTCGGCGCGCGATAACGGCTAGGATTGGTCATACAGTAAAAAAAGACTTATTTATCTTAATTTTTAAATAAAGCGCTACCACAGCGCCCAGTGTAATTGCTGAGTTCCAGCAATCATGTCAAATTAAGAAGAATATCATTTCTTGTAGTCAAAATGACTCATTTATCACATTTATAAGGTCAAAGTCCAAAATCAGTTCAATTAAGTCCCACAGTCAATCGTTTCACTGTTGAAAGCGATACAACTTAGTAATATCGGAAAAAAATCACTAAATACATGTTGGTACTTATGTGTGACGCAACCCTTGTAACTCAAACGGGTTGACACCGTTAGAAAATCAATAAAATTTAGTTTAAGAAACCGTCTCTATTTCTTCAGCGCGCGATAACGGCTAGGATTGTTTCCACAATAAAAAATGACTTATTTATCTTAATTTTTAAATAAAGCTTTACCACAGCGCCCAGTGTAATCGTTGAGTTCCAGCAATCATGTCAAATTAAGAAGAATATCATTTCTTGTAGTCAAAATGACTCATTTATCACATTTATAAGGTCAAAGTCCAAAATCAGTTCAATTAAGTCCCACAGTCAATCGTTTCACTGTTGAAAGCGATACAACTTAGTAATATCGGAAAAAAATCACTAAATACATGTTGATACTTATGTGTGACGCAACCGTTGTAACTCAAACGGATTGACACCGTTAGAAAGTCAATGAAATGTAGTTTTTGAAACTGTCTCAACTTCTTCAGCGCGCGATAACGGATAGGATTGTTTCCACAGTAATAAATGACTTATTTTTCTTAACTTTTAAACAAAGCGCTATCACAGCGCCCAGTGTAATTGCTGAGTTCCAGCAATCATGTCAAGTTAAAAAGAATATCATTTCTTGTAGTCAAATTGACTCATTTATCACATTTATAAGGTCAAAGTCCAAAATCAGTTCAATTAAGTCCCACAGTCAATCGTTTCACTGTTGAAAGCGATACAACTTAGTAATATCGGAAAAAAATCACTAAATACATGTTGGTACTTATGTGTGACGCAACCGTTGTAACTCAAACGGATTGACACCGTTAGAAAATCAATAAAATTTAGTTTTAGAAACTGTCTCTATTTATTCAGCGCGCGATAACGGCTAGGATTAGTCCCACAATAAAAAATGACTTATTTATCTTAATTTTTAAATAAAGCCTTACCACAGCGCCTAGTGTAATCGTTGAGTTCCAGCAATCATGTCAAATTAAGAAGAATATCATTTCTTGTAGTCAAAATGACTCATTTATCACATTTATAAGGTCAAAGTCCAAAATCAGTTCAAATAAGTCCCACAGTCAATCGTTTCACTGTTGAAAGCGATACAACTTAGTAATATCGGAAAAAAATCACTAAATACATGTTGGTACGAATGTGTGACGCAACCGTTGTAACTGAAACGGATTGACACCGTTAGAAAATCAATGAAATTTAGTTTTAGAAACTGTCTCTATTTCTTCAGCGCGCGATAACGGCTAGGATTGGTCCCACAGTAAAAAATGACTTATTTATCTTAATTTTTAAATAAAGCCTTACCACAGCGCCCAGTGTAATCGCTGGGTTCCAGCAATCATGTCAAATTAAGAAGAATATCATTTTTTGTAGTCAAAATGACTCATTTATCACATTTATAAGGTCAAAGTCCAAAATCAGTTCAATTAAGTCCCACAGTCAATCGTTTCACTGTTGAAAGCGATACAACTTAGTAATATCGGAAGAAAATCACTAAATACATGTTGGCACGATTATGTGACGCAACCGTTGTAAGTCAAATGGATTGACACCGTTAGAAAGTCAACGAAATGTAGCTTTTCAAACTGTCTCTATTTCTTCGGCGCGCGATAACGGCTAGGATTAGTCCCACAGTACAAAATGACTTATTTATCTTAATTTTTAAATAAAGCGTTACCACAGCGCCCAGTGTAATCGGTGAGTTCCATCAATCATGTCAAATTAAGGAGAATGTTATTTTTTCTAGTCAAAATGGCTCATTTATTACATTTATAAGGTCAAAGTCCAAAATCAGTTCAATTAAGTCCCACAGTCAATCGTTTCTCTGTTGAAAGCGATACAACTTAGTAATATCGGAAGAAAATCACTAAATACATGTTGGTACGATTTTGTGACGCAACCGTTCTAACGCAAAGGGATTGACACCGTTAAAAAGTCAATGAAATGGAGTTTTTGAAACTGTCTCTATATCCTCAGCGCGCGCTAACGGCTAGGATTGGTCCCACAGTAAAAATGACTTATTTATCTTAATTTTTAAATAAAGCTTTACCACAGCGCCCAGTGTAATCGTTGAGTTCCAGCAATCATGTCAAATTAAGAAGAATATCATTTCTTGTAGTCAAAATGACTCATTTATCACATTTATAAGGTCAAAGTCCAAAATCAGTTCAAATAAGTCCCACAGTCAATCGTTTCACTGTTGAAAGCGATACAACTTAGTAATATCGGAAGGAAATCACTAAATACATGTTGGCACGAATATGTGACCCAACCGTTGTAACTCAAACGGATTGACACCGTTAGAAAGTCAATGAAATGTAGTTTTTGAAACTGTCTCTACTTCTTCAGCGCGCGATAACGGCTAGGATTGTTCCCACAGTAATAAATGACTTATTTTTCTTAACTTTTAAACAAAGCGCTACCACAGCGCCCAGTGTAATTGCTGAGTTCCAGCAATCATGTCAAATTAAAAAGAATATCATTTCTTGTAGTCAAAATGACTCATTTATCACATTTATAAGGTCAAAGTCCAAAATTAGTTCAATTAAGTCCCACAGTCAATCGTTTCACTGTTGAAAGCGATACAACTTAGTAATATCGGAAAAAAATCACTAAATACATGTTGATACTTATGTGTGACGCAACCGTTGTAACTCAAACGGATTGACACCGTTAGAAAGTCAATGAAATGTAGTTTTTGAAACTGTCTCAACTTCTTCAGCGCGCGATAACGGCTAGGATTGTTTCCACAGTAATAAATGACTTATTTTTCTTAACTTTTAAACAAAGCGCTATCACAGCGCCCAGTGTAATTGCTGAGTTCCAGCAATCATGTCAAATTAAAAAGAATATCATTTCTTGTAGTCAAAATGACTCATTTATCACATTTATAAGGTCAAAGTCCAAAATCAGTTCAATTAAGTCCCACAGTCAATCGTTTCACTGTTGAAAGCGATACAACTTAGTAATATCGGAAAAAAATCACTAAATACATGTTGGTACTTATGTGTGACGCAACCGTTGTAACTCAAACGGATTGACACCGTTAGAAAATCAATAAAATTTAGTTTTAGAAACTGTCTCTATTTATTCAGCGCGCGATAACGGCTAGGATTAGTCCCACAATAAAAAATGACTTATTTATCTTAATTTTTAAATAAAGCCTTACCACAGCGCCTAGTGTAATCGTTGAGTTCCAGCAATCATGTCAAATTAAGAAGAATATCATTTCTTGTAGTCAAAATGACTCATTTATCACATTTATAAGGTCAAAGTCCAAAATCAGTTCAAATAAGTCCCACAGTCAATCGTTTCACTGTTGAAAGCGATACAACTTAGTAATATCGGAAAAAAATCACTAAATACATGTTGGTACGAATGTGTGACGCAACCGTTGTAACTCAAACGGATTGACACCGGTAGAAAATCAATGAAATTTAGTTTTAGAAACTGTCTCTATTTCTTCAGCGCGCGATAACGGCTAGGATTGGTCCCACAGTAAAAAATGACTTATTTATCTTAATTTTTAAATAAAGCCTTACCACAGCGCCCAGTGTAATCGCTGGGTTCCAGCAATCATGTCAAATTAAGAAGAATATCATTTTTTGTAGTCAAAATGACTCATTTATCACATTTATAAGGTCAAAGTCCAAAATCAGTTCAATTAAGTCCCACAGTCAATCGTTTCACTGTTGAAAGCGATACAACTTAGTAATATCGGAAGAAAATCACTAAATACATGTTGGCACGATTATGTGACGCAACCGTTGTAAGTCAAATGGATTGACACCGTTAGAAAGTCAACGAAATGTAGTTTTTCAAACTGTCTCTATTTCTTCGGCGCGCGATAACGGCTAGGATTAGTCCCACAGTACAAAATGACTTATTTATCTTAATTTTTAAATAAAGCGTTACCACAGCGCCCAGTGTAATCGGTGAGTTCCATCAATCATGTCAAATTAAGGAGAATGTTATTTTTTCTAGTCAAAATGGCTCATTTATTACATTTATAAGGTCAAAGTCCAAAATCAGTTCAATTAAGTCCCACAGTCAATCGTTTCTCTGTTGAAAGCGATACAACTTAGTAATATCGGAAGAAAATCACTAAATACATGTTGGTACGATTTTGTGACGCAACCGTTCTAACGCAAAGGGATTGACACCGTTAAAAAGTCAATGAAATGGAGTTTTTGAAACTGTCTCTATATCCTCAGCGCGCGCTAACGGCTAGGATTGGTCCCACAGTAAAAATGACTTATTTATCTTAATTTTTAAATAAAGCCTTACCACAGCGCCTTGTGCAATCGTTGAGTTCCAGCAATCATGTCAAATTAAGAAGAATATCATTTCTTGTAGTCAAAATGACTCATTTATCACATTTATAAGGTCAAAGTCCAAAATCAGTTCAAATAAGTCCCACAGTCAATCGTTTCACTGTTGAAAGCGATACAACTTAGTAATATCGGAAAAAAATCACTAAATACATGTTGGTACGAATGTGTGACGCAACCGTTGTAACTCAAACGGATTGACACCGTTAGAAAATCAATGAAATTTAGCTTTAGAAACTGTCTCTATTTCTTCAGCGCGCGATAACGGCTAGGATTGGTCCCACAGTAAAAAATGACTTATTTATCTTAATTTTTAAATAAAGCCTTACTACAGCGCCCAGTGTAATCGCTGGGTTCCAGCAATCATGTCAAATTAAGAAGAATGTTATTCCTGGGAGACCTTTTGCCTCATTTATCACATTTATAAGGTCACAGTCCTGAATCAGTTCAAATAATTCCCACAGTCAATCGTTTCACTGTTAAAAGCGATACAACTTAGGAATATCCGAAGAAAATCACTAAATACATTTTGGTACGAATATGTGACGCAACTGTTGTAACTCAAACGGATTGACACCGTTAGAAAGTCAATGAAATGTGGTTTTTGAAACTGTCTCTATTTCTTCGGCGCGCGATAACGGCTAGGATTGGTCTCACAGTAAAAAAAGACTTATTTATCTTAATTTTTAAATAAAGCGCTACCACGGCGCCCAGTGTAATCGCTGAGTTCCAGCAATCATGTCAAATTAAGAAGAATGTTATTTCTTGGAGTCCAATTGTCTCACTTATAACATTTATAAGGTCAAAGTCCAAAATAAGTTCAATTAAGTCGCACAGTCAAACGTTTCACAGTTAAAAGCGATACAACTTAGTTATATCGGAAGGAAATCACTAAATACATGTTGGCACGAATATGTGACCCAACCGTTGTAACTCAAACGGATTGACACCGTTAGAAAGTCAATGAAATGTAGTTTTTGAAACTGTCTCTACTTCTTCAGCGCGCGATAAGGGCTAGGATTGTTTCCACAGTAATAAATGACTTATTTTTCTTAACTTTTAAACAAAGCGCTACCACAGCGCCCAGTGTAATTGCTGAGTTCCAGCAACCATGTCAAATTAAGAAGAATATCATTTCTTGTAGTCAAAATGACTCATTTATCACATTTATAAGGTCAAAGTCCAAAATCAGTTAAATTAAGTCCCACAGTCAATCGTTTCACTGTTGAAAGCGATACAACTTAGTAATATCGGAAAAAAATCACTAAATACATGTTGGTACTTATGTGTGACGCAACCGTTGTGACTCAAACGGATTGACACCGTTAGAAAATCAATAAAATTTAGTTTTAGAAACTGTCTCTATTTCTTCAGCGCGCGATAACGACTAGGATCTGTCTCACAGTAAAAAAAGACTTATTTATCTTAATTTTTAAATAAAGCGCTACCACAGCGCCCAGTGTAATCGCTGAGTTTCAGCAATCATGTCAAATTAAGAAGAATGTTCTTTCTTGGAGTCCAATTGTCTCATTTATCACACTTATGAGGTCACAGTCCAAAGTTAGTTCAATTAAATCCCACAGTCAATCGTTACACTGTTAGAAGCGATGCAACCTAGTAATACCAGAAAAACATCGTTAATACATGTTGGTACGAATATGTGACCCAACCGTTGTAACTCAAACGGATTGACACCGTTAGAAAGTCAATTAAATGTACTTTTTGAAGCTGTCTCTAATTCTTCAGCGCGAACTAACGGCTAGGATTGGTCCCACAGTAAAAAATGACTGATTTATCTTAATTTTTAAAAAAAGGCTACCCAGAGCCTAATGTAATCGCTGAATTGCAGCAATCATGTCAAATTAAGAAGAATGTTATTCCTTGGAGACCTTTTGCCTCATTTATCACATTTATAAGGTCACAGTCCTGAATCAGTTCAAATAATTCCCACAGTCAATCGTTTCACTGTTAAAAGCGATACAACTTAGGAATATCCGAAGAAAATCACTAAATACATTTTGGTACGAATATGTGACGCAACTGTTGTAACTCAAACGGATTGACACCGTTAGAAAGTCAATGAAATGTGGTTTTTGAAACTGTCTCTATTTCTTCGGCGCGCGATAACGGCTAGGATTGGTCATACAGTAAAAAAAGACTTATTTATCTTAATTTTTAAATAAAGCGCTACCACAGCGCCCAGTGTAATCGCTGAGTTCCAGCAATCATGTCAAATTAAGAAGAACGTTATTTCTTGGAGTCCAATTGTCTCACTTATAACATTTATAAGGTCAAAGTCCAAAATAAGTTCAATTAAGTCCCACAGTCAATCGTTTCACTGTTGAAAGCGATACAACTTAGTACTATCGGAAAAAAATCACTAAATACATGTTGGTACTTATGTGTGACGCAACCGTTGTAACTCAAACGGATTGACACCGTTAGAAAATCAATAAAATTTAGTTTAAGAAACTGTCTCTATTTTTTCAGCGCGCGATAACGGCTAGGATTGTTTCCACAATAAAAAATGACTTATTTATCTTAATTTTTAAGTAAAGCTTTACCACAGCGCCCAGTGTAATCGTTGAGTTCCAGCAATCATGTCAAATTAAGAAGAATATCATTTCTTGTAGTCAAAATGACTCATTTATCACATTTATAAGGTCAAAGTCCAAAATCAGTTCAAATAAGTCCCACAGTCAATCGTTTCACTGTTGAAAGCGATACAACTTAGTAATATCGGAAGGAAATCACTAAATACATGTTGGCACGAATATGTGACCCAACCGTTGTAACTCAAACGGATTGACACCGTTAGAAAGTCAATGAAATGTAGTTTTTGAAACTGTCTCTACTTCTTCAGCGCGCGATAACGGCTAGGATTGTTCCCACAGTAATAAATGACTTATTTTTCTTAACTTTTAAACAAAGCGCTACCACAGCGCCCAGTGTAATTGCTGAGTTCCAGCAATCATGTCAAATTAAAAAGAATATCATTTCTTGTAGTCAAAATGACTCATTTATCACATTTATAAGGTCAAAGTCCAAAATCAGTTCAATTAAGTCCCACAGTCAATCGTTTCACTGTTGAAAGCGATACAACTTAGTAATATCGGAAAAAAATCACTAAATACATGTTGATACTTATGTGTGACGCAACCGTTGTAACTCAAACGGATTGACACCGTTAGAAAGTCAATGAAATGTAGTTTTTGAAACTGTCTCAACTTCTTCAGCGCGCGATAACGGCTAGGATTGTTTCCACAGTAATAAATGACTTATTTTTCTTAACTTTTAAACAAAGCGCTATCACAGCGCCCAGTGTAATTGCTGAGTTCCAGCAATCATGTCAAGTTAAAAAGAATATCATTTCTTGTAGTCAAATTGACTCATTTATCACATTTATAAGGTCAAAGTCCAAAATCAGTTCAATTAAGTCCCACAGTCAATCGTTTCACTGTTGAAAGCGATACAACTTAGTAATATCGGAAAAAAATCACTAAATACATGTTGGTACTTATGTGTGACGCAACCGTTGTAACTCAAACGGATTGACACCGTTAGAAAATCAATAAAATTTAGTTTTAGAAACTGTCTCTATTTATTCAGCGCGCGATAACGGCTAGGATTAGTCCCACAATAAAAAATGACTTATTTATCTTAATTTTTAAATAAAGCCTTACTACAGCGCCCAGTGTAATCGCTGGGTTCCAGCAATCATGTCAAATTAAGAAGAATGTTATTCCTGGGAGACCTTTTGCCTCATTTATCACATTTATAAGGTCACAGTCCTGAATCAGTTCAAATAATTCCCACAGTCAATCGTTTCACTGTTAAAAGCGATACAACTTAGGAATATCCGAAGAAAATCACTAAATACATTTTGGTACGAATATGTGACGCAACTGTTGTAACTCAAACGGATTGACACCGTTAGAAAGTCAATGAAATGTGGTTTTTGAAACTGTCTCTATTTCTTCGGCGCGCGATAACGGCTAGGATTGGTCTCACAGTAAAAAAAGACTTATTTATCTTAATTTTTAAATAAAGCGCTACCACGGCGCCCAGTGTAATCGCTGAGTTCCAGCAATCATGTCAAATTAAGAAGAATGTTATTTCTTGGAGTCCAATTGTCTCACTTATAACATTTATAAGGTCAAAGTCCAAAATAAGTTCAATTAAGTCGCACAGTCAAACGTTTCACAGTTAAAAGCGATACAACTTAGTTATATCGGAAGGAAATCACTAAATACATGTTGGCACGAATATGTGACCCAACCGTTGTAACTCAAACGGATTGACACCGTTAGAAAGTCAATGAAATGTAGTTTTTGAAACTGTCTCTACTTCTTCAGCGCGCGATAAGGGCTAGGATTGTTTCCACAGTAATAAATGACTTATTTTTCTTAACTTTTAAACAAAGCGCTACCACAGCGCCCAGTGTAATTGCTGAGTTCCAGCAATCATGTCAAATTAAGAAGTATATCATTTCTTGTAGTCAAAATGACTCATTTATCACATTTAAAAGGTCAAAGTCCAAAATAAGTTCAATTAAGTCGCACAGTCAAACGTTTCACAGTTAAAAGCGATACAACTTAGTAATATCGGAAGGAAATCACTAAATACATGTTGGCACGAATATGAGACCCAACCGTTGTTACACAAACAGATTGACACCGTTAGAAAGTCAATGAAATGTAGTTTTTGAAACTGTCTCTACTTCTTCAGCGCGCGATAAGGGCTAGGATTGTTTCCACAGTAATAAATGACTTATTTTTCTTAACTTTTAAACAAAGCGCTACCACAGCGCCCAGTGTAATTGCTGAGTTCCAGCAACCATGTCAAATTAAGAAGAATATCATTTCTTGTAGTCAAAATGACTCATTTATCACATTTATAAGGTCAAAGTCCAAAATCAGTTAAATTAAGTCCCACAGTCAATCGTTTCACTGTTGAAAGCGATACAACTTAGTAATATCGGAAAAAAATCACTAAATACATGTTGGTACTTATGTGTGACGCAACCGTTGTGACTCAAACGGATTGACACCGTTAGAAAATCAATAAAATTTAGTTTTAGAAACTGTCTCTATTTCTTCAGCGCGCGATAACGACTAGGATCTGTCTCACAGTAAAAAAAGACTTATTTATCTTAATTTTTAAATAAAGCGCTACCACAGCGCCCAGTGTAATCGCTGAGTTTCAGCAATCATGTCAAATTAAGAAGAATGTTCTTTCTTGGAGTCCAATTGTCTCATTTATCACACTTATGAGGTCACAGTCCAAAGTTAGTTCAATTAAATCCCACAGTCAATCGTTACACTGTTAGAAGCGATGCAACCTAGTAATACCAGAAAAACATCGTTAATACATGTTGGTACGAATATGTGACCCAACCGTTGTAACTCAAACGGATTGACACCGTTAGAAAGTCAATTAAATGTACTTTTTGAAGCTGTCTCTAATTCTTCAGCGCGAACTAACGGCTAGGATTGGTCCCACAGTAAAAAATGACTGATTTATCTTAATTTTTAAAAAAAGGCTACCCAGAGCCTAATGTAATCGCTGAATTCCAGCAATCATGTCAAATTAAGAAGAATGTTATTCCTTGGAGACCTTTTGCCTCATTTATCACATTTATAAGGTCACAGTCCTGAATCAGTTCAAATAATTCCCACAGTCAATCGTTTCACTGTTAAAAGCGATACAACTTAGGAATATCCGAAGAAAATCACTAAATACATTTTGGTACGAATATGTGACGCAACTGTTGTAACTCAAACGGATTGACACCGTTAGAAAGTCAATGAAATGTGGTTTTTGAAACTGTCTCTATTTCTTCGGCGCGCGATAACGGCTAGGATTGGTCTCACAGTAAAAAAAGACTTATTTATCTTAATTTTTAAATAAAGCGCTACCACGGCGCCCAGTGTAATCGCTGAGTTCCAGCAATCATGTCAAATTAAGAAGAATGTTATTTCTTGGAGTCCAATTGTCTCACTTATAACATTTATAAGGTCAAAGTCCAAAATAAGTTCAATTAAGTCGCACAGTCAAACGTTTCACAGTTAAAAGCGATACAACTTAGTTATATCGGAAGGAAATCACTAAATACATGTTGGCACGAATATGTGACCCAACCGTTGTAACTCAAACGGATTGACACCGTTAGAAAGTCAATGAAATGTAGTTTTTGAAACTGTCTCTACTTCTTCAGCGCGCGATAAGGGCTAGGATTGTTTCCACAGTAATAAATGACTTATTTTTCTTAACTTTTAAACAAAGCGCTACCACAGCGCCCAGTGTAATTGCTGAGTTCCAGCAATCATGTCAAATTAAGAAGTATATCATTTCTTGTAGTCAAAATGACTCATTTATCACATTTAAAAGGTCAAAGTCCAAAATAAGTTCAATTAAGTCGCACAGTCAAACGTTTCACAGTTAAAAGCGATACAACTTAGTAATATCGGAAGGAAATCACTAAATACATGTTGGCACGAATATGAGACCCAACCGTTGTTACACAAACAGATTGACACCGTTAGAAAGTCAATGAAATGTAGTTTTTGAAACTGTCTCTACTTCTTCAGCGCGCGATAAGGGCTAGGATTGTTTCCACAGTAATAAATGACTTATTTTTCTTAACTTTTAAACAAAGCGCTACCACAGCGCCCAGTGTAATTGCTGAGTTCCAGCAACCATGTCAAATTAAGAAGAATATCATTTCTTGTAGTCAAAATGACTCATTTATCACATTTATAAGGTCAAAGTCCAAAATCAGTTAAATTAAGTCCCACAGTCAATCGTTTCACTGTTGAAAGCGATACAACTTAGTAATATCGGAAAAAAATCACTAAATACATGTTGGTACTTATGTGTGACGCAACCGTTGTGACTCAAACGGATTGACACCGTTAGAAAATCAATAAAATTTAGTTTTAGAAACTGTCTCTATTTCTTCAGCGCGCGATAACGACTAGGATCTGTCTCACAGTAAAAAAAGACTTATTTATCTTAATTTTTAAATAAAGCGCTACCACAGCGCCCAGTGTAATCGCTGAGTTTCAGCAATCATGTCAAATTAAGAAGAATGTTCTTTCTTGGAGTCCAATTGTCTCATTTATCACACTTATGAGGTCACAGTCCAAAGTTAGTTCAATTAAATCCCACAGTCAATCGTTACACTGTTAGAAGCGATGCAACCTAGTAATACCAGAAAAACATCGTTAATACATGTTGGTACGAATATGTGACCCAACCGTTGTAACTCAAACGGATTGACACCGTTAGAAAGTCAATTAAATGTACTTTTTGAAGCTGTCTCTAATTCTTCAGCGCGAACTAACGGCTAGGATTGGTCCCACAGTAAAAAATGACTGATTTATCTTAATTTTTAAAAAAAGGCTATCCAGAGCCTAATGTAATCGCTGAATTCCAGCAATCATGTCAAATTAAGAAGAATGTTATTCCTTGGAGACCTTTTGCCTCATTTATCACATTTATAAGGTCACAGTCCTGAATCAGTTCAAATAATTCCCACAGTCAATCGTTTCACTGTTAAAAGCGATACAACTTAGGAATATCCGAAGAAAATCACTAAATACATTTTGGTACGAATATGTGACGCAACTGTTGTAACTCAAACGGATTGACACCGTTAGAAAGTCAATGAAATGTGGTTTTTGAAACTGTCTCTATTTCTTCGGCGCGCGATAACGGCTAGGATTGGTCATACAGTAAAAAAAGACTTATTTATCTTAATTTTTAAATAAAGCGCTACCACAGCGCCCAGTGTAATCGCTGAGTTCCAGCAATCATGTCAAATTAAGAAGAATGTTATTTCTTGGAGTCCAATTGTCTCACTTATAACATTTATAAGGTCAAAGTCCAAAATAAGTTCAATTAAGTCCCACAGTCAATCGTTTCACTGTTGAAAGCGATACAACTTAGTACTATCGGAAAAAAATCACTAAATACATGTTGGTACTTATGTGTGACGCAACCGTTGTAACTCAAACGGATTGACACCGTTAGAAAATCAATAAAATTTAGTTTAAGAAACTGTCTCTAATTTTTCAGCGCGCGATAACGGCTAGGATTGTTTCCACAATAAAAAATGACTTATTTATCTTAATTTTTAAGTAAAGCTTTACCACAGCGCCCAGTGTAATCGTTGAGTTCCAGCAATCATGTCAAATTAAGAAGAATATCATTTCTTGTAGTCAAAATGACTCATTTATCACATTTATAAGGTCAAAGTCCAAAATCAGTTCAAATAAGTCCCACAGTCAATCGTTTCACTGTTGAAAGCGATACAACTTAGTAATATCGGAAGGAAATCACTAAATACATGTTGGCACGAATATGTGACCCAACCGTTGTAACTCAAACGGATTGACACCGTTAGAAAGTCAATGAAATGTAGTTTTTGAAACTGTCTCTACTTCTTCAGCGCGCGATAATGGCTAGGATTGTTTCCACAGTAATAAATGACTTATTTTTCTTAACTTTTAAACAAAGCACTACCACAGCGCCCAGTGTAATTGCTGAGTTCCAGCAATCATGTCAAATTAAAAAGAATATCATTTCTTGTAGTCAAAATGACTCATTTATCACATTTATAAGGTCAAAGTCCAAAATCAGTTCAATTAAGTCCCACAGTCAATCGTTTTACTGTTGAAAGCGATACAACTTAGTAATATCGGAAAAAAATCACTAAATACATGTTGGTACTTATGTGTGACGCAACCGTTGTAACTCAAACGGATTGACACCGTTAGAAAGTCAATGAAATGTAGTTTTTGAAACTGTCTCTACTTCTTCAGCGCGCGATAACGGCTAGGAATGTTTCCACAGTAATAAATGACTTATTTTTCTTAACTTTTAAACAAAGCGCTATCACAGCGCCCAGTGTAATTGCTGAGTTCCAGCAATCATGTCAAATTAAAAAGAATATAATTTCTTGCAGTCAAAATGACTCATTTATCACATTTATAAGGTCAAAGTCCAAAATCAATTCAATTAAG
This sequence comes from Hydractinia symbiolongicarpus, assembly GCF_029227915.1. NCBI lineage: Eukaryota > Metazoa > Cnidaria > Hydrozoa > Anthoathecata > Hydractiniidae > Hydractinia > Hydractinia symbiolongicarpus. Next base: position 34,281,047 of record NC_079877.1, read on the forward strand.
TCCCACAGTCAATCGTTTCACTGTTGAAAGCGATACAACTTAGTAATATCGGAAAAAAATCACTAAATACATGTTGGTACTTATGTGTGACGCAACCGTTGTAACTCAAACGGATTGACACCGTTAGAAAATCAATTAAATTTAGTTTTAGAAACTGTCTCTATTTATTCAGCGCGCGATAACGGCTAGGATTAGTCCCACAATAAAAAATGACTTATTTATCTTAATTTTTAAATAAAGCCTTACCACAGCGCCTAGTGTAATCGTTGAGTTCCAGCAATCATGTCAAATTAAGAAGAATATCATTTCTTGTAGTCAAAATGACTCATTTATCACATTTATAAGGTCAAAGTCCAAAATCAGTTCAAATAAGTCCCACAGTCAATCGTTTCACTGTTGAAAGCGATACAACTTAGTAATATCGGAAAAAAATCACTAAATACATGTTGGTACGAATGTGTGACGCAACCGTTGTAACTCAAACGGATTGACACCGTTAGAAAATCAATGAAATTTAGTTTTAGAAACTGTCTCTATTTCTTCAGCGCGCTATAACGGCTAGGATTGGTCCCACAGTAAAAAATGACTTATTTATCTTAATTTTTAAATAAAGCCTTACCACAGCGCCCAGTGTAATCGCTGGGTTACAGCAATCATGTCAAATTAAGAAGAATATCATTTCTTGTAGTCAAAATGTCTCATTTATCACATTTATAAGGTCAAAGTCCAAAATCAGTTCAATTAAGTCCCATAGTCAATCGTTTCACTGTTGAAAGCGATACAACTTAGTAATATCGGAAGAAAATCACTAAATACATGTTGGCACGATTATGTGACGCAACCGTTGTAAGTCAAATGGATTGACACCGTTAGAAAGTCAACGAAATGTAGTTTTTCAAACTGTCTCTATTTCTTCGGCGCGCGATAACGGCTAGGATTGGTCCCACAGTACAAAATGACTTATTTATCTTAATTTTTAAATAAAGCGTTACAACAGCGCCCAGTGTAATCGGTGAGTTCCATCAATCATGTCAAATTAAGGAGAATGTTATTTCTTCTAGTCAAAATGGCTCATTTATTACATTTATAAGGTCAAAGTCCAAAATCAGTTCAATTAAGTCCCACAGTCAATCGTTTCTCTGTTGAAAGCGATACAACTTAGTAATATCGGAAGAAAATCACTAAATACATGTTGGTACGATTTTGTGACGCAACCGTTCTAACGCAAAGGGATTGACACCGTTAAAAAGTCAATGAAATGGAGTTTTTGAAACTGTCTCTATATCCTCAGCGCGCTAAAGGCTAGGATTGGTCCCACAGTAAAAATGACTTATTTATCTTAATTTTTAAATAAAGCCTTACCACAGCGCCTTGTGCAATCGTTGAGTTCCAGCAATCATGTCAAATTAAGAAGAATATCATTTCTTGTAGTCAAAATGACTCATTTATCACATTTATAAGGTCAAAGTCCAAAATCAGTTCAAATAAGTCCCACAGTCAATCGTTTCACTGTTGAAAGCGATACAACTTAGTAATATCGGAAAAAAATCACTAAATACATGTTGGTACGAATGTGTGACGCAACCGTTGTAACTTCAAACGGATTGACACCGTTAGAAAATCAATGAAATTTAGTTTTAGAAACTGTCTCTATTTCTTCAGCGCGCGATAACGGCTAGGATTGGTCCCACAGTAAAAAATGACTTATTTATCTTAATTTTTAAATAAAGCCTTACCACAGCGCCCAGTGTAATCGCTGGGATCCAGCAATCATGTCAAATTAAGAAGAATATCATTTCTTGTAGTCAAAATGACTCATTTATCACATTTATAAGGTCAAAGTCCAAAATCAGTTCAATTTAGTCCCACAGTCAATCGTTTCACTGTTGAAAGCGATACAACTTAATAATATCGAAAGAAAATCACTAAATACATGTTGGCACGATTATGTGACGCAACCGTTGTAAGTCAAATGGATTGACACCGTTAGAAAGTCAACGAAATGTAGTTTTTCAAACTGTCTCTATTTCTTCGGCGCGCGATAACGGCCAGGATTGGTCCCACAGTACAAAATAAAGCCTTACCACAGCGCCTAGTGTAATCGTTGAGTTCCAGCAATCATGTCAAATTAAGAAGAATATCATTTCTTGTAGTCAAAATGACTCATTTATCACATTTATAAGGTCAAAGTCCAAAATCAGTTCAAATAAGAGTCACAGTCAATCGTTTCACTGTTGAAAGCGATACAACTTAGTAATATCGGAAAAAAATCACTAAATACATGTTGGTACGAATGTGTGACGCAACCGTTGTAACTCAAACGGATTGACACCGTTAGAAAATCAATGAAATTTAGTTTTAGAAACTGTCTCTATTTCTTCAGCGCGCGATAACGGCTAGGATTGGTCCCACAGTAAAAAATGACTTATTTATCTTAATTTTTAAATAAAGCCTTACCACAGCGCCCAGTGTAATCGCTGGGTTCCAGCAATCATGTCAAATTAAGAAGAATATCATTTCTTGTAGTCAAAATGACTCATTTATCACATTTATAAGGTCAAAGTCCAAAATCAGTTCAATTAAGTCCCATAGTCAATCGTTTCACTGTTGAAAGCGATACAACTTAGTAATATCGGAAGAAAATCACTAAATACATGTTGGCACGATTATGTGACGCAACCGTTGTAAGTCAAATGGATTGACACCGTTAGAAAGTCAACGAAATGTAGTTTTTCAAACTGTCTCTATTTCTTCGGCGCGCGATAACGGCTAGGATTGGTCCCACAGTACAAAATGACTTATTTATCTTAATTTTTAAATAAAGCGTTACCACAGCGCCCAGTGTAATCGGTGAGTTCCATCAATCATGTCAAATTAAGGAGAATGTTATTTCTTCTAGTCAAAATGGCTCATTTATTACATTTATAAGGTCAAAGTCCAAAATCTAGGCTAAAGGCTAGGATTGGTCCCACAGTAAAAATGACTTATTTATCTTAATTTTTAAATAAAGCCTTACCACAGCGCCTTGTGCAATCGTTGAGTTCCAGCAATCATGTCAATTTAAGAAGAATATCATTTCTTGTAGTCAAAATGACTCATTTATCACATTTATAAGGTCAAAGTCCAAAATCAGTTCAAATAAGTCCCACAGTCAATCGTTTCACTGTTGAAAGCGATACAACTTAGTAATATCGGAAAAAAATCACTAAATACATGTTGGTACGAATGTGTGACGCAACCGTTGTAACTCAAACGGATTGACACCGTTAGAAAATCAATGAAATTTAGTTTTAGAAACTGTCTCTATTTCTTCAGCGCGCGATAACGGCTAGGATTGGTCCCACAGTAAAAAATGACTTATTTATCTTAATTTTTAAATAAAGCCTTACCACAGCGCCCAGTGTAATCGCTGGGTTCCAGCAATCATGTCAAATTAAGAAGAATATCATTTCTTGTAGTCAAAATGACTCATTTATCACATTTATAAGGTCAAAGTCCAAAATCAGTTCAATTTAGTCCCACAGTCAATCGTTTCACTGTTGAAAGCGATACAACTTAGTAATATCGAAAGAAAATCACTAAATACATGTTGGCACGATTATGTGACGCAACCGTTGTAAGTCAAATGGATTGACACCGTTAGAAAGTCAACGAAATGTAGTTTTTCAAACTGTCTCTATTTCTTCGGCGCGCGATAACGGCTAGGATTGGTCCCACAGTACAAAATGACTTATTTATCTTAATTTTTAAATAAAGCCTTACCACAGCGCCCAGTGTAATCGCTGGGTTCCAGCAATCATGTCAAATTAAGAAGAATATCATTTCTTGTAGTCAAAATGACTCATTTATCACATTTATAAGGTCAAAGTCCAAAATCAGTTCAATTAAGTCCCATAGTCAATCGTTTCACTGTTGAAAGCGATACAACTTAGTAATATCGGAAGAAAATCACTAAATACATGTTGGCACGATTATGTGACGCAACCGTTGTAAGTCAAATGGATTGACACCGTTAGAAAGTCAACGAAATGTAGTTTTTCAAACTGTCTCTATTTCTTCGGCGCGCGATAACGGCTAGGATTGGTCCCACAGTACAAAATGACTTATTTATCTTAATTTTTAAATAAAGCGTTACCACAGCGCCCAGTGTAATCGGTGAGTTCCATCAATCATGTCAAATTAAGGAGAATGTTATTTCTTCTAGTCAAAATGGCTCATTTATTACATTTATAAGGTCAAAGTCCAAAATCTAGGCTAAAGGCTAGGATTGGTCCCACAGTAAAAATGACTTATTTATCTTAATTTTTAAATAAAGCCTTACCACAGCGCCTTGTGCAATCGTTGAGTTCCAGCAATCATGTCAATTTAAGAAGAATATCATTTCTTGTAGTCAAAATGACTCATTTATCACATTTATAAGGTCAAAGTCCAAAATCAGTTCAAATAAGTCCCACAGTCAATCGTTTCACTGTTGAAAGCGATACAACTTAGTAATATCGGAAAAAAATCACTAAATACATGTTGGTACGAATGTGTGACGCAACCGTTGTAACTCAAACGGATTGACACCGTTAGAAAATCAATGAAATTTAGTTTTAGAAACTGTCTCTATTTCTTCAGCGCGCGATAACGGCTAGGATTGGTCCCACAGTAAAAAATGACTTATTTATCTTAATTTTTAAATAAAGCCTTACCACAGCGCCCAGTGTAATCGCTGGGTTCCAGCAATCATGTCAAATTAAGAAGAATATCATTTCTTGTAGTCAAAATGACTCATTTATCACATTTATAAGGTCAAAGTCCAAAATCAGTTCAATTTAGTCCCACAGTCAATCGTTTCACTGTTGAAAGCGATACAACTTAGTAATATCGAAAGAAAATCACTAAATACATGTTGGCACGATTATGTGACGCAACCGTTGTAAGTCAAATGGATTGACACCGCTAGAAAGTCAACGAAATGTAGTTTTTCAAACTGTCTCTATTTCTTCGGCGCGCGATAACGGCTAGGATTGGTCCCACAGTACAAAATGACTTATTTATCTTAATTTTTAAATAAAGCGTTACCACAGCGCCCAGTGTAATCGGTGAGTTCCATCAATCATGTCAAATTAAGGAGAATGTTATTTCTTCTAGTCAAAATGGCTCATTTATTACATTTATAAGGTCAAAGTCCAAAATCAGTTCAATTAAGTCCCACAGTCAATCGTTTCTCTGTTGAAAGCGATACAACTTAGTAATATCGGAAGAAAATCACTATATACATGTTGGTACGATTTTGTGACGCAACCGTTCTAACGCAAACGGATTGACACCGTTAAAAAGTCAATAAAATGCAGTTTTTGAAACTGTCTCTATATCCTCAGCGCGCGCTAACGGCTAGGATTGGTCCCACAGTAAAAATGACTTATTTATCTTAATTTTTAAATAAAGCCTTACCACAGCGCCCAGTGTAATCGCCGAGTTCCAGCAATCATGTCAAATTAAGAAGAATATCATTTCTTGTAGTCAAAATGACTCATTTATCACATTTATAAGGTCAAAGTCCAAAATCAGTTCAATTAAGTCCCACAGTCAATCGTTTCACTGTTGAAAGCGATACAACTTAGTAATATCGGAAAAAAATCACTAAATACATGTTGGTACGAATGTGTGACGCAACCGTTGTAACTCAAACGGATTGACACCGTTAGAAAATCAATGAAATTTAGTTTTAGAAACTGTCTCTATTTCCTCAGCGCGCGATAACGGCTAGGATTGGTCCCACAGTAAAAAATGACTTATTTATCTTAATTTTTAAATAAAGCCTTACCACAGCGCCCAGTGAAATCGCTGAGTTCCAGCAATCATGTCAAATTAAGAAGAATATCATTTCTTGTAGTCAAAATGACTCATTTATAACATTTATAAGGTCAAAATCCAAAATCAGTTCAATTAAGTCCCACAGTCAATCGTTTCACTGTTGAAAGCGATACAACTTAGTAATATCGGAAGAAAATCACTAAATACATGTTGGTACGATTATGTGACGCAACCGTTGTAAGTCAAACGGATTGACACCGTTAGAAAGTCAATGAAATGTGGTTTTTGAAACTGTCTCTATTTCTTCAGCGCGCGATAACGGCTAGGATTGGTCCCACAGTACAAAATGACTTATTTATCTTAATTTTTAAATAAAGCGTTACCACAGCGCCCAGTGTAATCGGTGAGTTCCATCAATCATGTCAAATTAAGGAGAATGTTATTTCTTCTAGTCAAAATGGCTCATTTATTACATTTATAAGGTCAAAGTCCAAAATCAGTTCAATTAAGTCCCACAGTCAATCGTTTCTCTGTTGAAAGCGATACAACTTAGTAATATCGGAAGAAAATCACTAAATACATGTTGGTACGATTTTGTGACGCAACCGTTCTAACGCAAAGGGATTGACACCGTTAAAAAGTCAATGAAATGGAGTTTTTGAAACTGTCTCTATATCCTCAGCGCGCGCTAACGGCTAGAATTGGTCCCACAGTAAAAATGACTTATTTATCTTAATTTTTAAATAAAGCCTTACCACAGCGCCTTGTGCAATCGTTGAGTTCCAGCAATCATGTCAAATTAAGAAGAATATCATTTCTTGTAGTCAAAATGACTCATTTATCACATTTATAAGGTCAAAGTCCAAAATCAGTTCAAATAAGTCCCACAGTCAATCGTTTCACTGTTGAAAGCGATACAACTTAGTAATATCGGAAAAAAATCACTAAATACATGTTGGTACGAATGTGTGACGCAACCGTTGTAACTCAAACGGATTGACACCGTTAGAAAATCAATGAAATTTAGTTTTAGAAACTGTCTCTATTTCTTCAGCGCGCGATAACGGCTAGGATTGGTCCCACAGTAAAAAATGACTTATTTATCTTAATTTTTAAATAAAGCCTTACCACAGCGCCCAGTGTAATCGTTGGGTTCCAGCAATCATGTCAAATTAAGAAGAATATCATTTCTTGTAGTCAAAATGACTCATTTATCACATTTATAAGGTCAAAGTCCAAAATCAGTTCAATTTAGTCCCACAGTCAATCGTTTCACTGTTGAAAGCGATACAACTTAGTAATATCGAAAGAAAATCACTAAATACATGTTGGCACGATTATGTGACGCAACCGTTGTAAGTCAAATGGATTGACACCGTTAGAAAGTCAACGAAATGTAGTTTTTCAAACTGTCTCTATTTCTTCGGCGCGCGATAACGGCTAGGATTGATCCCACAGTACAAAATGACTTATTTATCTTAATTTTTAAATAAAGCGTTACCACAGCGCCCAGTGTAATCGGTGAGTTCCATCAATCATGTCAAATTAAGGAGAATGTTATTTCTTCTAGTCAAAATGGCTCATTTATTACATTTATAAGGTCAAAGTCCAAAATCAGTTCAATTAAGTCCCACAGTCAATCGTTTCTCTGTTGAAAGCGATACAACTTAGTAATATCGGAAAAAAATCACTAAATACATGTTGGTACGATTTTGTGACGCAACCGTTCTAACGCAAAGGGATTGACACCGTTAAAAAGTCAATGAAATGGAGTTTTTGAAACTGTCTCTATATCCTCAGCGCGCGCTAACGGCTAGAATTGGTCCCACAGTAAAAATGACTTATTTATCTTAATTTTTAAATAAAGCCTTACCACAGCGCCTTGTGCAATCGTTGAGTTCCAGCAATCATGTCAAATTAAGAAGAATATCATTTCTTGTAGTCAAAATGACTCATTTATCACATTTATAAGGTCAAAGTCCAAAATCAGTTCAAATAAGTCCCACAGTCAATCGTTTCACTGTTGAAAGCGATACAACTTAGTAATATCGGAAAAAAATCACTAAATACATGTTGGTACGAATGTGTGACGCAACCGTTGTAACTCAAACGGATTGACACCGTTAGAAAATCAATGAAATTTAGTTTTAGAAACTGTCTCTATTTCTTCAGCGCGCGATAACGGCTAGGATTGGTCCCACAGTAAAAATGACTTATTTATCTTAATTTTTAAATAAAGCCTTACCACAGCGCCCAGTGTAATCGTTGGGTTCCAGCAATCATGTCAAATTAAGAAGAATATCATTTCTTGTAGTCAAACTGACTCATTTATCACATTTATAAGGTCAAAGTCCAAAATCAGTTCAATTTAGTCCCACAGTCAATCGTTTCACTGTTGAAAGCGATACAACTTAGTAATATCGAAAGAAAATCACTAAATACATGTTGGCACGATTATGTGACGCAACCGTTGTAAGTCAAATGGATTGACACCGTTAGAAAGTCAACGAAATGTAGTTTTTCAAACTGTCTCTATTTCTTCGGCGCGCGATAACGGCTAGGATTGATCCCACAGTACAAAATGACTTATTTATCTTAATTTTTAAATAAAGCGTTACCACAGCGCCCAGTGTAATCGGTGAGTTCCATCAATCATGTCAAATTAAGGAGAATGTTATTTCTTCTAGTCAAAATGGCTCATTTATTACATTTATAAGGTCAAAGTCCAAAATCAGTTCAATTAAGTCCCACAGTCAATCGTTTCACTGTTGAAAGCGATACAACTTAGTAATATCGGAAAAAAATCACTAAATACATGTTGGTACGAATGTGTGACGCAACCGTTGTAACTCAAACGGATTGACACCGTTAGAAAATCAATGAAATTTAGTTTTAGAAACTGTCTCTATTTCCTCAGCGCGCGATAACGGCTAGGATTGGTCCCACAGTAAAAAATGACTTATTTATCTTAATTTTTAAATAAAGCCTTACCACAGCGCCCAGTGAAATCGCTGAGTTCCAGCAATCATGTCAAATTAAGAAGAATATCATTTCTTGTAGTCAAAATGACTCATTTATCACATTTATAAGGTCAAAATCCAAAATCAGTTCAATTAAGTCCCACAGTCAATTGTTTCACTGTTGAAAGCGATACAACTTAGTAATATCGGAAGAAAATCACTAAATACATGTTGGTACGATTATGTGACGCAACCGTTGTAAGTCAAACGGATTGACACCGTTAGAAAGTCAATGAAATGTGGTTTTTGAAACTGTCTCTATTTCTTCAGCGCGCGATAACGGCTAGGATTGGTCCCACAGTACAAAATGACTTATTTATCTAAATTTTTAAATAAAGCGTTACCACAGCGCCCAGTGTAATCGGTGAGTTCCATCAATCATGTCAAACTAAGAAGAATGTCATTTCTTGTAGTCAAAATGACTCATTTATCACATTTATAAGGTCAAAGTCTAAAATTAGTTTAATTAAGTCCCACAGTCAATCGTTTCTCTGTTGAAAGCGATACAACTTAGTAATATCGGAAGAAAATCACTAAATACATGCTGGCACGAATATGTGACCCAACCGTTGTAACTCAAACGGATTGACACCGTTAGAAAGTCAATGAAATGTAGTTTTTGAAACTGTCTCTACTTCTTCAGCGCGCGATAACGGCTAGGATTGTTTCCACAGTAATAAATGACTTATTTTTCTTAACTTTTAAACAAAGCGCTACCACAGCGCCCAGTGTAATTGCTGAGTTCCAGCAATCATGTCAAATTAGAAAGAATATCATTTCTTGTAGTCAAAATGACTCATTTATCACATTTATAAGGTCAAAGTCCAAAATCAGTTCAATTAAGTCCCACAGTCAATCGTTTCACTGTTGAAAGCGATACAACTTAGTAATATCGGGAAAAAATCACTAAATACATGTTGGTACTTATGTGTGACGCAACCGTTGTAACTCAAACGGATTGACACCGTTAGAAAGTCAATGAAATGTAGTTTTTGAAACTGTCTCTACTTCTTCAGTGCGCGATAACGGCTAGGATTGTTTCCACAGTAATAAATGACTTATTTTTCTTAACTTTTAAACAAAGTGCTACCACAGCGCCCAGTGTAATTGCTGAGTTCCAGCAATCATGTCAAATTAAGAAGAATATCATTTCTTGTAGTCAAAATGACTCATTTGTCACATTTATAAGGTCAAAGTCCAAAATCAGTTCAAATAAGTCCCACAGTCAATCGTTTCACTGTTGAAAGCGATACAACTTAGTAATATCGGAAAAAAATCACTAAATACATGTTGGTACGAATGTGTGACGCAACCGTTGTAACTCAAACGGATTGACACCGTTAGAAAATCAATGAAATTTAGTTTTAGAAACTGTCTCTATTTCTTCAGCGCGCGATAACGGCTAGGATTGGTCCCACAGTAAAAAATGACTTATTTATCTTAATTTTTAAATAAAGCCTTACCACAGCGCCCAGTGTAATCGCTGGGTTCCAGCAATCATGTCAAATTAAGAAGAATATCATTTCTTGTAGTCAAAATGAATCATTTATCACATTTATAAGGTCAAAGTCCAAAATCAGTTCAATTAAGTCCCACAGTCAATCGTTTCACTGTTGAAAGCGATACAACTTAGTAATATCGGAAGAAAATCACTAAATACATGTTGGCACGATTATGTGACGCAACCGTTGTAAGTCAAATGGATTGACACCGTTAGAAAGTCAACGAAATGTAGTTTTTCAAACTGTCTCTATTTCTTCGGCGCGCGATAACGGCTAGGATTGGTCCCACAGTACAAAATGACTTATTTATCTTAATTTTTAATTAAAGCGTTACCACAGCGCCCAGTGTAATCGGTGAGTTCCATCAATCATGTCAAATTAAGGAGAATGTTATTTCTTCTAGTCAAAATGACTCATTTATTACATTTATAAGGTCAAAGTCCAAAATCAGTTCAATTAAGTCCCACAGTCAATCGTTTCTCTGTTGAAAGCGATACAACTTAGTAATATCGGAAGAAAATCACTAAATACATGTTGGTACGATTTTGTGACGCAACCGTTCTAACGCAAACGGATTGACACCGTTAAAAAGTCAATGAAATGGAGTTTTTGAAACTGTCTCTATATCCTCAGCGCGCGCTAACGGCTAGGATTGGTCCCACAGTAAAAATGACTTATTTATCTTAATTTTTAAATAAAGCCTTACCACAGCGCCTAGTGTAATCGTGGAGTTCCAGCAATCATGTCAAATTAAGAAGAATATCATTTCTTGTAGTCAAGATGACTCATTTATCACATTTATAAGGTCAAAGTCCAAAATCAGTTCAATTAAGTCCCACAGTCAATCGTTTCACTGTTGAAAGCGATACAACTTAGTAATATCGGGAAAAAATCACTAAATACATGTTGGTACTTATGTGTGACGCAACCGTTGTAACTCAAACGGATTGACACCGTTAGAAAGTCAATGAAATGTAGTTTTTGAAACTGTCTCTACTTCTTCAGTGCGCGATAACGGCTAGGATTGTTTCCACAGTAATAAATGACTTATTTTTCTTAACTTTTAAACAAAGTGCTACCACAGCGCCCAGTGTAATTGCTGAGTTCCAGCAATCATGTCAAATTAAGAAGAATATCATTTCTTGTAGTCAAAATGACTCATTTGTCACATTTATAAGGTCAAAGTCCAAAATCAGTTCAAATAAGTCCCACAGTCAATCGTTTCACTGTTGAAAGCGATACAACTTAGTAATATCGGAAGAAAATCACTAAATACATGTTGGCACGATTATGTGACACAACCGTTGTAAGTCAAATGGATTGACACCGTTAGAAAGTCAACGAAATGTAGTTTTTCAAACTGTCTCTATTTCTTCGGCGCGCGATAACGGCTAGGATTGGTCCCACAGTAAAAATGACTTATTTATCTTAATTTTTAAATAAAGCCTTACCACAGCGCCTAGTGTAATCGTGGAGTTCCAGCAATCATGTCAAATTAAGAAGAATATCATTTCTTGTAGTCAAGATGACTCATTTATCACATTTATAAGGTCAAAGTCCAAAATCAGGTCAAATAAGTCCCACAGTCAATCGTTTCACTGTTGAAAGCGATACAACTTAGTAATATCGGAAAAAAATCACTAAATACATGTTGGTACGAATGTGTGACGCAACCGTTGTAACTCAAACGGATTGACACCGTTAGAAAATCAATGAAATTTAGTTTTAGAAACTGTCTCTATTTCTTCAGCGCGCGATAACGGCTAGGATTGGTCCCACAGTAAAAAATGACTTATTTATCTTAATTTTTAAATAAAGCCTTACCACAGCGCCCAGTGTAATCGCTGGGTTCCAGCAATCATGTCAAATTAAGAAGAATATCATTTCTTGTAGTCAAAATGACTCATTTATCACATTTATAAGGTCAAAGTCCAAAATCAGTTCAATTAAGTCCCACAGTCAATCGTTTCACTGTTGAAAGCGATACAACTTAGTAATATCGGAAGAAAATCACTAAATACATGTTGGCACGATTATGTGACGCAACCGTTGTAAGTCAAATGGATTGACACCGTTAGAAAGTCATCGAAATGTAGTTTTTCAAACTGTCTCTATTTCTTCGGCGCGCGATAACGGCTAGGATTGGTCCCACAGTACAAAATGACTTATTTATCTTAATTTTTAAATAAAGCGTTACCACAGCGCCCAGTGTAATCGGTGAGTTCCATCAATCATGTCAAATTAAGGAGAATGTTATTTCTTCTAGTCAAAATGGCTCATTTATTACATTTATAAGGTCAAAGTCCAAAATCAGTTCAATTAAGTCCCACAGTCAATTGTTTCTCTGTTGAAAGCGATACAACTTAGTAATATCGGAAAAAAATCACTAAATACATGTTGGTACGAATGTGTGACGCAACCGTTGTAACTCAAACGGATTGACACCGTTAGAAAATCAATGAAATTTAGTTTTAGAAACTGTCTCTATTTCCTCAGCGCGCGATAACGGCTAGAATTGGTGCCACAGTAAAAAATGACTTATTTATCTTAATTTTTAAATAAAGCCTTACCACAGCGCCCAGTGAAATCGCTGAGTTCCAGCAATCATGTCAAATTAAGAAGAATATCATTTCTTGTAATCAAAATGACTCATTTATCACATTTATAAGGTCAAAATCCAAAATCAGTTCAATTAAGTCCCACAGTCAATCGTTTCACTGTTGAAAGCGATACAACTTAGTAATATCGGAAGAAAATCACTAAATACATGTTGGTACGATTATGTGACGCAACCGTTGTAAGTCAAACGGATTGACACCGTTAGAAAGTCAATGAAATGTGGTTTTTGAAACTGTCTCTATTTCTTCAGCGCGCGATAACGGCTAGGATTGGTCCCACAGTACAAAATGACTTATTTATCTAAATTTTTAATTAAAGCGTTACCACAGCGCCCAGTGTAATCGGTGAGTTCCATCAATCATGTCAAACTAAGAAGAATGTCATTTCTTGTAGTCAAAATGACTCATTTATCACATTTATAAGGTCAAAGTCTAAAATCAGTTCAACTAAGTCCCACAGTTAATCGTTTCACTGTTGAAAGCGATACAACTTTGTATTATCGGAAGGAAATCACTAAATACATGTTGGTACGAATATGTGACGCAACCGCTTTAACTCAAACGGATTGACACCGTTAGAAAGTCAATGAAATGTAGTTTTTAAAACTGTGTCTATTTCTTCAGCGCGCAATAACGGCTAGGATTGGTCCCACAGTACAAAATGACTTATTTATCTAAATTTTTAAATAAAGCGTTACAACAGCGCCCAGTGTAATCGGTGAGTTCCATCAATCAAGTCAAACTAAGAAGAATGTCATTTCTTGTAGTCAAAATGACTCATTTATCACATTTATAAGGTCAAAGTCTAAAATCAGTTTAATTAAGTCCCACAGTCAATCGTTTCTCTGTTGAAAGCGATACAACTTAGTAATATCGGAAGAAAATCACTAAATACATGCTGGTACGATTATGTGACGCAACCGTTTTAACTCAAACGGATTGACACTGTTAAAAAGTCAATGAAATGTAGCTTTTGAAACTGTCTCTATTTCTTCAGCGTGCGATAACGGCTAGGATTGTTTCCACCGTAATAAATGACTTATTTATCTTAACTTTTAAACAAAGCGCTACCACAGCGCATAGTGTAATCGCTGAGTTTCAGCAATCATGTCAAATTAAGGAGAATGTTATTTCTTCTAGTCATTATGGCTCATTTATTACATTTATAAGGTCAAAGCCCAAAATCAGTTCATTTAAGTCCCACAGTCAATCGTTTCTCTGGTGAAAGCGATACAACTTAGTAATATCGGAAGAAAATCACTAAATACATGCTGGTACGATTATGTGACGCAACCGTTCTAACTCAAACGGATTGACACCGTTAGAAAGTCAATGAAATGTAGTTTTTGAAACTTTCTCTATTTCTTCAGCGCGCGATAACGGCTAGGATTGGTCCCACAGTACAAAATGACTTATGTATCTTAATTTTTAAATAAAGCGTTACCACAGCGCCCAGTGTAATCGGTGAGTTCCATCAATCAAGTCAAACTAAGAAGAATGTCATTTCTTGTAGTCAAAATGACTCATTTATCACATTTATAAGGTCAAAATCCAAAATCAGTTCAATTAAGTCCCACAGTCAATCGTTTCACTGTTGAAAGCGATACAACTTAGTAATATCGGAAGAAAATCACTAAATACATGTTGGTACGATTATGTGACGCAACCGTTGTAAGTCAAACGGATTGACACCGTTAGAAAGTCAATGAAATGTGGTTTTTGAAACTGTCTCTATTTCTTCAGCGCGCGATAACGGCTAGGATTGGTCCCACAGTACAAAATGACTTATTTATCTAAATTTTTAAATAAAGCGTTACCACAGCGCCCAGTGTAATCGGTGAGTTCCATCAATCATGTCAAACTGAGAAGAATGTCATTTCTTGTAGTCAAAATGACTCATTTATCACATTTATAAGGTCAAAGTCCAAAATCAGTTCAACTAAGTCCCACAGTCAATCGATTCACTGTTGAAAGCGATACAACTTAGTAATATCGGAAAAATATCACTAAATACATGTTGGTACAAATGTGTGACGCAACCGTTGTAACTCAAACGGATTGACACCGTTAGAAAGTTAATGAAATGTAGTTTTTAAAACTGTGTCTATTTCTTCAGCGCGCGATAACGGCTAGGATTGGTCCCACAGTACAAAATGACTTATTTATCTAAATTTTTAAATAAAGCGTTACCACAGCGCCCAGTGTAATCGGTGAGTTCCATCAATCAAGTCAAACTAAGAAGAATGTCATTTCTTGTAGTCAAAATGACTCATTTATCACATTTATAAGGTCAAAATCCAAAATCAGTTCAATTAAGTCCCACAGTCAATCGTTTCACTGTTGAAAGCGATACAACTTAGTAATATCGGAAGAAAATCACTAAATACATGTTGGTACGATTATGTGACGCAACCGTTGTAAGTCAAACGGATTGACACCGTTAGAAAGTCAATGAAATGTGGTTTTTGAAACTGTCTCTATTTCTTCAGCGCGCGATAACGGCTAGGATTGGTCCCACAGTACAAAATGACTTATTTATCTAAATTTTTAAATAAAGCGTTACCACAGCGCCCAGTGTAATCGGTGAGTTCCATCAATCATGTCAAACTAAGAAGAATGTCATTTCTTGTAGTCAAAATGACTCATTTATCACATTTATAAGGTCAAAGTCTAAAATCAGTTCAACTAAGTCCCACAGTCAATCGTTTCACTGTTGAAAGCGATACAACTTTGTATTATCGGAAGGAAATCACTAAATAAATGTTGGTACGAATATGTGACGCAACCGCTTTAACTGAAACGGATTGACACCGTTAGAAAGTCAATGAAATGTAGTTTTTAAAACTGTGTCTATTTCTTTAGCGCGCAACAACGGCTAGGATTGGTCCCACAGTACAAAATGACTTATTTATCTAAATTTTTAAATAAAGCGTTACCACAGCGCCCAGTGTAATCGGTGAGTTCCATCAATCAAGTCAAACTAAGAAGAATGTCATTTCTTGTAGTCAAAATGACTCATTTATCACATTTATATGGTCAAAGTCTAAAATCAGTTTAATTAAGTCCCACAGTCAATCGTTTCTCTGTTGAAAGCGATACAACTTAGTAATATCGGAAGAAAATCACTAAATACATGCTGGTACGATTATGTGACGCAACCGTTTTAACTCAAACGGATTGACACTGTTAAAAAGTCAATGAAATGTAGCTTTTGAAACTGTCTCTATTTCTTCAGCGTGCGATAACGGCTAGGATTGTTTCCACCGTAATAAATGACTTATTTATCTTAACTTTTAAACAAAGCGCTACCACAGCGCCCACTGTAATCGCTGAGTTCCAGCAATCATGTCAAACTAAGAAGAATGTCATTTCTTGTAGTCAAAATGACTCATTTATCACATTTATAAGGTCAAAGTCCAAAATCAGTTCAACTAAGTCCCACAGTCAATCGATTCACTGTTGAAAGCGATACAACTTAGTAATATCGGAAAAATATCACTAAATACATGTTGGTACAAATGTGTGACGCAGCCGTTGTAACTGAAACGGATTGACACCGTTAGAAAGTTAATGAAATGTAGTTTTTAAAACTGTGTCTATTTCTTCAGCGCGCGATAACGGCTAGGATTGGTCCCACAGTACAAAATGACTTATTTATCTAAATTTTTAAATAAAGCGTTACCACAGCGCCCAGTGTAATCGGTGAGTTCCATCAATCAAGTCAAATTAAGAAGAATGTCATTTCTTGTAGTCAAAATGACTCATTTATCACATTTATAAGGTCAAAGTCTAAAATCAGTTTAATTAAGTCCCACAGTCAATCGTTTCTCTGTTGAAAGCGATACAACTTAGTAATATCGGAAGAAAATCACTAAATACATGCTGGTACGATTATGTGACACAACCGTTCTAACTCAAACGGATTGACACCGTTAGAAAGTCAATGAAATGTAGTTTTTAAAACTGTGTCTATTTCTTCAGCGCGCGATAACGGCTAGGATTGGTCCCACAGTACAAAATGACTTATTTATCTAAATTTTTAAATAAAGCGTTACCACAGCGCCCAGTGTAATCGGTGAGTTCCATCAATCAAGTCAAACTAAGAAGAATGTCATTTCTTGTAGTCAAAATGACTCATTTATCACATTTATAAGGTCAAAGTCTAAAATCAGTTTAATTAATTCCCACAGTCAATCTTTTCTCTGTTGAAAGCGATACAACTTAGTAATATCGGAAGAAAATCACTAAATACATGCTGGTACAATTATGTGACGCAACCGTTTTAACTCAAACGGATTGACACTGTTAAAAAGTCAATGAAATGTAGCTTTGGAAACTGTCTCTATTTCTTCAGCGTGCGATAACGGCTAGGATTGTTTCCACCGTAATAAATGACTTATTTATCTTAACTTTTAAACAGAGCGCTACCACAGCGCATAGTGTAATCGCTGAGTTCCAGCAATCATGTCAAATTAAGGAGAATGTTATTTCTTCTAGTCATAATGGCTCATTTATTACATTTATAAGGTCAAAGCCCAAAATCAGTTCAATTAAGTCCCACAGTCAATCGTTTCTCTGTTGAAAGCGATACAACTTAGTAATATCGGAAGAAAATCACTAAATACATGCTGGTACGATTATGTGACGCAACCGTTCTAACTCAAACGGATTGACACCGTTAGAAAGTCAATGAAATGTAGTTTTTGAAACTGTCTCTATTTCTTCAGCGCGCAATAACGGCTAGGATTGGTCCCACAGTACAAAATGACTTATTTATCTAAATTTTTAAATAAAGCGTTACCACAGCGCCCAGTGTAATCGCTGAGTTCCAGCAATCATGTCAAACTAAGAAGAATGTCATTTCTTGTAGTCAAAATGACTCATTTATCACATTTATAAGGTCAAAGTCCAAAATCAGTTCAACTAAGTCCCACAGTCAATCAATTCACTGCTGAAAGCGATACAACTTAGTAATATCGGAAAAATATCACTAAATACATGTTGGTACGAATGTGTGACGCAACCGTTGTAACTCAAACGGAATTATACCGCCAAGAAATCAATGAAATGTAATTTTTGAGAATTTTTTTAGAGAATGTCTTTATTTCTTCAGCGCGTGCTAACGGCCAGGATTGGTGCCACAGTAAGAAAATCTTATTTATCTAAATATTTAAATAAAGCGCTACCGCAGAGCCTAATGTAACCGCTGAATTCCAGCAATCATGTCAAATTCAGAAGAATGTTATTCCTTTTAGACCAATTGGCGCATTTATCACATTTTTAAGGTCACAGTCCAGAATCAGTTGAAATAATTCCCACGGTCAATCGTTTCACTGTTAAAAGCGATACAACTTAGTAATATCGGAAGGAAATCACTAAATACATGTTGGTACGAATATGTGACGCAACCGTTGTAACTCAAACGGATTGACACCGTTAGAAAGTCAATGAAATGGAGTTTTTGAAACTGTCTCTATATCTTCAGCGCGCGCTAACGGCTAGGATTGGTGCCATAGTAAAAATGACTTATTTATCTAAACTTTTAAATGAATCACTACCACAGGGTCCAGTGTAATCGCTGAGTTCCGGCAATCATGTCAAATTAAGAAGAATGTTCTTTCTTGGAGTCCAATTGTCTCATTTATCACACTTATGAGGTCAAAGTCCAAAATCAGTTCAATTAAGTCGCACAGTCAAACGTTTCACAGTTAAAAGCGATGCGACATAGTAATATCAGAATACTTTCGCTAAATACATGTTGGTACGAATATGTGACACAACCGTTGTAACTCAAACGCAATTATACCGCCAAGAAATCAATGAAATGTAGTTTTTTAGAATGTCTTTATTTCTTCAGCGCGAACTAACGGCTAGGATTGGTCCCACAGTAAAAAATGACTTATTTATCTAAATTTTTAAATAAAGCGTTACCACAGCGCCCAGTGTAATCGGTGAGTTCCATCAATCAAGTCAAACTAAGAAGAATGTCAATTCTTGTAGTCAAAATGACTCATTTATCACATTTATAAGGTCAAAGTCTAAAATCAGTTTAATTAAGTCCCACAGTCAATCTTTTCTCTGTTGAAAGCGATACAACTTAGTAATATCGGAAAAATATCACTAAATACATGTTGGTACAAATGTGTGACGCAACCGTTGTAACTCAAACGGATTGACACCGTTAGAAAGTTAATGAAATGTAGTTTAAAAACTGTGTCTATTTCTTCAGCGCGCGATAACGGCTAGGGTTGGTCCCACAGTACAAAATGACTTATTTATCTAAATTTTTAAATAAAGCGTTACCACAGCGCCCAGTGTAATCGGTGAGTTCCATCAATCAAGTCAAACTAAGAAGAATGTCATTTCTTGTAGTCAAAATGACTCATTTATCACATTTATAAGGTCAAAGTCTAAAATCAGTTCAACTAAGTCCCACAGTCAATCGTTTCACTGTTGAAAGCGATACAACTTTGTATTATCGGAAGGAAATCACTAAATACATGTTGGTACGAATATGTGACGCAACCGCTTTAACTCAAACGGATTGACACCGTTAGAAAGTCAATGAAATGTAGTTTTTAAAACTGTGTCTATTTCTTCAGCGCGCAATAACGGCTAGGATTGGTCCCACAGTACAAAATGACTTATTTATCTAAATTTTTTAAAAAGAGTTACCACAGCGCCCAGTGTAATCGGTGAGTTCCATCAATCAAGTCAAACTAAGAAGAATGTCATTTCTTGTAGTCAAAATGACTCATTTATCACATTTATAAGGTCAAAGTCTAAAATCAGTTTAATTAAGTCCCACAGTCAATCGTTTCTCTGTTGAAAGCGATACAACTTAGTAATATCGGAAGAAAATCACTAAATACATGCTGGTACGATTATGTGACGCAACCGTTTTAACTCAAACGGATTGACACTGTTAAAAAGTCAATGAAATGTAGCTTTTGAAACTGTCTCTATTTCTTCAGCGTGCGATAACGGCTAGGATTGTTTCCACCGTAATAAATGACTTATTTATCTTAACTTTTAAACAAAGCGCTACCACAGCGCATAGTGTAATCGCTGAGTTTCAGCAATCATGTCAAATTAAGGAGAATGTTATTTCTTCTAGTCATAATGGCTCATTTATTACATTTATAAGGTCAAAGCCCAAAATCAGTTCATTTAAGTCCCACAGTCAATCGTTTCTCTGTTGAAAGCGATACAACTTAGTAATATCGGAAGAAAATCACTAAATACATGCTGGTACGATTATGTGACGCAACCGTTCTAACTCAAACAGATTGACACCGTTAGAAAGTCAATGAAATGTAGTTTTTGAAACTTTCTCTATTTCTTCAGCGCGCAATAACGGCTAGGATTGGTCCCACAGTACAAAATGACTTATTTATCTTAATTTTTAAATAAAGCGTTACCACAGCGCCCACTGTAATCGCTGAGTTCCAGCAATCATGTCAAACTAAGAAGAATGTCATTTCTTGTAGTCAAAATGACTCATTTATCACATTTATAAGGTCAAAGTCCAAAATCAGTTCAACTAAGTCCCACAGTCAATCGATTCACTGTTGAAAGCGATACAACTTAGTAATATCGGAAAAATATCACTAAATACATGTTGGTACAAATGTGTGACGCAACCGTTGTAACTCAAACGGATTGACACCGTTAGAAAGTTAATGAAATGTAGTTTTTAAAACTGTGTCTATTTCTTCAGCGCGCGATAACGGCTAGGATTGGTCCCACAGTACAAAATGACTTATTTATCTAAATTTTTAAATAAAGCGTTACCACAGCGCCCAGTGTAATCGGTGAGTTCCATTAATCAAGTCAAACTAAGAAGAATGTCATTTCTTGTAGTCAAAATGACTCATTTATCACATTTATAAGGTCAAAGTCTAAAATCAGTTTAATTAAGTCCCACAGTCAATCGTTTCTCTGTTGAAAGCGATACAACTTAGTAATATCGGAAGAAAATCACTAAATACATGCTGGTACGATTATGTGACGCAACCGTTTTAACTCAAACGGATTGACACTGTTAAAAAGTCAATGAAATGTAGCTTTTGAAACTGTCTCTATTTCTTCAGCGTGCGATAACGGCTAGGATTGTTTCCACCGTAATAAATGACTTATTTATCTTAACTTTTAAACAAAGCGCTACCACAGCGCATAGTGTAATCGCTGAGTTCCAGCAATCATGTCAAATTAAGGAGAATGTTATTTCTTCTAGTCATAATGGCTCATTTATTACATTTATAAGGTCAAAGCCCAAAATCAGTTCAATTAAGTCCCACAGTCAATCGTTTCTCTGTTGAAAGCGATACAACTTAGTAATATCGGAAGAAAATCACTAAATACATGCTGGTACGATTATGTGACACAACCGTTCTAACTCAAACGGATTGACACCGTTAGAAAGTCAATGAAATGTAGTTTTTAAAACTGTGTCTATTTCTTCAGCGCGCGATGACGGCTAGGATTGTTTCCACAGTACTAAATGACTTATTTATCTTAACTTTTAAACAAAGCGCTACCACAGCGCCCAGTGTAATCGCTGAGTTCCAGCAATCATGCCAAGTTAAGAAGAATGATATTTCTTTTAGTCAAAATGGCTCATTTATTACATTTATAAGGTGAAAGTCCAAAATCAGTTCAATTAAGTCCCACAGTCAATCGTTTCGCTGTTGAAAACGATACAACTTAGTAATATCGGAAGAAAATCACTAAATACATGATGGTACGATTATGTGACACAACCGTTGTAACTCAAAGGCATTGACACTGTTAGAAAGTCAATGAATTGGAGTTTTTGAAACTGTCTCTATATCTTCAGCGCGCGCTAACGGCTAGGATTGGTGCCATAGTAAAAATGACTTATTTATCTAAACTTTTAAATGAATCGCTACCACAGGGTCCAGTGTAATCGCTGAGTTCCGGCAATCATGTCAAATTAAGAAGAATGTTCTTTCTTGGAGTGCAATTGTCTCATTTATCACACTTATGAGGTCAAAGTCCAAAATCAGTTCAATTAAGTCGCACAGTCAAACGTTTCACAGTTAAAAGCGATGCGACATAGTAATATCAGAATACTTTCGCTAAATACATGTTGGTACGAATATGTGACGCAACCGTTGTAACTCAAACGCAATTATACCGCCAAGAAATCAATGAAATGTAGTTTTTTAGAATGTCTTTATTTCTTCAGCGCGAACTAACGGCTAGGATTGGTCCCACAGTAAATAATGACTTATTTATCTTAATTTTTAAATAAAGCGCTACCGCAGCGCCCAGTGTAATCACTGAGTTCCAGCAATCATGTCAAATTAAGAAGAATGTTACTTCTTGTTGTCAAAATGGCTCATTTATCACATTTATAAGGTCAAAGTCTAAAATCAGTTTAATTAAGTCCCACAGTCAATCGTTTCTCTGTTGAAAGCGATACAACTTAGTAATATCGGAAGAAAATCACTAAATACATGCTGGTACGATTATGTGACGCAACCGTTTTAACTCAAACGGATTGACACTGTTAAAAAGTCAATGAAATGTAGCTTTTAAAACTGTCTCTATTTCTTCAGCGTGCGATAACGGCTAGGATTGTTTCCACCGTAATAAATGACTTATTTATCTTAACTTTTAAACAAAGCGCTACCACAGCGCATAGTGTAATCGCTGAGTTCCAGCAATCATGTCAAATTAAGGAGAATGTTATTTCTTCTAGTCATAATGGCTTATTTATTACATTTATAAGGTCAAAGCCCAAAATCAGTTCAATTAAGTCCCACAGTCAATCGTTTCTCTGTTGAAAGCGATACAACTTAGTAATATCGGAAGAAAATTACTAAATACATGCTGGTACGATTATGTGACGCAACCGTTCTAACTCAAACGGATTGACACCGTTAGAAAGTCAATGAAATGTAGTTTTTGAAACTGTCTCTATTTCTTCAGCGCGCGATAACGGCTAGGATTGGTCCCACAGTACAAAATGACTTATTTATCTAAATTTTTAAATAAAGCGTTACCACAGCGCCCAGTGTAATCGCTGAGTTCCAGCAATCATGTCAAACTAAGAAGAATGTCATTTCTTGTAATCAAAATGACTCATTTATCACATTTATAAGTTCAAAGTCCAAAATCAGTTCAACTAAGTCCCACAGTCAATCGATTCACTGTTGAAAGCGATACAACTTAGTAATATCGGAAAAATATCAGTAAATACATGTTGGTACGAATGTGTGACGCAACCGTTGTAACTCAAACGAATTGACACCGTTAGAAAGTCAATGAAATGTACTTTTTGAAGCTGTCTCTACTTCTTCAGCGCAAACTAACGGCTAGGATTGGTCCCACAGTAAAAAATGACTTATTCATCTTAATTTTTAAATAAAGCGCTACCACAGCGCCCAGTGTAATCGCTGAGTTCCAGCAATTATGTCAAATTAAGAAGAATGTTATTTCTTGGAGTCCAATTGTCTCACTTACAACATTTATAAGGTCAAAGTCCAAAAGCAGTTCAATTAAGTGGCACAGTCAAACGTTTCACAGTTAAAAGCGATGCAACCTAGTAATATCCAATTACTTTCGCTAAATACATGTTGGTACGAATATGTGACGCAACCGTTGTAACTCAAACGGAATTATACCGCCAAGAAATCAATGAAATGTAATTTTTGAGAATTTTTTTTGAGAATGTCTTTATTTCTTCAGCGCGTGCTAACGGCCAGGATTGGTCCCACAGTAAGAAAATCTTATTTATCTAAATATTTAAATAAAGCGCTACCGCAGAGCCCAATGTAACCGCTGAATTCCAGCAATCATGTCAAATTCAGAAGAATGTTATTCCTTGGAGACCAATTGGCGCATGAATCACATTTTTAAGGTCACAGTCCAGAATCAGTTGAAATAATTCCCACGGTCAATCGTTTCACTGTTAAAAGCGATACAACTGAGTAATATCGGAAGGAAATCACTAAATACATGTTGGTACGAATATGTGACGCAACCGTTGTAACTCAAACGGATTGACACCGTTAGAAAGTCAATGAAATGTAGTTTTAGAAACTGTCTCTATTTCTTCAGCGCGCGATGACGGCTAGGATTGTTTCCACAGTACTAAATGACTTATTTATCTTAACTTTTAAACAAAGCGCTACCACAGCGCCCAGTGTAATCGCTGAGTTCCAGCAATCATGTCAAACTAAGAAGAATGTCATTTCTTGTAGTCAAAATGACTCATTTATCACATTTATAAGGTCAAAGTCCAAAATCAGTTCAACTAAGTTCCACAGTCAATCGATTCACTGTTGAAAGCGATACAACTTAGTAATATCGGAAAAATATCAGTAAATACATGTTGGTACGAATGTGTGACGCAACCGTTGTAACTCAAACGGATTGACACCGTTAGAAAGTCAATGAAATGTACTTTTTGAAGCTGTCTCTACTTCTTCAACGCAAACTAACGGCTAGGATTGGTCCCACAGTAAAAAATGACTTATTCATCTTAATTTTTAAATAAAGCGCTACCACAGCGCCCAGTGTAATCGCTGAGTTCTAGCAATTATGTCAAATTAAGAAGAATGTTATTTCTTGGAGTCCAATTGTCTCACTTACAACATTTATAAGGTCAAAGTCCAAAAGCAGTTCAATTAAGTCGCACAGTCAAGCGTTTCACAGTTAAAAGCGATGCAACCTAGTAATATCCAACTATTTTCGCTAAATACATGTTGGTACGAATATGTGACGCAACCGTTGTAACTCAAACGGAATTATACCGCCAAGAAATCAATGAAATGTAATTTTTGAGAATTTTTTTTGAGAATGTCTTTATTTCTTCAGCGCGTGCTAACGGCCAGGATTGGTCCCACAGTAAGAAAATCTTATTTATCTAAATATTTAAATAAAGCGCTACCGCAGAGCCTAATGTAACCGCTGAATTCCAGCAATCATGTCAAATTCAGAAGAATGTTATTCCTTGGAGACCAATTGGCGCATTAATCACATTTTTAAGGTCACAGTCCAGAATCAGTTGAAATAATTCCCACGGTCAATCGTTTCACTGTTAAAAGCGATACAACTGAGTAATATCGGAAGGAAATCACTAAATACATGTTGGTACGAATATGTGACGCAACCGTTGTAACTCAAACGGATTGACACCGTTAGAAAGTCAATGAAATGTAGTTTTTGAAACTGTCTCTATTTCTTCAGCGCGCGATGACGGCTAGGATTGTTTCCACAGTACTAAATGACTTATTTATTTTAACTTTTAAACAAAGCGCTACCACAGCGCCCAGTGTAATCGCTGAGTTCCAGCAATCATGTCAAACTAAGAAGAATGTCATTTCTTGTAGTCAAAATGACTCATTTATCACATTTATAAGGTCAAAGTCCAAAATCAGTTCAACTAAGTTCCACAGTCAATCGATTCACTGTTGAAAGCGATACAACTTAGTAATATCGGAAAAATATCAGTAAATAC
The DNA here is from genome assembly GCF_029227915.1 of Hydractinia symbiolongicarpus. Lineage (NCBI taxonomy): Eukaryota > Metazoa > Cnidaria > Hydrozoa > Anthoathecata > Hydractiniidae > Hydractinia > Hydractinia symbiolongicarpus. The sequence continues at coordinate 34,306,479 of NC_079877.1, forward strand.
ATGTTGGTACGAATGTGTGACGCAACCGTTGTAACTCAAACGGATTGACACCGTTAGAAAGTCAATGAAATGTACTTTTTGAAGCTGTCTCTACTTCTTCAACGCAAACTAACGGCTAGGATTGGTCCCACAGTAAAAAATGACTTATTCATCTTAATTTTTAAATAAAGCGCTACCACAGCGCCCAGTGTAATCGCTGAGTTCTAGCAATTATGTCAAATTAAGAAGAATGTTATTTCTTGGAGTCCAATTGTCTCACTTACAACATTTATAAGGTCAAAGTCCAAAAGCAGTTCAATTAAGTCGCACAGTCAAACGTTTCACAGTTAAAAGCGATGCAACCTAGTAATATCCAACTACTTTCGCTAAATACATGTTGGTACGAATATGTGACGCAACCGTTGTAACTCAAACGGAATTATACCGCCAAGAAATCAATGAAATGTAATTTTTGAGAATTTTTTTTGAGAATGTCTTTATTTCTTCAGCGCGTGCTAACGGCCAGGATTGGTCCCACAGTAAGAAAATCTTATTTATCTAAATATTTAAATAAAGCGCTACCGCAGAGCCTAATGTAACCGCTGAATTCCAGCAATCATGTCAAATTCAGAAGAATGTTATTCCTTGGAGACCAATTGGCGCATTAATCACATTTTTAAGGTCACAGTCCAGAATCAGTTGAAATAATTCCCACGGTCAATCGTTTCACTGTTAAAAGTGATACAACTGAGTAATATCGGAAGGAAATCACTAAATACATGTTGGTACGAATATGTGACGCAACCGTTGTAACTCAAACGGATTGACACCGTTAGAAAGTCAATGAAATGTAGTTTTTGAAACTGTCTCTATTTCTTCAGCGCGCGATGACGGCTAGGATTGTTTCCACAGTACTAAATGACTTATTTATCTTAACTTTTAAACAAAGCGCTACCACAGCGCCCAGTGTAATCGCTGAGTTCCAGCAATCATGTCAAACTAAGAAGAATGTCATTTCTTGTAGTCAAAATGACTCATTTATCACATTTATAAGGTCAAAGTCCAAAATCAGTTCAACTAAGTTCCACAGTCAATCGATTCACTGTTGAAAGCGATACAACTTAGTAATATCGGAAAAATATCAGTAAATACATGTTGGTACGAATGTGTGACGCAACCGTTGTAACTCAAACGGATTGACACCGTTAGAAAGTCAATGAAATGTACTTTTTGAAGCTGTCTCTACTTCTTCAACGCAAACTAACGGCTAGGATTGGTCCCACAGTAAAAAATGACTTATTCATCTTAATTTTTAAATAAAGCGCTACCACAGCGCCCAGTGTAATCGCTGAGTTCCAGCAATTATGTCAAATTAAGAAGAATGTTATTTCTTGGAGTCCAATTGTCTCACTTACAACATTTATAAGGTCAAAGTCCAAAAGCAGTTCAATTAAGTCGCACAGTCAAACGTTTCACAGTTAAAAGCGATGCAACCTAGTAATATCCAATTACTTTCGCTAAATACATGTTGGTACGAATATGTGACGCAACCGTTGTAACTCAAACGGAATTATACCGCCAAGAAATCAATGAAATGTAATTTTTGAGAATTTTTTTTTGAGAATGTCTTTATTTCTTCAGCGCGTGCTAACGGCCAGGATTGGTCCCACAGTAAGAAAATCTTATTTATCTAAATATTTAAATAAAGCGCTACCGCAGAGCCTAATGTAACCGCTGAATTCCAGCAATCATGTCAAATTCAGAAGAATGTTATTCCTTGGAGACCAATTGGCGCATTAATCACATTTTTAAGGTCACAGTCCAGAATCAGTTGAAATAATTCCCACGGTCAATCGTTTCACTGTTAAAAGCGATACAACTTAGTAATATCGGAAGGAAATCACTAAATACATGTTTGTACGAATATGTGACGCAACCGTTGTAACTCAAACGGATTGACACCGTTAGAAAGTCAATGAAATGTAGTTTTTGAAACTGTCTCTATTTCTTCAGCGCGCGATGACGGCTAGGATTGTTTCCACAGTACTAAATGACTTATTTATCTTAACTTTTAAACAAAGCGCTACCACAGCGCCCAGTGTAATCGCTGAGTTCCAGCAATCATGTCAAATTAAGAAGAATGATATTTCGTTTAGTCAAAATGGCTCATTTATTACATTTATAAGGTCAAAGTCCAAAATCAGTTCAATTAAGTCCCACAGTCAATCGTTTCGCTGTTGAAAGCGATACAACTTAGTAATATCGGAAGAAAATCTCTAAATACATGATGGTACGATTATGTGACACAACCGTTGTAACTCAAAGGCATTGACACTGTTAGAAAGTGAATGAAATGGAGTTTTTGAAACTGTCTCTATATCTTCAGCGCGCGCTAACGTTTAGGATTGGTGCCATAGTAAAAATGACTTATTTATCTAAACTTTTAAATGAATCGCTACCACAGTGTCCAGTGTAATCGCTGAGTTCCGGCAATCATGTCAAATTAAGAAGAATGTTCCTTCTTGGAGTCCAATTGTCTCATTTATCACACTTATGAGGTCAAAGTCCAAAATCAGTTCAATTAAGTCGCACAGTCAAACGTTTCACAGTTAAAAGCGATGCGATATAGTAATATCAGAATACTTTCGCTAAATACATGTTGGTACGAATATGTGACGCAACCGTTGTAACTCAAACGCAATTATACCGCCAAGAAATGAATGAAATGTAGTTTTTCAGAATGTCTTTATTTCTTCAGCGCGAACTAACGGCTAGGATTGGTCCCACAGTAAAGAATGACTTATTTATCTTAATTTTTAAATAAGGCGCTACCGCAGCGCCCAGTGTAATCACTGAGTTCCAGCAATCATGTCAAATTAAGAAGAATGTTACTTCTTGTAGTCAAAATGGCTCATTTATTACATTTATAAGATCAAAGTCCAAAATCAGTTCAATTAAGTCCCACAGTCAATCGTTTCACTGTTGAAAGCGATGCAACTTAGTAATATCGGAAAAAAATCACTAAATACATGTTAGTACGAATATGTGACGCAACCGTTGTAGCTCAAACGGATTGACACCGTTAGAAAATCAATGAAATTTAGTTTTAGAAACTGTCGCTATTTCTTCAGCGCGCGATAACGGCTACGATTGGTTCCACAGTAAAAAATGACTTATTTGTCTTAATTTTTAAATAAAGCCTTTCCACAGCGCCCAGTGTAATCGCTGAGTTCCAGCAATCATGTCAAATTCAGAAGAATGTTATTCCTTGGAGACCAATTGGCGCATTAATCACATTTTTAAGGTCACAGTCCAGAATCAGTTGAAATAATTCCCACGGTCAATCGTTTCACTGTTAAAAGCGATACAACTTAGTAATATCGGAAGGAAATCACTAAATACATGTTGGTACGAATATGTGACGCAACCGTTGTAACTCAAACGGATTGACACCGTTAGAAAGTCAATGAAATGTAGTTTTTGAAACTGTCTCTATTTCTTCAGCGCGCGATGACGGCTAGGATTGTTTCCACAGTACTAAATGACTTATTTATCTTAACTTTTAAACAAAGCGCTACCACAGCGCCCAGTGTAATCGCTGAGTTCCAGCAATCATGTCAAATTAAGAAGAATGATATTTCGTTTAGTCAAAATGGCTCATTTATTACATTTATAAGGTCAAAGTCCAAAATCAGTTCAATTAAGTCCCACAGTCAATCGTTTCGCTGTTGAAAGCGATACAACCTAGTAATATCAGAAAAATATCGCTAAATACATGTTGGTTCGAATATGTGACCCAACCGTTGTAACTCAAACGAATTGACACCGTTAGAAATTCAATGAAATGTGGTTTTTGAAACTCTCTCTATATCTTCATCGCGCGCTAACGGCTAGGATTGGTCGCACAGTAAAAATGACTTATTTATCTAAATTTTTAATGAATCGCTACCACAGGGTCCAGTGTAATCGCTGAGTTCCGCAATCATGTCAAATTAAGAAGAATGTTCTTTCTTGGAGTCCAATTGTCTCATTTATCACACTTATGAGGTCACAGTCCAAAATCAGTTCAATTAAGTCGCACAGTCAAACGTTTCACAGTTAAAAGCGATGCAACCTAGTAATATCAGAATACTTTCGCTAAATGCATGTTGGTACGAATATGTGACGCAACCGTTGTAACTCAAACGGATTGACACCGTTAGAAAGTCAATGAAATGTACTTTTTAAAGCTTTCTCTATTTCTTCAGCGCGAACTAACTGCTAGGATTGGTCCCACAGTAAAAAAAGACTTATTTATCTTAATTTTTAAATAAGGCGCTACCACATCGCCCAGTGTAATCGCTGAGTTTCAGCAATCATGTCAAATTAAGAAGAATGTTACTTCTTGGCGTCCAATTGTCTGACTTATAACACTTATAAGGTCAAAGTCCAAAATCAGTTCATTTAAGTCGCACAGTCAAACGTTTTACAGTTAAAAGCGATGCAACCTAGTAATATCCGAATACTTTCGCTAAATACATGTTGGTACGAATGTGTGACGCAACCGTTGTAACTCAAACGGATTGACACCGTTAGAAAGTCAATGTAATGGAGTTTTTGAAACTGTCTCTATATCTTCAGCGCGCGCAAACGGCTAGGATTAGTCCCACAGTAAAAATGACTTATTTATCTAAATTTTTAAATGAATCGCTACCACAGGGTCCAGTGTAATCGCTGAGTTCCGGCAATCATGTCAAATTTAGAAGAATGTTCTTTCTTGGAGTCCAATTGTCTCATTTATCACACTTATGAGGTCACAGGCCAAAGTTAGTTCAATTAAATCCCATAGTCAATCGTTTCACTGTTAGAAGCGATGCAACCTAGTAATATCAGAAAAACATCGTTAATGCATGTTGGTACGAATATGTGACCCAACCGTTGTAACTCAAACGGATTGACACCGTTAGAAAGTCAATGAAATGTACTTTTTGAAGCTGTCTCTATTTCTTCAGCGCGAACTAACGGCTAGGATTGGTCCCACAGTAAAAAATGACTTATTTATCTAAATTTTTTAAAAAAGGCTAACCAGAGCCTAATGTTATCGCTGAATTCCAGCAATCATGTCAAATTAAGAAGAATGTTATTCCTTGGAGACCTTTTGCCTCATTTATCACATTTATAAAGTCACAGTCCTGAATCAGTTCAAATAATTCCCACAGTCAATCGTTTTACTGTTAAAAGCGATACAACTTAGGAATATCCGAAGAAAATCACTAAATACATTTTGGTACGAATATGTGACAAAACTGTTGTAACTCAAACGGATTGACACCGTTAGAAAGTCAATGAAATGTGGTTTTTGAAACTGTCTCTATTTCTTCGGCGCGCGATAACGGCTAGGATTGGTCCCACAGTAAAAAAAATACTTATTTATCTTAATTTTTAAATAAAGCGCTACCACAGCGCCCAGTGTAATCGCTGAGTTCCAGGAATAATGTCAAATTAAGAAGAATGTTATTTCTTGGAGTCCAATTGTCTCACTTATAACATTTATAAGGTCAAAATCCAAAATCAGTTAAATTAAGTCGCACAGTCAAACGTTTCACAGTTAAAAGCGATACAACCTAGTAATATCCGAATACTTTCGCTAAATACATGTTGGTACGAATGTGTGACGCAACCGTTGTAACTCAAACGGAATTATACCGTTAAGAAATCAATGAAATGTAGTTTTTGTCAATGTCTTTATTTCTTCAGCGCGTGCTAACGGCCAGGATTGGTCCCACAGTAAGAAAATCTTATTTATCTAAATTTTAAAATGAATCGCTACCACACGGTCCAGTGTAATCGCTGAGTTCTGGTAATCATGTCAAATTAAGAAGAATATCATTTCTTGTAGTTAAAATGACTCATTTATCACATTTATAAGGTCAAAGTCCAAAATCTCTTCAATTAAGTCGCACAGTCAAACGTTTCACTGTTAAAAGCGATACAACTTAGTAATATCAGAAGGAAATCACTAAATACATGTTGGTACGAATATGTGACCCAACCGTTGTAACTCAAACGGATTGACACCGTTAGAAAGTCAATAAAATGTAGTTTTTGAAACTGTCTCTACTTCTTCAGCGCGCGATAACGGCTAGGATTGTTTCCACAGTAATAAATGACTTATTTTTCTAAACTTTTAAACAAAGCGCTACCACAGCGCCCAGTGTAATTGCTGAGTTTCAGCAATCATGTCAAATTAAGAAGAATATCATTTCTTGTAGTCAAAATGACTCATTTATCACATTTATAAGGTCAAAGTCCAAAATCAGTTCAATTAAGTCCCACAGTCAATCGTTTCACTGTTGAAAGCGATACAACTTAGTAATATCGGAAAAAAATCACTACATACATGTTGGTACTAATGTGTGACGCAACCGTTGTAACTCAAACGGATTGACACCGTTAGAAAAGCAATGAAATTTAGTCTTAGAAACTGCCTCTATTTCTTCAGCGCGCGATAACGGCTAGGATTGGTCCCACAATAAAAATGACTTATTTATCTTAATTTTTAAATAAAGCCTTACCACAGCGCCCAGTGTAATCGCTGAGTTCCAGCAATCATGTCAAATTAAGAAGAATATCATTTCTTGTAGTCAAAATGACTCATTTATTACATTTATAAGGTCAAAGTCCAAAATCAGTTCAATTAAGTCCCACAGTCACTCGTTTCACTGTTGAAAGCGATACAACTTAATAATATCGGAAAAAAATCACTAAATACATGTTGGTACGAATGTGTGACGCAACCGTTGTAACTCAAACGGATTGACACCGTTAGAAAATCAATGAAATTTAGTTTTAGAAACTGTCTCTATTTTTTCAGCGCGCGATAACGGCTAGGATTGGTCCTACAGTAAAAAAATGACTTATTTATCTTAATTTTTAAATAAAGCCTTACCACAGCGCCCAGTGTAATCGCTGAGTTCCAGCAATCATGTCAAATTAAGAAGAATGTTATATCTTGGCGTCCAATTGTCTCACTTATAACATTTATAAGGTCAAAGTCCAAAATCAGTTCATTTAAGTCGCACAGTCAAACGTTTCACAGTTAAAAGCGATGCAACCTAGTAATATCCGAATACTTTCGCTAAATACATGTTGGTACGAATATGTGACGCAACCGTTGTAACTCAAACGGAATTATACCACCAAGAAATCAATGAAATGAAGTTTTTGAGAATGTCTTTATTTCTTCAGCGCGTGCTAACGGCCAGGATTGGTCCCACAGTAAGAAAATCTTATTTATCTAAATTTTAAAATGAATCGCTACCACACGGTCCAGTGTAATCGCTGAGTTCCGGCAATCATGTCAAATTAAGAAGAACATCATTTCTTGTAGTCAAAATGACTCATTTATCACATTTATAAGGTCAAAGTCCAAAATCAGTTCAATTAAGGCCCACAGTCAATCGTTTCACTGTTAAAAGCGATACAACTTAGTAATATTGGAAAAACTCAGTAAACCCATGTTGGTACGATTATGTGACGCAACCGTTGTAACTCAAACGGATTGACACCGTTAGAAAGTCAATGAAATGGAGTTTTTGAAACTGTTTCTATACCTTCAGTGCGCGCTAACGGCTAGGATTGGTCCCACAGTAAAAATGACTTATTTATCTAAATTTTTAATGAATCGCTGCAACAGGGTCCAGTGTAATCGCTGAGTTCCGGCAATCATGTCAAATTAAGAAGAATGTTCTTTCTTGGAGTCCAATTGCCTCATTTATCACATTTATAAGGTCACAGTCCTGAATCAGTTCAAATAATTCCCACAGTCAATCGTTTCACTGTTAAAAGCGATACAACTAAGTATTATCCGAAGAAAATCACTAAATACATTTTGGTACGAATATGTGACGCAACTGTTGTAACTCAAACGGATTGACACCGTTAGAAAGTCAATGAAATGTGGTTTTTGAAACTGTCTCTATTTCTTCAGCGCGCGATAACGGCTAGGATTGGTCTCACAGTAAAAAAAGACTTATTTATCTTAATTTTTAAATAAAGCGTTACCATAGCGCCCAGTGTAATCGCTGGGTTCCAGCAATCATGTCAAATTAAGAAGAATGTTATTTCTTGGCGTCCAATTGTCTCACTTAAAACATTTATAAGGTCAAAGTCCAAAACGTTTCACAGTTAAAAGCGAATCAACCTAGAAATATCCGAATACTTTCGTAAAATACATGTTGGTACGAATATGTGACGCAACCGTTGTAACTCAAACGGAATTATACCGCCAAGAAATCAATGAAATGTAGTTTTTGAGAATGTCTTTATTTCTTCAGCGCGTGCTAACGGCCAGGATTGGTCCCACAGTAAGAAAATCTTATTTATCTAAATTTTAAAATGAATCGCTACCACACGGTCCAGTGTAATCGCTGAGTTCTGGCAATCATGTCAAATTAAGAAGAATATCATTTCTTGTAGTCAAAATGACTCAATTATCACATTTATAAGGTCAAAGTCCAAAATCAGTTCAATTAAGTCGCACAGTCAAACGTTTCACAGTTAAAAGCGATACAACTTAGTAATAACGGAAGGAAATCACTAAATACATGTTGGTACGAATATGTGACCCAACCGTTGTAACTCAAACGAATTGACACCGTTAGAAAGTCAATGAAATGTAATTTTTGAAACTGTCTCTACTTCTTCAGCGCGCGATAACGGCTAGGATTGTTTCCACAGTAATAAATGACTTATTTTTCTTAACTTTTAAACAAAGCGCTACCACAGCGCCCAGTGTAATTGCTGAGTTCCAGCAATCATGTCAAATTAAGAAGAATATCATTTCTTGTAGTCAAAGTGACTCATTTATCACATTTATAAGGTCAAAGTCCAAAATCAGTTCAATTAAGTCCCACAGTCAATCGTTTCACTGTTGAAAGCAATACAACTTAGTAATATCGGAAAAAAATCACTAAATACATGTTGGTACGAATGTGTGACGCAACCGTTGTAACTCAAACGGATTGACACCGTTAGAAAATCAATGAAATTTAGTTTTAGAAACTGTCTCTATTTCTTCAGCGCGCGATAACGGCTAAGATTAGTCCCACAATAAAAAATGACTTATTTATCTTAATTTTTAAATAAAGCCTTACCACAGCGCCTAGTGTAATTGCTGAGTTCCAGCAATCATGTCAAATTAAGAAGAATATCATTTCTTGTAGTCAAAATGACTCATTTATCACATTTATAAGGTCAAAGTCCAAAATCAGTTCAATTAAGTCCCACAGTCAATCGTTTCACTGTTGAAAGCGATACAACTTAGTAATATCGGAAGAAAATCACTAAATACATGTTGGTACGAATGTGTGACGCAACCGTTGAAACTCAAACGGATTGACACCGTTAGAAAATCAATGAAATTTAGTTTTAGAAACTGTCTCTATTTCTTCAGCGCGCGATAACGGCTAGGATTGGTCCCACAGTAAAAAATGGCTTATTTATCTTAATTTTTAAATAAAGCCTTACCACAGCGCCCAGTGAAATCGCTGAGTTCCAACAATCATGTCAAATTAAGAAGAATATCATTTCTTGTAGTCAAAATGACTCATTTATCACATTTATAAAATCAACGTCCAAAATCAGTTCAATTAAGTCCCACAGTCAATCGTTTCACTGTTGAAAGCGATACAACTTAGTAATATCGGAAGAAAATCACTAAATACATGTTGGTACGATTATGTGACTCAACCGTTGTAAGTCAAACTGATTGACACCGTTAGAAAGTCAATGAAATGTAGTTTTTGAAACTGTCTCTATTTCTTCAGCGCGCAATAACGGCTAGGATTGGTCCCACAGTACAAAATGACTTATTTATCTTAATTTATAAATAAACCGTTACCACAGCGCCCAGTTTAATCGGTGAGTTCCATCAATCATGTCAAATTAAGGAGAATGTTATTTCTTCTAGTCAAAATGGTTCATTTATTACATTTATAAGGTCAAAGTCTAAAATCAGTTCAACTAATTCCCACAGTCAATCGTTTCACTGTTGAAAGCGATACAACTTAGTATTATCGGAAGGAAATCAATAAATACATGTTGGTACGAATGTGTGACGCAGCTGTTGTAACTCAAACGGATTGACACCGTTAGAAAGTCAATGAAATGGAGTTTTTGAAACTATCTCTATATCTTCAGCGCGCGCTAACGGCTAGGATTGGTCCCACAGTAAAAATGACTTATTTATCTAAATTTTTAAATGAATCGCTACCACAGGGTCCAGTGTATACGTTTAGTTCCACCAATCATGTCAAATTAAGAAGAATGGTATTTCTTGGTGTCCAATTGTCTCACTTATAACATTTATAAGGTCAAAGTTCAAAATCAGTTCAATTAAGTCGCACAGTCAAACGTTTCACAGTTAAAAGCGATGCAACCTAGTAATATCCGAATACTTTCGCTAAATACATGTTGGTACGAAAATGTGACGCAACCGTTGTAACTCAAACGGAATTATACGGCCAAGAAATCAATGAAATGTAGTTTTTGAGAATGTCTTTATTTCTTCAGCGCATGGTAACGGCCAGGATTGGTCCCACAGTAAGAAAATCTTATTTATCTAAATTTTTAAATAAAGCGCTACCGCAGAGCCTAATGTAACCGCTGAATTCCAGTAATCATGTCAAATTAAGAAGAATGTTATTCCTTGGAGACCAATTGGCGCATTAATCACATTTATAAGGTCAAAATCCAAAATCAGTTCAATTAAGTCCCACAGTCAATCGTTTCATTGTTGAAAGCGATACAACTTAGTAATATCGGAAGAAAATCAGTAAATACATGTTGGTACGATTATGTGACGCAATCGTTGTAACAAAAACGGATTGACACCGTTAGAAAGTCAATGAAATATAGTTTTTAAAACTGTCTCTATTTCTTCAGCGCGCGATAACGGCTAGGATTGGTCCCACAGTACAAAATGACTTATTTATCTAATTTTTTTAATAAAGCGTTACCACAGCGCCCAGTGTAATCGGTGAGTTCTATCAATCATGTCAAACTAAGAAGAATGTCATTTTTTATAGTCAAAATGACTCATTTATCACATTTATAAGGTCAAAGTCTAAAATCAGTTCAACTAATTCCCACAGTCAATCGTTTCACTGTTGAAAGCGATAAAACTTAGTATTATCGGAAGGAAATCACTAAATACATGTTGGTACGAACATGTAACGCAACTGTTTTAATTCAAACGGATTGACACCGTTAGAAAGTCAATGAAATGTAGTTTTTGAAACTGTCTCTATTTCTTCAGCGCGCGATAACGGCTAGGATTGTTTCCACAGTACTAAATGACTTATTTATCTTAACTTTTAAACAAAGCTCTACCACAGCGCCCAGTGTAATCGCTGAGTTCCAGCAATCATGTCAAATTAAGAAGAATGTTATTCCTTGGAGTCCAATTGTCTCACTTACAACATTTATAAGGTCAAAGTCCAAAAGCAGTACAATTAGGTCGCACAGTCAAACGTTTCACAGTTAAAAGCGATGCAACCTAGTAATATCCGAATACTTTCGCTAAATAATTGTTGGTACGAATATGTGACGCAACCGTTGTAACTCAAACGGATTGACACCGTTAGAAAGTCAATGAAATGGAGTTTGTGAAACTGTCTCTATATCTTCAGCGCGCGCTAACGGCTAGGATTGGTCCCACAGTAAAAATGACTTATTTATCTAAATTTTTAAATGAATCGCTACCACAGGGTCCAGTGTAATCGCTGAGTTCCGGCAATCATGTCAAATTAAGAAGAATGTTCTTTCTTGGAGTCCAATTGTCTCATTTATCACACTTATGAGGTCACAGTCCAAAGTTAGTTCAATTAAGTCCCACAGTCAATCGTTTCACTGTTAGAAGCGATGCAACCTAGTAATATCAGAAAAATATCGCTAAATACATGTTGGTACGAAAATGTGACCCAACCGTTGTAACTCAAACGGATTGAAACCGTTAGAAAGTCAATGAAATGTACTTTTTAAAGCTTTCTCTATTTCTTCAGCGCGAACTAACGGCTAGGATTGGTCCCACAATAAAAAATGACTTATTTATCTAAATTTTTAAAAAAGGGCTACCACAGAGCCTAATGTAATCGCTGAGTTCCAGCAATCATGTCAAATTACGAAGAATATCATTTCTTGTAGTCAAAATGACTCATTTATCACATTTATAAGGTCAAAGTCCAAAATCAGTTCAATTAAGTCCCACAGTCAATCGTTTCACTGTTGAAAGCGATACAACTTAGTAATATCGGAAAAAAGTCACTAAATACATGTTGGTACGAATGTGTGACGCAGCTGTTGTAACTCAAACGGATTGACACCGTTAGAAAGTCAATGAAATGTGGTTTTTGAAACTGTCTCTATTTCTTCAGCGCGCGATAACTGCTAGGATTGGTCCCACAGTAAAAAAAGACTTATTTATCTTAATTTTTAAATAAAGCGCTACCACAGCTCCCCAGTGTAATCGCTGAGTTCCAGCAATCTTGTCAAATTAAGAAGAATGTTATTTCTTGGAGTGCAATTGTCTCAATTATAAAATTTATAAGGTCAAAGTCCAAAATCAGTTCAATTAAGTCGCACAGTCAAACGTTTCACAGTTAAAAGCGATGCAACCTAGTAATATCAGAATACTTTCGCTAAATACATGTTGGTACGAATATGTGACGCAACCGTTGTAACTCAAACGGATTGACACCGTTAGAAAGTCAATGAAATGGAGTTTGTGAAACTGTCTCTATATCTTCAGCGCGCGCTAACGGCTAGGATTGGTCCCACCGTAAAAATGACTTATTTATCTAAATTTTTAAATGAATCGCTACCACAGGGTCCAGTGTAATCGCTGACTTCCGGCAATCATGTCAAATTAAGAAGAATATTCTTTTTTGGAGTCCAATTGTCTCATTTATCACACTTATGAGGTCACAGTCCAAAGTTAGTTCAATTAAGTCCCACAGTCAATCGTTTCACTGTTAGAAGCAATGCAACCTAGTAATATTAGAAAAATATCGCTAAATACATGTTGGTACGAATATGTGACCCAACCGTTGTAACTCAAACGGATTGACACCGTTAGAAAATCAATGAAATGTGGTTTTTGAAACTCTCTCTATATCTTCATCGCGCGCTAACGGCTAGGATTGGTCCCACAGTAAAAATGACTTATTTATCTAAATTTTTAAAAAAGGGCTACCACAGAGCCTAATGTAATCGCTGAGTTCCAGCCATCATGTCAAATTACGAAGAATATCATTTCTTGTAGTCAAAATGACTCATTTATCACATTTATAAGGTCAAAGTCAAAAATCAGTTCAATTAAGTCCCACAGTCAATCGTTTCACTGTTGAAAGCGATGCAACATAGTAATATCAGAATACTTTCGCTAAATACATGTTGGTACGAATATGTGACGCAACCGTTGTAACTCAAACGGAATTATACCGCCAAGAAATCAATGAAATGTAGTTTTTGAGAATGTCTTTAAATCTTCAGCGCGTGCTAACGGCCAGGATTGGTCCCACAGTAAGAAAATCTTATTTATCTAAATTTTAAAATGAATCGCTACCACACGGTCCAGTGTAATTGCTGAGTTCCGACAATCATGTCAAATAAAGAAGAATATCACTTCTTGTAGTCAAAATGACCCATTTATCACATTTATAAGGTGAAAGTCCAAAATCAGTTCAATTAAGTCCCACAGTCAATCGTTTCGCTGTTGAAAGCGATACAACTTAGTAATATCGGAAAAAAATCACTAAATACATGTTGGTACGAATGTGTGACGCAACCGTTGTAACTCAAACGGATTGACACCGTTAGAAAGTCAATGAAATGGAGTTTTTGAAACTGTCTCTATATCTTCAGCGCGCGCTAACGGCTAGGATTGGTCCCACAGTAAAAAAGACTTATTTATCTAAATTTTTAATGAATCGCTACCACAGGGTCCAGTGTAATCGCTGAGTTCCGGCAATCATGTCAAATGAGGAAGAATGTTCTTTCTTGGTGTCCAATTCTCTCATTTATCACACTTATGAGGTCACAGTCCAAAGTTAGTTCAATTAAGTCCTACAGTCTATCGTTTCACTGTTTGAAGCGATGCAACCTAGTAATATCAGAAAAATATCGCTAAATACATGTTGGTACGAATATGTGACCCAACCGTTTTAACTCAAACGGATTGACACCGTTAGAAAGTCAATGAAATGTAGTTTTTGAAACTGTCTCTACTTCTTCAGCGCGCGATAACGGCTAGGATTGTTTCCACAGTAATAAATGACTTATTTTTCTTAACTTTTAAACAAAGCGCTACCACAGCGCCCAGTGTAATTGCTGAGTTCCAGCAATCATGTAAAATTAAGAAAAATATCATTTCTTGTAGTCAAAATGACTCATTTATCACATTTATAAGGTCAAAGTCCAAAATCAGTTCAATTAAGTCCCACAGTCAATCGTTTCACTGTTGAAAGCGATACAACTTGGTAATATCGGAAAAAAATCATTAAATACATGTTGGTACGAATGTGTGACGCAACCGTTGTAACTCAAACGGATTGACACCGTTAGAAAATCAATGAAATGTGGTTTTTGAAACTCTCTCTATATCTTCATCGCGCGCTAACGGCTAGGATTGGTCCCACAGTAAAAATGACTTATTTATCTAAATTTTTAATGAATCGCTACCACAGGGTCCAGTGTAATCGCTGAGTTCCGCAATCATGTCAAATTAAGAAGAATGTTCTTTCTTGGAGTCCAATTGTCTCATTTATTACACTTATGAGGTCACAGTCCAAAGTTAGTTCAATTAAGTCCTACAGTCTATCGTTTCACTGTTTGAAGCGATGCAACCTAGTAATATCAGAAAAATATCGCTAAATACATGTTGGTACGATTATGTGACGCAATCGTTGTAACAAAAACGGATTGACACCGTTAGAAAGTCAATGAAATGTAGTTTTTAAAACTGTCTCTATTTCTTCAGCGCGCGATAACGGCTAGGATTGGTCCCACAATACAAAATGACTTATTTATCTAATTTTTTTAATAAAGCGTTACCACAGCGCCCAGTGTAATCGGTGAGTTCTATCAATCATGTCAAACTAAGAAGAATGTCATTTTTTGTAGTCAAAATGACTCATTTATCACATTTATAAGGTCAAAGTCTAAAATCAGTTCAACTAATTCCCACAGTCAATCGTTTCACTGTTGAAAGCGATAAAACTTAGTATTATCGGAAGGAAATCACTAAATACATGTTGGTACGAACATGTAACGCAACTGTTTTAATTCAAACGGATTGACACCGTTAGAAAGTCAATGAAATGTAGTTTTTGAAACTGTATCTATTTCTTCAGCGCGCGATAACGGCTAGGATTGTTTCCACAGTACTAAATGACTTATTTATCTTAACTTTTAAACAAAGCTCTACCACAGCGCCCAGTGTAATCGCTGAGTTCCAGCAATCATGTCAAATTAAGAAGAATGTTATTCCTTGGAGTCCAATTGTCTCACTTACAACATTTATAAGGTCAAAGTCCAAAAGCAGTACAATTAGGTCGCACAGTCAAACGTTTCACAGTTAAAAGCGATGCAGCCTAGTAATATCCGAATACTTTCGCTAAATAATTGTTGGTACGAATATGTGACGCAACCGTTGTAACTCAAACGGATTGACACCGTTAGAAAGTCAATGAAATGGAGTTTGTGAAACTGTCTCTATATCTTCACCGCGCGCTAACGGCTAGGATTGGTCCCACAGTAAAAATGACTTATTTATCTAAATTTTTAAATGAATCGCTACTACAGGGTCCAGTGTAATCGCTGAGTTCCGGCAATCATGTCAAATTAAGAAGAATGTTCTTTCTTGGAGTCCAATTGTCTCATTTATCACACTTATCAGGTCACAGTCCAAAGTTAGTTCAATTAAGTCCCACAGTCAATCGTTTCACTGTTAGAAACGATGCAACCTAGAACTATCAGAAAAATATCGCTAAATACATGTTGGTACGAAAATGTGACCCAACCGTTGTAACTCAAACGGATTGAAACCGTTAGAAAGTCAATGAAATGTACTTTTTAAAGCTTTCTCTATTTCTTCAGCGCGAACTAACGGTTAGGATTGGTCCCACAATAAAAAATGACTTATTTATCTAAATTTTTAAAAAAGGGCTACCACAGAGCCTAATGTAATCGCTGAGTTCCAGCAATCATGTCAAATTACGAAGAATATCATTTCTTGTAGTCAAAATGACTCATTTATCACATTTATAAGGTCAAAGTCCAAAATCAGTTCAATTAAGTCCCACAGTCAATCGTTTCACTGTTGAAAGCGATACAACTTAGTAATATCGGAAAAAAATCACTACATACATGTTGGTACTAATGTGTGACGCAACCGTTGTAACTCAAACGGATTGACACCGTTAGAAAAGCAATGAAATTTAGTCTTAGAAACTGCCTCTATTTCTTCAGCGCGCGATAACGGCTAGGATTGGTCCCACAATAAAAATGACTTATTTATCTTAATTTTTAAATAAAGCCTTACCACAGCGCCCAGTGTAATCGCTGAGTTCCAGCAATCATGTCAAATTAAGAAGAATATCATTTCTTGTAGTCAAAATGACTCATTTATTACATTTATAAGGTCAAAGTCCAAAATCAGTTCAATTAAGTCCCACAGTCACTCGTTTCACTGTTGAAAGCGATACAACTTAATAATATCGGAAAAAAATCACTAAATACATGTTGGTACGAATGTGTGACGCAACCGTTGTAACTCAAACGGATTGACACCGTTAGAAAATCAATGAAATTTAGTTTTAGAAACTGTCTCTATTTTTTCAGCGCGCGATAACGGCTAGGATTGGTCCCACAGTAAAAAAATGACTTATTTATCTTAATTTTTAAATAAAGCCTTACCACAGCGCCCAGTGTAATCGCTGAGTTCCAGCAATCATGTCAAATTAAGAAGAATGTTATATCTTGGCGTCCAATTGTCTCACTTATAACATTTATAAGGTCAAAGTCCAAAATCAGTTCATTTAAGTCGCACAGTCAAACGTTTCACAGTTAAAAGCGATGCAACCTAGTAATATCCGAATACTTTCGCTAAATACATGTTGGTACGAATGTGTGACGCAACCGTTGTAACTCAAACGGATTGACACCGTTAGAAAATCAATGAAATTTAGTTTTAGAAACTGTCTCTATTTTTTCAGCGCGTGCTAACGGCCAGGATTGGTCCCACAGTAAGAAAATCTTATTTATCTAAATTTTAAAATGAATCGCTACCACACGGTCCAGTGTAATCGCTGAGTTCCGGCAATCATGTCAAATTAAGAAGAACATCATTTCTTGTAGTCAAAATGACTCATTTATCACATTTATAAGGTCAAAGTCCAAAATCAGTTCAATTAAGGCCCACAGTCAATCGTTTCACTGTTAAAAGCGATACAACTTAGTAATATTGGAAAAACTCAGTAAACCCATGTTGGTACGATTATGTGACGCAACCGTTGTAACTCAAACGGATTGACACCGTTAGAAAGTCAATGAAATGGAGTTTTTGAAACTGTTTCTATACCTTCAATGCGCGCTAACGGCTAGGATTGGTCCCACAGTAAAAATGACTTATTTATCTAAATTTTTAATGAATCGCTGCAACAGGGTCCAGTGTAATCGCTGAGTTCCGGCAATCATGTCAAATTAAGAAGAATGTTCTTTCTTGGAGTCCAATTGCCTCATTTATCACATTTATAAGGTCACAGTCCTGAATCAGTTCAAATAATTCCCACAGTCAATCGTTTCACTGTTAAAAGCGATACAACTAAGTATTATCCGAAGAAAATCACTAAATACATTTTGGTACGAATATGTGACGCAACTGTTGTAACTCAAACGGATTGACACCGTTAGAAAGTCAATGAAATGTGGTTTTTGAAACTGTCTCTATTTCTTCAGCGCGCGATAACGGCTAGGATTGGTCTCACAGTAAAAAAAGACTTATTTATCTTAATTTTTAAATAAAGCGTTACCATAGCGCCCAGTGTAATCGCTGGGTTCCAGCAATCATGTCAAATTAAGAAGAATGTTATTTCTTGGCGTCCAATTGTCTCACTTAAAACATTTATAAGGTCAAAGTCCAAAACGTTTCACAGTTAAAAGCGATGCAACCTAGAAATATCCGAATACTTTCGTAAAATACATGTTGGTACGAATATGTGACGCAACCGTTGTAACTCAAACGGAATTATACCGCCAAGAAATCAATGAAATGTAGTTTTTGAGAATGTCTTTATTTCTTCAGCGCGTGCTAACGGCCAGGATTGGTCCCACAGTAAGAAAATCTTATTTATCTAAATTTTAAAATGAATCGCTACCACACGGTCCAGTGTAATCGCTGAGTTCTGGCAATCATGTCAAATTAAGAAGAATATCATTTCTTGTAGTCAAAGTGACTCATTTATCACATTTATAAGGTCAAAGTCAAAAATCAGTTCAATTAAGTCCCACAGTCAATCGTTTCACTGTTGAAAGCAATACAACTTAGTAATATCGGAAAAAAATCACTAAATACATGTTGGTACGAATGTGTGACGCAACCGTTGTAACTCAAACGGATTGACACCGTTAGAAAATCAATGAAATTTAGTTTTAGAAACTGTCTCTATTTCTTCAGCGCGCGATAACGGCTAGGATTAGTCCCACAATAAAAAATGACTTATTTATCTTAATTTTTAAATAAAGCCTTACCACAGCGCCTAGTGTAATTGCTGAGTTCCAGCAATCATGTCAAATTAAGAAGAATATCATTTCTTGTAGTCAAAATGACTCATTTATCACATTTATAAGGTCAAAGTCCAAAATCAGTTCAATTAAGTCCCACAGTCAATCGTTTCACTGTTGAAAGCGATACAACTTAGTAATATCGGAAGAAAATCACTAAATACATGTTGGTACGAATGTGTGACGCAACCGTTGAAACTCAACCGGATTGACACCGTTAGAAAATCAATGAAATTTAGTTTTAGAAACTGTCTCTATTTCTTCAGCGCGCGATAACGGCTAGGATTGGTCCCACAGTAAAAAATGGCTTATTTATCTTAATTTTTAAGTAAAGCCTTACCACAGCGCCCAGTGAAATCGCTGAGTTCCAACAATCATGTCAAATTAAGAAGAATATCATTTCTTGTAGTCAAAATGACTCATTTATCACATTTATAAAATCAACGTCCAAAATCAGTTCAATTAAGTCCCACAGTCAATCGTTTCACTGTTGAAAGCGATACAACTTAGTAATATCGGAAGAAAATCACTAAATACATGTTGGTACGATTATGTGACTCAACCGTTGTAAGTCAAACTGATTGACACCGTTAGAAAGTCAATGAAATGTAGTTTTTGAAACTGTCTCTATTTCTTCAGCGCGCAATAACGGCTAGGATTGGTCCCACAGTACAAAATGACTTATTTATCTTAATTTATAAATAAACCGTTACCACAGCGCCCAGTTTAATCGGTGAGTTCCATCAATCATGTCAAATTAAGGAGAATGTTATTTCTTCTAGTCAAAATGGTTCATTTATTACATTTATAAGGTCAAAGTCTAAAATCAGTTCAACTAATTCCCACAGTCAATCGTTTCACTGTTGAAAGCGATACAACTTAGTATTATCGGAAGGAAATCAATAAATACATGTTGGTACGAATGTGTGACGCAGCTGTTGTAACTCAAACGGATTGACACCGTTAGAAAGTCAATGAAATGGAGTTTTTGAAACTATCTCTATATCTTCAGCGCGCGCTAACGGCTAGGATTGGTCCCACAGTAAAAATGACTTATTTATCTAAATTTTTAAATGAATCGCTACCACAGGGTCCAGTGTATACGTTTAGTTCCACCAATCATGTCAAATTAAGAAGAATGGTATTTCTTGGTGTCCAATTGTCTCACTTATAACATTTATAAGGTCAAAGTTCAAAATCAGTTCAATTAAGTCGCACAGTCAAACGTTTCACAGTTAAAAGCGATGCAACCTAGTAATATCCGAATACTTTCGCTAAATACATGTTGGTACGAAAATGTGACGCAACCGTTGTAACTCAAACGGAATTATACGGCCAAGAAATCAATGAAATGTAGTTTTTGAGAATGTCTTTATTTCTTCAGCGCATTGTAACGGCCAGGATTGGTCCCACAGTAAGAAAATCTTATTTATCTAAATTTTTAAATAAAGCGCTACCGCAGAGCCTAATGTAACCGCTGAATTCCAGTAATCATGTCAAATTAAGAAGAATGTTATTCCTTGGAGACCAATTGGCGCATTAATCACATTTATAAGGTCAAAATCCAAAATCAGTTCAATTAAGTCCCACAGTCAATCGTTTCATTGTTGAAAGCGATACAACTTAGTAATATCGGAAGAAAATCAGTAAATACATGTTGGTACGATTATGTGACGCAATCGTTGTAACAAAAACGGATTGACACCGTTAGAAAGTCAATGAAATGTAGTTTTTAAAACTGTCTCTATTTCTTCAGCGCGCGATAACGGCTAGGATTGGTCCCACAGTACAAAATGACTTATTTATCTAATTTTTTTAATAAAGCGTTACCACAGCGCCCAGTGTAATCGGTGAGTTCTATCAATCATGTCAAACTAAGAAGAATGTCATTTTTTATAGTCAAAATGACTCATTTATCACATTTATAAGGTCAAAGTCTAAAATCAGTTCAACTAATTCCCACAGTCAATCGTTTCACTGTTGAAAGCGATAAAACTTAGTATTATCGGAAGGAAATCACTAAATACATGTTGGTACGAACATGTAACGCAACTGTTTTAATTCAAACGGATTGACACCGTTAGAAAGTCAATGAAATGTAGTTTTTGAAACTGTCTCTATTTCTTCAGCGCGCGATAACGGCTAGGATTGTTTCCACAGTACTAAATGACTTATTTATCTTAACTTTTAAACAAAGCTCTACCACAGCGCCCAGTGTAATCGCTGAGTTCCAGCAATCATGTCAAATTAAGAAGAATGTTATTCCTTGGAGTCCAATTGTCTCACTTACAACATTTATAAGGTCAAAGTCCAAAAGCAGTACAATTAGGTCGCACAGTCAAACGTTTCACAGTTAAAAGCGATGCAACCTAGTAATATCCGAATACTTTCGCTAAATAATTGTTGGTACGAATATGTGACGCAACCGTTGTAACTCAAACGGATTGACACCGTTAGAAAGTCAATGAAATGGAGTTTGTGAAACTGTCTCTATATCTTCACCGCGCGCTAACGGCTAGGATTGGTCCCACAGTAAAAATGACTTATTTATCTAAATTTTTAAATGAATCGCTACCACAGGGTCCAGTGTAATCGCTGAGTTCCGGCAATCATGTCAAATTAAGAAGAATGTTCTTTCTTGGAGTCCAATTGTCTCATTTATCACACTTATGAGGTCACAGTCCAAAGTTAGTTCAATTAAGTCCCACAGTCAATCGTTTCACTGTTAGAAGCGATGCAACCTAGTAATATCAGAAAAATATCGCTAAATACATGTTGGTACGAAAATGTGACCCAACCGTTGTAACTCAAACGGATTGAAACCGTTAGAAAGTCAATGAAATGTACTTTTTAAAGCTTTCTCTATTTCTTCAGCGCGAACTAACGGCTAGGATTGGTCCCACAATAAAAAATGACTTATTTATCTAAATGTTTAAAAAAGGGCTACCACAGAGCCTAATGTAATCGCTGAGTTCCAGCAATCATGTCAAATTACGAAGAATATCATTTCTTGTAGTCAAAATGACTCATTTATCACATTTATAAGGTCAAAGTCCAAAATCAGTTCAATTAAGTCCCACAGTCAATCGTTTCACTGTTGAAAGCGATACAACTTAGTAATATCGGAAAAAAGTCACTAAATACATGTTGGTACGAATGTGTGACGCAGCTGTTGTAACTCAAACGGATTGACACCGTTAGAAAGTCAATGAAATGTGGTTTTTGAAACTGTCTCTATTTCTTCAGCGCGCGATAACTGCTAGGATTGGTCCCACAGTAAAAAAAGACTTATTTATCTTAATTTTTAAATAAAGCGCTACCACAGCTCCCCAGTGTAATCGCTGAGTTCCAGCAATCTTGTCAAATTAAGAAGAATGTTATTTCTTGGAGTGCAATTGTCTCAATTATAAAATTTATAAGGTCAAGGTCCAAAATCAGTTCAATTAAGTCGCACAGTCAAACGTTTCACAGTTAAAAGCGATGCAACCTAGTAATATCAGAATACTTTCGCTAAATACATGTTGGTACGAATATGTGACGCAACCGTTGTAACTCAAACGGATTGACACCGTTAGAAAGTCAATGAAATGGAGTTTGTGAAACTGTCTCTATATCTTCAGCGCGCGCTAACGGCTAGGATTGGTCCCACCGTAAAAATGACTTATTTATCTAAATTTTTAAATGAATCGCTACCACAGGGTCCAGTGTAATCGCTGAGTTCCGGCAATCATGTCAAATTAAGAAAAAAATTCTTTTTTGGAGTCCAATTGTCTCATTTATCACACTTATGAGGTCACAGTCCAAAGTTAGTTCAATTAAGTCCCACAGTCAATCGTTTCACTGTTAGAAGCAATGCAACCTAGTAATATTAGAAAAATATCGCTAAATACATGTTGGTACGAATATGTGACCCAACCGTTGTAACTCAAACGGATTGAAACCGTTAGAAAGTCAATGAAATGTACTTTTTAAAGCTTTCTCTATTTCTTCAGCGCGAACTAACGGCTAGGATTGGTCCAATAGTAAAAAATGACTTATTTATCTAAATTTTTAAAAAAGGGCTACCACAGAGCCTAATGTAATCGCTGAGTTCCAGCCATCATGTCAAATTACGAAGAATATCATTTCTTGTAGTCAAAATGACTCATTTATCACATTTATAAGGTCAAAGTCAAAAATCAGTTCAATTAAGTCCCACAGTCAATCGTTTCACTGTTGAAAGCGATGCAACATAGTAATATCAGAATACTTTCGCTAAATACATGTTGGTACGAATATGTGACGCAACCGTTGTAACTCAAACGGAATTATACCGCCAAGAAATCAATGAAATGTAGTTTTTGAGAATGTCTTTAAATCTTCAGCGCGTGCTAACGGCCAGGATTGGTCCCACAGTAAGAAAATCTTATTTATCTAAATTTTAAAATGAATCGCTACCACACGGTCCAGTGTAATTGCTGAGTTCCGGCAATCATGTCAAATAAAGAAGAATATCACTTCTTGTAGTCAAAATGACTCATTTATCACATTTATAAGGTGAAAGTCCAAAATCAGTTCAATTAAGTCCCACAGTCAATCGTTTCGCTGTTGAAAGCGATACAACTTAGTAATATCGGAAAAAAATCACTAAATACATGTTGGTACGAATGTGTGACGCAACCGTTGTAACTCAAACGGATTGACACCGTTAGAAAGTCAATGAAATGGAGTTTTTGAAACTGTCTCTATATCTTCAGCGCGCGCTAACGGCTAGGATTGGTCCCACAGTAAAAAAGACTTATTTATCTAAATTTTTAATGAATCGCTACCACAGGGTCCAGTGTAATCGCTGAGTTCCGGCAATCATGTCAAATTAGGAAGAATGTTCTTTCTTGGTGTCCAATTCTCTCATTTATCACACTTATGAGGTCGCAGTCCAAAGTTAGTTCAATTAAGTCCTACAGTCTATCGTTTCACTGTTTGAAGCGATGCAACCTAGTAATATCAGAAAAATATCGCTAAATACATGTTGGTACGAATATGTGACCCAACCGTTTTAACTCAAACGGATTGACACCGTTAGAAAGTCAATGAAATGTAGTTTTTGAAACTGTCTCTACTTCTTCAGCGCGCGATAACGGCTAGGATTGTTTCCACAGTAATAAATAACTTATTTTTCTTAACTTTTAAACAAAGCGCTACCACAGCGCCCAGTGTAATTGCTGAGTTCCAGCAATCATGTAAAATTAAGAAAAATATCATTTCTTGTAGTCAAAATGACTCATTTATCACATTTATAAGGTCAAAGTCCAAAATCAGTTCAATTAAGT
Source organism: Hydractinia symbiolongicarpus (assembly GCF_029227915.1). Lineage (NCBI taxonomy): Eukaryota > Metazoa > Cnidaria > Hydrozoa > Anthoathecata > Hydractiniidae > Hydractinia > Hydractinia symbiolongicarpus. Next base: position 34,330,586 of record NC_079877.1, read on the forward strand.
CCCACAGTCAATCGTTTCACTGTTAAAAGCGATGCAACCTAGTAATATCAGAATACTTTCGCTAAATACATGTTGGTACGAATATGTGACGCAACCGTTGTAACTCAAACGGATTGACACCGTTAGAAAGTCAATGAAATGGAGTTTGTGAAACTGTCTCTATATCTTCAGCGCGCGCTAACGGCTAGGATTGGTCCCACCGTAAAAATGACTTATTTATCTAAATTTTTAAATGAATCGCTACCACAGGGTCCAGTGTAATCGCTGAGTTCCGGCAATCATGTCAAATTAAGAAGAATATTCTTTTTTGGAGTCCAATTGTCTCATTTATCACACTTATGAGGTCACAGTCCAAAGTTAGTTTAATTAAGTCCCACAGTCAATCGTTTCACTGTTAGAAGCAATGCAACCTAGTAATATCAGAAAAATATCGCTAAATACATGTTGGTACGAATATGTGACCCAACCGTTGTAACTCAAACGGATTGAAACCGTTAGAAAGTCAATGAAATGTACTTTTTAAAGCTTTCTCTATTTCTTCAGCGCGAACTAACGGCTAGGATTGGTCCCACAGTAAAAAATGACTTATTTATCTAAATTTTTAAAAAAGGGCTACCACAGAGCCTAATGTAATCGCTGAGTTCCAGCAATCATGTCAAATTACGAAGAATATCATTTCTTGTAGTCAAAATGACTCATTTATCACATTTATAAGGTCAAAGTCAAAAATCAGTTCAATTAAGTCCCACAGTCAATCGTTTCACTGTTGAAAGCGATGCAACATAGTAATATCAGAATACTTTCGCTAAATACATCTTGGTACGAATATGTGACGCAACCGTTGTAACTCAAACGGAATTATACCGCCAAGAAATCAATGAAATGTAGTTTTTGAGAATGTCTTTAAATCTTCAGCGCGTGCTAACGGCCAGGATTGGTCCCACAGTAAGAAAATCTTATTTATCTAAATTTTAAAATGAATCGCTACCACACGGTCCAGTGTAATTGCTGAGTTCCGGCAATCATGTCAAATAAAGAAGAATATCACTTCTTGTAGTCAAAATGACTCATTTATCACATTTATAAGGTGAAAGTCCAAAATCAGTTCAATTAAGTCCCACAGTCAATCGTTTCGCTGTTGAAAGCGATACAACTTAGTAATATCGGAAAAAAATCACTAAATACATGTTGGTACGAATGTGTGACGCAACCGTTGTAACTCAAACGGATTGACACCGTTAGAAAGTCAATGAAATGGAGTTTTTGAAACTGTCTCTATATCTTCAGCGCGCGCTAACGGCTAGGATTGGTCCCACAGTAAAAAAGACTTATTTATCTAAATTTTTAATGAATCGCTACCACAGGGTCCAGTGTAATCGCTGAGTTCCAGCAATCATGTCAAATTAAGAAGAATGTTATTCCTTGGAGTCCAATTGTCTCACTTACAACATTTATAAGGTCAAAGTCCGAAAGCAGTACAATTAGGTCGCACAGTCAAACGTTTCACAGTTAAAAGCGATGCAACCTAGTAATATCCGAATACTTTCGCTAAATAATTGTTGGTACGAATATGTGACGCAACCGTTATAACTCAAACGGATTGACACCGTTAGAAAGTCAATGAAATGGAGTTTGTGAAACTGTCTCTATATCTTCACCGCGCGCTAACGGCTAGGATTGGTCCCACAGTAAAAATGACTTATTTATCTAAATTTTTAAATGAATCGCTACCACAGGGTCCAGTGTAATCGCTGAGTTCCGGCAATCATGTCAAATTAAGAAGAATGTTCTTTCTTGGAGTTCAATTGTCTCATTTATCACACTTATGATGTCACAGTCCAAAGTTAGTTCAATTAAGTCCCACAGTCAATCGTTTCACTGTTAGAAGCGATGCAACCTAGTAATATCAGAAAAATATCGCTAAATACATGTTGGTACGAAAATGTGACCCAACCGTTGTAACTCAAACGGATTGAAACCGTTAGAAAGTCAATGAAATGTACTTTTTAAAGCTTTCTCTATTTCTTCAGCGCGAACTAACGGCTAGGATTGGTCCCACAATAAAAAATGACTTATTTATCTAAATTTTTAAAAAAGGGCTACCACAGAGCCTAATGTAATCGCTGAGTTCCAGCAATCATGTCAAATTACGAAGAATATCATTTCTTGTAGTCAAAATGACTCATTTATCACATTTATAAGGTCAAAGTCCAAAATCAGTTCAATTAAGTCCCACAGTCAATCGTTTCACTGTTGAAAGCGATACAACTTAGTAATATCGGAAAAAAGTCACTAAATACATGTTGGTACGAATGTGTGACGCAGCTGTTGTAACTCAAACGGATTGACACCGTTAGAAAGTCAATGAAATGTGGTTTTTGAAACTGTCTCTATTTCTTCAGCGCGCGATAACTGCTAGGATTGGTCCCACAGTAAAAAACGACTTATTTATCTTAATTTTCAAATAAAGCGCTACCACAGCTCCCTAGTGTAATCGCTGAGTTCCAGCAATCTTGTCAAATTAAGAAGAATGTTATTTCTTGGAGTGCAATTGTCTCAATTATAAAATTTATAAGGTCAAAGTCCAAAATCAGTTCAATTAAGTCGCACAGTCAAACGTTTCACAGTTAAAAGCGATGCAACCTAGTAATATCCGAATACTTTCGCTAAATAATTGTTGGTACGAATATGTGACGCAACCGTTGTAACTCAAACGGATTGACACCGTTAGAAAGTCAATGAAATGGAGTTTGTGAAACTGTCTCTATATCTTCACCGCGCGCTAACGGCTAGGATTGGTCCCACAGTAAAAAACGACTTATTTATCTTAATTTTCAAATAAAGCGCTACCACAGCTCCCTAGTGTAATCGCTGAGTTCCAGCAATCTTGTCAAATTAAGAAGAATGTTATTTCTTGGAGTGCAATTGTCTCAATTATAAAATTTATAAGGTCAAAGTCCAAAATCAGTTCAATTAAGTCGCACAGTCAAACGTTTCACAGTTAAAAGCGATGCAACCTAGTAATATCCGAATACTTTCGCTAAATAATTGTTGGTACGAATATGTGACGCAACCGTTGTAACTCAAACGGATTGACACCGTTAGAAAGTCAATGAAATGGAGTTTGTGAAACTGTCTCTATATCTTCACCGCGCGCTAACGGCTAGGATTGGTCCCACAGTAAAAATGACTTATTTATCTAAATTTTTAAATGAATCGCTACCACAGGGTCCAGTGTAATCGCTGAGTTCCGGCAATCATGTCAAATTAAGAAGAATGTTCTTTCTTGGAGTCCAATTGTCTCATTTATCACACTTATGAGGTCACAGTCCAAAGTTAGTTCAATTAAGTCCCACAGTCAATCGTTTCACTGTTAGAAGCGATGCAACCTAGTAATATCAGAAAAATATCGCTAAATACATGTTGGTACGAAAATGTGACCCAACCGTTGTAACTCAAACGGATTGAAACCGTTAGAAAGTCAATGAAATGTACTTTTTAAAGCTTTCTCTATTTCTTCAGCGCGAACTAACGGCTAGGATTGGTCCCACAATAAAAAATGACTTATTTATCTAAATTTTTAAAAAAGGGCTACCACAGAGCCTAATGTAATCGCTGAGTTCCAGCAATCATGTCAAATTACGAAGAATATCATTTCTTGTAGTCAAAATGACTCATTTATCACATTTATAAGGTCAAAGTCCAAAATCAGTTCAATTAAGTCCCACAGTCAATCGTTTCACTGTTGAAAGCGATACAACTTAGTAATATCGGAAAAAAGTCACTAAATACATGTTGGTACGAATGTGTGACGCAGCTGTTGTAACTCAAACGGATTGACACCGTTAGAAAGTCAATGAAATGTGGTTTTTGAAACTGTCTCTATTTCTTCAGCGCGCAATAACTGCTAGGATTGGTCCCACAGTAAAAAAAGACTTATTTATCTTAATTTTTAAATAAAGCGCTACCACAGAGCCTAATGTAATCGCTGAGTTCCAGCAATCATGTCAAATTACGAAGAATATCATTTCTTGTAGTCAAAATGACTCATTTATCACATTTATAAGGTCAAAGTCAAAAATCAGTTCAATTAAGTCCCACAGTCAATCGTTTCACTGTTGAAAGCGATGCAACATAGTAATATCAGAATACTTTCGCTAAATACATGTTGGTACGAATATGTGACGCAACCGTTGTAACTCAAACGGAATTATACCGCCAAGAAATCAATGAAATGTAGTTTTTGAGAATGTCTTTAAATCTTCAGCGCGTGCTAACGGCCAGGATTGGTCCCACAGTAAGAAAATCTTATTTATCTAAATTTTAAAATGAATCGCTACCACACGGTCCAGTGTAATTGCTGAGTTCCGGCAATCATGTCAAATAAAGAAGAATATCACTTCTTGTAATCAAAATGACTCATTTATCACATTTATAAGGTGAAAGTCCAAAATCAGTTCAATTAAGTCCCACAGTCAATCGTTTCGCTGTTGAAAGCGATACAACTTAGTAATATCGGAAAAAAATCACTAAATACATGTTGGTACGAAAATGTGACCCAACCGTTGTAACTCAAACGGATTGAAACCGTTAGAAAGTCAATGAAATGTACTTTTTAAAGCTTTCTCTATTTCTTCAGCGCGAACTAACGGCTAGGATTGGTCCCACAGTAAAAAATGACTTATTTATCTAAATTTTTAAAAAAGGGCTACCACAGAGCCCAATGTAATCGCTGAGTTCCAGCAATCATGTCAAATTACGAAGAATATCATTTCTTGTAGTCAAAATGACTCATTTATCACATTTATAAGGTCAAAGTCCAAAATCAGTTCAATTAAGTCCCACAGTCAATCGTTTCACTGTTGAAAGCGATACAACTTAGTAATATCGGAAAAAAATCACTAAATACATGTTGGTACGAATGTGTGACGCAGCTGTTGTAACTCAAACGGATTGACACCGTTAGAAAGTCAATGAAATGTGGTTTTTGAAACTGCCTCTATTTCTTCAGCGCGCGATAACTGCTAGGATTGGTCCCACAGTAAAGAAAGACTTATTTATCTTAATTTTTAAATAAAGCGCTACCACAGCGCCCAGTGTAATCGCTGAGTTCCAGCAATCTTGTCAAATTAAGAAGAATGTTATTTCTTGGAGTCCAATTGTCTCAAATATAACATTTATAAGGTCAAAGTCCAAAATCAGTTCAATTAAGTCGCACAGTCAAACGTTTCACAGTTAAAAGCGATGCAACCTAGTAATATCAGAATACTTTCGCTAAATGCATGTTGGTACGAATATGTGACGCAACCGTTGTAACTCAAACGGATTGACACCGTTAGAAAGTCAATGAAATGTACTTTTTAAAGCTTTCTCTATTTCTTCAGCGCGAACTAACTCCTAGGATTGGTCCCACAGTAAAAATGACTTATTTATCTAAAATTTTAAATGAATCGCTACCACAGGGTCCAGTGTAATCGCTGAGTTCCAGCAATCATGTCAAGTTACTAAGAATGTTCTTTCTTGGAGTCCAATTGTCTCATTTATCACATTTATAAGGTCAAAGTCGAAAATCAGTTCAATTAAGTCGCACAGTCAAACGTTTCAGAGTTAAAAGCGATGCAACATAGTAATATCAGAATACTTTCGCTAAATACATGTTGGTACGAATATGTGACGCAACCGTTGTAACTCAAACGGAATTATACCGCCAAGAAATCAATGAAATGTAGTTTTTGAGAATGTCTTTAAATCTTCAGCGCGTGCTAACGGCCAGGATTGGTCCCACAGTAAGAAAATCTTATTTATCTAAATTTTAAAATGAATCGCTACCACACGGTCCAGTGTAATCGCTGAGTTCCGGCAATCATGTCAAATAAAGAAGAATATCACTTCTTGTAGTCAAAATGACTCATTTCTCACATTTATAAGGTGAAAGTCCAAAATCAGTTCAATTAAGTCCCACAGTCAATCGTTTCGCTGTTGAAAGCGATACAACTTAGTAATATCGGAAAAAAATCACTAAATACATGTTGGTACGAATGTGTGACGCAACCGTTGTAACTCAAACGGATTGACACCGTTAGAAAATCAATGAAATGTGGTTTTTGAAACTCTCTCTATATCTTCATCGCGCGCTAACGGCTAGGATTGGTCCCACAGTAAAAATGACTTATTTATCTAAATTTTTAATGAATCGCTACCACAGGGTCCAGTGTAATCGCTGAGTTCCGCAATCATGTCAAATTAAGAAGAATGTTCTTTCTTGGAGTCCAATTGTCTCATTTATCACACTTATGAGGTCACAGTCCAAAATCAGTTCAATTAAGTCGCACAGTCAAACGTTTCACAGTTAAAAGCGATGCAACCTAGTAATATCAGAATACTTTCGCTAAATGCATGTTGGTACGAATATGTGACGCAACCGTTGTAACTCAAACGGATTGACACCGTTAGAAAGTCAATGAAATGTACTTTTTAAAGCTTTCTCTATTTCTTCAGCGCGAACTAACGGCTAGGATTGGTCCCACAGTAAAAATGACTTATTTATCTAAAATTTTAAATGAATCGCTACCACAGGGTCCAGTGTAATCGCTGAGTTCCAGCAATCATGTCAAATTACTAAGAATGTTCTTTCTTGGAGTCCAATTGTCTCATTTATCACATTTATAAGGTCAAAGTCGAAAATCAGTTCAATTAAGTCGCACAGTCAAACGTTTCAGAGTTAAAGCGATGCAACATAGTAATATCAGAATACTTTCGCTAAATACATGTTGGTACGAATATGTGACGCAACCGTTGTAACTCAAGCGGAATTATACCGCCAAAAAATCAATGAAATGTAGTTTTTGAGAATGTCTTTAAATCTTCAGCGCGTGCTAACGGCCAGGATTGGTCCCACAGTAAGAAAATCTTATTTATCTAAATTTTAAAATGAATCGCTTCCACACGGTCCAGTGTAACGCTGAGTTCCGGCAATCATGTCAAATAAAGAAGAATATCACTTCTTGTAGTCAAAATGACTCATTTCTCACATTTATAAGGTGAAAGTCCAAAATCAGTTCAATTAAGTCCCACAGTCAATCGTTTCGCTGTTGAAAGCGATACAACTTAGTAATATCGGAAAAAAATCACTAAATACATGTTGGTACGAATGTGTGACGCAACCGTTGTAACTCAAACGGATTGACACCGTTAGAAAATCAATGAAATGTGGTTTTTGAAACTCTCTCTATATCTTCATCGCGCGCTAACGGCTAGGATTGGTCCCACAGTAAAAATGACTTATTTATCTAAATTTTTAATGAATCGCTACCACAGGGTCCAGTGTAATCGCTGAGTTCCGCAATCATGTCAAATTAAGAAGAATGTTCTTTCTTGGAGTCCAATTGTCTCATTTATCACACTTATGAGGTCACAGTCCAAAATCAGTTCAATTAAGTCGCACAGTCAAACGTTTCACAGTTAAAAGCGATGCAACCTAGTAATATCAGAATACTTTCGCTAAATGCATGTTGGTACGAATATGTGACGCAACCGTTGTAACTCAAACGGATTGACACCGTTAGAAAGTCAATGAAATGTACTTTTTAAAGCTTTCTCTATTTCTTCAGCGCGAACTAACGGCTAGGATTGGTCCCACAGTAAAAATGACTTATTTATCTAAAATTTTAAATGAATTGCTACCACAGGGTCCAGTGTAATCGCTGAGTTCCAGCAATCATGTCAAATTACTAAGAATGTTCTTTCTTGGAGTCCAATTGTCTCATTTATCACATTTATAAGGTCAAAGTCGAAAATCAGTTCAATTAAGTCGCACAGTCAAACGTTTCAGAGTTAAAGCGATGCAACATAGTAATATCAGAATACTTTCGCTAAATACATGTTGGTACGAATATGTGACGCAACCGTTGTAACTCAAGCGGAATTATACCGCCAAAAAATCAATGAAATGTAGTTTTTGAGAATGTCTTTAAATCTTCAGCGCGTGCTAACGGCCAGGATTGGTCCCACAGTAAGAAAATCTTATTTATCTAAATTTTAAAATGAATCGCTTCCACACGGTCCAGTGTAACGCTGAGTTCCGGCAATCATGTCAAATAAAGAAGAATATCACTTCTTGTAGTCAAAATGACTCATTTATCACATTTATAAGGTGAAAGTCCAAAATCAGTTCAATTAAGTCCCACAGTCAATCGTTTCGCTGTTGAAAGCGATACAACTTAGTAATATCGGAAAAAAATCACTAAATACATGTTGGTACGAATGTGTGACGCAACCGTTGTAACTCAAACGGATTGACACCGTTAGAAAGTCAATGAAATGGAGTTTTTGAAACTGTCTCTATATCTTCAGCGCGCGCTAACAGCTAGGATTGGTCCCACAGTAAAAATGACTTATTTATCTAAATTTTTAATGAATCGCTACCACAAGGTCCAGTGTAATCGCTGAGTTCCGGCAATCATGTCAAATTAGGAAGAATGTTCTTTCTTGGTGTCCAATTCTCTCATTTATCACACTTATGAGGTCACAGTCCAAAGTTAGTTCAATTAAGTCCTACAGTCTATCGTTTGACTGTTTGAAGCGATGCAACCTAGTAATATCAGAAAAATATCGCTAAATACATGTTGGTACGAATATGTGACCCAACCGTTTTAACTCAAACGGATTGACACCGTTAGAAAGTCAATGAAATGTAGTTTTTGAAACTGTCTCTACTTCTTCAGCGCGCGATAACGGCTAGGATTGTTTCCACAGTAATAAATGACTTATTTTTCCTAACTTTTAAACAAAGCGCTACCACAGCGCCCAGTGTAATCGCTGAGTTCCAGCAATCATGTCAAATTAAGAAGAATGTTATTTCTTGGAGTCCAATTGTCTGACTTATAACATTTATAAGGTCAAAGTCCAAAATCAGTTCAATTAAGTCGCACAGTCAAACGTTTCACAGTTAAAAGCGATGCAACCTAGTAATATCCGAATACTTTCGCTAAATACATGTTGGTACGAATATGTGACGCAACCGTTGTAACTCAAACGGAATTATACCGCCAAGAAATCAATGAAATGTAATTTTTGAGAATTTTTTTAGAGAATGTCTTCATTTCTTCAGCGCGTGCTAACGGCCAGGATTGGTGCCACAGTAAGAAAATCTTATTTATCTAAATATTTAAATAAAGCGCTACCGCAGAGCCTAATGTAACCGCTGAATTCCGGCAATCATATCAAATTCAGAAGAATGTTATTCCTTGGAGACCAATTGGCGCATTAATCACATTTTTAAGGTCACAGTCCAGAATCAGTTGAAATAATTCCCACGGTCAATCGTTTCACTGTTAAAAGCGATACAACTTAGTAATATCGGAAGGAAATCACTAAATACATGTTGGTACGAATATGTGACGCAACCGTTGTAATTCAAACGGATTGACACCGTTAGAAAGTCAATGAAATGGAGTTTTTGAAACTGTCTCTATATCTTCAGCGCGCGCTAACGGCTAGGATTGGTGCCATAGTAAAAATGACTTATTTATCTGAACTTTTAAATGAATCGCTACCACAGGGTCCAGTGTAATCGCTGAGTTCCGGCAATCATGTCAAATTAAGAAGAATGTTCTTTCTTGGAGTCCAATTGTCTCATTTATCACACTTATGAGGTCAAAGTCCAAAACCAGTTCAATTAAGTCGCACAGTCAAACGTTTCACAGTTAAAAGCGATGCGACATAGTAATATCAGAATACTTTCGCTAAATACATGTTGGTACGAATATGTGACGCAACCGTTGTAACTCAAACGCAATTATACCGCCAAGAAATCAATGAAATGTAGTTTTTTAGAATGTCTTTATTTCTTCAGCGCGAACTAACGGCTAGGATTGGTCCCACAGTAAAGAATGACTTATTTATCTTAATTTTTAAATAAAGCGCTACCGCAGCGCCCAGTGTAATCACTGAGTTCCAGCAATCATGTCAAATTAAGAAGAATGTTACTTCTTGTTGTCAAAATGGCTCATTTATCACATTTATAAGGTCAAAGTCCAAAATCAGTTCAATTAAGTCGCACAGTCAAACATTTCAGAGTTAAAAGCGATGCAACATAGTAATATCAGAATACTTTCGCTAAATACATGTTGGTACGAATATGTGACGCAACCGTTGTAACTCAAACGGAATTATACCGCCAAGAAATCAATGAAATGTAATTTTTGAGAATTTTTTTAGAGAATGTCTTCATTTCTTCAGCGCGTGCTAACGGCCAGGATTGGTGCCACAGTAAGAAAATCTTATTTATCTAAATATTTAAATAAAGCGCTACCGCAGAGCCTAATGTAACCGCTGAATTCCGGCAATCATATCAAATTCAGAAGAATGTTATTCCTTGGAGACCAATTGGCGCATTAATCACATTTTTAAGGTCACAGTCCAGAATCAGTTGAAATAATTCCCACAGTCAATCGTTTCACTGTTAAAAGCGATACAACTTAGTAATATCGGAAGGAAATCACTAAATACACGTTGGTACGAATATGTGACGCAACCGTTGTAACTCAAACGGATTGACACCGTTAGAAAGTCAATGAAATGGAGTTTTTGAAACTGTCTCTATATCTTCAGCGCGCGCTAACGGCTAGGATTGGTGCCATAGTAAAAATGACTTATTTATCTAAACTTTTAAATGAATCGCTACCACAGGGTCCAGTGTAATCGCTGAGTTCCGGCAATCATGTCAAATTAAGAAGAATGTTCTTTCTTGGAGTTCAATTGTCTCATTTATCACACTTATGAGGTCAAAGTCCAAAACCAGTTCAATTAAGTCGCACAGTCAAACGTTTCACAGTTAAAAGCGATGCGACATAGTAATATCAGAATACTTTCGCTAAATACATGTTGGTACGAATATGTGACGCAACCGTTGTAACTCAAACGCAATTATACCGCCAAGAAATCAATGAAATGTAGTTTTAGAGAATGTCTTCATTTCTTCAGCGCGTGCTAACGGCCAGGATTGGTGCCACAGTAAGAAAATCTTATTTATCTAAATATTTAAATAAAGCGCTACCGCAGAGCCTAATGTAACCGCTGAATTCCGGCAATCATATCAAATTCAGAAGAATGTTATTCCTTGGAGACCAATTGGCGCATTAATCACATTTTTAAGGTCACAGTCCAGAATCAGTTGAAATAATTCCCACGGTCAATCGTTTCACTGTTAAAAGCGATACAACTTAGTAATATCGGAAGGAAATCACTAAATACATGTTGGTACGAATATGTGACGCAACCGTTGTAACTCAAACGGATTGACACCGTTAGAAAGTCAATGAAATGGAGTTTTTGAAACTGTCTCTATATCTTCAGCGCGCGCTAACGGCTAGGATTGGTGCCATAGTAAAAATGACTTATTTATCTAAACTTTTAAATGAATCGCTACCACAGGGTCCAGTGTAATCGCTGAGTTCCGGCAATCATGTCAAATTAAGAAGAATGTTCTTTCTTGGAGTCCAATTGTCTCATTTATCACACTTATGAGGTCAAAGTCCAAAACCAGTTCAATTAAGTCGCACGGTCAAACGTTTCACAGTTAAAAGCGATGCGACATAGTAATATCAGAATACTTTCGCTAAATACATGTTGGTACGAATAGGTGACGCAACCGTTGTAACTCAAACGCAATTACACCGCCAAGAAATCAATGAAATGTAGTTTTTTAGAATGTCTTTATTTCTTCAGCGCGAACTAACGGCTAGGATTGGTCCCGCAGTACAAAATGACTTATTTATCTAAATTTTTAAATAAAGCGTTACCACAGCGCCCAGTGTAATCGGTGAGTTCCATCAATCAAGTCAAACTAAGAAGAATGTCATTTCTTGTAGTCAAAATGACTCATTTATCACATTTATAAGGTCAAAGTCCAAAATCAGTTGAATTAAGTCCCACAGTCAATCGTTTCACTGTTGAAAGCGATGCAACTTAGTAATATCGGAAAAAAATCACTAAATACATGCTGGTACGATTATGTGACGCAACCGTTCTAACTCGAACGAATTGACACCGTTAGAAAGTCAATGAAATGTACTTTTTGAAGCTGTCTCTACTTCTTCAACGCAAACTAACGGCTAGGATTGGTCCCACAGTAAAAAATGACTTATTGATCTTAATTTTTAAATAAAGCGCTACCACAGCGCCCAGTGTAATCGCTGAGTTCCAGCAATTTGTCAAATTAAGAAGAATGTTATTTCTTGGAGTCCAATTGTCTCACTTACAACATTTATAAGGTCAAAGTCCAAAAGCAGTTCAATTAAGTCGCACAGTCAAACGTTTCACAGTTAAAAGCGATGCAACCTAGTAATATCCGAATACTTTCGCTAAATACATGTTGGTACGAATATGTGACGCAACCGTTGTAACTCAAACGGTATTATACCGCCAAGAAATCAATGAAATGTAATTTTTGAGAATTTTTTTTGAGAATGTCTTCATTTCTTCAGCGCGTGCTAACGGCCAGGATTGGTCCCACAGTAAGAAAATCTTATTTATCTAAATATTTAAATAAAGCGCTACCGCAGAGCCTAATGTAACCGCTGAATTCCAGCAATCATGCCAAATTCAGAAGAATGTTATTCCTTGAAGACCAATTGGCGCATTAATCACATTTTTAAGGTCACAGTCCAGAATCAGTTCAAATAATTCCCACGGTCAATCGTTTCACTGTTAAAAGCGATACAACTTAGTAATATCGGAAGGAAATCACTAAATACATGTTGGTACGAATATGTGACGCAACCGTTGTAACTCAAACGGATTGACACCGTTAGAAAGTCAATGAAATGTAGTTTTTGAAACTGTCTCTATTTCTTCAGCGCGCGATGACGGCTAGGATTGTTTCCACAGTACTAAATGACTTATTTATCTTAACTTTTAAACAAAGCGCTACCACAGCGCCCAGTGTAATCGCTGAGTTCCAGCAATCATGTCAAATTAAGAAGAATGATATTTCGTTTAGTCAAAATGGCTCATTTATTACATTTATAAGGTCAAAGTCCAAAATCAGTTCAATTAAGTCCCACAGTCAATCGTTTCGCTGTTGAAAGCGATACAACTTAGTAATATCGGAAGAAAATCACTAAATACATGATGGTACGATTATGTGACACAACCGTTGTAACTCAAAGGCATTGACACTGTTAGAAAGTGAATGAAATGGAGTTTTTGAAACTGTCTCTATATCTTCAGCGCGCGCTAACGGCTAGGATTGGTGCCATAGTAAAAATGACTTATTTATCTAAACTTTTAAATGAATCGCTACCACAGGGTCCAATGTAATCGCTGAGTTCCGGCAATCATGTCAAATTAAGAAGAATGTTCCTTCTTGGAGTCCAATTGTCTCATTTATCACACTTATGAGGTCAAAGTCCAAAATCAGTTCAATTAAGTCGCACAGTCAAACGTTTCACAGTTAAAAGCGATGCGATATAGTAATATCAGAATACTTTCGCTAAATACATGTTGGTACGAATATGTGACGCAACCGTTGTAACTCAAACGCAATTATACCGCCAAGAAATCAATGAAATGTAGTTTTTCAGAATGTCTTTATTTCTTCAGCGCGAACTAACGGCTAGGATTGGTCCCACAGTAAAGAATGACTTATTTATCTTAATTTTTAAATAAAGCGCTACCGCAGCGCCCAGTGTAACCAATGAGTTCCAGCAATCATGTCAAATTAAGAAGAATGTTACTTCTTGTAGTCAAAATGGCTCATTTATCACATTTATTAGATCACAGTCCAAAATCAGTTCAATTAAGTCCCACAGTCAATCGTTTCACTGTTGAAAGCGATGCAACTTAGTAATATCGGAAAAAAATCACTAAATACATGTTGGTACGAATATGTGACGCAACCGCTGTAACTCAAACGGATTGACACCGTTAGAAAGTCAATGAAATAGAGGTTTTAAAACTGTCTCTATGTCTTCAGCGCGCGCCAACGGCTAGGATTGGTCCCACAGTAAAAAATGACTTATTTATCTAAATTTTTAATAAAAGGGCTACCACAGAGCCTAATGTAATCGCTGAGTTCCAGCAATCATGTCAAATTACGAAGAATAACATTTCTTGTAGTCAAAATGACTCATTCATCACATTTATAAGGTCAAAGTCCAAAATCAGTTCAATTAAGTCCCACAGTCAATCGTTTCACTGCTGAAAGCGATACAACTTATTAATATCGGAAAAAAATCACTAAATACATGTTGGTACGAATGTGTGACGCAACCGTTGTAACTCAAACGGATTGACACCGTTAGAAAGTCAATGAAATGGAGTTTTTGAAGCTGTCTCTATATCTTCAGCGCGCGCTAACGGCTAGGATTGGTCCCACAGTAAAAATGACTTATTTATCTAAATTTTTAAATGAATCGCTACCACAGGGTCCAGAGTAATCGCTGAGTTCCGGCAATCATGTCAAATTAAGAAGAATGTTCTTTCTTGGAGTCCAATTGTCTCATTTATCACACGTATGAGGTCAAAGCCTAAAATCAGTTCAACTAAGACCCACAGTCAATCGTTTCACTGTTGAAAGCGATACAACTTAGTAATATCGGAAAAAAATCACTAAATACATGTTGGTACGAATATGTGACGCAACCGTTGTATCTCAAACGGATTGACACCGTTAGAAAATCAATGAAATTTAGTTTTAGAAACTGTCGCTATTTCTTCAGCGCGCGATAACGGCTAGGATTGGTTCCACAGTAAAAAATGACTTATTTATCTTAATTTTTAAATAAAGCCTTTCCACAGCGCCCAGTGTAATCGCTGAGTTCCAGCAATCATGTCAAATTAAGAAGAATATCATTTTTTGTAGTCAAAATGACTCATTTATCACATTCATAAGGTCAAAGTCCAAAATCAGTTCAATTAAGTCCCACAGTCAATCGTTTCACTGTTGAAAGCGATACAACTTAGTAATATCGGAAAAAAATCACTAAATACATGTTGGTACGAATGTTTGACGCAACCGTTGTAACTCAAACGGATTGACACCGTTAGAAAGTCAATGAAATGGAGTTTTTGAAACTGTCTCTATATCTTCAGCGCGCGCTAACGGCTAGGATTGGTCCCACAGTAAAAATGACTTATTTATCTAAATTTTTGATGAATCGCTACCACAGGGTCCAGTGTAATCGCTGAGTTCCGGCAATCATGTCAAATTAAGAAGAATGTTCTTTCTTGGAGTCCAATTGTCTCATTTATCACACTTATGAGGTCACAGTCCAAAGTTAGTTCAATTAAGTCCCACAGTCAATCGTTTCACTGTTTGAAGCGATGCAACCTAGTAATATCAGAAAAATATCGCTAAATACATGTTGGTTCGAATATGTGACCCAACCGTTGTAACTCAAACGGATTGACACCGTTAGAAAGTCAATGAAATGTAGTTTTTAAAACTGTGTCTATTTCTTCAGCGCGCGATAACGGCTAGGATTGGTCCCGCAGTACAAAATGACTTATTTATCTAAATTTTTAAATAAAGCGTTACCACAGCGCCCAGTGTAATCGGTGAGTTCCATCAATAAAGTCAAACTAAGAAGAATGTCATTTCTTGTAGTCAAAATGACTCATTTATCACATTTATAAGGTCAAAGTCTAAAATCAGTTTAATTAAGTCCCACAGTCAATCGTTTCTCTGTTGAAAGCGATACAACTTAGTAATATCGGAAGAAAATCACTAAATACATGCTGGTACGATTATGTGACGCAACCGTTTTAACTCAAGCGGATTGAACACTGTTAAAAAGTCAATGACATGTAGCTTTTGAAACTGTCTCCATTTCTTCAGCGTGCGATAACGGCTAGGATTGTTTCCACCGTAATAAATGACTTATTTATCTTAACTTTTAAACAAAGCGCTACCACAGCGCATAGTGTAATCGCTGAGTTCCAGCAATCATGTCAAATTAAGGAGAATGTTATTTCTTCTAGTCATAATGGCTCATTTATTACATTTTTAAGGTCAAAGCCCAAAATCAGTTCAATTAAGTCCCACAGTCAATCGTTTCTCTGTTGAAAGCGATACAACTTAGTAATATCGGAAGAAAATCAATAAATACATGCTGGTACGATTATGTGACGCAACCGTTCTAAATCAAACGGATTGACACCGTTAGAAAGTCAATGAAATGTAGTTTTTGAAACTGTCTCTATTTCTTCAGCGCGCGATAACGGCTAGGATTGGTCCCACAGTACAAAATGACTTATTTATCTAAATTTTTAAATAAAGCGTTACCACAGCGCCCAGTGTAATCGCTGAGTTCCAGCAATCATGTCAAACTAAGAAGAATGTCATTTCTTGTTGTCAAAATGATGAGTCATTATCACATTTATAAGGTCAAAGTCCAAAATCAGTTCAACTAAGTTCCACAGTCAATCGATTCACTGTTGAAAGCGATACAACTTAGTAATATCGGAAAAATATCAGTAAATACATGTTGGTACGAATTTGTGACGCAACCGTTGTAACTCAAACGGATTGACACCGTTAGAAAGTCAATGAAATGTACTTTTTGAAGCTGTCTCTACTTCTTCAGCGCAAACTAACGGCTAGGATTGGTCCCACAGTAAAAAATGACTTATTCATCTTAATTTTTAAATAAAGCCCTACCACAGCGCCCAGTGTAATCGCTGAGTTCCAGCAATTTGTCAAATTAAGAAGAATGTTATTTCTTGGAGTCCAATTGTCTCACTTACAACATTTATAAGGTCAAAGTCCAAAAGCAGTTCAATTAAGTCGCACAGTCAAACGTTTCACAGTTAAAAGCGATGCAACCTAGTAATATCCGAATACTTTCGCTAAATACATGTTGGTACGAATATGTGACGCAACCGTTGTAACTCAAACGGAATTATACCGCCAAGAAATCAATGAAATGTAATTTTTGAGAATTTTTTTTGAGAATGTCTTCATTTCTTCAGCGCGTGCTAACGGCCAGGATTGGTCCCACAGTAAGAAAATCTTATTTATCTAAATATTTAAATAAAGCGCTACCGCAGAGCCTAATGTAACCGCTGAATTCCAGCAATCATGTCAAATTCAGAAGAATGTTATTCCTTGGAGACCAATTGGCGCATTAATCACATTTTTAAGGTCACAGTCCAGAATCAGTTGAAATAATTCCCACGGTCAATCGTTTCACTGTTAAAAGCGATACAACTTAGTAATATCGGAAGGAAATCACTAAATACATGTTGGTACGAATATGTGACGCAACCGTTGTAGCTCAAACGGATTGACACCGTTAGAAAGTCAATGAAATGTAGTTTTTGAAACTGTCTCTATTTCTTCAGCGCGCGATGACGGCTAGGATTGTTTCCACAGTACTAAATGACTTATTTATCTTAACTTTTAAACAAAGCGCTACCACAGCGCCCAGTGTAATCGCTGAGTTCCAGCAATCATGTCAAATTAAGAAGAATGATATTTCGTTTAGTCAAAATGGCTCATTTATTACATTTATAAGGTCAAAGTCCAAAATCAGTTCAATTAAGTCCTACAGTCAATCGTTTCGCTGTTGAAAGCGATACAACTTAGTAATATCGGAAGAAAATCACTAAATACATGATGGTACGATTATGTGACACAACCGTTGTAACTCAAAGGCATTGACACTGTTAGAAAGTGAATGAAATGGAGTTTTTGAAACTGTCTCTATATCTTCAGCGCGCGCTAAAAGCTAGGATTGGTGCCATAGTAAAAATGACTTATTTATCTAAACTTTTAAATGAATCGCTACCACAGGGTCCAGAGTAATCGCTGAGTTCCGGCAATCATGTCAAATTAAGAAGAATGTTCTTTCTTGGAGTCCAATTGTCTCATTTATCACACTTATGAGGTCAAAGTCTAAAATCAGTTCAACTAAGACCCACAGTCAATCGTTTCACTGTTGAAAGCGATACAACTTAGTAATATCGGAAAAAAATCACTAAAT
Organism: Hydractinia symbiolongicarpus; assembly: GCF_029227915.1. Classification (NCBI taxonomy): domain Eukaryota; kingdom Metazoa; phylum Cnidaria; class Hydrozoa; order Anthoathecata; family Hydractiniidae; genus Hydractinia; species Hydractinia symbiolongicarpus. The sequence continues at coordinate 34,348,570 of NC_079877.1, forward strand.
ACATGTTGGTACGAATATGTGACGCAACAGTTGTAGCTCAAACGGATTGACACCGTTAGAAAATCAATGAAATTTAGTTTTAGAAACTGTCGCTATTTCTTCAGCGCGCGATAACGGCTAGGATTGGTTCCACAGTAAAAAATGACTTATTTATCTTAATTTTTAAATAAAGCCTTTCCACAGCGCCCAGTGTAATCGCTGAGTTCCAGCAATCATGTCAAATTAAGAAGAATATCATTTTTTGTAGTCAAAATGACTCATTTATCACATTCATAAGGTCAAAGTCCAAAATCAGTTCAATTAAGTCCCACAGTCAATCGTTTCACTGTTGAAAGCGATACAACTTAGTAATATCGGAAAAAAATCACTAAATACATGTTGGTACGAATGTTTGACGCAACCGTTGTAACTCAAACGGATTGACACCGTTAGAAAGTCAATGAAATGGAGTTTTTGAAACTGTCTCTATATCTTCAGCGCGCGCTAAAAGCTAAGATTGGTGCCATAGTAAAAATGACTTATTTATCTAAACTTTTAAATGAATCGCTACCACAGGGTCCAGTGTAATCGCTGAGTTCCGGCAATCATGTCAAATTAAGAAGAATGTTCCTTCTTGGAGTCCAATTGTCTCATTTATCACACTTATGAGGTCAAAGTCCAAAATCAGTTCAATTAAGTCGCACAGTCAAACGTTTCACAGTTAAAAGCGATGCGATATAGTAATATCAGAATACTTTCGCTAAATACATGTTGGTACGAATATGTGACGCAACCGTTGTAACTCAAACGCAATTATACCGCCAAGAAATCAATGAAATGTAGTTTTTCAGAATGTCTTTATTTCTTCAGCGCGAACTAACGGCTAGGATTGGTCCCACAGTAAAGAATGACTTATTTATCTTAATTTTTAAATAAAGCGCTACCGCAGCGCCCAGTGTAATCAATGAGTTCCAGCAATCATGTCAAATTAAGAAGAATGTTACTTATTGTAGTCAAAATGGCTCATTTATCACATTTATAAGATCACAGTCCAAAATCAGTTCAATTAAGTCCCACAGTCAATCGTTTCACTGTTGAAAGCGATGCAACTTAGTAATATCGGAAAAAAATCACTAAATACATGTTGGTACGAATATGTGACGCAACCGTTGTAACTCAAACGGATTGACACCGTTAGAAAGTCAATGAAATAGAGGTTTTAAAACTGTCTCTATGTCTTCAGCGCGCGCCAACGGCTAGGATTGGTCCCACAGTAAAAAATGACTTTTTTATCTAAATTTTTAATAAAAGGGCTACCACAGAGCCTAATGTAATCGCTGAGTTCCAGCAACCATGTCAAATTACGAAGAATATCATTTCTTGTAGTCAAAATGACTCATTCATCACATTTATAAGGTCAAAGTCCAAAATCAGTTCAATTAAGTCCCACAGTCAATCGTTTCACTGCTGAAAGCGATACAACTTATTAATATCGGAAAAAAATCACTAAATACATGTTGGTACGAATGTGTGACGCAACCGTTGTAACTCAAACGGATTGACACCGTTAGAAAGTCAATGAAATGGAGTTTTTGAAGCTGTCTCTATATCTTCAGCGCGCGCTAACGGCTAGGATTGGTCCCACAGTAAAAATGACTTATTTATCTAAATTTTTAAATGAATCGCTACCACAGGGTCCAGAGTAATCGCTGAGTTCCGGCAATCATGTAAAATTAAGAAGAATGTTCTTTCTTGGAGTCCAATTGTCTCATTTATCACACTTATGAGGTCAAAGTCTAAAATCAGTTCAACTAAGACCCACAGTCAATCGTTTCACTGTTGAAAGCGATACAACTTAGTAATATCGGAAAAAAATCACTAAATACATGTTGGTACGAATATGTGACGCAACCGTTGTAGCTCAAACGGATTGACACCGTTAGAAAATCAATGAAATTTAGTTTTAGAAACTGTCGCTATTTCTTCAGCGCGCGATAACGGCTAGGATTGGTTCCACAGTAAAAAATGACTTATTTATCTTAATTTTTAAATAAAGCCTTTCCACAGCGCCCAGTGTAATCGCTGAGTTCCAGCAATCATGTCAAATTAAGAAGAATATCATTTTTTGTAGTCAAAATGACTCATTTATCACATTCATAAGGTCAAAGTCCAAAATCAGTTCAATTAAGTCCCACAGTCAATCGTTTCACTGTTGAAAGCGATACAACTTAGTAATATCGGAAAAAAATCACTAAATACATGTTGGTACGAATGTTTGACGCAACCGTTGTAACTCAAACGGATTGACACCGTTAGAAAGTCAATGAAATGGAGTTTTTGAAACTGTCTCTATATCTTCAGCGCGCGCTAACGGCTAGGATTGGTCCCACAGTAAAAATGACTTATTTATCTAAATTTTTGATGAATCGCTACCACAGGGTCCAGTGTAATCGCTGAGTTCCGGCAATCATGTCAAATTAAGAAGAATGTTCTTTCTTGGAGTCCAATTGTCTCATTTATCACACTTATGAGGTCACAGTCCAAAGTTAGTTCAATTAAGTCCCACAGTCAATCGTTTCACTGTTTGAAGCGATGCAACCTAGTAATATCAGAAAAATATCGCTAAATACATGTTGGTTCGAATATGTGACCCAACCGTTGTAACTCAAACGAATTGACACCGTTAGAAAGTCAATGAAATGTACTTTTTGAAGCTGTCCCTATTTCTTCAGCGCGAACTAACGGCTACGATTGGTCCCACAGTAAAAAAAGACTTTTTTATCTTAATTTTTAAATAAGGCGCTACCACAGCGCCCAGTGTAATCGCTGAGTTTCAGCAATCATGTCAAATTAAGAAGAATGTTACTTCTTGGCGTCCAATTGTCTGACTTATAACACTTATAAGGTCAAAGTCCAAAATCAGTTCGTTTAAGTCGCACAGTCAAACGTTTTACAGTTAAAAGCGATGCAACCTAGTAATATCCGAATACTTTCGCTAAATACATGTTGATACGAATGTGTGACGCAACCGTTGTAACTCAAACGGATTGACACCGTTAGAAAGTCAATGAAATGGAGTTTTTGAAACTGTTTCTATACCTTCAGTGCGCGCTAACGGCTAGGATTGGTCCCACAGTAAAAATGACTTATTTATCTAAATTTTTAATGAATCGCTGCCACAGGGTCCAGTGTAATCGCTGAGTTCCGGCAATCATGTCAAATTAAGAAGAATGTTCTTTCTTGGAGTCGAATTGCCTCATTTATCAGATTTATAAGGTCACAGTCCTGAATCAGTTCAAATAATTCCCACAGTCAATCGTTTCACTGTTAAAAGCGATACAACTAAGTATTATCCGAAGAAAATCACTAAATACATTTTGGTACGAATATGTGACGCAACTGTTGTAACTCAAACGGATTGACACCGTTAGAAAGTCAATGAAATGTGGTTTTTGAAACTGTCTCTATTTCTTCAGCGCGCGATAACGGCTAGGATTGGTCTCACAGTAAAAAAAGACTTATTTATCTTAATTTATAAATAAAGCGTTACCACAGCGCCCAGTGTAATCGCTGAGTGCCAGCAATCATGTCAAATTAAGAAGAATGTTATTTCTTGGCGTCCAATTGTCTCACTTAAAACATTTATAAGGTGAAAGTCCAAAACGTTTCACAGTTAAAAGCGATGCAACCTAGTAATATCCGAATACTTTCGCTAAATACATGTTGGTACGAAAATGTGACGCAACCGTTGTAACTCAAACGGAATTATACGGCCAAGAAATCAATGAAATGTAGTTTTTGAGAATGTCTTTATTTCTTCAGCGCATGGTAACGGCCAGGATTGGTCCCACAGTAAGAAAATCTTATTTATCTAAATTTTTAAATAAAGCGCTACCTCAGAGCCTAATGTAACCGCTGAATTCCAGCAATCATGTCAAATTAAGAAGAATGTTATTCCTTGGAGACCAATTGGCGCATTAATCACATTTATAAGGTCAAAATCCAAAATCAGTTCAATTAAGTCCCACAGTCAATCGTTTCATTGTTGAAAGCGATACAACTTAGTAATATCGGAAGAAAATCAGTAAATACATGTTGGTACGATTATGTGACGCAACCGTTGTAACAAAAACGGATTGACACCGTTAGAAAGTCAATGAAATGTAGTTTTTAAAACTGTCTCTATTTCTTCAGCGCGCGATAACGGCTAGGATTGGTCCCACAGTACAAAATGACTTATTTATCTAATTTTTTTAATAAAGCGTTACCACAGCGCCCAGTGTAATCGGTGAGTTCCATCAATCATGTCAAACTAAGAAGAATGTCATTTTTTGTAGTCAAAATGACTCATTTATCACATTTATAAGGTCAAAGTCTAAAATCAGTTCAACTAATTCCCACAGTCAATCGTTTCACTGTTGAAAGCGATAAAACTTAGTATTAACGGAAGGAAATCACTAAATACATGTTGGTACGAACATGTAACGCAACTGTTGTAACTCAAACGGATTGACACCGTTAGAAAGTCAATGAAATGTAGTTTTTGAAACTGTCTCTATTTCTTCAGCGCGCGATAACGGCTAGGATTGTTTCCACAGTACTAAATGACTTATTTATCTTAACTTTTAAACAAAGCTCTACCACAGCGCCCAGTGTAATCGCTGAGTTCCAGCAATCATGTCAAATTAAGAAGAATGTTATTCCTTGGGGTCCAATTGTCTCACTTACAACATTTATAAGGTCAAAGTCCAAAAGCAGTACAATTAGGTCGCACAGTCAAACATTTCACAGTTAAAAGCGATGCAACCTAGTAATATCCGAATACTTTCGCTAAATACATGTTAGTACGAATATGTGACGCAACCGTTGTAACTCAAACGGAATTATACCGCCAAGAAATCAATGAAAAGTAGTTTTTGAGAATGTCTTTATTTCTTCAGCGCGTCCTAACGGCCAGGATTAGTCCCACAGTAAGAAAATGTTATTTATCTAAATATTTAAATAAAGCGCTACCGCAGAGCCTAATGTAACCGCTGAATTCCAGCAATCATGTCAAATGAAGAAGAATGTTATTCCTTGGAGACCAATTGGCGCATTAATCACATTTTTAAGGTCACAGTCCAGAATCAGTAGAAATAATTCCCACGGTCAATCGTTTCACTGTTAAAAGCGATACAACTTAGTAATATCGGAAGGAAATCACTAAATACATGTTGGTACGAATATGTGACGCAGCTGTTGTAACTCAAACGGATTGAAACCGTTAGAAAGTCAATGAAATGTGGTTTTTGAAACTGTCTCTATTTCTTCAGCGCGCGATAACTGCTTTGGTCCCACAGTAAAAAAAGACTTGTTTATCTTAATTTTTAAATAAAGCGCTACCACAGCGCCCAGTGTAATCGCTGAGTTCCAGCAATCTTGTCAAATTAAGAAGAATGTTCTTTCTTGGAGTCCAATTGTCTCATTTATCACAGTTATGAGGTCACAGTCCAAAGTTAGTTCAATTAAGTCCCACAGTCAATCGTTTCACTGTTAGAAGCGATGCAACCTAGTAATATCAGAAAAATATCGCTAAATACATGTTGGTACGAAAATGTGACCCAACCGTTGTAACTCAAACCGATTGAAACCGTTAGAAAGTCAATGAAATGTACTTTTTAAAGCTTTCTCTATTTCTTCAGCGCGAACTAACGGCTAGGATTGGTTAGAAATTGGTTAGAAAGTCAATGAAATGTAGTTTTTGAAACTGTCTCTACTTCTTCAGCGCGCGATAACGGCTAGGATTGTTTCCACAGTAATAAATGAGTTATTTTTCTTAACTTTTAAACAAAGCGCTACCACAGCGCCCAGTGTAATTGCTGAGTTCCAGCAATCATGTCAAATTAAGAAGAATATCATTTCTTGTAGTCAAAATGACTCATTTATCACATTTATAAGGTCAAAGTCCAAAATCAGTTCAATTAAGTCCCACAGTCAATCGTTTCACTGTTGAAAGCGATACAACTTAGTAATATCGGAAAAAAATCATTAAATACATGTTGGTACGAATGTGTGACGCAACCGTTGTAACTCAAACGGATTGACACCGTTAGAAAATCAATGAAATGTGGTTTTTGAAACTCTCTCTATATCTTCAGCGCGCGCTAACGGCTAGGATTGGTCCCACAGTAAAAATGACTTATTTATCTACATTTTTAATGAATCGCTACCACAGGGTCCAGTGTAATCGCTGAGTTCCGCAATCATGTCAAATTAAGAAGAATGTTCTTTCTTGGAGTCCAATTGTCTCATTTATCACACTTATGAGGTCACAGTCCTGAATCAGTTCAAATAATTCCCACAGTCAATCGTTTCACTGTTAGAAGCGATGCAACCTAGTAATATCAGAAAAATATCGCTAAATACATGTTGGTACGAAAATGTGACCCAACCGTTGTAACTCAAACGGATTGAAACCGTTAGAAAGTCAATGAAATGTACTTTTTAAAGCTTTCTCTATTTCTTCAGCGCGAACTAACGGCTAGGATTGGTCCCACAGTAAAACATGACTTATTTATCTAAATTTTTAAAAAAGGGCTACCACAGAGCCTAATGTAATCGCTGAGTTCCAGCAATCATGTCAAATTACGAAGAATATCATTTCTTGTAGTCAAAATGACTCATTTATCACATTTATAAGGTCAAAGTCAAAAATGAGTTCAATTAAGTCACACAGTCAATCGTTTCACTGTTGAAAGCGATGCAACATAGTAATATCAGAATACTTTCGCTAAATACATGTTGGTCGAATATGTGACGCAACCGTTGTAACTCAAACGGAATTATACCGCCAAGAAAACAATGAAATGTAGTTTTTGAGAATGTCTTTAAATCTTCAGCGCGTGCTAACGGCCAGGATTGGTCCCACAGTAAGAAAATCTTATTTATCTAAATTTTAAAATGAATCGCTACCACACGGTCCAGTGTAATCGCTGAGTTCCGGCAATCATGTCAAATAAAGAAGAATATCACTTCTTGTAGTCAAAATGACTCATTTATCACATTTATAAGGTGAAAGTCCAAAATCAGTTCAATTAAGTCCCACAGTCAATCGTTTCGCTGTTGAAAGCGATACAACTTAGTAATATCGGAAAAAAATCACTAAATACATGTTGGTACGAATGTGTGACGCAACCGTTGTAACTCAAACGGATTGACACCGTTAGAAAGTCAATGAAATGGAGTTTTTGAAACTGTCTCTATATCTTCAGCGCGCGCTAACGGCTAGGATTGGTCCCACAGTAAAAATGACTTATTTATCTAAATTTTTAATGAATCGCTACCACAGGGTCCAGTGTAATCGCTGAGTTCCGGCAATCATGTCAAATTAGGAAGAATGTTTTTTCTTGGTGTCCAATTCTCTCATTTATCACACTTATGAGGTCACAGTCCAAAGTTAGTTCAATTAAGTCCTACAGTCTATCGTTTCACTGTTTGAAGCGATGCAACCTAGTAATATCAGAAAAATATCGCTAAATACATGTTGGTACGAATATGTGACCCAACCGTTTTAACTCAAACGGATTGACACCGTTAGAAAGTCAATGAAATGGAGTTTTTGAAACTGTCTCTACTTCTTCAGCGCGCGATAACGGCTAGGATTGTTTCCACAGTAATAAATGACTTATTTTTCTTAACTTTTAAACAAAGCGCTACCACAGCGCCCAGTGTAATTGCTGAGTTCCAGCAATCATGTCAAATTAAGAAGAATATCATTTCTTGTAGTCAAAATGACTCATTTATCACATTTATAAGGTCAAAGTCCAAAATCAGTTCAATTAAGTCCCACAGTCAATCGTTTCACTGTTGAAAGCGATACAACTTAGTAATATCGGAAAAAAATCATTAAATACATGTTGGTACGAATGTGTGACGCAACCGTTGTAACTCAAACGGATTGACACCGTTAGAAAATCAATGAAATGTGGTTTTTGAAACTCTGTCTATATCTTCAGCGCGCGCTAACGGCTAGGATTGGTCCCACAGTAAAAATGACTTATTTATCTAAATTTTTAATGAATCGCTACCACAGGGTCCAGTGTAATCGCTGAGTTCCGCAATCATGTCAAATTAAGAAGAATGTTCTTTCTTGGAGTCCAATTGTCTCATTTATCACACTTATGAGGTCACAGTCCTGAATCAGTTCAAATAATTCCCACAGTCAATCGTTTCACTGTTAGAAGCGATGCAACCTAGTAATATCAGAAAAATATCGCTAAATACATGTTGGTACGAAAATGTGACCCAACCGTTTTAACTCAAACGGATTGAAACCGTTAGAAAGTCTATGAAATGTACTTTTTAAAGCTTTCTCTATTTCTTCAGCGCGAACTAACGGCTAGGATTGGTCCCACAGTAAAAAATGACTTATTTATCTAAATTTTTAAAAAAGGGCTACCACAGAGCCTAATGTAATCGCTGAGTTCCAGCAATCATGTCAAATTACGAAGAATATCATTTCTTGTAGTCAAAATGACTCATTTATCACATTTATAAGGTCAAAGTCCAAAATCAGTTCAATTAAGTCCCACAGTCAATCGTTTCACTGTTGAAAGCGATACAACTTAGTAATATCGGAAAAAATCACTAAATACATGTTGGTACAAATGTGTGACGCAGCTGTTGTAACTCAAACGGATTGACACCGTTAGAAAGTCAATGAAATGTGGTTTTTGAAACTGTCTTTATTTTTTCAGCGCGCGATAACTGCTAGGATTGGTCCCACAGTAAAAAAAGACTTATTTATCTTAATTTTTAAATAAAGCGCTACCACAGCGCCCAGTGTAATTGCTGAGTTCCAGCAATCTTGTCAAATTAAGAAGAATGTTATTTCTTGGAGTCCAATTGTCTCAATTATAACATTTATAAGGTCAAAGTCCAAAATCAGTTCAATTAAGTCGCACAGTCAAACGTTTCACAGTTAAAAGCGATGCAACCTAGTAATATCAGAATACTTTCGCTAAATACATGTTGGTACGAATATGTGACGCAACCGTTGTAACTCAAACGGATTGACACCGTTAGAAAGTCAATGAAATGTACTTTTTAAAGCTTTCTCTATTTCTTCAGCGCGAACTAACGGCTAGGATTGGTCCCACAGTAAAAATGACTTATTTATCTAAATTTTTAATGAATCGCTACCACAGGGTCCAGTGTAATCGCTGAGTTCCGGCAATCATGTCAAATTAGGAAGAATGTTCTTTCTTGGTGTCCAATTCTCTCATTTATCACACTTATGAGGTCACAGTCCAAAGTTAGTTCAATTAAGTCCTACAGTCTATCGTTTCACTGTTTGAAGCGATGCAACCTAGTAATATCAGAAAAATATCGCTAAATACATGTTGGTACGAATATGTGACCCAACCGTTTTAACTCAAACGGATTGACACCGTTAGAAAGTCAATGAAATGTAGTTTTTGAAACTGTCTCTACTTCTTCAGCGCGCGATAACGGCTAGGATTGTTTCCACAGTAATAAATGACTTATTTTTCTTAACTTTTAAACAAAGCGCTACCACAGCGCCCAGTGTAATTGCTGAGTTCCAGCAATCATGTCAAATTAAGAAGAATATCATTTCTTGTAGTCAAAATGACCCATTTATCACATTTATAAGGTCAAAGTCCAAAATCAGTTCAATTAAGTCCCACAGTCAATCGTTTCACTGTTGAAAGCGATACAACTTAGTAATATCGGAAAAAAATCATTAAATACATGTTGGTACCAATGTGTGACGCAACCGTTGTAACTCAAACGGATTGACACCGTTAGAAAATCAATGAAATGTGGTTTTTGAAACTCTCTCTATATCTTCAGCGCGCGCTAACGGCTAGGATTGGTCCCACAGTAAAAATGACTTATTTATCTAAATTTTTAATGAATCGCTACCACAGGGTCCAGTGTAATCGCTGAGTTCCGCAATCATGTCAAATTAAGAAGAATGTTCTTTCTTGGAGTCCAATTGTCTCATTTATCACACTTATGAGGTCACAGTCCGGAATCAGTTCAAATAATTCCCACAGTCAATCGTTTCACTGTTAGAAGCGATGCAACCTAGTAATATCAGAAAAATATCGCTAAATACATGTTGGTACGAAAATGTGACCCAACCGTTGTAACTCAAACGGATTGAAAACGTTAGAAAGTCAATGAAATGTACTTTTTAAAGCTTTCTCTATTTCTTCAGCGCGAACTAACGGCTAGGATTGGTCCCACAGTAAAAAATGACTTATTTATCTAAATTTTTAAAAAAGGGCTACCACAGAGCCTAATGTAATCGCTGAGTTCCAGCAATCATGTCAAATTACGAAGAATATCATTTCTTGTAGTCAAAATGACTCATTTATCACATTTATAAGGTCAAAGTCCAAAATCAGTTCAATTAAGTCCCACAGTCAATCGTTTCACTGTTGAAAGCGATGCAACATAGTAATATCAGAATACTTTCGCTAAATACATGTTGGTACGAATATGTGACGCAACCGTTGTAACTCAAACGGAATTATACCGCCAAGAAATCAATGAAATGTAGTTTTTGAGAATGTCTTTAAATCTTCAGCGCGTGCTAACGGCCAGGATTGGTCCCACAGTAAGAAAATCTTATTTATCTAAATTTTAAAATGAATCGCTACCACATGGTCCAGTGTAATCGCTGAGTTCCGGCAATCATGTCAAATAAAGAAGAATATCACTTCTTGTAGTCAAAATGACTCATTTATCACATTTATAAGGTGAAAGTCCAAAATCAGTTCAATTAAGTCCCACAGTCAATCGTTTCGCTGTTGAAAGCAATACAACTTAGTAATATCGGAAAAAAATCACTAAATACATGTTGGTACGAATGTGTGACGCAACCGTTGTAACTCAAACGGATTGACACCGTTAGAAAGTCAATGAAATGGAGTTTTTGAAACTGTCTCTATATCTTCAGCGCGCGCTGACGGCTAGGATTGGTCCCACAGTAAAAATGACTTATTTATCTAAATTTTTAATGAATCGCTACCACAGGGTCCAGTGTAATCGCTGAGTTCCGGCAATCATGTCAAATTAGGAAGAATGTTCTTTCTTGGTGTCCAATTCTCTCATTTATCACACTTATGAGGTCACAGTCCAAAGTTAGTTCAATTAAGTCCTACAGTCTATCGTTTCACTGTTTGAAGCGATGCAACCTAGTAATATCAGAAAAATATCGCTAAATACATGTTGGTACGAATATGTGACCCAACCGTTTTAACTCAAACGGATTGACACCGTTAGAAAGTCAATGAAATGTAGTTTTTGAAACTGTCTCTACTTCTTCAGCGCGCGATAACGGCTAGGATTGTTTCCACAGTAATAAATGACTTATTTTTCTTAACTTTTAAACAAAGCGCTACCACAGCGCCCAGTGTAATTGCTGAGTTCCAGCAATCATGTCAAATTAAGAAGAATATCATTTCTTGTAGTCAAAATGACCCATTTATCACATTTATAAGGTCAAAGTCCAAAATCAGTTCAATTAAGTCCCACAGTCAATCGTTTCACTGTTGAAAGCGATACAACTTAGTAATATCGGAAAAAAATCATTAAATACATGTTGGTACGAATGTGTGACGCAACCGTTGTAACTCAAACGGATTGACACCGTTAGAAAATCAATGAAATGTGGTTTTTGAGAATGTCTTTAAATCTTCAGCGCGTGCTAACGGCCAGGATTGGTCCCACAGTAAGAAAATCTTATTTATCTAAATTTTAAAATGAATTGCTACCACACGGTCCAGTGTAATCGCTGAGTTCCGGCAATCATGTCAAATAAAGAAGAATATCACTTCTTGTAGTCAAAATGACTCATTTATCACATTTATAAGGTGAAAGTCCAAAATCAGTTCAATTAAGTCCCACAGTCAATCGTTTCGCTGTTGAAAGCGATACAACTTAGTAATATCGGAAAAAAATCACTAAATACATGTTGGTACGAATGTGTGACGCAACCGTTATAACTCAAACGGATTGACACCGTTAGAAAGTCAATGAAATGTAGTTTTTGAAACTGTCTCTATATCTTCAGCGCGCGCTAACGGCTAGGATTGGTCCCACAGTAAAAATGACTTATTTATCTAAATTTTTAATGAATCGCTACCACAGGGTCCAGTGTAATCGCTGAGTTCCGCAATCATGTCAAATTAAGAAGAATGTTCTTTCTTGGAGTCCAATTGTCTCATTTATCACACTTATGAGGTCACGGTCCTGAATCTGTTCAAATAATTCCCACAGTCAATCGTTTCACTGTTAGAAGCGATGCAACCTAGTAATATCAGAAAAATATCGCTAAATACATGTTGGTACGAAAATGTGACCCAACCGTTGTAACTCAAACGGATTGAAACCGTTAGAAAGTCAATGAAATGTACTTTTTAGAGCTTTCTCTATTTCTTCAGCGCGAACTAACGGCTAGGATTGGTCCCACAGTAAAAAATGACTTATTTATCTAAATTTTTAAAAAAGGGCTACCACAGAGCCTAATGTAATCGCTGAGTTCCAGCAATCATGTCAAATTACGAAGAATATCATTTCTTGTAGTCAAAATGACTCATTTATCACATTTATAAGGTCAAAGTCCAAAATCAGTTCAATTAAGTCCCACAGTCAATCGTTTCACTGTTGAAAGCGATACAACTTAGTAATATCGGAAAAAAATCACTAAATACATGTTGGTACGAATGTGTGACGCAGCTGTTGTAACTCAAACGGATTGACACCGTTAGAAAGTCAATGAAATGTGGTTTTTGAAACTGTCTCTATTTCTTCAGCGCGCGATAACTGTTAGGATTGGTCCCACAGTAAAAAAAGACTTATTTATCTTAATTTTTAAATAAAGCGCTACCACAGCGCCCAGTGTAATCGCTGAGTTCCAGCAATCTTGTCAAATTAAGAAGAATGTTATTTCTTGGAGTCCAATTGTCTCAATTATAACATTTATAAGGTCAAAGTCCAAAATCAGTTCAATTAAGTCGCACAGTCAAACGTTTCACAGTTAAAAGCGATGCAACCTAGTAATATCAGAATACTTTCGCTAAATACATGTTGGTACGAATATGTGACGCAACCGTTGTAACTCAAACGGATTGACACCGTTAGAAAGTCAATGAAATGTACTTTTTAAAGCTTTCTCTATTTCTTCAGCGCGAACTAACGGCTAGGATTGGTCCCACAGTAAAAATGACTTATTTATCTAAATTTTTAAATGAATCGCTACCACAGGGTCCAGTGTAATCGCTGAGTTCCAGCAATCATGTCAAATTACTAAGAATCTTCTTTCTTGGAGTCCAATTGTCTCATTTATCACATTTATAAGGTCAAAGTCCAAAATCAGTTCAATTAAGTCGCACAGTCAAACGTTTCAGAGTTAAAAGCGATGCAACATAGTAATATCAGAATACTTTCGCTAAATACATGTTGGTACGAATATGTGACGCAACCGTTGTAACTCAAACGGAATTATACCGCCAAGAAATCAATGAAATGTAGTTTTTGAGAATGTCTTTAAATCTTCAGCGCGTGCTAACGGCCAGGATTGGTCCCACAGTAAGAAAATCTTATTTATCTAAATTTTAAAATGAATCGCTACCACACGGTCCAGTGTAATCGCTGAGTTCCGGCAATCATGTCAAATAAAGAAGAATATCACTTCTTGTAGTCAAAATGACTCATTTATCACATTTATAAGGTGAAAGTCCAAAATCAGTTCAATTAAGTCCCACAGTCAATCGTTTCACTGTTGAAAGCGATACAACTTAGTAATATCGGAAAAAAATCACTAAATACATGTTGGTACGAATGTGTGACGCAGCTGTTGTAACTCAAACGGATTGACACCGTTAGAAAGTCAATGAAATGTGGTTTTTGAAACTGTCTCTATTTCTTCAGCGCGCGATAACTGTTAGGATTGGTCCCACAGTAAAAAAAGACTTATTTATCTTAATTTTTAAATAAAGCGCTACCACAGCGCCCAGTGTAATCGCTGAGTTCCAGCAATCTTGTCAAATTAAGAAGAATGTTATTTCTTGGAGTCCAATTGTCTCAATTATAACATTTATAAGGTCAAAGTCCAAAATCAGTTCAATTAAGTCGCACAGTCAAACGTTTCACAGTTAAAAGCGATGCAACCTAGTAATATCAGAATACTTTCGCTAAATACATGTTGGTACGAATATGTGACGCAACCGTTGTAACTCAAACGGATTGACACCGTTAGAAAGTCAATGAAATGTACTTTTTAAAGCTTTCTCTATTTCTTCAGCGCGAACTAACGGCTAGGATTGGTCCCACAGTAAAAATGACTTATTTATCTAAATTTTTAAATGAATCGCTACCACAGGGTCCAGTGTAATCGCTGAGTTCCAGCAATCATGTCAAATTACTAAGAATCTTCTTTCTTGGAGTCCAATTGTCTCATTTATCACATTTATAAGGTCAAAGTCCAAAATCAGTTCAATTAAGTCGCACAGTCAAACGTTTCAGAGTTAAAAGCGATGCAACATAGTAATATCAGAATACTTTCGCTAAATACATGTTGGTACGAATATGTGACGCAACCGTTGTAACTCAAACGGATTGACACCGTTAGAAAGTCAATGAAATGTACTTTTTAAAGCTTTCTCTATTTCTTCAGCGCGAACTAACGGCTAGGATTGGTCCCACAGTAAAAATGACTTATTTATCTAAATTTTTAAATGAATCGCTACCACAGGGTGCAGTGTAATCGCTGAGTTCCAGCAATCATGTCAAATTACTAAGAATGTTCTTTCTTGGAGTCCAATTGTCTCATTTATCACATTTATAAGGTCAAAGTCCAAAATCAGTTCAATTAAGTCGCACAGTCAAACGTTTCAGAGTTAAAAGCGATGCAACATAGTAATATCAGAATACTTTCGCTAAATACATGTTGGTACGAATATGTGACGCAACCGTTGTAACTCAAACGGAATTATACCGCCAAGAAATCAATGAAATGTAGTTTTTGAGAATGTCTTTAAATCTTCAGCGCGTGCTAACGGCCAGGATTGGTCCCACAGTAAGAAAATCTTATTTATCTAAATTTTAAAATGAATCGCTACCACACGGTCCAGTGTAATCGCTGAGTTCCGGCAATCATGTCAAATAAAGAAGAATATCACTTCTTGTAGTCAAAATGACTCATTTATCACATTTATAAGGTGAAAGTCCAAAATCAGTTCAATTAAGTCCCACAGTCAATCGTTTCGCTGTTGAAAGCGATACAACTTAGTAATATCGGAAAAAAATCACTAAATACATGTTGGTACGAATGTGTGACGCAACCGTTGTAACTCAAACGGATTGACACCGTTAGAAAGTCAATGAAATGGAGTTTTTGAAACTGTCTCTATATCTTCAGCGCGCGCTAACAGCTAGGATTGGTCCCACAGTAAAAATGACTTATTTATCTAAATTTTTAATGAATCGCTACCACAGGGTCCAGTGTAATCGCTGAGTTCCGGCAATCATGTCAAATTAGGAAGAATGTTCTTTCTTGGTGTCCAATTCTCTCATTTATCACACTTATGAGGTCACAGTCCAAAGTTAGTTCAATTAAGTCCTACATTCTATCGTTTCACTGTTTGAAGCGATGCAACCTAGTAATATCAGAAAAATATCGCTAAATACATGTTGGTACGAATATGTGACCCAACCGTTTTAACTCAAACGGATTGACACCATTAGAAAGTCAATGAAATGTAGTTTTTGAAACTGTCTCTACTTCTTCAGCGCGCGATAACGGCTAGGATTGTTTCCACAGTAATAAATGACTTATTTTTCTTAACTTTTAAACAAAGCGCTACCACAGCGCCCAGTGTAATCGCTGAGTTCCAGCAATCATGTCAAATTAAGAAGAATGTTATTTCTTGGAGTCCAATTGTCTCACTTATAACATTTATGAGGTCAAAGTCCAAAATCAGTTCAATTAAGTCGCACAGTCAAACGTTTCACAGTTAAAAGCGAAGCAACCTAGTAATATCCAAATACTTTCGCTAAATACATGTTGATACGAATATGTGACGCAACCGTTGTAACTCAAACGGATTGACACCGTTAGAAAGTCAATGAAATGGAGTTTGTGAAACTGTCTCTATATCTTCAGCGCGCGCTAACGGCTAGGATTGGTCCCACCGTAAAAATGACTTATTTATCTAAATTTTTAAATGAATCGCTACCACAGGGTCCAGTGTAATCGCTGAGTTCCAGCAATCATGTCAAATTACTAAGAATGTTCTTTCTTGGAGTCCAATTGTCTCATTTATCACATTTATAAGGTCAAAGTCCAAAATCAGTTCAATTAAGTCGCACAGTCAAACGTTTCACAGTTAA
Organism: Hydractinia symbiolongicarpus; assembly: GCF_029227915.1. Classification (NCBI taxonomy): domain Eukaryota; kingdom Metazoa; phylum Cnidaria; class Hydrozoa; order Anthoathecata; family Hydractiniidae; genus Hydractinia; species Hydractinia symbiolongicarpus. The sequence goes on from NC_079877.1 coordinate 34,364,950, forward strand.
AAGCGAAGCAACCTAGTAATATCCAAATACTTTCGCTAAATACATGTTGATACGAATATGTGACGCAACCGTTGTAACTCAAACGAAATTATACCGCCAAGAACTCAATGAAATGTAGTTTTTGTGAATGTCTTTATTTCTTCAGCGCGTGCTAACGGCCAGGATTGGTCCCACAGTAAGAAAATCTTATTTATCTAAATTTTTAAATAAAGTGCTTCCGCAGAGCCTAATGTAACCGCTGAATTCCAGCAATCATGTCAAATTAAGAAGAATGTTATTCCTTGGAGACCAATTGTCTCATTTATAACATTTATAAGGTCAAAGTCCAAAATCAGTTCAATTAAGTCGCACAGTCAAATGTTTCACAGTTAAAAGCGATGCAACCTAGTAATATCCGAATACTTTCGCTAAATACATGTTGATACGAATATGTGACGCAACCGTTGTAACTCAAACGGAATTATACCGCCAAGAAATCAATGAAATGTAGTTTTTGTGAATGTCTTTATTTCTTCAGCGCGTGCTAATGGCCAGGATTGGTCCCACAGTAAGAAAAGACTTATTTATCTTAATTTTTAAATAAAGCGCTACCACAGCGTCCAGTGTAATCGCTGAGTTCCAGCAATCTTGTCAAATTAAGAAGAATGTTCTTTCTTGGTGTCCAGTTCTCTCATTTATCACACTTATGAGGTCACAGTCCAAAGTTAGTTCAATTAAGTCCTACAGTCTATCGTTTCACTGTTTGAAGCGATGCAACCTAGTAATATCAGAAAAATATCGCTAAATACATGTTGGTACGAATATGTGACCCAACCGTTTTAACTCAAACGGATTGACACCGTTAGAAAGTCAATGAAATGGAGTTTGTGAAACTGTCTCTATATCTTCAGCGCGCGCTAACGGCTAGGATTGGTCCCACCGTAAAAATGACTTATTTATCTAAATTTTTAAATGAATCGCTACCACAGGGTCCAGTGTAATCGCTGAGTTCCAGCAATCATGTCAAATTACTAAGAATGTTCTTTCTTGGAGTCCAATTGTCTCATTTATCACATTTATAAGGTCAAAGTCCAAAATCAGTTCAATTAAGTCGCACAGTCAAACGTTTCACAGTTAAAAGCGATGCAACATAGTAATATCAGAATACTTTCGCTAAATACATGTTGGTACGAATATGTGACGCAACCGTTGTAACTCAAACGGAATTATACCGCCAAGAAATCAATGAAATGTAGTTTTTGAGAATGTCTTTATTTCTTCAGCGCGTGCTAACGGCCAGGATTGGTACCACAGTAAGAAAATCTTATTTATCTAAATTTTAAAATGAATCGCTACCACACGGTCCAGTGTAATCGCTGAGTTCCGGCAATCATGTCAAATAAAGAAGAATATCACTTCTTGTAGTCAAAATGACTCATTTATCACATTTATAAGGTGAAAGTCCAAAATCAGTTCAATTAAGTCCCACAGTCAATCGTTTCGCTGTTGAAAGCGATACAACTTAGTAATATCGGAAAAAATCACTAAATACATGTTGGTACGAATGTGTAACGCAACCGTTGTAACTCAAACGGATTGACACCGTTAGAAAGTCAATGAAATGGAGTTTTTGAAACTGTCCCTATATCTTCAGCGCGCTAACGGCTAGGATTGGTCCCACAGTAAAAATGACTTATTTATCTAAATTTTTAATGAATCGCTACCACAGGGTCCAGTTTAATCGCTGAGTTCCGGCAATCATGTCAAATTAGGAAGAATGTTCTTTCTTGGTGTCCAATTCTCTCATTTATCACACTTATGAGGTCACAGTCCAAAGTTAGTTCAATTAAGTCCTACAGTCTATCGTTTCACTGTTTGAAGCGATGCAACCTAGTAATATCAGAAAAATATCGCTAAATACATGTTGGTACGAATATGTGACCCAACCGTTTTAACCCAAACGGATTGACACCGTTAGAAAGTCAATGAAATGTAGTTTTTGAAACTGTCTCTACTTCTTCAGCGCGCGATAACGGCTAGGATTGTTTCCACAGTAACAAATGACTTATTTTTCTTAACTTTTAAACAAAGCGCTACCACAGCGCCCAGTGTAATTGCTGAGTTCCAGCAATCATGTCAAATTAAGAAGAATATCATTTCTTGTAGTCAAAATGACTCATTTATCACATTTATAAGGTCAAAGTCCTGAATCAGTTCAATTAAGTCCCACAGTCAATCGTTTCACTGTTGAAAGCGATACAACTTAGTAATATCGGAAAAAAAATCACTAAATACATATTGGTACGAATGTGTGACGCAGCTGTTGTAACTGAAACGGATTGACACCGTTAGAAAATCAATGAAATGTGGTTTTTGAAACTGTCTCTATTTCTTCAGCGCGCGATAACTGCAAGGATTGGTCCCACAGTAAAAAATGACTTATTTATCTTAATTTTTAAATAAAGCGCTACCACAGCGCCCAGTGTAATCGCTGAGTTCCAGCAATCTTGTCAAATTAAGAAGAATGTTATTTCTTGGAGTCCAGTTGTCTCACTTATAACATTTATAAGGTCAAAGTCCAAAATCAGTTCAATTAAGTCGCACAGTCAAACGTTTCACAGTTAAAAGCGATGCAACCTAGTAATATCAGAATACTTTCGCTAAATACATGTTGGTACGAATATATGACGCAACCGTTGTAACTCAAACGGATTGACACCGTTAGAAAGTAAATGAAATGGAGTTTGTGAAACTGTCTCTATATCTTCAGCGCGCGCTAACGGCTAGGATTGGTCCCACAGTAAAAATGACTTATTTATCTAAAATTTTAAATGAATCGCTACCACAGGGTCCAGTGTGGTCGCTGAGTTCCGGCAATCATGTCAAATTAAGAAGAATGTTCTTTCTTGGAGTTCAATTGTCTCATTTATCTCACTTATGAGGTCACAGTCCAAAGTTAGTTCAATTAAGTCCCACAGTCAATCGTTTCACTGTTAGAAGCGATGCAACCTAGTAATATCAGAAAAATATCGCTAAATACATGTTGGTACGAATATGTGACCCAACCGTTGTAACTCAAACGGATTGAAACCGTTAGAAAGTCAATGAAATGTACTTTTTATAGCTTTCTCTATTTCTTCAGCGCAAACTAACGGCTAGGATTGGTCCCACAGTAAAAAATGACTTATTTATCTAAATTTTAAAAAAAGGGCTACCACAGAGCCTAATGTAATCGCTGAGTTCCAGCAATCATGTCAAATTACGAAGAATATCATTTCTTGTAGTCAAAATGACTCATTTATCACATTTATAAGGTCAAAATCCAAAATCAGTTCAATTAAGTCCCACAGTCAATCGTTTCACTGTTGAAAGCGATACAACTTAGTAATATCGGAAAAAAATCACTAAATACATGTTGGTACGAATGTGTGACGCAACCGTTGTAACTCAAACGGATTGACACCGTTAGAAAGTCAATGAAATGGAGTTTTTGAAACTGTCTCTATATCTTCAGCGCGCGCTAACGGCTAGGATTGGTCCCACAGTAAAAATGACTTATTTATCTAAATTTTTAAATGAATCGCTACCACAGGGTCCAGTGTAATCGCTGAGTTCCAGTAATCATGTCAAATTACGAAGAATGTTCTTTCTTGGAGTCCAATTGTCTCATTTATCACATTTATAAGGTCAAAGTCCAAAATCAGTTCATTTAAGTCGCACAGTCAAACGTTTCACAGTTAAAAGCGATGCAACATAGTAATATCAGAATACTTTCGCTAAATACATGTTGGTACGAATATGTGACGCAACCGTTGTAACTCAAACGGAATTATACCGCCAAGAAATCAATGAAATGTAGTTTTTGAGAATGTCTTTATTTCTTCAGCGCGTGCTAACGGCCAGGATTGGTCCCACGGTAAGAAAATCTTATTTATCTAAATTTTAAAATGAATCGCTACCACACGGTCCAGTGTAATCGCTGAGTTCCGGCAATCATGTCAAATAAAGAAGAATATCACTTCTTGTAGTCAAAATGACTCATTTATCACATTTATAAGGTGAAAGTCCAAAATCAGTTCAATTAAGTCCCACAGTCAATCGTTTCGCTGTTGAAAGCGATACAACTTAGTAATATCGGAAAAAAATCACTAAATACATGTTGGTACGAAAGTGTGACGCAACCGTTGTAACTCAAACGGATTGACACCGTTAGAAAGTCAATGAAATGAAGTTTTTGAAACTGTCTCTATATCTTCAGCGCGCGCTAACGGCTAGGATTGGTCCCACAGTAAAAACACTTATTTATCTAAAGTTCTAAATAAAGTGCTACCACAGGGTCCAGTGTAATCGCTGAGTTCCGGCAATCATGTCGAATTAAGAAGAATGTTATTCCTTGGAGTCCAATTGGCTCATTTATCACATTTATAAGGTCACAGTCCAGAATCAGTTTATTTAAGTCCCACAGTCAATCGTTTCACTGTTAAAAGCGATACAACTTAGTAATATTGGAAAAAATCAGTAAACCCATGTTGGTACGATTATGTGACGCAACTGTTGTAACTCAAACGGATTGACACCGTTAGAAAGTCAATGAGATGGAGTTTTTGAAACTGTCTCTATATCTTCAGCGCGCGCTAACGGCTAGGATTGGTCCCACAGTAAAAATGACTTATTTATCTTAATTTTTAAATAAAGCCTTACCACAGCGCCCAGTGTAATCGCCGAGTTCCAGCAATCATGTCAAATTAAGAAGAATATCATTTCTTGTAGTCAAAATGACTCATTTAGCACATTTATAAGGTCAAAGTCCAAAATCAGTTCAATTAAGTCCCACAGTAAATCGTTTCACTGTTGAAAGCGATACAACTTAGTAATATCGGAAAAAAATCACTAAATACATGTTGGTACGAATGTGTGACGCAACCGTTGTAACTCAAACGGATTGACACCGTTAGAAAATCAATGAAATGTGGTTTTTGAAACTCTCTCTATATCTTCAGCGCGCGCTAACGGCTAGGATTGGTCCCACAGTAAAAATGACTTATTTATCTAAATTTTTAATGAATCGCTACCACAGGGTCCAGTGTAATCGCTGAGTTCCGGCAATCATGTCAAATTAAGAAGAATGTTCTTTCTTGGAGTCCAATTGTCTCATTTATCACACTTATGAGGTCACAGTCCTGAATCAGTTCAAATAATTCCCACAGTCAATCGTTTCACTGTTAGAAGCGATGCAACCTAGTAATATCAGAAAAACATCGTTAATACATGTTGGTACGAATACGTGACCCAACCGTTGTAACTCAAACGGATTGACACCGTTAGAAAGTCAATGAAATGTACTTTTTGAAGCTGTCTCTATTTCTTCAGCGCGAACTAGCGGCTAGGATTGGTCTCACAGTAAAAAATGACTTATTTATCTTAATTTTTAAATAAAGCGCCACCACAGCGCCCAGTGTAATCGCTGAGTTCCAGCAATCATGTCAAATTAAGAAGAATGTTATTTCTTGGCGTCCATTTGTCTCACTTATAACATTTATAAGGTCAAAGTCCAAAATCAGTTCATTTAAGTCGCACAGTCAAACGTTTCACAGTTAAAAGCGATGCAACCTAGTAATATCCGAATACTTTCGCTAAATACATGTTGGTACGAATATGTGACGCAACCGTTGTAACTCAAACGGAATTATACCGCCAAGAAATCAATGAAATGTAGCTTTTGAGAATGTTTTTATTTCTTCAGCGCGTTCTAACGGCCAGGATTGGTCCCACATTAAGAAAATCTTATTTATCTAAATTTTAAAATGAATCGCTTCCACACGGTCCAGTGTAATCGCTGAGTTCTGGCAATCATGTCAAATTAAGAAGAATGTTATTCCTTGGAGACCAATTGGCGCATTAATCACATTTATAAGGTCACAGTCCAGAATCAGTTGAATTAATTCCCACGGTCAATCGTTTTACTGTTAAAAGCGATACAACTTAGTAATATCGGAAGGAAATCACTAAATACATGTTGGTACGAATATGTGACCCAACCGTTGTAACTCAAACGGATTGACACCGTTAGAAAGTCAATGAAATGTAGTTTTTGAAACTGTCTCTACTTCTTCAGCGCGCGATAACAGCTAGGATTGTTTCCACAGTAATAAATGACTTATTTCTCTTAACTTTAAAACAAAGCGCTACCACAGCGCCCAGTGTAATTGCTGAGTTCCAGCAATCATGTCAAATTAAGAAGAATATCATTTCTTGTAGTCAAAATGACTCATTTGTCACATTTATAAGGTCAAAGTCCAAAATCAGTTCAATTAAGTCCCACAGTCAATCGTTTTACTGTTGAAAGCGATACAACTTAGTAATATCGGAAAAAAATCAGTAAATACATGTTGGTACGAATATGTGACGCAACCGTTGTAACTCAAACGGATTGACACCGTTAGAAAATCAGTGAAATTTAGTTTTAGAAACTGACTCTATTTCTTTAGCGCGCGATAACGGCTAGGATTGTTTCCACAGTAATAAATGACTTATTTTTCTTAACTTTTAAACAAAGCGCTACCACAGCGCCCAGTGTAATTGCTGAGTTCCAGCAATCATGTCAAATTAAGAAGAATATCATTTCTTGTAGTCAAAATGACTCATTTGTCACATTTATAAGGTCAAAGTCCAAAATCAGTTCATTTAAGTCGCACAGTCAAACGTTTCACAGGTAAAAGCGATGCAACCTAGTAATATCCGAATACTTTCGCTAAATACATGTTGGTACGAATATGTGACGCAACCGTTGTAACTCAAACGGAATTATACCGCCAAGAAATCAATGAAATGTAGTTTTTGAGAATGTCTCCATATCTTCTGCGCGCGCTAACGGCTAGGATTGGTCTCACAAAAAAAATGACTTATTTATCGAAATATTTAAGTGAATCGCTACCACAGGGTCTAGTGTAATCGCTGAGTTCCGGCAATCATGTCAACTTAAGAAGACTGTTCTTTCTTGGAGTCCAATTGTCTCATTTATCACACTTATTAGGTCACAGTCCAAAGTTAGTTCAATTAAATCCCACAGTCAATCGTTTCACTGTTAGAAGCGATGCAACCTAGTAATATCAGAAAAACATCGTTAATACATGTTGGCACGAATATGTGACCCAACCGTTGTAACTCAAACGGATTGACACCGTTAGAAAGTCAATGAAATGTACTTTTTGAAGCTGTCTCTATTTCTTCAGCGCGAACTAACGGCTAGGATTGGTCCCACAGTAAAAAATGATTTATTTATCTAAATTTTTAAAAAAAGGCTACCCAGAGCCTAATGTAATCGCTGAATTCTAGCAATCATGTCAAATTAAGAAGAATGTTATTCCTTGGAGTCCAATTGTCTCACTTATAACATTTACAAGGTCAAAGTCCAAAATCAGTTCAATTAAGTCGCACAGTCAAACGTTTCACAGTTAAAAGCGATACAACTTAGTAATATCGGAAGGAAATCACTAAATACATGTTGGTACGAATATGTGACCCAACCGTTGTAACTCAAACGGATTGACACCGTTAGAATTTCAATGAAATGTAGTTTTTGAAATTGTCTCTACATCTTCAGCGCGCAATAACGGCTATTATTGTTTCCACAGTAATAAATGACTTATTTTTCTTAACTTTTAAACAAAGCCCTACCACAGCGCCCAGTGTAATTGCTGAGTTCCCGCAATCATGTCAAATTAAGAAGAATGTTCTTTCTTGGAGTCCAATTGTCTCATTTATCACACTTATGAGGTCACAGTCCAAAGTTAGTTCAATTAAGTCCCACAGTCAATCGTTTCACTGTTTGAAGCGATGCAACCTAGTAATATCAGAAAAATATCGCTAAATACATGTTGGTACGAATATGTGACCCAACCGTTGTAACTCAAACGGATTGACACCGTTAGAAAGTCAATGAAATGTACTTTTTGAAGCTGTCTCTATTTCTTCAGCGCAAACTAACGGCTAGGATTGGTCCCACAGTAAGAAAATCTTATTTATCTAAATTTTTAAATAAAGCGCTTCCGCAGAGCCTAATGTAACCGCTGAATTCCAGCAATCATGTCAAATTAAGAAGAATGTTATTCCTTGGAGACCAATTGGCGCATTAATCACATTTATAAGGTCACAGTCCAGAATCAGTTGAATTAATTCCCACGGTCAATCGTTTTACTGTTAAAAGCGATACAACTTAGTAATATCGGAAGGAAATCACTAAATACATGTTGGTACGAATATGTGACCCAACCGTTGTAACTCAAACGGATTGACACCGTTAGAAAGTCAATGAAATGTAGTTTTTGAAACTGTCTCTACTTCTTCAGCGCGCGATAACGGCTAGGATTGTTTCCACAGTAATAAATGACTTATTTCTCTTAACTTTAAAACAAAGCGCTACCACAGCGCCCAGTGTAATTGCTGAGTTCCAGCAATCATGTCAAATTAAGAAGAATATCATTTCTTGTAGTCAAAATGACTCATTTGTCACATTTATAAGGTCAAAGTCCAAAATCAGTTCAATTAAGTCCCACAGTCAATCGTTTTACTGTTGAAAGCGATACAACTTAGTAATATCGGAAAAAAATCACTAAATACATGTTGGTACGAATGTGTGACGCAACCGTTGTAACTCAAACGGATTGACACCGTTAGAAAATCAGTGAAATTTAGTTTTAGAAACTGACTCTATTTCTTTAGCGCGCGATAACGGCTAGGATTGTTTCCACAGTAATAAATGACTTATTTTTCTTAACTTTTAAACAAAGCGCTACCACAGCGCCCAGTGTAATTGCTGAGTTCCAGCAATCATGTCAAATTAAGAAGAATATCATTTCTTGTAGTCAAAATGACTCATTTGTCACATTTATAAGGTCAAAGTCCAAAATCAGTTCATTTAAGTCGCACAGTCAAACGTTTCACAGGTAAAAGCGATGCAACCTAGTAATATCCGAATACTTTCGCTAAATACATGTTGGTACGAATATGTGACGCAACCGTTGTAACTCAAACGGAATTATACCGCCAAGAAATCAATGAAATGTAGTTTTTGAGAATGTCTCCATATCTTCTGCGCGCGCTAACGGCTAGGATTGGTCTCACAAAAAAAATGACTTATTTATCGAAATATTTAAATGAATCGCTACCACAGGGTCTAGTGTAATCGCTGAGTTCCGGCAATCATGTCAACTTAAGAAGAATGTTCTTTCTTGGAGTCCAATTGTCTCATTTATCACACTTATTAGGTCACAGTCCAAAGTTAGTTCAATTAAATCCCACAGTCAATCGTTTCACTGTTAGAAGCGATGCAACCTAGTAATATCAGAAAAACATCGTTAATACATGTTGGCACGAATATGTGACCCAACCGTTGTAACTCAAACGGATTGACACCGTTAGAAAGTCAATGAAATGTACTTTTTGAAGCTGTCTCTATTTCTTCAGCGCGAACTAACGGCTAGGATTGGTCCCACAGTAAAAAATGATTTATTTATCTAAATTTTTAAAAAAAGGCTACCCAGAGCCTAATGTAATCGCTGAATTCTAGCAATCATGTCAAATTAAGAAGAATGTTATTCCTTGGAGTCCAATTGTCTCACTTATAACATTTACAAGGTCAAAGTCCAAAATCAGTTCAATTAAGTCGCACAGTCAAACGTTTCACAGTTAAAAGCGATACAACTTAGTAATATCGGAAGGAAATCACTAAATACATGTTGGTACGAATATGTGACCCAACCGTTGTAACTCAAACGGATTGACACCGTTAGAATGTCAATTAAATGTAGTTTTTGAAATTGTCTCTACATCTTCAGCGCGCAATAACGGCTATTATTGTTTCCACAGTAATAAATGACTTATTTTTCTTAACTTTTAAACAAAGCCCTACCACAGCGCCCAGTGTAATTGCTGAGTTCCCGCAATCATGTCAAATTAAGAAGAATGTTCTTTCTTGGAGTCCAATTGTCTCATTTATCACACTTATGAGGTCACAGTCCAAAGTTAGTTCAATTAAGTCCCACAGTCAATCGTTTCACTGTTTGAAGCGATGCAACCTAGTAATATCAGAAAAATATCGCTAAATACATGTTGGTACGAATATGTGACCCAACCGTTGTAACTCAAACGGATTGACACCGTTAGAAAGTCAATGAAATGTACTTTTTGAAGCTGTCTCTATTTCATCAGCGCAAACTAACGGCTAGGATTGGTCCCACAGTAAGAAAATCTTATTTATCTAAATTTTTAAATAAAGCGCTTCCGCAGAGCCTAATGTAACCGCTGAATTCCAGCAATCATGTCAAATTAAGAAGAATGTTATTCCTTGGAGACCAATTGGCGCATTAATCACATTTATAAGGTCACAGTCCAGAATCAGTTGAATTAATTCCCACGGTCAATCGTTTTACTGTTAAAAGCGATACAACTTAGTAATATCGGAAGGAAATCACTAAATACATGTTGGTACGAATATGTGACCCAACCGTTGTAACTCAAACGGATTGACACCGTTAGAAAGTCAATGAAATGTAGTTTTTGAAACTGTCTCTACTTCTTCAGCGCGCGATAACGGCTAGGATTGTTTCCACAGTAATAAATGACTTATTTCTCTTAACTTTAAAACAAAGCGCTACCACAGCGCCCAGTGTAATTGCTGAGTTCCAGCAATCATGTCAAATTAAGAAGAATATCATTTCTTGTAGTCAAAATGACTCATTTGTCACATTTATAAGGTCAAAGTCCAAAATCAGTTCAATTAAGTCCCACAGTCAATCGTTTTACTGTTGAAAGCGATACAACTTAGTAATATCGGAAAAAAATCACTAAATACATGTTGGTACGAATGTGTGACGCAACCGTTGTAACTCAAACGGATTGACACCGTTAGAAAATCAGTGAAATTTAGTTTTAGAAACTGACTCTATTTCTTCAGCGCGCGATAACGGCTAGGATTGTTTCCACAGTAATAAATGACTTATTTTTCTTAACTTTTAAACAAAGCGCTACCACAGCGCCCAGTGTAATTGCTGAGTTCCAGCAATCATGTCAAATTAAGAAGAATATCATTTCTTGTAGTCAAAATGACTCATTTATCACATTTATAAGGTGAAAGTCCAAAATCAGTTCAATTAAGTCCCACAGTCAATCGTTTCGCTGTTGAAAGCGATACAACTTAGTAATATCGGAAAAAAATCAGTAAATACATGTTGGTACGAATGTGTGACGCAACCGTTGTAACTCAAACGGATTGACACCGTTAGAAAGTCAATGAAATGGAGTTTTTGAAACTGTCTCTATATCTTCAGCGCGCGCTAACGGCTAGGATTGATCCCACAGTAAAAATGACTTATTTATCTAAATTTTTAATAAATCGCTACCACAGGGTCCAGTGTAATCGCTGAGTTCCGGTAATCATGTCAAATTAAGAAGAATGTTCTTTCTTGGAAACCTATTGCCTCATTTATCACATTTATAAGGTCACAGTCCTGAATCAGTTCAAATAATTCCCACAGTCAATCGTTTTACTGTTGAAAGCGATGCAACTTAGTATTATCCGAAGAAAATCACTAAATACATTTTGGTACGAATATTTGACGCAACTGTTGTAACTCAAACGGATTGACACCGATAGAAAGTCAATGAAATGTGGTTTTTGAAACTGTCTCTATTTCTTCAGCGCGCGATAAAGGCTAGGATTGGTCTCACAGTAAAAAAAGACTTATTTATCTTAATTTTTAAATAAAGCGCCACCACAGCGACCAGTGTAATCGCTGAGTTCCAGCAATCATGTCAAATTAAGAAGAATGTTATTTCTTGGCGTCCATTTGTCTCACTTATAACATTTATAAGGTCAAAGTCCAAAATCAGTTCATTTAAGTCGCACAGTCAAACGTTTCACAGTTAAAAGCGATGCAACCTAGTAATATCCGAATACTTTCGCTGAATACATGTTGGTACGAATATGTGACGCAACCGTTGTAACTCAAACGGAATTATACCGCCAAGAAATCAATGAAATGTAGCTTTTGAGAATGTTTTTATTTCTTCAGCGCGTGGTAACGGCCAGGATTGGTCCCACATTAAGAAAATCTTATTTATCTAAATTTTAAAATGAATCGCTTCCACACGGTCCAGTGTAATCGCTGAGTTCTGGCAATCATGTCAAATTAAGAAGAATATCATTTCTTGTAGTCAAAATGACTCATTTATCACATTTATAAGGTGAAAGTCCAAAATCAGTTCAATTAAGTCCCACAGTCAATCGTTTCGCTGTTAAAAGCGATACAACTTAGTAATATCGGAAAAAAATCACTAAATACATGTTGGTACGAATGTGTGACGCAACCGTTGTAACTCAAACGGATTGACACCGTTAGAAAGTCAATGAAATGGAGTTTCTGAAACTGTCTCTATATCTTCAGCGCGCGCTTACGGCTAGGATTGGTCCCACAGTAAAAATGACTGATTTATCTAATTTTTTAAATGAATCGCTACCACAGGGTCCAGTGTAATCGCTGAGTTCCGGCAATCATGTCAAATTAAGAAGAATGTTCTTTCTTGGAGTCCAATTGTCTCATTTATCACACTTATGAGGTCACAGTCCAAAGTTAGTTCAATTAAATCCCACAGTCAATCGTTTCACTGTTAGAAGTGATGCAACCTAGTATTATCAGAAAATCATCGTTAATACATGTTGGTACGAATATGTGACCCAACCGTTGTAACTCGAACGGATTGACACCGTTAGAAAGTCAATGAATTGTACTTTTTGAAGCTGTCTCTATTTCTTCAGCGCGAACTAACGGCTAGGATTGGTCCCACAGTAAAAAATGACTTATTTATCTAAATTTTTAAAGAAAGGCTACCCAGAGCCTAATGTAATCGCTGAATTCCAGCAATCATGTCAAAATAAGAAGAATGTTATTCCTTGGAGACCTTTTGCCTCATTTATCACACTTATAAGGTCACAGTCCTGAATCAGTTCAAATAAGTCGCACAGTCAATCGTTTCACTGTTAAAAGCGATACAAGTTAGGAATATCCGAAGAAAAACACTAAATACATTTTGGTACGAATATGTGACGCAACTTTTGTAACTCAAACGGAATTATACCGCCAAGAAATCAATGAAATGTAGTTTTTGTGAATGTCTGTATTTCTTCAGCGCGTGCTAACGGCCAGGATTGGTCCCACAATAAAAAATGACTCATTTATCTTAATTTTTAAATAAAGCCTTACCACAGCGCCCAGTGTAATCGCTGAGTTCCAACAATCATGTCAAATTAAGAAGAATATCATTTCTTGTAGTCAAAATGACTCATTTATCACATTTATAAGGTCAAAGTCCAAAATCAGTTCAATTAAGTCCCACAGTCAATCGTTTCACTGTTGAAAGCGATACAACTTAGTAATATCGGAAAAATTTATTAAATACATGTTGTTACAAATGTGTGACGCAACCGTTGTAACTCAAACGGATTGACACCGTTAGAAAATCAATGAAATTTAGTTTTAGAAACTGTCTCTATTTCTTCAGCGCGCGATAACGGCTAGGATTGGTCCCACAGTAAAAAATGACTTATTTATCTTAATTTTTAGAAAAAGGCTACCCAGAGCCTAATGTAATCGCGGAATTCCAGCAATCATGTCAAATTAAGAAGAATGTTATTCCTTTGAGACCTTTTGCCTCATTTATCACATTTATAAGGTCAAAGTCCTGAATCAGTTCAAATAATTCCCACAGTCAATCGTTCCACTGTTAAAAGCGATACAACTTAGGAATATCCGAAGAAAATCACTAAATACATTTCGGTACGAATATGTGACGCAACTGTTGTAACTCAAACGGATTGACACCGTTAGAAAGTCAATGAAATGTGGTTTTTGAAACTGTCTCTATTTCTTCGGCGCGCGATAACGGCTAGGATTGGTCCCACAGTAAAAAAAGACTTATTTATCTTAATTTTTAAATAAAGCGCTACCACAGCGCCCAGTGTAATCGCTGAGTTCCAGCAATCATGACAAATTAAGAAGAATGTTATTTCTTGGAGTCCAATTGTCTCACTTATAACATTTATAAGGTCAAAGTCCAAAATCAGTTCAATTAAGTCGCACAGTCAAACGCTTCACAGTTAAAAGCGATACAACTTAGTAATATCGGAAGGAAATCACTAAATACATGTTGGTACGAATAGGTGACCCAACCGTTGTAACTCAAACGGATTGACACCATTAGAAAGTCAATGAAATGTAGTTTTTGAAACTGTCTCTACCTCTTCAGCGCGCAATAACGGCTAGGATTGTTTCCACAGTAATAAATGACTTATTTTTCTTAACTTTTAAACAAAGCACTACCACAGCCCCCAGTGTAATTGCTGAGTTCCAGCAATCATGTCAAATTAAGAAGAATATCATTTCTTGTAGTCAAAAAGACTCATTTATCACATTTATAAGGTCACAGTCCAACGTTAGTTCAATTAAGTCCCACAGTCAATCGTTTCACTGTTTGAAGCGATGCAACCTTGTAATATCAGAAAAATATCGCTAAATGCATGTTGGTACGAATATGTGACCCAACCATTGTAACTCAAACGGATTGACACCGTTAGAAAGTCAATGAAATGTAGTTTTTGAAGCTGTCTCTATTTCTTCAGCGCCAACTAACGGCTAGGATTGGTTCCACAGTAAAAAATGACTTATTTATCTAAATTTTTTAAAAAAGGGCTACCACAGAGCCTAATGTAATCGCTGAATTCCAGCAATCATGTCAAATTAAGAAGAATGTTATTCCTTGAAAACCTATTGCCTCATTTATCACATTTATAAGGTCACAGTCCAGAATCAGTTGAATTAATTCCCACGGTCAATCGTTTTACTGTTAAAAGCGATACAACTTAGTAATATCGGAAGGAAATCACTAAATACATGTTGGTACGAATATGTGACCCAACCGTTGTAACTCAAACGGATTGACACCGTTAGAAAGTCAATGAAATGTAGTTTTTGAAACTGTCTCTACTTCTTCAGCGCGCGATAACGGCTAGGATTGTTTCCACAGTAATAAATGACTTATTTTTCTTAACTTTTAAAGAAAGCGCTACCACAGCGCCCAGTGTAATTGCTGAGTTCCAGCAATCATGTCAAATTAAGAAGAATATCATTTCTTGTAGTCAAAATGACTCATTTGTCACATTTATAAGGTCAAAGTCCAAAATCAGTTCAATTAAGTCCGACAGTCAATCGTTTTACTGTTGAAAGCGATACAACTTAGTAATATCGGAAAAAAATCACTAAATACATGTTGGTACGAATGTGTGACGCAACCGTTGTACCTCAAACGGATTGACACCGTTAGAAAATCAGTGAAATTTAGTTTTAGAAACTGACTGTATTTCTTTAGCGCGCGATAACGGCTAGGATTGTTTCCACAGTAATAAATGACTTATTTTTCTTAACTTTTAAACAAAGCGCTACCACAGCGCCCAGTGTAATTGCTGAGTTCCAGCAATCATGTCAAATTAAGAAGAATATCATTTCTTGTAGTCAAAATGACTCATTTGTCACATTTATAAGGTCAAAGTCCAAAATCAGTTCATTTAAGTCGCACAGTCAAACGTTTCACAGTTAAAAGCGATGCAACCTAGTAATATCCGAATACTTTCGCTAAATACATGTTGGTACGAATATGTGACGCAACCGTTGTAACTCAAACGGAATTATACCGCCAAGAAATCAATGAAATGTACTTTTTGAAGCTGTCTCTATTTCTTCAGCGCGAACTAACGGCTAGGATTGGTCCCACAGTAAAAAATGATTTATTTATCTAAATTTTTAAAAAAAGGCTACCCAGAGCCTAATGTAATCGCTGAATTCTAGCAATCATGTCAAATTAAGAAGAATGTTATTCCTTGGAGTCCAATTGTCTCACTTATAACATTTATAAGGTCAAAGTCCAAAATCAGTTCAATTAAGTCGCACAGTCAAGCGTTTCACAGTTAAAAGCGATACAACTTAGTAATATCAGAAAAACATCGTTAATACATGTTGGCACGAATATGTGACCCAACCGTTGTAACTCAAACGGATTGACACCGTTAGAAAGTCAATGAAATGTACTTTTTGAAGCTGTCTCTATTTCTTCAGCGCGAACTAACGGCTAGGATTGGTCCCACAGTAAAAAATGATTTATTTATCTAAATTTTTAAAAAAAGGCTACCCAGAGCCTAATGTAATCGCTGAATTCTAGCAATCATGTCAAATTAAGAAGAATGTTCTTTCTTGGAGTCCAATTGTCTCATTTATCACACTTATGAGGTCACAGTCCAAAGTTAGTTCAATTAAGTCCCACAGTCAATCGTTTCACTGTTTGAAGCGATGCAACCTAGTAATATCAGAAAAATATCGCTAAATACATGTTGGTACGAATATGTGACCCAACCGTTGTAACTCAAACGGAATTATACCGCCAAGAAATCAATGAAATGTAGTTTTTGAGAATGTCTCCATATCTTCTGCGCGCGCTAACGGCTAGGATTGGTCTCACAAAAAAAATGACTTATTTATCGAAATATTTAAATGAATCGCTACCACAGGGTCTAGTGTAATCGCTGAGTTCCGGCAATCATGTCAACTTAAGAAGAATGTTCTTTCTTGGAGTCCAATTGTCTCATTTATCACACTTATTAGGTCACAGTCCAAAGTTAGTTCAATTAAATCCCACAGTCAATCGTTTCACTGTTAGAAGCGATGCAACCTAGTAATATCAGAAAAACATCGTTAATACATGTTGGCACGAATATGTGACCCAACCGTTGTAACTCAAACGGATTGACACCGTTAGAAAGTCAATGAAATGTACTTTTTGAAGCTGTCTCTATTTCTTCAGCGCGAACTAACGGCTAGGATTGGTCCCACAGTAAAAAATGATTTATTTATCTAAATTTTTAAAAAAAGGCTACCCAGAGCCTAATGTAATCGCTGAATTCTAGCAATCATGTCAAATTAAGAAGAATGTTATTCCTTGGAGTCCAATTGTCTCACTTATAACATTTACAAGGTCAAAGTCCAAAATCAGTTCAATTAAGTCGCACAGTCAAACGTTTCACAGTTAAAAGCGATACAACTTAGTAATATCGGAAGGAAATCACTAAATACATGTTGGTACGAATATGTGACCCAACCGTTGTAACTCAAACGGATTGACACCGTTAGAATGTCAATTAAATGTAGTTTTTGAAATTGTCTCTACATCTTCAGCGCGCAATAACGGCTATTATTGTTTCCACAGTAATAAATGACTTATTTTTCTTAACTTTTAAACAAAGCCCTACCACAGCGCCCAGTGTAATTGCTGAGTTCCCGCAATCATGTCAAATTAAGAAGAATGTTCTTTCTTGGAGTCCAATTGTCTCATTTATCACACTTATGAGGTCACAGTCCAAAGTTAGTTCAATTAAGTCCCACAGTCAATCGTTTCACTGTTTGAAGCGATGCAACCTAGTAATATCAGAAAAATATCGCTAAATACATGTTGGTACGAATATGTGACCCAACCGTTGTAACTCAAACGGATTGACACCGTTAGAAAGTCAATGAAATGTACTTTTTGAAGCTGTCTCTATTTCTTCAGCGCAAACTAACGGCTAGGATTGGTCCCACAGTAAGAAAATCTTATTTATCTAAATTTTTAAATAAAGCGCTTCCGCAGAGCCTAATGTAACCGCTGAATTCCAGCAATCATGTCAAATTAAGAAGAATGTTATTCCTTGGAGACCAATTGGCGCATTAATCACATTTATAAGGTCACAGTCCAGAATCAGTTGAATTAATTCCCACGGTCAATCGTTTTACTGTTAAAAGCGATACAACTTAGTAATATCGGAAGGAAATCACTAAATACATGTTGGTACGAATATGTGACCCAACCGTTGTAACTCAAACGGATTGACACCGTTAGAAAGTCAATGAAATGTAGTTTTTGAAACTGTCTCTACTTCTTCAGCGCGCGATAACGGCTAGGATTGTTTCCACAGTAATAAATGACTTATTTCTCTTAACTTTAAAACAAAGCGCTACCACAGCGCCCAGTGTAATTGCTGAGTTCCAGCAATCATGTCAAATTAAGAAGAATATCATTTCTTGTAGTCAAAATGACTCATTTGTCACATTTATAAGGTCAAAGTCCAAAATCAGTTCAATTAAGTCCCACAGTCAATCGTTTCACTGTTTGAAGCGATGCAACCTAGTAATATCAGAAAAAAATCAGTAAATACATGTTGGTACGAATGTGTGACGCAACCGTTGTAACTCAAAAGGATTGACACCGTTAGAAAATCAGTGAAATTTAGTTTTAGAAACTGACTCTATATCTTCAGCGCGCGCTAACGGCTAGGATTGATCCCACAGTAAAAATGACTTATTTATCTAAATTTTTAATAAATCGCTACCACAGGGTCCAGTGTAATCGCTGAGTTCCGGTAATCATGTCAAATTAAGAAGAATGTTCTTTCTTGGAAACCTATTGCCTCATTTATCACATTTATAAGGTCACAGTCCTGAATCAGTTCAAATAATTCCCACAGTCAATCGTTTTACTGTTGAAAGCGATACAACTTAGTATTATCCGAAGAAAATCACTAAATACATTTTGGTACGAATATTTGACGCAACTGTTGTAACTCAAACGGATTGACACCGATAGAAAGTCAATGAAATGTGGTTTTTGAAACTGTCTCTATTCCTTCAGCGCGCGATAAAGGCTAGGATTGGTCTCACAGTAAAAAAAGACTTATTTATCTTAATTTTTAAATAAAGCGCCACCACAGCGACCAGTGTAATCGCTGAGTTCCAGCAATCATGTCAAATTAAGAAGAATGTTATTTCTTGGCGTCCATTTGTCTCACTTATAACATTTATAAGGTCAAAGTCCAAAATCAGTTCATTTAAGTCGCACAGTCAAACGTTTCACAGTTAAAAGCGATGCAACCTAGTAATATCCGAATACTTTCGCTAAATACATGTTGGTACGAATATGTGACGCAACCGTTGTAACTCAAACGGAATTATACCGCCAAGAAATCAATGAAATGTAGCTTTTGAGAATGTTTTTATTTCTTCAGCGCGTGCTAACGGCCAGGATTGGTCCCACATTAAGAAAATCTTATTTATCTAAATTTTAAAATGAATCGCTTCCACACGGTCCAGTGTAATCGCTGAGTTCTGGCAATCATGTCAAATTAAGAAGAATATCATTTCTTGCAGTCAAAATGACTCATTTATCACATTTATAAGGTGAAAGTCCAAAATCAGTTCAATTAAGTCCCACAGTCAATCGTTTCGCTGTTAAAAGCGATACAACTTAGTAATATCGGAAAAAAATCACTAAATACATGTTGGTACGAATGTGTGACGCAACCGTTGTAACTCAAACGGATTGACACCGTTAGAAAGTCAATGAAATGGAGTTTCTGAAACTGTCTCTATATCTTCAGCGCGCGCTAACGGCTAGGATTGGTCCCACAGTAAAAATGACTGATTTATCTAATTTTTTAAATGAATCGCTACCACAGGGTCCAGTGTAATCGCTGAGTTCCGGCAATCATGTCAAATTAAGAAGAATGTTCTTTCTTGGAGTCCAATTGTCTCATTTATCACACTTATGAGGTCACAGTCCAAAGTTAGTTCAATTAAATCCCACAGTCAATCGTTTCACTGTTAGAAGTGATGCAACCTAGTATTATCAGAAAATCATCGTTAATACATGTTGGTACGAATATGTGACCCAACCGTTGTAACTCGAACGGATTGACACCGTTAGAAAGTCAATGAAATGTACTTTTTGAAGCTGTCTCTATTTCTTCAGCGCGAACTAACGGCTAGGATTGGTCCCACAGTAAAAAATGACTTATTTATCTAAATTTTTAAAGAAAGGCTACCCAGAGCCTAATGTAATCGCTGAATTCCAGCAATCATGTCAAAATAAGAAGAATGTTATTCCTTGGAGACCTTTTGCCTCATTTATCACACTTATAAGGTCACAGTCCTGAATCAGTTCAAATAAGTCGCACAGTCAATCGTTTCACTGTTAAAAGCGATACAAGTTAGGAATATCCGAAGAAAAACACTAAATACATTTTGGTACGAATATGTGACGCAACTTTTGTAACTCAAACGGAATTATACCGCCAAGAAATCAATGAAATGTAGTTTTTGTGAATGTCTGTATTTCTTCAGCGCGTGCTAACGGCCAGGATTGGTCCCACAGTAAGAAAATCTTATTTATCTAAATTTTTAAATAAAGCGCTTCCGCAGAGCCTAATGTAACCGCTGAATTCCAGCAATCATGTCAAATTAAGAAGAATGTTATTCCTTGGAGACCAATTGGCGCATTAATCACATTTATAAGGTCACAGTCCAAAATCAGTTCAATTAAGTCCCACAGTCAATCGTTTTACTGTTGAAAGCGATACAACTTAGTAATATCGGAAAAAAATCATTAAATACATGTTGGTACGAATGTGTGACGCAACCGTTGTAACTCAAACGGATTGACACCGTTAGAAAATCAGTGAAATTTAGTTTTAGAAACTGACTCTATTTCTTTAGCGCGCGATAACGGCTAGGATTGGTCCCACAATAAAAAATGACTTATTTATCTTAATTTTTAAATAAAGCCTTACCACAGCGCCCAGTGTAATCGCTGAGTTCCAGCAATCATGTCAAATTAAGAAGAATATCATTTCTTGTAGTCAAAATGACTCATTTATCACATTTATAAGGTCAAAGTCCAAAATCAGTTCAATTAAGTCCCACAGTCAATCGTTTCACTGTTGAAAGCGATACAACTTAGTAATATCGGAAAAAAATCATTAAATACATGTTGTTACAAATGTGTGACGCAACCGTTGTAACTCAAACGGATTGACACCGTTAGAAAATCAATGAAATTTAGTTTTAGAAACTGTCTCTATTTCTTCAGCGCGCGATAACGGCTAGGATTGGTCCCACAGTAAAAAATGACTTATTTATCTTAATTTTTAGAAAAAGGCTACCCAGAGCCTAATGTAATCGCGGAATTCCAGCAATCATGTCAAATTAAGAAGAATGTTATTCCTTGGAGACCTTTTGCCTCATTTATCACATTTATAAGGTCAAAGTCCTGAATCAGTTTAAATAATTCCCACAGTCAATCGTTCCACTGTTAAAAGCGATACAACTTAGGAATATCCGAAGAAAATCACTAAATACATTTCGGTACGAATATGTGACGCAACTGTTGTAACTCAAACGGATTGACACCGTTAGAAAGTCAATGAAATGTGGTTTTTGAAACTGTCTCTATTTCTTCGGCGCGCGATAACGGCTAGGATTGGTCCCACAGTAAAAAAAGACTTATTTATCTTAATTTTTAAATAAAGCGCTACCACAGCGCCCAGTGTAATCGCTGAGTTCCAGCAATCATGTCAAATTAAGAAGAATGTTATTTCTTGGAGTCCAATTGTCTCACTTATAACATTTATAAGGTCAAAGTCCAAAATCAGTTCAATTAAGTCGCACAGTCAAACGTTTCACAGTTAAAAGCGATACAACTTAGTAATATCGGAAGGAAATCACTAAATACATGTTGGTACGAATATGTGACCCAACCGTTGTAACTCAAACGGATTGACACCATTAGAAAGTCAATGAAATGTAGTTTTTGAAACTGTCTCTACCTCTTCAGCGCGCAATAACGGCTAGGATTGTTTCCACAGTAATAAATGACTTATTTTCCTTGACTTTTAAACAAAGCACTACCACAGCCCCCAGTGTAATTGCTGAGTTCCAGCAATCATGTCAAATTAAGAAGAATATCATTTCTTGTAGTCAAAAAGACTCATTTATCACATTTATAAGGTCACAGTCCAAATTTAGTTCAATTAAGTCCCACAGTCAATCGTTTCACTGTTTGAAGCGATGCAACCTTGTAATATCAGAAAAATATCGCTAAATGCATGTTGGTACGAATATGTGACCCAACCGTTGTAACTCAAACGGATTGACACCGTTAGAAAGTCAATGAAATGTAGTTTTTGAAGCTGTCTCTATTTCTTCAGCGCCAACTAACGGCTAGGATTGGTTCCACAGTAAAAAATGACTTATTTATCTAAATTTTTTAAAAAAGGGCTACCACAGAGCCTAATGTAATCGCTGAATTCCAGCAATCATGTCAAATTAAGAAGAATGTTATTCCTTGAAAACCTATTGCCTCATTTATCACATTTATAAGGTCACAGTCCAGAATCAGTTGAATTAATTCCCACGGTCAATCGTTTTACTGTTAAAAGCGATACAACTTAGTAATATCGGAAGGAAATCACTAAATACATGTTGGTACGAATATGTGACCCAACCGTTGTAACTCAAACGGATTGACACCGTTAGAAAGTCAATGAAATGTAGTTTTTGAAACTGTCTCTACTTCTTCAGCGCGCGATAACGGCTAGGATTGTTTCCACAGTAATAAATGACTTATTTTTCTTAACTTTTAAAGAAAGCGCTACCACAGCGCCCAGTGTACTTGCTGAGTTCCAGCAATCATGTCAAATTAAGAAGAATATCATTTCTTGTAGTCAAAATGACTCATTTGTCACATTTATAAGGTCAAAGTCCAAAATCAGTTCAATTAAGTCCGACAGTCAATCGTTTTACTGTTGAAAGCGATACAACTTAGTAATATCGGAAAAAAATCACTAAATACATGTTGGTACGAATGTGTGACGCAACCGTTGTACCTCAAACGGATTGACACCGTTAGAAAATCAGTGAAATTTAGTTTTAGAAACTGACTGTATTTCTTTAGCGCGCAATAACGGCTAGGATTGTTTCCACAGTAATAAATGACTTATTTTTCTTAACTTTTAAACAAAGCGCTACCACAGCGCCCAGTGTAATTGCTGAGTTCCAGCAATCATGTCAAATTAAGAAGAATATCATTTCTTGTAGTCAAAATGACTCATTTGTCACATTTATAAGGTCAAAGTCCAAAATCAGTTCATTTAAGTCGCACAGTCAAACGTTTCACAGTTAAAAGCGATGCAACCTAGTAATATCCGAATACTTTCGCTAAATACATGTTGGTACGAATATGTGACGCAACCGTTGTAACTCAAACGGAATTATACCGCCAAGAAATCAATGAAATGTACTTTTTGAAGCTGTCTCTATTTCTTCAGCGCGAACTAACGGCTAGGATTGGTCCCACAGTAAAAAATGATTTATTTATCTAAATTTTTAAAAAAAGGCTACCCAGAGCCTAATGTAATCGCTGAATTCTAGCAATCATGTCAAATTAAGAAGAATGTTATTCCTTGGAGTCCAATTGTCTCACTTATAACATTTATAAGGTCAAAGTCCAAAATCAGTTCAATTAAGTCGCACAGTCAAGCGTTTCACAGTTAAAAGCGATACAACTTAGTAATATCGGAAGGAAATCACTAAATACATGTTGGTACGAATATGTGACCCAACCGTTGTAACTCAAACGGATTGACACCGTTAGAAAGTCAATGAAATGTAGTTTTTGAAATTGTCTCTACATCTTCAGCGCGCAATAACGGCTATTATTGTTTCCACAGTAATAAATGACTTATTTTTCTTAACTTTTAAACAAAGCACTACCACAGCGCCCAGTGTAATTGCTGAGTTCCAGCAATCATGTCAAATTAAGAAGAATATCATTTCTTGTAGTCAAAATGACTCATTTGTCACATTTATAAGGTCAAAGTCCAAAATCAGTTCATTTAAGTCGCACAGTCAAACGTTTCACAGTTAAAAGCGATGCAACCTAGTAATATCCGAATACTTTCGCTAAATACATGTTGGTACGAATATGTGACGCAACCGTTGTAACTCAAACGGAATTATACCGCCAAGAAATCAATGAAATGTAGTTTTTGAGAATGTCTCCATATCTTCTGCGCACGCTAACGGCTAGGATTGGTCTCACAAAAAAAAAGACTTATTTATCGAAATTTTTAAATGAATCGCTACCACAGGGTCCAGTGTAATCGCTGAGTTCCGGCAATCATGTCAAATTAAGAAGAATGTTCTTTCTTGGAGTCCAATTGTCTCATTTATCACACTTATGAGGTCACAGTCCAAAGTTAGTTCAATTAAATCCCACAGTCAATCGTTTCACTGTTAGAAACGATGCAACCTAGTAATATCAGAAAAACATCGTTAATACATGTTGGCACGAATATGTGACCCAACCGTTGTAACTCAAACGGATTGACACCGTTAGAAAGTCAATGAAATGTACTTTTTGAAGCTGTCTCTATTTCTTCAGCGCGAACTAACGGCTAGGATTGGTCCCACAGTAAAAAATGATTTATTTATCTAAATTTTTAAAAAAAGGCTACCCAGAGCCTAATGTAATCGCTGAATTCTAGCAATCATGTCAAATTAAGAAGAATGTTATTCCTTGGAGTCCAATTGTCTCACTTATAACATTTATAAGGTCAAAGTCCAAAATCAGTTCAATTAAGTCGCACAGTCAAACGTTTCACAGTTAAAAGCGATACAACTTAGTAATATCGGAAGGAAATCACTAAATACATGTTGGTACGAATATGTGACCCAACCGTTGTAACTCAAACGGATTGACACCGTTAGAAAGTCAATGAAATGTAGTTTTTGAAATTGTCTCTACATCTTCAGCGCGCAATAACGGCTATTATTGTTTCCACAGTAATAAATGACTTATTTTTCTTAACTTTTAAACAAAGCACTACCACAGCGCCCAGTGTAATTGCTGAGTTCCCGCAATCATGTCAAATTAAGAAGAATGTTCTTTCTTGGAGTCCAATTGTCTCATTTATCACACTTATGAGGTCACAGTCCAAAGTTAGTTCAATTAAGTCCCACAGTCAATCGTTTCACTGTTTGAAGCGATGCAACCTAGTAATATCAGAAAAATATCGCTAAATACATGTTGGTACGAATATGTGACCCAACCGTTGTAACTCAAACGGATTGACACCGTTAGAAAGTCAATGAAATGTACTTTTTGAAGCTGTCTCTATTTCTTCAGCGCAAACTAACGGCTAGGATTGGTCCCACAGTAAAAAATGACTTATTTATCTAAATTTTTAAAAAAAGACTACCACAGAGCCTAATGTAATCGCTGAATTCCAGCAATCATGTCAAATTAAGAAGAATGTTATTCCTTGGAAACCTATTGCCTCATCTATCACATTTATAAGGTCACAGTCCTGAATCAGTTCAAATAATTCCCACAGGCAATCGTTTCACTGTTGAAAGCGATACAACTTAGTATTATCCGAAGAAAATCACTAAATACATGTTGGTACGAATATGTGACGCAACCGTTGTAACTCAAACGGAATTATACCGCCAAGAAATCAATGAAATGTAGCTTTTGAGAATGTTTTTATTTCTTCAGCGCGTGCTAACGGCCAGGAGTGGTCCCACAGTAAGAAAATCTTATTTATCTAAATTTTAAAATGAATCGCTTCCACACGGTCCAGTGTAATCGCTGAGTTCTGGCAATCATGTCAAATTAAGAAGAATATCATTTCTTGTAGTCAAAGTGACTCATTTATCACATTTATAAGGTGAAAGTCCAAAATCAGTTCAATTAAGTCCCACAGTCAATCGTTTCGCTGTTGAAAGCGATACAACTTAGTAATATCGGAAAAAAATCAGTAAATACATGTTGGTACGAATGTGTGACGCAACCGTTGTAACTCAAACGGTTTGACACCGTTAGAAAGTCAATGAAATGGAGTTTTTGAAACTGTCTCTGTATCTTCAGCGCGCGCTAACGGCTAGGATTGATCCCACAGTAAAAATGACTTATTTATCTAAATTTTTAATAAATCGCTACCACAGGGTCCAGTGTAATCGCTGAGTTCCGGCAATCATGTCAAATTAGGAAGAATGTTCTTTCTTGGAAACCTATTGCCTCATTTATCACATTTATAAGGTCACAGTCCTGAATCAGTTCAAATAATTCCCACAGTCAATCGTTTCACTGTTGAAAGCGATACAACTTAGTATTATCCGAAGAAAATCACTAAATACATTTTGGTACGAATATGTGACGCAACTGTTGTAACTCAAACGGATGGACACCGATAGAAAGTCAATGAAATGTGGTTTTTGAAACTGTCTCTATTTCTTCAGCGCGCGATAAAGGCTAGGATTGGTCTCACAGTAAAAAAAGACTTATTTATCTTAATTTTTAAATAAAGCGCCACCACAGCGCCCAGTGTAATCGCTGAGTTCCAGCAATCATGTCAAATTAAGAAGAATGTTATTTCTTGGCGTCCATTTGTCTCACTTATAACATTTATAAGGTCAAAGTCCAAAATCAGTTCATTTAAGTCGCACAGTCAAACGTTTCACAGTTAAAAGCGATGCAACCTAGTAATATCCGAATACTTTCGCTAAATACATGTTGGTACGAAAATGTGACGCAACCGTTGTAACTCAAACGGAATTATACGGCCAAGAAATCAATGAAATGTAGTTTTTGAGAATGTCTTTATTTCTTCAGCGCATGGTAACGGCCAGGATTGGTCCCACAGTAAGAAAATCTTATTTATCTAAATTTTTAAATAAAGCGCTACCTCAGAGCCTAATGTAACCGCTGAATTCCAGCAATCATGTCAAATTAAGAAGAATGTTATTCCTTGAAGACCAATTGGCGCATTAATCACATTTATAAGGTCAAAATCCAAAATCAGTTCAATTAAGTCCCACAGTCAATCGTTTCATTGTTGAAAGCGATACAACTTAGTAATATCGGAAGAAAATCAGTAAATACATGTTGGTACGATTATGTGACGCAACCGTTGTAACAAAAAACGGATTGACACCGTTAGAAAGTCAATGAAATGTAGTTTTTAAAACTGTCTCTATTTCTTCAGCGCGCGATAACGGCTAGGATTGGTCCCACAGTACAAAATGACTTATTTATCTAATTTTTTTAATAAAGCGTTACCACAGCGCCCAGTGTAATCGGTGAGTTCCATCAATCATGTCAAACTAAGAAGAATGTCATTTTTTGTAGTCAAAATGACTCATTTATCACATTTATAAGGTCAAAGTCTAAAATCAGTTCAACTAATTCCCACAGTCAATCGGTTCACTGTTGAAAGCGATAAAACTTAGTATTATCGGAAGGAAATCACTAAATACATGTTGGTACGAACATGTAACGCAACTGTTTTAATTCAAACGGATTGACACCGTTAGAAAGTCAATGAAATGTAGTTTTTGAAACTGTCTCTATTTCTTCAGCGCGCGATAACGGCTAGGATTGTTTCCACAGTACTAAATGACTTATTTATCTTAACTTTTAAACAAAGCTCTACCACAGCGCCCAGTGTAATCGCTGAGTTCCAGCAATCATGTCAAATTAAGAAGAATGTTATTCCTTGGAGTCCAATTGTCTCACTTACAACATTTATAAGGTCAAAGTCCAAAAGCAGTACAATTAGGTCGCACAGTCAAACGTTTCACAGTTAAAAGCGATGCAACCTAGTAATATCCGAATACTTTCGCTAAATACATGTTAGTACGAATATGTGACGCAACCGTTGTAACTCAAACGGAATTATACCGCCAAGAAATCAATGAAATGTAGTTTTTGAGAATGTCTTTATTTCTTCAGCGCGTGCTAACGGCCAGGGTTAGTCCCACAGTAAGAAAATCTTATTTATCTAAATATTTAAATAAAGCGCTACCGCAGAGCCTAATGTAACCGCTGAATTCCAGCAATCATGTCAAATGAAGAAGAATGTTATTCCTTGGAGACCAATTGGCGCATTAATCACATTTTTAAGGTCACAGTCCAGAATCAGTAGAAATAATTCCCACGGTCAATCGTTTCACTGTTAAAAGCGATACAACTTAGTAATATCGGAAGGAAATCACTAAATACATGTTGGTACGAATATGTGACGCAGCTGTTGTAACTCAAACGGATTGAAACCGTTAGAAAGTCAATGAAATGTGGTTTTTGAAACTGTCTCTATTTCTTCAGCGCGCGATAACTGCTTTGGTCCCACAGTAAAAAAAGACTTATTTATCTTAATTTTTAAATAAAGCGCTACCACAGCGCCCAGTGTAATCGCTGAGTTCCAGCAGTCTTGTCAAATTAAGAAGAATGTTATTTCTTGGAGTCCAATTGTCTCACTTATAACATTTATAAGGTCAAAGTCCAAAATCAGTTCAATTAAGTCGCACAGTCAAACGTTTTACAGTTAAAAGCGATGCAACCTAGTAATATCAGAATACTTTCGCTAAATAATTGTTGGTACGAATATGTGACGCAACCGTTGTAACTCAAACAGATTGACACCGTTAGAAAGTCAATGAAATGGAGTTTGTGAAACTGTCTCTATATCTTCACCGCGCGCTAACGGCTAGGATTGGTCCCACAGTAAAAATGACTTATTTATCTAAATTTTTAAATGAATCGCTACCACAGGTTCCAGTGTTATCGCTGAGTTCCGGCAATCATGTCAAATTAAGAAGAATGTTCTTTCTTGGAGTCCAATTGTCTCATTTATCACACTTATGAGGTCACAGTCCAAAGTTAGTTCAATTAAGTCCCACAGTCAATCGTTTCACTGTTAGAAGCGATGCAACCTAGTAATATCAGAAAAATATCGCTAAATACATGTTGGTACGAAAATGTGACCCAACCGTTGTAACTCAAACGGATTGAAACCGTTAGAAAGTCAATGAAATGTACTTTTTAAAGCTTTCTTTATTTCTTCAGCGCGAACTAACGGCTAGGATTGGTCCCACAGTAAAAAATGACTTATTTATCTAAATTTTTAAAAAAGGGCTACCACAGAGCCTAATGTAATTGCTGAGTTCCAGCAATCATGTCAAATTACGAAGAATATCATTTCTTGTTGTCAAAATGACTCATTTATCACATTTATAAGGTCAAAGTCCAAAATCAGTTCAATTAAGTCCCACAGTCAATCGTTTCACTGTTGAAAGCGATACAACTTAGTAATATCGGAAAAAAGTCACTAAATACATGTTGGTACGAATGTGTGACGCAGCTGTTGTAACTCAAACGGATTGACACCGTTAGAAAGTCAATGAAATGTGGTTTTTGAAACTGTCTCTATTTCTTCAGCGCGCGATAACTGCTAGGATTGGTCCCACAGTAAAAAAAGACTTATTTATCTTAATTTTTAAATAAAGCGCTACCACAGCGCCCAGTGTAATCGCTGAGTTCCAGCAATCTTGTCAAATTAAGAAGAATGTTATTTCTTGGAGTCCAATTGTCTCAATTATAAAATTTATAAGGTCAAAGTCCAAAATCAGTTCAATTAAGTCGCACAGTCAAACGTTTCACAGTTAAAAGCGATGCAACCTAGTAATATCAGAATACTTTCGCTAAATACATGTTGGTACGAATATGTGACGCAACCGTTGTAACTCAAACGGATTGACACCGTTAGAAAGTCAATGAAATGGAGTTTGTGAAACTGTCTCTATATCTTCAGCGCGCGCTAACGGCTAGGATTGGTCCCACCGTAAAAATGACTTATTTATCTAAATTTTTAAATGAATCGCTACCACAGGGTCCAGTCTAATCGCTGAGTTCCGGCAATCATGTCAAATTAAGAAGAATATTCTTTTTTGGAGTCCAATTGTCTCATTTATCACACTTATGAGGTCACAGTCCAAAGTTAGTTCAATTAAGTCCCACAGTCAATCGTTTCACTGTTAGAAGCGATGCAACCTAGTAATATCAGAAAAATATCGCTAAATACATGTTGGTACGAATATGTGACCCAACCGTTGTAACTCAAACGGATTGAAACCGTTAGAAAGTCAATGAAATGCACTTTTTAAAGCTTTCTCTATTTCTTCAGCGCGAACTAACGGCTAGGATTGGTCCCACAGTAAAAAATGACTTATTTATCTAAATTTTTAAAAAAGGGCTACCACAGAGCCTAATGTAATCGCTGAGTTCCAGCAATCATGTCAAATTACGAAGAATATCATTTCTTGTAGTCAAAATGACTCATTTATCACATTTATAAGGTCAAAGTCCAAAATCAGTTCAATTAAGTCCCACAGGCAATCGTTTCGCTGTTGAAAGCGATACAACTTAGTAATATCGGAAAAAAATCATTAAATACATGTTGGTACGAATGTGTGACGCAACCGTTGTAACTCAAACGGATTGACACCGTTAGAAAATCAATGAAATGTGGTTTTTGAAACTCTCTCTATATCTTCAGCGTGCGCTAACGGCTAGGATTGGTCCCACAGTAAAAATGACTTATTTATCTAAATTTTTAATGAATCGCTACCACAGGGTCCAGTGTAATCGCTGAGTTCCGCAATCATGTCAAATTAAGAAGAATGTTCTTTCTTGGAGTCCAATTGTCTCATTTATCACACTTATGAGGTCACAGTCCTGAATCAGTTCAAATAATTTCCACAGTCAATCGTTTCACTGTTAGAAGCGATGCAACCTAGTAATATCAGAAAAATATCGCTAAATACATGTTGGTACGAAAATGTGACCCAACCGTTGTACCTCAAACGGATTGAAACCGTTAGAAAGTCAATGAAATGTACTTTTTAAAGCTTTCTCTCTTTCTTCAGCGCGAACTAACGGCTAGGATTGGTCCCACAGTAAAAAATGACTTATTTATCTAAATTTTTAAGAAAGGGCTACCACAGAGCCTAATGTAATCGCTGAGTTCCAGCAATCATGTCAAATTACGAAGAATATCATTTCTTGTAGTCAAAATGACTCATTTATCACATTTATAAGGTCAAAGTCAAAAATCAGTTCAATTAAGTCCCACAGTCAATCGTTTCACTGTTGAAAGCGATGCAACATAGTAATATCAGAATACTTTCGCTAAATACATGTTGGTACGAATATGTGACGCAACCGTTGTAACTCAAACGGAATTATACCGCCAAGAAATCAATGAAATGTAGTTTTTGAGAATGTCTTTAAATCTTCAGCGCGTGCTAACGGCCAGGATTGGTCCCACAGTAAGAAAATCTTATTTATCTAAATTTTAAAATGAATCGCTACCACACGGTCCAGTGGAATCACTGAGTTTCGGCAATTATGTCAAATAAAGAAGAATATCACTTCTTGTAGTCAAAATGACTCATTTATCACATTTATAAGGTGAAAGTCCAAAATCAGTTCAATTAAGTCCCACAGTCAATCGTTTCGCTGTTGAAAGCGATACAACTTAGTAATATCGGAAAAAAATCACTAAATACATGTTGGTACGAATGTGTGACGCAACCGTTGTAACTCAAACGGATTGACACCGTTAGAAAGTCAATGAAATGGAGTTTTTGAAACTGTCTCTATATCTTCAGCGCGCGCTAACGGCTAGGATTGGTCCCACAGTAAAAATGACTTATTTATCTAAATTTTTAATGAATCGCTACCACAGGATCCAGTGTAATCGCTGAGTTCCGGCAATCATGTCAAATTAGGAAGAATGTTCTTTCTTGGTGTCCAATTCTCTCATTTATCACACTTATGAGGTCACAGTCCAAAGTTAGTTCAATTAAGTCCTACAGTCTATCGTTTCACTGTTTGAATTGATGCAACCTAGTAATATCAGAAAAATATCGCTAAATACATGTTGGTACGAATATGTGACCCAACCGTTTTAACTCAAACGGATTGACACCGTTAGAAAGTCAATGAAATGTAGTTTTTGAAACTGTCTCTACTTCTTCAGCGCGCGATAACGGCTAGGATTGTTTCCACAGTAATAAATGACTTATTTTTCTTAACTTTTAAACAAAGCGCTACCACAGCGCCCAGTGTAATTTCTGAGTTCCAGCAATCATGTCAAATTAAGAAGAATATCATTTCTTGTAGTCAAAATGACTCATTTATCACATTTATAAGGTCAAAGTCCAAAATCAGTTCAATTAAGTCCCACAGTCAATCGTTTCACTGTTGAAAGCGATACAACTTAGTAATATCGGAAAAAAATCATTAAATACATGTTGGTACGAATGTGTGACGCAACCGTTGTAACTCAAACGGATTGACACCGTTAGAAAATCGATGAAATGTGGTTTTTGAAACTCTCTCTATATCTTCAGCGCGCGCTAACGGCTAGGATTGGTCCCACAGTAAAAATGACTTATTTATCTAAATTTTTAATGAATCGCTACCACAGGGTCCAGTGTAATCGCTGAGTTCCGGCAATCATGTCAAATTAGGAAGAATGTTCTTTCTTGGTGTCCAATTCTCTCATTTATCACACTTGTGAGGTCACACTCCAAAGTTAGTTCAATTAAGTCCTACAGTCTATCGTTTCACTGTTTGAAGCGATGCAACCTAGTAATATCAGAAAAATATCGCTAAATACATGTTGGTACGAATATGTGACCCAACCGTTTTAACTCAAACGGATTGACACCGTTAGAAAGTCAATGAAATGTAGTTTTTGAAACTGTCTCTACTTCTTCAGCGCGCGATAACGGCTAGGATAGTTTCCACAGTAATAAATGACTTATTTTTCTTAACTTTTAAACAAAGCGCTACCACAGCGCCCAGTGTAATTGCTGAGTTCCAGCAATCATGTCAAATTAAGAAGAATATCATTTCTTGTAGTCAAAATGACTCATTTATCACATTTATAAGGTCAAAGTCCAAAATCAGTTCAATTAAGTCCCACAGTCAATCGTTTCACTGTTGAAAGCGATACAACTTAGTAATATCGGAAAAAAATCATTAAATACATGTTGGTACGAATGTGTGACGCAACCGTT
Source organism: Hydractinia symbiolongicarpus (assembly GCF_029227915.1). Taxonomy (NCBI): domain Eukaryota; kingdom Metazoa; phylum Cnidaria; class Hydrozoa; order Anthoathecata; family Hydractiniidae; genus Hydractinia; species Hydractinia symbiolongicarpus. The sequence continues at coordinate 34,397,760 of NC_079877.1, forward strand.
GTAACTCAAACGGATTGACACCGTTAGAAAATCAATGAAATTTGGTTTTTGAAACTCTCTCTATATCTTCAGCGCGCGCTAACGGCTAGGATTGGTCCCACAGTAAAAATGACTTATTTATCTAAATTTTTAATGAATCGCTACCACAGGGTCCAGTGTAATCGCTGAGTTCCGCAATCATGTCAAATTAAGAAGAATGTTCTTTCTTGGAGTCCAATTGTCTCATTTATCACACTTATGAGGTCACAGTCCTGAATCAGTTCAAATAATTCCCACAGTCAATCGTTTCACTGTTAGAAGCGATGCAACCTAGTAATATCAGAAAAATATCGCTAAATACATGTTGGTACGAAAATGTGACCCAACCGTTGTAACTCAAACGGATTGAAACCGTTAGAAAGTCAATGAAATGTACTTTTTAAAGCTTTCTCTATTTCTTCAGCGCGAACTAACGGCTAGGATTGGTCCCACAGTAAAAAATGACTTATTTATCTAAATTTTTAAAAAAGGGCTACCACAGAGCCTAATGTAATCGCTGAGTTCCAGCAATCATGTCAAATTACGAAGAATATCATTTCTTGTAGTCAAAATGACTCATTTATCACATTTATAAGGTCAAAGTCCAAAATCAGTTCAATTAAGTCACACAGTCAATCGTTTCACTGTTGAAAGCGATACAACTTAGTAATATCGGAAAAAAATCACTAAATACATGTTGGTACGAATGTGTGACGCAGCTGTTGTAACTCAAACGGATTGACACCGTTAGAAAGTCAATGAAATGTGGTTTTTGAAACTGTCTCTATTTCTTCAGCGCGCGATAACTGCTAGGATTGGTCCCACAGTAAAAAAAGACTTATTTATCTTAATTTTTAAATAAAGCGCTACCACAGCGCCCAGTGTAATCGCTGAGTTCCAGCAATCTTGTCAAATTAAGAAGAATGTTATTTCTTGGAGTCCAAGTGTCTCAATTATAACATTTATAAGGTTAAAGTCCACAATCAGTTCAATTAAGTCGCACAGTCAAACGTTTCACAGTTAAAAGAGATGCAACATAGTAATATCAGAATACTTTCGCTAAATACATGTTGGTACGAATATGTGACGCAACCGTTGTAACTCAAACGGAATTATACCGCCAAGAAATCAATGAAATGTAGTTTTTGAGAATGTCTTTAAATCTTCAGCGCGTGCTAACGGCCAGGATTGGTCCCACAGTAAGAAAATCTTATTTATCTAAATTTTAAAATGAATTGCTACCACACGGTCCAGTGTAATCGCTGAGTTCCGGCAATCATGTCAAATAAAGAAGAATATCACTTCTTGTAGTCAAAATGACTCATTTATCACATTTATAAGGTGAAAGTCCAAAATCAGTTCAATTAAGTCCCACAGTCAATCGTTTCGCTGTTGAAAGCGATACAACTTAGTAATATCGGAAAAAAATCACTAAATACATGTTGGTACGAATGTGTGACGCAACCGTTGTAACTCAAACGGATTGACACCGTTAGAAAGTCAATGAAATGGAGTTTTTGAAACTGTCTCTATATCTTCAGCGCGCGCTAACAGCTAGGATTGGTCCCACAGTAAAAATGACTTATTTATCTAAATTTTTAATGAATCGCTACCACAGGGTCCAGTGTAATCGCTGAGTTCCGGCAATCATGTCAAATTAGGAAGAATGTTCTTTCTTGGTGTCCACTTCTCTCATTTATCACACTTATGAGGTCACAGTCCAAAGTTAGTTCAATTAAGTCCTACAGTCTATTGTTTCACTGTTTGAAGCGATGCAACCTAGTAATATCAGAAAAATATCGCTAAATACATGTTGGTACGAATATGTGACCCAACCGTTTTAACTCAATCGGATTGACACCATTAGAAAGTCAATGAAATGTAGTTTTTGAAACTGTCTCTACTTCTTCAGCGCGCGATAACGGCTAGGATTGGTCCCACCGTAAAAATGACTTATTTATCTAAATTTTTAAATGAATCGCTACCACAGGGTCCAGTGTAATCGCTGAGTTCCAGCAATCATGTCAAATTACTAAGAATGTTCTTTCTTGGAGTCCAATTGTCTCATTTATCACATTTATAAGGTCAAAGTCCAAAATCAGTTCAATTAAGTCGCACAGTCAAACGTTTCACAGTTAAAAGCGAAGCAACCTAGTAATATCCAAATACTTTCGCTAAATACATGTTGATACGAATATGTGACGCAACCGTTGTAACTCAAACGGAATTATACCGCCAAGAAATCAATGAAATGTAGTTTTTGTGAATGTCTTTATTTCTTCAGCGCGTGCTAACGGCCAGGATTGGTCCCACAGTAAGAAAATCTTATTTATCTAAATTTTTAAATAAAGCGCTTCCGCAGAGCCTAATGTAACCGCTGAATTCCAGCAATCATGTCAAATTAAGAAGAATGTTATTCCTTGGAGACCAATTGTCTCATTTATAACATTTATAAGGTCAAAGTCCAAAATCAGTTCAATTAAGTCGCACAGTCAAATGTTTTACAGTTAAAAGCGATGCAACCTAGTAATATCCGAATACTTTCGCTAAATACATGTTGGTACGAATATGTGACGCAACCGTTGTAACTCAAACGGAATTATACCGCCAAGAAATCAATGAAATGTAGTTTTTGTGAATGTCTTTATTTCTTCAGTGCGTGCTAACGGCCAGGATTGGTCCCACAGTAAGAAAAGACTTATTTATCTTAATTTTTAAATAAAGCGCTACCACAGCGTCCACTGTAATCGCTGAGTTCCAGCAATCTTGTCAAATTAAGAAGAATGTTCTTTCTTGGTGTCCAGTTCTCTCATTTATCACACTTATGAGGTCACAGTCCAAAGTTAGTTCAATTAAGTCCTACAGTCTATCGTTTCACTGTTTGAAGCGAGGCAACCTAGTAATATCAGAAAAATATCGCTAAATACATGTTGGTACGAATATGTGACCCAACCGTTTTAACTCAAACGGATTGACACCGTTAGAAAGTCAATGAAATGTAGTTTTTGAAACTGTCTCTACTTCTTCAGCGCGCGATAACGGCTAGGATTGTTTCCACAGTAACAAATGACTTATTTTTCTTAACTTTTAAACAAAGCGCTACCACAGCGCCCAGTGTAATTGCTGAGTTCCAGCAATCATGTCAAATTAAGAAGAATATCATTTCTTGGAGTCCAATTGTCTCAATTATAACATTTATAAGGTCAAAGTTCAAAATCAGTTCAATTAAGTCGCACAGTCAAACGTTTCACAGTTAAAAGCGATGCAACCTAGTAATATCAGAATACTTTCGCTAAATACATGTTGGTACGAATATGTGACGCAACCGTTGTAACTCAAACGGATTGACACCGTTAGAAAGTCAATGAAATGGAGTTTGTGAAACTGTCTCTATATCTTCAGCGCGCGCTAACGGCTAGGATTGGTCCCACCGTAAAAATGACTTATTTATCTAAATTTTTAAATGAATCGCTACCACAGGGTCCAGTGTAATCGCTGAGTTCCAGCAATTATGTCAAATTACTAAGAATGTTCTTTCTTGGAGTCCAATTGTCTCATTTATCACATTTATAAGGTCAAAGTCCAAAATCAGTTCAATTAAGTCGCACAGTCAAACGTTTCACAGTTAAAAGCGATGCAACATAGTAATATCAGAATACTTTCGCTAAATACATGTTGGTACGAATATGTGACGCAACCGTTGTAACTCAAACGAAATTATACCGCCAAGAAATCAATGAAATGTAGTTTTTGAGAATGTCTTTATTTCTTCAGCGCGTGCTAACGGCCAGGATTGGTACCACAGTAAGAAAATCTTATTTATCTAAATTTTAAAATGAATCGCTACCACACGGTCCAGTGTAATCGCTGAGTTCCGGCAATCATGTCAAATAAAGAAGAATATCACTTCTTGTAGTCAAAATGACTCATTTATCACATTTATAAGGTGAAAGTCCAAAATCAGTTCAATTAAGTCCCACAGTCAATCGTTTCGCTGTTGAAAGCGATACAACTTAGTAATATCGGAAAAAATCACTAAATACATGTTGGTACGAATGTGTGACGCAACCGTTGTAACTCAAGCGGATTGACACTGTTAGAAAGTCAATGAAATGGAGTTTTTGAAACTGTCCCTATATCTTCAGCGCGCGCTAACGGCTAGGATTGGTCCCACAGTAAAAATGACTTATTTATCTAAATTTTTAATGAATCGCTACCACAGGGTCCAGTGTAATAGCTGAGTTCCGGCAATCATGTCAAATTAGGAAGAATTTTCTTTCTTGGTGTCCAATTCTCTCATTTATCACACTTATGAGGTCACAGTCCAAAGTTAGTTCAATTAAGTCCTACAGTCTATCGTTTCACTGTTTGAAGCGATGCAACCTAGTAATATCAGAAAAATATCGCTAAATACATGTTGGTACAAATGTGTGACGCAACCGTTGTAACTCAAACGGATTGACACCGTTAGAAAATCAATGAAATGTGGTTTTTGAAACTCTCTCTATATCTTCAGCGCGCGCTAACGGCTAGGATTGGTCCCACAGTAAAAGTGACTTATTTATCTAAATTTTTAATGAATCGCTACCACAGGGTCCAGTGTAATCGCTGAGTTCAGCAATCATGTCAAATTAAGAAGAATGTTCTTTCTTGGAGTCCAATTGTCTCATTTATCACAGTTATGAGGTCACAGTCCTGAATCAGTTCAAATAATTCCCACAGTCAATCGTTTCACTGTTAGAAGCGATGCAACCTAGTAATATCAGAAAAACATCGTTAATACATGTTGGTACGAATACGTGACCCAACCGTTGTAACTCAAACGGATTGACACCGTTAGAAAGTCAATGAAATGCACTTTTTGAAGCTGTCTCTATTTCTTCAGCGGGAACTAACGGCTAGGATTGGTCCCACAGTAAAAAATAATTTATTTATCTAAATTTTTAAAAAAAAGGTTACCCAGAGCCTAATGTAATCGCTGAATTCCAGCAATCATGTCAAATTAAGAAGAATGTTATTCCTTGGAGACCTTTTGCCTCATTTATCACATTTATAAGGTCACAGTCCTGAATCAGTTTAAATAATTCCCACAGTCAATCGTTTCACTGTTAAAAGCGATACAACTTAGGAATATCCGAAGAAAATCACTAAATACATTTTGGTACAAATATGTGACGCAACTGTTGTAACTCAAACGGATTGACACTGTTAGAAAGTCAATGAAATGTGGTTTTTGAAACTGTCTCTATTTCTTCGGCGCGCGATAACGGCTAGGATTGGTCCCACAGTAAAAAAAGACTTATTTATCTTCATTTTTAAATAAAGCGCTACCACAGCGCCCAGTGTAATCGCTGAGTTCCAGCAATCATGTCAAATTAAGAAGAATGTTATTTCTTGGAGTCCAATTGTCTCACTTATAACATTTATAAGGTCAAAGTCCAAAATCAGTTCAATTAAGTCGCACAGTCAAACGTTTCACAGTTAAAAGCGATGCAACCTAGTAATATCCAAATACTTTCGCTAAATACATGTTGATTCGAATATGTGACGCAACCGTTGTAACTCAAACGGAATTATACCGCCAAGAAATCAATGAAATGTAGTTTTTGTGAATGTTTTATTTCTTCAGCGCGTGCTAACGGCCAGGATTGGTCCCACAGTAAGAAAATCTTATTTATCTAAATTTTTAAATAAAGCGCTTCCGCAGAGCCTAATGTAAGCGCTGAATTCCAGCAATCATGTCAAATTAAGAAGAATGTTATTCCTTGGAGACCAATTGGCGCATTAATCACATTTATAAGGTCACAGTCCAGAATCAGTTGAATTAATTCCCACGGTCAATCGTTTCACTGTTAAAAGCGATACAACTTAGTAATATCGGAAGGAAATCACTAAATACATGTTGGTACGAATGTGTGACCCAACCGTTGTAACTCAAACGGATGGACACCGTTTGAAAGTCAATGAAATGTAGTTTTTGAAACTGTCTCTACTTCTTCAGCGCGCGATAACGGCTAGTATTGTTTCCACAGTAATAAATGACTTATTTATCTAAATTTTTAAAAAAGGTCTACCACAGCGCCCAGTGTAATTGCTGAGTTCCAGCAATCATGTCAAATTAAGAAGAATATCATTTCTTGTAGTCAAAATGACTCATTTATCACATTTATAAGGTCAAAGTCCAAAATCAGTTCAAATAATTTCCACAGTCAATCGTTTCACTGTTAAAAGCGATACAACTTAGTATTATCCGAAGAAAATCACTAAATACATTTTGGTACGAATATGTGACGCAACTGTTGTAACTCAAACGGATTGACACCGTTAGAAAGTCAATGAAATTTAGTTTTAGAAACTGTCTCTATTTCTTCAGCGCGCGATAACGGCTAGGATTGGTCCCACAATAAAAAATGACTTATTTATCTTAATTTTTAAATAAAGCCTTACCACAGCGCCCAGTGTAATCGCTGAGTTCCAGCAATCATGTCAAATTAAGAAGAATATCATTTCTTGTAGTCAAAATGACTCATTTATCACATTTATAAGGTCAAAGTCCAAAATCAGTTCAATTAAGTCCCACAGTCAATCGTTTCACTGTTGAAAGCGATACAACTTAGTAATATCGGAAAAAAATCACTAAATACATGTTGGTACAAATGTGTGACGCAACCGTTGTAACTGAGACGGATTGACACCGTTAGAAAATCAATGAAATGTAGTTTTTGAGAATGTTTTTATTTCTTCAGCGCGTGCTAACGGCCAGGATTGGTCGTACAGTAAGAAAATCTTATTTATCTAAATTTTAAAATGAATCGCTTCCACACGGTCCAGTGTAATCGCTGAGTTCCAGCAATCATGTCAAATTAAGAAGAATGTTATTTCTTGGCGTCCAATTGTCTCATTTATCACACTTATGAGGTCACAGTCCAAAATTAGTTCAATTAAATCCCACAGTCAATCGTTTCACTGTTAGAAGCGATGCAACCTAGTAATATCAGAAAAACATCGTTAATACATGTTGGCACGAATATGTGACCCAACCGTTGTAACTCAAACGGATTGACACCGTTAGAAAGTCAATGAAATGTACTTTTTGAAGCTGTCTCTATTTCTTCAGCGCGAACTAACGGCTAGGATTGGTCCCACAGTAAAGAATTATTTATTTATCTAAATTTTTTAAAAAAGGCTACCCAGAGCCTAATGTAATCGCTGAATTCTAGCAATCATGTCAAATTTAGAAGAATGTTATTCCTTGGAGACCTTTTGCCTCATTTATCACATTTATAAGGTCAAAGTCCTGAATCAGTTCAATTAAGTCCCACAGTCAATCGTTTCACTGTTGAAAGCGATACAACTTAGTAATATCGGAAAAAAATCACTAAATACATGTTGGTACGAATGTGTGACGCAGCTGTTGTAACTGAAACGGATTGACACCGTTAGAAAATCAATGAAATGTGACTTTTGAAACTGTCTCTATTTCTTCAGCGCGCGATAACTGCAAGGATTGGTCCCACAGTAAAAAATGACTTATTTATCTTAATTTTTAAATAAAGCGCTACCACAGCGCCCAGTGTAATCGCTGAGTTCCAGCAATCTTGTCAAATTAAGAAGAATGTTATTTCTTGGAGTCCAGTTGTCTCACTTATAACATTTATAAGGTCAAAGTCCAAAATTAGTTCAATTAAGTCGCACAGTCAAACGTTTCACAGTTAAAAGCGATGCAACCTAGTAATATCAGAATACTTTCGCTAAATACATGTTGGTACGAATATATGACGCAACCGTTGTAACTCAAACGGATTGACACCGTTAGAAAGTCAATGAAATGGAGTTTGTGAAACTGTCTCTATATCTTCAGCGCGCGCTAACGGCTAGGATTGGTCCCACAGTAAAAATGACTTATTTATCTAAAATTTTAAATGAATCGCTACCACAGGGCCAATGTGTAATCGCTGAGTTCCGGCAATCATGTCAAATTAAGAAGAATGTTCTTTCTTGGAGTCCAATTGTCTCATTTATCACACTTATGAGGTCACAGTCCAAAGTTAGTTCAATTAAGTCCCACAGTCAATCGTTTCACTGTAAGAAGCGATGCAACCTAGTAATATCAGAAAAATATCGCTAAATACCTGTTGGTACGAATATGTGACCCAACCGTTGTAACTCAAACGGATTGAAACCGTTAGAAAGTCAATGAAATGTACTTTTTATAGCTTTCTCTATTTCTTCAGCGCGAACTAACGGCTAGGATTGGTCCCACAGTAAAAAATGACTTAATTATCTAAATTTTTAAAAAAGGGCTACCACAGAGCCTAATGTAATCGCTGAGTTCCAGCAATCATGTCAAATTACGAAGAATATCATTTCTTGTAGTCAAAATGACTCATTTATCACATTTATAAGGTCAAAATCCAAAATCAGTTCAATTAAGTCCCACAGTCAATCGTTTCACTGTTGAAAGCGATACAACTTAGTAATATCGGAAAAAAATCACTAAATACATGTTGGTACGAATGTGTGACGCAACCGTTGTAACTCAAACGGATTGACACCGTTAGAAAGTCAATGAAATGGAGTTTTTGAAACTGTCTCTATATCTTCAGCGCGCGCTAACGGCTAGGATTGGTCCCACAGTAAAAATGACTTATTTATCTAAATTTTTAAATGAATCGCTACCACAGGGTCCAGTGTAATCGCTGAGTTCCAGTAATCATATCAAATTACGAAGAATGTTCTTTCTTGGAGTCCAATTGTCTCATTTATCACATTTATAAGGTCAAAGTCCAAAATCAGTTCAATTAAGTCGCACAGTCAAACGTTTCACAGTTAAAAGCGATGCAACATAGTAATATCAGAATACTTTCGCTAAATACATGTTGGTACGAATATGTGACGCAACCGTTGTAACTCAAACGGAATTATACCGCCAAGAAATCAATGAAATGTAGTTTTTGAGAATGTCTTTATTTCTTCAGCGCGTGCTAACGGCCAGGATTGGTCCCACGGTAAGAAAATCTTATTTATCTAAATTTTAAAATGAATCGCTACCACACGGTCCAGTGTAATCGCTGAGTTCCGGCAATCATGTCAAATAAAGAAGAATATCACTTCTTGTAGTCAAAATGACTCATTTATCACATTTATAAGGTGAAAGTCCAAAATCAGTTCAATTAAGTCCCACAGTCAATCGTTTCACTGTTAAAAGCGATACAACTTAGTAATATTGGAAAAAATCAGTAAACCCATGTTGGTACGATTATGTGACGCAACCGTTGTAACTCAAACGGATTGACACCGTTAGAAAGTCAATGAAATGGAGTTTTTGAAACTGTCTCTATATCTTCAGCGCGCGCTAACGGCTAGGATTGGTCCCACAGTAAAAATGAATTATTTATCTTAATTTTTAAATAAAGCCTTACCACAGCGCCCAGTGTAATCGCCGAGTTCCAGCAATCATGTCAAATTAAGAAGAATATCATTTCTTGTAGTCAAAATGACTCATTTAGCACATTTATAAGGTCAAAGTCCAAAATCAGTTCAATTAAGTCCCACAGTAAATCGTTTCACTGTTGAAAGCGATACAACTTAGTAATATCGGAAAAAAATCACTAAATACATGTTGGTACGAATGTGTGACGCAACCGTTGTAACTCAAACAGATTGACACCGTTAGAAAATCAATGAAATGTGGTTTTTGAAACTCTCTCTATATCTTCAGCGCGCGCTAACGGCTAGGATTGGTCCCACAGTAAAAATGACTTATTTATCTAAATTTTTAATGAATCGCTACCACAGGGTCCAGTGTAATCGCTGAGTTCCGGCAATCATGTCAAATTAAGAAGAATGTTCTTTCTTGGAGTCCAATTGTCTCATTTATCACACTTATGAGGTCACAGTCCTGAATCAGTTCAAATAATTCCCACAGTCAATCGTTTCACTGTTAGAAGCGATGCAACCTAGTAATATCAGAAAAACATCGTTAATACATGTTGGTACGAATACGTGACCCAACCGTTGTAACTCAAACGGATTGACACCGTTAGAAAGTCAATGAAATGTACTTTTTGAAGCTGTCTCTATTTCTTCAGCGCGAACTAGCGGCTAGGATTGGTCTCACAGTAAAAAATGACTTATTTATCTTAATTTTTAAATAAAGCGCCACCACAGCGCCCAGTGTAATCGCTGAGTTCCAGCAATCATGTCAAATTAAGAAGAATGTTATTTCTTGGCGTCCATTTGTCTCACTTAAAACATTTATAAGGTCAAAGTCCAAAATCAGTTCATTTAAGTCGCACAGTCAAACGTTTCACAGTTAAAAGCGATGCAACCTAGTAATATCCGAATACTTTCGCTAAATACATGTTGGTACGAATATGTGACGCAACCGTTGTAACTCAAACGGAATTATACCGCGAAGAAATCAATGAAATGTAGCTTTTGAGAATTTTTTTATTTCTTCAGCGCGTGCTAACGGCCAAGATTGGTCCCACATTAAGAAAATCTTATTTATCTAAATTTTAAAATGAATCGCTTCCACACGGTCCAGTGTAATCGCTGAGTTCTAGCAATCATGTCAAATTAAGAAGAATATCATTTCATGTAGTCAAAATGACTCATTTATCACATTTATAAGGTGAAAGTCCAAAATCAGTTCAATTAAGTCCCACAGTCAATCGTTTCGCTGTTGAAAGCGATACAACTTAGTAATATCGGAAAAAAATCACTAAATACATGTTGGTACGAATGTGTGACGCAACCGTGTTAACTCAAACGGATTGACACCGTTAGAAAGTCAATGAAATGGAGTTTTTGAAACTGTCTCTATATCTTCAGCGCGCGCGAACGGCTAGGATTGGTCCCACAGTAAAAATGACTTATTTATCTAATTTTTTAAATGAATCGCTACCACAGGGTCCAGTGTAATCGCTGAGTTCCGGCAATCATGTCAAATTAAGAAGAATTTTCTTTCTTGGAGTCCAATTGTCTCATTTATCACACTTATGAGGTCACAGTCCAAAGTTAGTTCAATTAAATCCCACAGTCAATCGTTTCACTGTTAGAAGTGATGCAACCTAGTATTATCAGAAAATCATCGTTAATACATGTTGGTACGAATATGTGACCCAACCGTTGTAACTCAAACGGATTGACACCGTTAGAAAGTCAATGAAATGTACTTTTTGAAGCTGTCTCTATTTCTTCAGCGCGAACTAACGGCTAGGATTGGTCCCACAGTAAAAAATGACTTATTTATCTAAATTTTTAAAAAAAGGCTACCCAGAGCCTAATGTAATCGCTGAATTCCAGCAATCATGTCAAATTAAGAAGAATGTTATTCCTTGGAGACCTTTTGCCTCATTTATCACACTTATAAGGTCACAGTCCTGAATCAGTTCAAATAAGTCGCACAGTCAAACGTTTCACAGTTAAAAGCGATACAACTTAGTAATATCAGAAGGAAATCACTAAATACATGTTGGTACGAATATGTGACCCAACCGTTGTAACTCAAACGGATTGACACCGTTAGAAAGTCAATGAAATGGAGTTGTTGAAACTGTCTCTACCTCTTCAGCGCGCAATAACGGCTTTTATTGTTTCCACAGTAATAAATGACTTATTTTTCTTAACTTTTAAACAAAGCACTAACACAGCGCCCAGTGTAATTGCTGAGTTCCCGCAATCATGTCAAATTAAGAAGAATGTTCTTTCTTGGAGTCCAATTGTCTCATTTATCACACTTATAAGGTCACAGTCCTGAATCAGTTCAAATAATTCCCACAGTCAATCGTTTCACTGTTAAAAGCGATACAAGTTAGGAATATCCGAAGAAAATCACTAAATACATTTTGGTACGAATATGTGACGCAACCGTTGTAACTCAAACGGAATTATACCGCCAAGAAATCAATGAAATGTAGTTTTTGTGAATGTCTGTATTTCTTCAGCGCGTGCTAACGGCCAGGATTGGTCCCACAGTAAGAAAATCTTATTTATCTAAGTTTTTAAATAAAGCGCTTCCGCAGAGCCTAATGTAACCGCTGAATTCCAGCAATCATGTCAAATTAAGAAGAATGTTATTCCTTGGAGACCAATTGGCGCATTAATCACATTTATAAGGTCACAGTCCAGAATCAGTTGAATTAATTCCCACGGTCAATCGTTTTACTGTTAAAAGCGATACAACTTAGTAATATCGGAAGGAAATCACTAAATACATGTTGGTACGAATATGTGACCCAACCGTTGTAACTCAAACGGATTGACACCGTTAGAAAGTCAATGAAATGTAGTTTTTGAAACTGTCTCTACTTCTTCAGCGCGCGATAACGGCTAGGATTGTTTCCACAGTAATAAATGACTTATTTTTCTTAACTTTTAAACAAAGCGCTACCACAGCGCCCAGTGTAATTGCTGAGTTCCAGCAATCATGTCAAATTAAGAAGAATATCATTTCTTGTAGTCAAAATGACTCATTTGTCACATTTATAAAGTCAAAGTCCAAAATCAGTTCAATTAAGTCCCACAGTCAATCGTTTTACTGTTGAAAGCGATGCAACCTAGTAATATCCGAATACTTTCGCTAAATACATGTTGGTACGAATATGTGACGCAACCGTTGTAACTCAAACGGATTGACACCGTTAGAAAGTCAATGAAATGTAGTTTTTGAAATTGTCTCCATATCTTCTGCGCGCGCTAACAGCTAGGATTGTTTCCACAGTAATAAATGACTTATTTTTCTTAACTTTTAAACAAAGCACTACCACAGCGCCCAGTGTAATTGCTGAGTTCCCGCAATCATGTCAAATTAAGAAGAATGTTCTTTCTTGGAAACCTATTGCCTCATCTATCACACTTATGAGGTCACAGTCCAAAGTTAGTTCAATTAAGTCCCACAGTCAATCGTTTCACTGTTTGAAGCGATGCAACCTAGTAATATCAGAAAATAATCGCTAAATACATGTTGGTACGAATATGTGACCCAACCGTTGTAACTCAAACGGATTGACACCGTTAGAAAGTCAATGAAATGTACTTTTTGAAGCTGTCTCTATTTCTTCAGCGCAAACTAACGGCTAGGATTGGTCCCACAGTAAAAAATGACTTTTTTATCTAAATTTTTAAAAAAAGGCTACCACAGAGCCTAATGTAATCGCTGAATTCCAGCAATCATGTCAAATTAAGAAGAATGTTATTCCTTGGAAACCTATTGCCTCATCTATCACATTTATAAGGTCACAGTCCTGAATCAGTTCAAATAATTCCCACAGTCAATCGTTTCACTGTTGAAAGCGATACAACTTAGTATTATCCGAAGAAAATCACTAAATACATGTTGGTACGAATATGTGACGCAACCGTTGTAACTCAAACGGAATTATACCGCCAAGAAATCAATGAAATGTAGCTTTTGAGAATGTTTTTATTTCTTCAGCGCGTGCTAACGGCCAGGATTGGTCCCACAGTAAGAAAATCTTATTTATCTAAATTTCAAAATGAATCGCTTCCACACGGTCCAGTGTAATCGCTGAGTTCTGGCAATCATGTCAAATTAAGAAGAATATCATTCCTTGTAGTCAAAATGACTCATTTATCACATTTATAAGGTGAAAGTCCAAAATCAGTTCAATTAAGTCCCACAGTCAATCGTTTCGCTGTTGAAAGCGATACAACTTAGTAATATCGGAAAAAAATCAGTAAATACATGTTGGTACGAATGTGTGACGCAACCGTTGTAACTCAAACGGATTGACACCGTTAGAAAGTCAATGAAATGGAGTTTTTGAAACTGTCTCTATATCTTCAGCGCGCGCTAACGGCTAGGATTGATCCCACAGTAAAAATGACTTATTTATCTAAATTTTTAATAAATCGCTACCACAGGGTCCAGTGTAATCGCTGAGTTCCGGCAATCATGTCAAATTAAGAAGAATGTTCTTTCTTGGAAACCTATTGCCTCATTTATCACATTTATAAGGTCACAGTCCTGAATCAGTTCAAATAATTCCCACAGTCAATCGTTTCACTGTTGAAAGCGATACAACTTAGTATTATCCGAAGAAAATCACTAAATACATTTTGGTACGAATATTTGACGCAACTGTTGTAACTCAAACGGATTGACACCGATAGAAAGTCAATGAAATGTGGTTTTTGAAACTGTCTCTATTTCTTCAGCGCGCGATAAAGGCTAGGATTGGTCTCACAGTAAAAAAAGACTTATTTATCTTAATTTTTAAATAAAGCGGCACCACAGCGACCAGTGTAATCGCTGAGTTCCAGCAATCATGTCAAATTAAGAAGAATGTTATTTCTTGGCGTCCATTTGTCTCACTTATAACATTTATAAGGTCAAAGTCCAAAATCAGTTCATTTAAGTCGCACAGTCAAACGTTTCACAGTTAAAAGCGATGCAACCTAGTAATATCCGAATACTTTCGCTAAATACATGTTGGTACGAATATTTGACGCAACCGTTGTAACTCAAACGGGATTATACCGCCAAGAAATCAATGAAATGTAGCTTTTGAGAATGTTTTTATTTCTTCAGCGCGTGCTAACGGCCAGGATTGGTCCCACATTAAGAAAATCTTATTTATCTAAATTTTAAAATGAATCGCTTCCACACGGTCCAGTGTAATCGCTGAGTTCTGGCAATCATGTCAAATTAAGAAGAATATCATTTCTTGTAGTCAAAATGACTCATTTATCACATTTATAAGGTGAAAGTCCAAAATCAGTTCAATTAAGTCCCACAGTCAATCGTTTCGCTGTTGAAAGCGATACAACTTAGTAATATCGGAAAAAAATCACTAAATACATGTTGGTACGAATGTGTGACGCAACCGTTGTAACTCAAACGGATTGACACCGTTAGAAAGTCAATGAAATGGAGTTTTTGAAGCTGTCTCTATTTCTTCAGCGCGAACTAACGGCTAGGATTGGTCCCACAGTAAAAAATGACTTATTTATCTAAATTTTTAAAAAAAGGCTACCCAGAGCCTAATGTAATCGCTGAATTCCAGCAATCATGTCAAATTAAGAAGAATATTATTCCTTGGAGACCTTTTGCCTCATTTATCACACTTATAACGTCACAGTCCTGAATCAGTTCAAATAAGTCGCACAGTCAATCGTTTCACTGTTAAAAGCGATACAAGTTAGGAATATCCGAAGAAAATCACTAAATACATTTTGGTACGAATATGTGACGCAACTTTTGTAACTCAAACGGAATTATACCGCCAAGAAATCAATGAAATGTAGTTTTTGTGAATGTCTGTATTTCTTCAGCGCGTGCTAACGGCCAGGATTGGTCCCACAGTAAGAAAATCTTGTTTATCTAAATTTTTAAATAAAGCGCTTCCGCAGAGCCTAATGTAACCGCTGAATTCCAGCAATCATGTCAAATTAAGAAGAATGTTATTCCTTGGAGACCAATTGGCGCATTAATCACATTTATAAGGTCACAGTCTAGAATCAGTTGAATTAATTCCCACGGTCAATCGTTTTACTGTTAAAAGCGATACAACTTAGTAATATCGGAAGGAAATCACTAAATACATGTTGGTACGAATATGTGACCCAACCGTTGTAACTCAAACGGATTGACACCGTTAGAAAGTCAATGAAATGTAGTTTTTGAAACTGTCTCTACTTCTTCAGCGCGCGATAACGGCTAGGATTGTTTCCACAGTAATAAATGACTTATTTTTCTTAACTTTAATACAAAGCGCTACCACAGCGCCAAGTGTAATTGCTGAGTTCCAGCAATCATGTCAAATTAAGAAGAATATCATTTCTTGTAGTCAAAATGACTAATTTGTCACATTTATAAGGTCAAAGTCCAAAATCAGTTCAATTAAGTCCCACAGTCAATCGTTTTACTGTTGAAAGCGATACAACTTAGTAATATCGGAAAAAAATCACTAAATACATGTTGGTAGGAATGTGTGACGCAACCGTTGTAACTCAAACGGATTGACACCGTTAGAAAATCAGTGAAATTTAGTTTTAGAAACTGACTCTATTTCTTTAGCGCGCGATAACGGTTAGGATTGGTCCCACAATAAAAAATGACTTATTTATCTTAATTTTTAAATAAAGCCTTACCACAGCGCCCAGTGTAATCGCTGAGTTCCAGCAATCATGTCAAATTAAGAAGAATATCATTTCTTGTAGTCAAAATGACTCATTTATCACATTTATAAGGTCAAAGTCCAAAATCAGTTCAATTAAGTCCCACAGTCAATCGTTTCACTGTTGAAAGCGATACAACTTAGTAATATCGGAAAAAAATCATTAAATACATGTTGGTACAAATGTGTGACGCAACCGTTGTAACTCAAACGGATTGACACCGTTAGAAAATCAATGAAATTTAGTTTTAGAAACTGTCTCTATTTCTTCAGCGCGCGATAACGGCTAGGATTGGTCCCACAGTAAAAAATGACTTATTTATCTTAATTTTTAAAAAAAGGCTACCCACAGCCTAATGTAATCGCGGAATTCCAGCAATCTTGTCAAATTAAGAAGAATGTTATTCCTTGGAGACCTTTTGCCTCATTTATCACATTTATAAGGTCAAAGTCCTGAATCAGTTAAAATAATTCCCACAGTCAATCGTTCCACTGTTAAAAGCGATACAACTTAGGAATATCCGAAGAAAATCACTAAATACATTTCGGTACGAATATGTGACGCAACTGTTGTTACTCAAACGGATTGACACCGTTAGAAAGTCAATGAAATGTGGTTTTTGAAACTGTCTCTATTTCTTCGGCGCGCGATAACGGCTAGGATTGGTCCCACAGTAAAAAAAGACTTATTTATCTTAATTTCTAAATAAAGCGCTACCACAGCGCCCAGTGTAATCGCTGAGTTCCAGCAATCATGTCAAATTAAGAAGAATGTTATTTCTTGGAGTCCAATTGTCTCACTTATAACATTTATAAGGTCAAAGTCCAAAATCAGTTCAATTAAGTCGCACAGTCAAACGTTTCACAGTTAAAAGCGATACAACTTAGTAATATCGGAAGGAAATCACTAAATACATGTTTGTACGAATATGTGACCCAACCGTTGTAACTCAAACGGATTGACACCATTAGAAAGTCAATGAAATGTAGTTTTTGAAACTGTCTCTACCTCTTCAGCGCGCAATAACGGCTAGGATTGTTTCCACAGTAATAAATGGCTTATTTTTCTTAACTTTTAAACAAAGCACTACCACAGCCCCCAGTGTAATTGCTGAGTTCCAGCAATCATGTCAAATTAAGAAGAATATCATTTCTTGTAGTCAAAAAGACTCATTTATCACATTTATAAGGTCACAGTCCAAAGTTAGTTCAATTAAGTCCCACAGTCAATCGTTTCACTGTTTGAAGCGATGCAACCTTGTAATATCAGAAAAATATCGCTAAATACATGTTGGTACGAATGTGTGACCCAACCGTTGTAACTCAAACGGATTGACACCGTTAGAAAGTCAATGAAATATAGTTTTTGAAGCTGTCTCTATTTCTTCAGCGCCAACTAACGGCTAGGATTGGTTCCACAGTAAAAAATGACTTATTTATCTAAATTTTTTAAAAAAGGGCTACCACAGAGCCTATTGTAATCGCTGAATTCCAGCAATCATGTCAAATTAAGAAGAATGTTATTCCTTGAAAACCTATTGCCTCATTTATCACATTTATAAGGTCACAGTCCAGAATCAGTTGAATTAATTCCCACGGTCAATCGTTTTACTGTTAAAAGCGATACAACTTAGTAAGATCGGAAGGAAATCACTAAATACATGTTGGTACGAATATGTGACCCAACCGTTGTAACTCAAACGGATTGACACCGTTAGAAAGTCAATGAAATGTAGTGTTTGAAACTGTCTCTACTTCTTCAGCGCGCGATAACGGCTAGGATTGTTTCCACAGTAATAAATGACTTATTTTTCTTAACTTTTAAACAAAGCGCTACCACAGCGCCCAGTGTAATTGCTGAGTTCCAGCAATCATGTCAAATTAAGAAGAATATCATTTCTTGTAGTCAAAATGACTCATTTGTCACATTTATAAGGTCAAAGTCCAAAATCAGTTCAATTAAGTCCCACAGTCAATCGTTTTACTGTTGAAAGCGATACAACTTAGTAATATCGGAAAAAAATCACTAAATACATGTTGGTACGAATGTGTGACGCAACCGTTGTACCTCAAACGGATTGACACCGTTAGAAAATCAGTGAAATTTAGTTTTAGAAACTGACTGTATTTCTTTAGCGCGCGATAACGGCTAGGATTGTTTCCACAGTAATAAATGACTTATTTTTTTTAACTTTTAAACAAAGCGCTACCACAGCGCCCAGTGTAATTGCTGAGTTCCAGCAATCATGTCAAATTAAGAAGAATATCATTTCTTGTAGTCAAAATGACTCATTTGTCACATTTATAAGGTCAAAGTCCAAAATCAGTTCATTTAAGTCGCACAGTCAAACGTTTCACAGTTAAAAGCGATGCAACCTAGTAATATCCGAATACTTTCGCTAAATACATGTTGGTACGAATATGTGACGCAACCGTTGTAACTCAAACGGAATTATACCGCCAAGAAATCAATGAAATGTAGTTTTTGAGAATGTCTCCATATCTTCTGCGCGCGCTAACGGCTAGGATTGGTCTCACAAAAAAAATGACTTATTTATCGAAATTTTTAAATGAATCGCTACCACAGGGTCCAGTGTAATCGCTGAGTTCCGGCAATCATGTCAAATTAAGAAGAATGTTCTTTCTTGGAGTCCAATTGTCTCATTTATCACACTTATGAGGTCACAGTCCAAAGTTAGTTCAATTAAATCCCACAGTCAATCGTTTCACTGTTAGAAGCGATGCAACCTAGTAATATCAGAAAAACATCGTTAATACATGTTGGCACGAATATGTGACCCAACCGTTGTAACTCAAACGGATTGACACCGTTAGAAAGTCAATGAAATGTACTTTTTGAAGCTGTCTCTATTTCTTCAGCGCGAACTAACGGCTAGGATTGGTCCCACAGTAAAAAATGATTTATTTATCTAAATTTTTAAAAAAAGGCTACCCAGAGCCTAATGTAATCGCTGAATTCTAGCAATCATGTCAAATTAAGAAGAATGTTATTCCTTGGAGTCCAATTGTCTCACTTATAACATTTATAAGGTCAAAGTCCAAAATCAGTTCAATTAAGTCGCACAGTCAAACGTTTCACAGTTAAAAGCGATACAACTTAGTAATATCGGAAGGAAATCACTAAATACATGTTGGTACGAATATGTGACCCAACCGTTGTAACTCAAACGGATTGACACCGTTAGAAAGTCAATGAAATGTAGTTTTTGAAATTGTCTCTACATCTTCAGCGCGCAATAACGGCTATTATTGTTTCCACAGTAATAAATGACTTATTTTTCTTAACTTTTAAACAAAGCACTACCACAGCGCCCAGTGTAATTGCTGAGTTCCCGCAATCATGTCAAATTAAGAAGAATGTTCTTTCTTGGAGTCCAATTGTCTCATTTATCACACTTATGAGGTCACAGTCCAAAGTTAGTTCAATTAAGTCCCACAGTCAATCGTTTCACTGTTTGAAGCGATGCAACCTAGTAATATCAAAAAAATATCGCTAAATACATGTTGGTACGAATATGTGACCCAACCGTTGTAACTCAAACGGATTGACACCGTTAGAAAGTCAATGAAATGTACTTTTTGAAGCTGTCTCTATTTCTTCAGCGCAAACTAACGGCTAGGATTGGTCCCACAGTAAAAAATGACTTATTTATCTAAATTTTTAAAAAAAGGCTACCACAGAGCCTAATGTAATCGCTGAATTCCAGCAATCATGTCAAATTAAGAAGAATGTTATTCCATGGAAACCTATTGCCTCATCTATCACATTTATAAGGTCACAGTCCTGAATCAGTTCAAATAATTCCCACAGGCAATCGTTTCACTGTTGAAAGCGATACAACTTAGTATTATCCGAAGAAAATCACTAAATACATGTTGGTACGAATATGTGACGCAACCGTTGTAACTCAAACGGAATAATACCGCCAAGAAATCAATGAAATGTAGCTTTTGAGAATGTTTTTATTTCTTCAGCGCGTGCTAACGGCCAGGATTGGTCCCACAGTAAGAAAATCTTATTTATCTAAATTTTAAAATGAATCGCTTCCACACGGTCCAGTGTAATCGCTGAGTTCTGGCAATCATGTCAAATTAAGAAGAATATCATTTCTTGTAGTCAAAATGACTCATTTAACACATTTATAAGGTGAAAGTCCAAAATCAGTTCAATTAAGTACCACAGTCAATCGTTTCGCTGTTGAAAGCGATACAACTTAGTAATATCGGAAAAAAATCAGTAAATACATGTTGGTACGTATGTGTGACGCAACCGTTGTAACTCAAACGGTTTGACACCGTTAGAAAGTCAATGAAATGGAGTTTTTGAAACTGTCTCTATATCTTCAGCGCGCGCTAACGGCTAGGATTGATCCCACAGTAAAAATGACTTATTTATCTAAATTTTTAAAAAATCGCTACCACAGGGTCCAGTGTAATCGCTGAGTTCCGGCAATCATGTCAAATTAAGAAGAATGTTCTTTCTTGGAAACCTATTGCCTCATTTATCACATTTATAAGGTCACAGTCCTGAATCAGTTCAAATAATTCCCACAGTCAATCGTTTCACTGTTGAAAGCGATACAACTTAGTATTATCCGAAGAAAATCACTAAATACATTTTGGTACGAATATGTGACGCAACTGTTTTAACTCAAACGGATGGACACCGATAGAAAGTCAATGAAATGTGGTTTTTGAAACTGTCTCTATTTCTTCAGCGCGCGATAAAGGCTAGGATTGGTCTCACAGTAAAAAAAGACTTATTTATCTTAATTTTTAAATAAAGCGCTACCACAGCGCCCAGTGTAATCGCTGAGTTCCCGCAATCATGTCAAATTAAGAAGAATGTTCTTTCTTGGAGTCCAATTGTCTCATTTATCACACTTATGAGGTCACAGTCCAAAGTTAGTTCAATTAAGTCCCACAGTCAATCGTTTCACTGTTTGAAGCGATGCAACCTAGTAATATCAGAAAAATATCGCTAAATACATGTTGGTACGAATATGTGACCCAACCGTTGTAACTCAAACGGATTGACACCGTTAGAAAGTCAATGAAATGTACTTTTTGAAGCTGTCTCTATTTCTTCAGCGCAAACTAACGGCTAGGATTGGTCCCACAGTAAAAAATGACTTATTTATCTAAATTTTTAAAAAAAGGCTACCACAGAGCCTAATGTAATCGCTGAATTCCAGCAATCATGTCAAATTAAGAAGAATGTTATTCCTTGGAAACCTATTGCCTCATCTATCACATTTATAAGGTCACAGTCCTGAATCAGTTCAAATAATTCCCACAGTCAATCGTTTCACTGTTGAAAGCGATACAACTTAGTATTATCCGAAGAAAATCACTAAATACATTTTGGTACGAATATGTGACGCAACTGTTTTAACTCAAACGGATGGACACCGATAGAAAGTCAATGAAATGTGGTTTTTGAAACTGTCTCTATTTCTTCAGCGCGCGATAAAGGCTAGGATTGGTCTCACAGTAAAAAAAGACTTATTTATCTTAATTTTTAAATAAAGCGCTACCACAGCGCCCAGTGTAATCGCTGAGTTCCCGCAATCATGTCAAATTAAGAAGAATGTTCTTTCTTGGAGTCCAATTGTCTCATTTATCACACTTATGAGGTCACAGTCCAAAGTTAGTTCAATTAAGTCCCACAGTCAATCGTTTCACTGTTTGAAGCGATGCAACCTAGTAATATCAGAAAAATATCGCTAAATACATGTTGGTACGAATATGTGACCCAACCGTTGTAACTCAAACGGTTTGACACCGTTAGAAAGTCAATGAAATGGAGTTTTTGAAACTGTCTCTATATCTTCAGCGCGCGTTAACGGCTAGGATTGATCCCACAGTAAAAATGACTTATTTATCTAAATTTTTAAAAAATCGCTACCACAGGGTCCAGTGTAATCGCTGAGTTCCGGCAATCATGTCAAATTAAGAAGAATGTTCTTTCTTGGAAACCTATTGCCTCATTTATCACATTTATAAGGTCACAGTCCTGAATCAGTTCAAATAATTCCCACAGTCAATCGTTTCACTGTTGAAAGCGATACAACTTAGTATTATCCGAAGAAAATCACTAAATACATTTTGGTACGAATATGTGACGCAACTGTTTTAACTCAAACGGATGGACACCGATAGAAAGTCAATGAAATGTGGTTTTTGAAACTGTCTCTATTTCTTCAGCGCGCGATAAAGTCTAGGATTGGTCTCACAGTAAAAAAAGACTTATTTATCTTAATTTTTAAATAAAGCGCTACCACAGCGCCCAGTGTAATCGCTGAGTTCCCGCAATCATGTCAAATTAAGAAGAATGTTCTTTCTTGGAGTCCAATTGTCTCATTTATCACACTTATGAGGTCACAGTCCAAAGTTAGTTCAATTAAGTCCCACAGTCAATCGTTTCACTGTTTGAAGCGATGCAACCTAGTAATATCAGAAAAATATCGCTAAATACATGTTGGTACGAATATGTGACCCAACCGTTGTAACTCAAACGGATTGACACCGTTAGAAAGTCAATGAAATGTACTTTTTGAAGCTGTCTCTATTTCTTCAGCGCAAACTAACGGCTAGGATTGGTCCCACAGTAAAAAATGACTTATTTATCTAAATTTTTAAAAAAAGGCTACCACAGAGCCTAATGTAATCGCTGAATTCCAGCAATCATGTCAAATTAAGAAGAATGTTATTCCTTGGAAACCTATTGCCTCATCTATCACATTTATAAGGTCACAGTCCTGAATCAGTTCAAATAATTCCCACAGGCAATCGTTTCACTGTTGAAAGCGATACAACTTAGTATTATCCGAAGAAAATCACTAAATACATGTTGGTACGAATATGTGACGCAACCGTTGTAACTCAAACGGAATTATACCGCCAAGAAATCAATGAAATGTAGCTTTTGAGAATGTTTTTATTTCTTCAGCGCGTGCTAACGGCCAGGATTGGTCCCACAGTAAGAAAATCTTATTTATCTAAATTTTAAAATGAATCGCTTCCACACGGTCCAGTGTAATCGCTGAGTTCTGGCAATCATGTCAAATTAAGAAGAATATCATTTCTTGTAGTCAAAATGACTCATTTATCACATTTATAAGGTGAAAGTCCAAAGTCAATTCAATTAAGTCCCACAGTCAATCGTTTCGCTGTTGAAAGCGATACAACTTAGTAATATCGGAAAAAAATCAGTAAATACATGTTGGTACGAATGTGTGACGCAACCGTTGCAACTCAAACGGTTTGACACCGTTAGAAAGTCAATGAAATGGAGTTTTTGAAACTGTCTCTATATCTTCAGCGCGCGCTAACGGCTAGGATTGATCCCACAGTAAAAATGACTTATTTATCTAAATTTTTAAAAAATAAATAATGTAATCGCTGAGTTCTGGCAATCATGTCAAATTAAAAAGAATGTTCTTTCTTGGAAACCTATTGCCTCATTTATCACATTTA
Source organism: Hydractinia symbiolongicarpus (assembly GCF_029227915.1). Taxonomy (NCBI): domain Eukaryota; kingdom Metazoa; phylum Cnidaria; class Hydrozoa; order Anthoathecata; family Hydractiniidae; genus Hydractinia; species Hydractinia symbiolongicarpus. The sequence goes on from NC_079877.1 coordinate 34,421,423, forward strand.
TAAGGTCACAGTCCTGAATCAGTTCAAATAATTCCCACAGTCAATCGTTTCACTGTTGAAAGCGATACAACTTAGTATTATCCGAAGAAAATCACTAAATACATTTTGGTACGAATATGTGACGCAACTGTTGTAACTCAAACGGATGGACACCGATAGAAATTCAATGAAATGTGGTTTTTGAAACTGTCTCTATTTCTTCAGCGCGCGATAAAAGCTAGGATTGGTCTCACAGTAAAAAAAGACTTATTTATCTTAATTTTTAAATAAAGCGCCACCACAGCGCCCAGTGTAATCGCTGAGTTCCAGCAATCATGTCAAATTAAGAAGAATGTTATTTCTTGGCGTCCATTTGTCTCACTTATAACATTTATAAGGTCAAAGTCCAAAATCAGTTCATTTAAGTCGCACAGTCAAACGTTTCACAGTTAAAAGCGATGCAACCTAGTAATATCCGAATACTTTCGCTAAATACATGTTGGTACGAATATGTGACGCAACCGTTGTAACTCAAACGGAATTATACCGCCAAGAAATCAATGAAATGTAGCTTTTGAGAATGTTTTTATTTCTTCAGCGCGTGCTAACGGCCAGGATTGGTCCCACATTAAGAAAATCTTATTTATCTAAATTTTAAAATGAATCGCTACCACAGGGTCCTGTGTAATCGCTGAGTTCCGGCAATCATGTCAAATTAAGAAGAATGTTCTTTCTTGGAGTCCAATTGTCTCATTTATCACACTTATGAGGTCACAGTCCAAAGTTAGTTCAATTAAATCCCACAGTCAATCGTTTCACTTTTAGAAGCGATGCAACCTAGTAATATCAGAAAAACATCGTTAATACATGTTGGCACGAATATGTGACCCAACCGTTGTAACTCAAACGGATTGACACCGTTAGAAAGTCAATGAAATGTACTTTTTGAAGCTGTCTCTATTTCTTCAGCGCGAACTAACGGCTAGGATTGGTCCCACAGTAAAAAATGATTTATTTATCTAAATTTTTAAAAAAAGGCTACCCAGAGCCTAATGCAATCGCTGAATTCTAGCAATCATGTCAAATTAAGAAGAATGTTATTCCTTGGAGTCCAATTGTCTCACTTATAACATTTATAAAGTCAAAGTCCAAAATCAGTTCAATTAAGTCGCACAGTCAAACGTTTCACAGTTAAAAGCGATACAACTTAGTAATATCGGAAGGAAATCACTAAATACATGTTGGTACGAATATGTGACCCAACCGTTGTAACTCAAACGGATTGACACCGTTAGAAAGTCAATGAAATGGAGTTTTTGAAACTGTCTCTATATCTTCAGCGCGCGCTAACGGCTAGGATTGGTCCCACAGTAAAAATGACTGATTTATCTAATTTTTTAAATGAATCGCTACCACAGGGTCCAGTGTAATCGCTGAGTTCCGGCAATCATGTCAAATTAAGAAGAATGTTCTTTCTTGGAGTCCAATTGTCTCATTTATCACACTTATGAGGTCACAGTCCAAAGTTAGTTCAATTAAATCCCACAGGCAATCGTTTCACTGTTAGAAGTGATGCAACCTAGTATTATCAGAAAATCATCGTTAATACATGTTGGTACGAATATGTGACCCAACCGTTGTAACTCGAACGGATTGACACCGTTAGAAAGTCAATGAAATGTACTTTTTGAAGCTGTCTCTATTTCTTCAGCGCGAACTAACGGCTAGGATTGGTCCCACAGTAAAAAATGACTTATTTATCTAAATTTTTAAAAAAAGGCTACCCAGAGCCTAATGTAATCGCTGAATTCCAGCAATCATGTCAAATTAAGAAGAATGTTATTCCTTGGAGACCTTTTGCCTCATTTATCACACTTATAAGGTCACAGTCCTGAATCAGTTCAAATAAGTCGCACAGTCAATCGTTTCACTGTTAAAAGCGATACAAGTTAGGAATATCCGAAGAAAATCACTAAATACATTTTGGTACGAATATATGACGCAACCTTTGTAACTCAAACGGAATTATACCGCCAAGAAATCAATGAAATGTAGTTTTTGTGAATGTCTGTATTTCTTCAGCGCGTGCTAACGGCCAGGATTGGTCCCACAGTAAGAAAATCTTATTTATCTAAATTTTTAAATAAAGCGCTTCCGCAGAGCCTAATGTAACCGCTGAATTCCAGCAATCATGTCAAATTAAGAAGAATGTTATTCCTTGGAGACCAATTGGCGCATTAATCACATTTATAAGGTCACAGTCCAGAATCAGTTCAAATAAGTCGCACAGTCAATCGTTTTACTGTTAAAAGCGATACAACTTAGTAATATCGGAAGGAAATCACTAAATACATGTTGGTACGAATATGTGACCCAACCGTTGTAACTCAAACGGATTGACACCGTTAGAAAGTCAATGAAATGTAGTTTTTGAAACTGTCTCTACTTCTTCAGCGCGCGATAACGGCTAGGATTGTTTCCACAGTAATAAATGACTTATTTTTCTTAACTTTTAAACAAAGCGCTACCACAGCGCCCAGTGTAATCGCTGAATTCCAGCAATCATGTCAAATTAAGAAGAATGTTATTCCTTGGAGACCTTTTGCCTCATTTATCACACTTATAAGGTCACAGTCCTGAATCAGTTCAAATAATTCGCACAGTCAATCGTTTCACTGTTAAAAGCGATACAACTTAGTAATATCGGAAAAAAATCACTAAATACATGTTGGTACGAATATGTGACATAACCGTTGTAACTCAAACGGATTGACACCATTAGAAAGTCAATGAAATGTAGTTTTTGAAACTGTCTCTACCTCTTCAGCGCGCGATAACGGCTAGGATTGTTTCCACAGTAATAAATGACTTATTTTTCTTAACTTTTAAACAAAGCACTACCACAGCCCCCAGTGTAATTGCTGAGTTCCAGCAATCATGTCAAATTAAGAAGAATATCATTTCTTGTAGTCAAAATGACTCATTTATCACATTTATAAGGTCACAGTCCAAAGTTAGTTCAATTAAGTCCCACAGTCAATCGTTTCACTGTTTGAAGCGATACAACTTAGTAATATCGGAAGGAAATCACTAAATACATGTTGGTACGAATATGTGACCCAACCGTTGTAACTCAAACGGATTGACACCGTTAGAAAGTCAATGAAATGTAGTTTTTGAAACTGTCTCCACTTCTTCAGCGCGCGATAACGGCTAGGATTGTTTCCACAGTAATAAATGACTTATTTTTCTTAACTTTTAAACAAAGCGCTACCACAGCGCCCAGTGTAATTGCTGAGTTCCAGCAATCATGTTAAATTAGGAGGAATATCATTTCTTGTAGTCAAAATGACTCATTTGTCACATTTATAAGGTCAAAGTCCAAAATCAGTTGAATTAAGTCCCACAGTCAATCGTTTTACTGTTGAAAGCGATACAACTTAGTAATATCGGAAAAAAATCACTAAATACATGTTGGTACGAATGTGTGACGCAACCGTTGTAACTCAAACGGATTGACACCGTTAGAAAATCAGTGAAATTTAGTTTTAGAAACTGACTCTATTTCTTTAGCGCGCGATAACGGCTAGGATTGGTCCCACAATTAAAAATGACTTATTTATCTTAATTTTTAAATAAAGCCTTACCACAGCGCCCAGTGTAATCGCTGAGTTCCAGCAATCATGTCAAATTAAGAAGAATATCATTTCTTGTAGTCAAAATGACTCATTTATCACATTTATAAGGTCAAAGTCCAAAATCAGTTCAATTAAGTCCCACAGTCAATCGTTTCACTGTTGAAAGCGATACAACTTAGTAATATCGGAAAAAAATCACTAAATACATGTTGGTACAAATGTGTGACGCAACCGTTGTAACTCAAACGGATTGACACCGTTAGAAAATCAATGAAATTTAGTTTTAGAAACTGTCTCTATTTCTTCAGCGCGCGATAACGGCTAGGATTGGTCCCACAGTAAAAAATGACTTATTTATCTTAATTTTTAAAAAAAGGCTACCCAGAGCCTAATGTAATCGCTGAATTCCAGCAATCATGTCAAATTAAGAAGAATGTTATTCCTTGGAGACCTTTTGCCTCATTTATCACATTTATAAGGTCAAAGTCCTGAATCAGTTCAAATAATTCCCACAGTCAATCGTTTCACTGTTAAAAGCGATACAACTGAGGAATATCCGAAGAAAATCACTAAATACATTTCGGTACGAATATGTGACGCAACTGTTGTAACTCCAACGGATTGACACCGTTAGAAAGTCAATGAAATGTGGTTTTTGAAACTGTCTCTATTTCTTCGGCGCGCGATAACGGCTAGGATTGGTCCCACAGTAAAAAAAGACTTATTTATCTTAATTTTTAAATAAAGCGCTACCACAGCGCCCAGTGTAATCGCTGAGTTCCAGCAATCATGTCAAATTAAGAAGAATGTCATTTCTTGGAGTCCAATTGTTTCACTTATAACATTTATAAGGTCAAAGTCCAAAATCAGTTCAATTAAGTCGCACAGTCAAACGTTTCACAGTTAAAAGCGATACAACTTAGTAATATCGGAAGGAAATCACTAAATACATGTTGGTACGAATATGTGACATAACCGTTGTAACTCAAACGGATTGACACCATTAGAAAGTCAATGAAATGTAGTTTTTGAAACTGTCTCTACCTCTTCAGCGCGCGATAACGGCTAGGATTGTTTCCACAGTAATAAATGACTTATTTTTCTTAACTTTTAAACAAAGCACTACCACAGCCCCCAGTGTAATTGCTGAGTTCCAGCAATCATGTCAAATTAAGAAGAATATCATTTCTTGTAGTCAAAATGACTCATTTATCACATTTATAAGGTCACAGTCCAAAGTTAGTTCAATTAAGTCCCACAGTCAATCGTTTCACTGTTTGAAGCGATGCAACCTTGTAATATCAGAAAAATATCGCTAAATACATGTTGGTACGAATATGTGACCCAACCGTTGTAACTCAAACGGATTGACACCGTTAGAAAGTCAATGAAATGTAGTTTTTGAAGCTGTCTCTATTTCTTCAGCGCGAACTAACGGCTAGGATTGGTTCCACAGTAAAAAATGACTTATTTATCTAAATTTTTTAAAAAAGGGCTACCACAGAGCCTAATGTAATCGCTAAATTCCAGCAATCATGTCAAATTAAGAAGAATGTTATTCCTTGGAAACCTATTGCCTCATTTATCACATTTATAAGGTCACAGTCCTGAATCAGTTCAAATAATTCCCACAGTCAAACGTTTCACAGTTAAAAGCGATACAACTTAGTAATATCGAAAGGAAATCACTAAATACATGTTGGTACGAATATGTGACGCAACCGTTGTAACTCAAACGGATTGACACCGTTAGAAAGTCAATGAAATGTAGTTTTTGAAACTGTCTCTACTTCTTCAGCGCGCGATGACGGCTAGGATTGTTTCCACAGTAATAAATGACTTATTTTTCTTAACTTTTAAACAAAGCGCTACCACAGCGCCCAGTGTAATTGCTGAGTTCCAGCAATCATGTCAAATTAAGAAGAATATCATTTCTTGTAGTCAAAATGACTCATTTATCACATTTGTAAGGTCAAAGTCCAAAATCAGTTCAATTAAGTCGCACAGTCAAACGTTTCACAGTTAAAAGCGATACAACTTAGTAATATCGGAAGGAAATCACTAAATACATGTTGGTACGAATATGTGACATAACCGTTGTAACTCAAACGGATTGACACCATTAGAAAGTCAATGAAATGTAGTTTTTGAAACTGTCTCTACCTCTTCAGCGCGCGATAACGGCTAGGATTGTTTCCACAGTAATAAATGACTTATTTTTCTTAACTTTTAAACAAAGCACTACCACAGCCCCCAGTGTAATTGCTGAGTTCCAGCAATCATGTCAAATTAAGAAGAATATCATTTCTTGTAGTCAAAATGACTCATTTATCACATTTATAAGGTCACAGTCCAAAGTTAGTTCAATTAAGTCCCACAGTCAATCGTTTCACTGTTTGAAGCGATGCAACCTTGTAATATCAGAAAAATATCGCTAAATACATGTTGGTACGAATATGTGACCCAACCGTTGTAACTCAAACGGATTGACACCGTTAGAAAGTCAATGAAATGTAGTTTTTGAAGCTGTCTCTATTTCTTCAGCGCGAACTAACGGCTAGGATTGGTTCCACAGTAAAAAATGACTTATTTATCTAAATTTTTTAAAAAAGGGCTACCACAGAGCCTAATGTAATCGCTAAATTCCAGCAATCATGTCAAATTAAGAAGAATGTTATTCCTTGGAAACCTATTGCCTCATTTATCACATTTATAAGGTCACAGTCCTGAATCAGTTCAAATAATTCCCACAGTCAAACGTTTCACAGTTAAAAGCGATACAACTTAGTAATATCGAAAGGAAATCACTAAATACATGTTGGTACGAATATGTGACGCAACCGTTGTAACTCAAACGGATTGACACCGTTAGAAAGTCAATGAAATGTAGTTTTTGAAACTGTCTCTACTTCTTCAGCGCGCGATGACGGCTAGGATTGTTTCCACAGTAATAAATGACTTATTTTTCTTAACTTTTAAACAAAGCGCTACCACAGCGCCCAGTGTAATTGCTGAGTTCCAGCAATCATGTCAAATTAAGAAGAATATCATTTCTTGTAGTCAAAATGACTCATTTATCACATTTGTAAGGTCAAAGTCCAAAATCAGTTCAATTAAGTCCCACAGTCAATCGTTTCACTGTTGAAAGCGATACAACTTAGTAATATCGGAAAAAAATCACTAAATACATGTTAGTACGATTATGTGACGCAACCGTTGTAAGTCAAACGGATTGACACCGTTAGAAAGTCAATGAAATGTAGTTTTTCAAACTGTCTCTATTTCTTCGGCGCGCGATAACGGCTAGGATTGGTCCCACAGTACAAAATGACATATTTATCTTAATTTTTAAATAAAGCGTTACCACAGCGCCCAGTGTAATCGGTGAGTTCCATCAATCATGTCAAATTAAAGAGAATGTTATTTCTTTTAGTCAAAATGGCTCACTTATTACATTTATAAGGTCAAAGTCCAAAATCAGTTCAATTAAGTCCCACAGTCAATCGTTTCTCTGTTGAAAGCGATACAACTTAGTAATATCGGAAGAAAGTCACTAAATACATGTTGGTACGATTATGTGACGCAACCGTTCTAACTCAAAAGGATTGACACCGTAAGAAAGTCAATGAAATGGAGTTTTTGAAACTGTCTCTATATCTTCAGCGCGCGCTAACGGCTAGGATTGGGCCCACAGTAAAAATGACTTATTTATCTAAATTTTTAAATGAATCGCTACCACAGGGTCCAGTGTAAACGCTGAGTTCCGGCAATCATGTCAAATTAAGAAGTATATCATTTCTTGTAGTCATAATGACTCATTTATCACATTTATAAGGTCAAAGTCCAAAATCAGTTCAATTAAGTCCCACAGTCAACCGTTTCACTGTTGAAAGCGATACAACTTAGTAATATCGGAAAAAAATCACTAAATACATGTTGGTACGAATGTGTGACGCAACCGTTGTAACTCAAACGAATTCACACCGTTAGAAAATCAATGAAATTTAGTTTTAGAAACTATCTCTATTTCTTCAGCACGCGATAACGGCTAGGATTGGTCCCACAATAAAAATTAACTTATTTATCTTAATTTTTAAATAAAGCCTTACCACAGCGCCCAGTGTAATCGCTGAGTTCCAGCAATCATGTCAAATTAAGAAGAATATCATTTCTTGTAGTCAAAATGACTCATTTATCACATTTATAAGGTCAAAGTCCAAAATCAGTTCAATTAAGTCCCACAGTCAATCATTTCACTGTTGAAAGCGATACAACTTAGTAATATCGGAAAAAAATCACTAAATACATGTTGGTACGATTATGTGACGCAACCATTGTAAGTCAAACGGATTGACACCGTTAGAAAGTCAATGAAATGTGGTTTTTGAAACTGTCTCTATTTCTCCAGCGCGCGATAACGGCTAGGATTGGTCCCACAGTACAAAATGACTTATTTATCTCAATTTATAAATAAACCGTTACCACAGCGCCCAGTGTAATCGGTGAGTTCCAGCAATCATGTCAAATTAAGAAGAATGTCATTTCTTGGAGTCCAATTGTCTCACTTATAACATTTATAAGGTCAAAGTCCAAAATCAGTTCAATTAAGTCGCACAGTCAAACGTTTCACAGTTAAAAGCGATACAACTTAGTAATATCGGAAGGAAATCACTAAATACATGTTGGTACGAATATGTGACATAACCGTTGTAACTCAAACGGATTGACACCATTAGAAAGTCAATGAAATGTAGTTTTTGAAACTGTCTCTACCTCTTCAGCGCGCGATAACGGCTAGGATTGTTTCCACAGTAATAAATGACTTATTTTTCTTAACTTTTAAACAAAGCACTACCACAGCCCCCAGTGTAATTGCTGAGTTCCAGCAATCATGTCAAATTAAGAAGAATATCATTTCTTGTAGTCAAAATGACTCATTTATCACATTTATAAGGTCACAGTCCAAAGTTAGTTCAATTAAGTCCCACAGTCAATCGTTTCACTGTTTGAAGCGATGCAACCTTGTAATATCAGAAAAATATCGCTAAATACATGTTGGTACGAATATGTGACCCAACCGTTGTAACTCAAACGGATTGACACCGTTAGAAAGTCAATGAAATGTAGTTTTTGAAGCTGTCTCTATTTCTTCAGCGCGAACTAACGGCTAGGATTGGTTCCACAGTAAAAAATGACTTATTTATCTAAATTTTTTAAAAAAGGGCTACCACAGAGCCTAATGTAATCGCTAAATTCCAGCAATCATGTCAAATTAAGAAGAATGTTATTCCTTGGAAACCTATTGCCTCATTTATCACATTTATAAGGTCACAGTCCTGAATCAGTTCAAATAATTCCCACAGTCAAACGTTTCACAGTTAAAAGCGATACAACTTAGTAATATCGAAAGGAAATCACTAAATACATGTTGGTACGAATATGTGACGCAACCGTTGTAACTCAAACGGATTGACACCGTTAGAAAGTCAATGAAATGTAGTTTTTGAAACTGTCTCTACTTCTTCAGCGCGCGATGACGGCTAGGATTGTTTCCACAGTAATAAATGACTTATTTTTCTTAACTTTTAAACAAAGCGCTACCACAGCGCCCAGTGTAATTGCTGAGTTCCAGCAATCATGTCAAATTAAGAAGAATATCATTTCTTGTAGTCAAAATGACTCATTTATCACATTTGTAAGGTCAAAGTCCAAAATCAGTTCAATTAAGTCCCACAGTCAATCGTTTCACTGTTGAAAGCGATACAACTTAGTAATATCGGAAAAAATCACTAAATACATGTTAGTACGATTATGTGACGCAACCGTTGTAAGTCAAACGGATTGACACCGTTAGAAAGTCAATGAAATGTAGTTTTTCAAACTGTCTCTATTTCTTCGGCGCGCGATAACGGCTAGGATTGGTCCCACAGTACAAAATGACATATTTATCTTAATTTTTAAATAAAGCGTTACCACAGCGCCCAGTGTAATCGGTGAGTTCCATCAATCATGTCAAATTAAAGAGAATGTTATTTCTTTTAGTCAAAATGGCTCACTTATTACATTTATAAGGTCAAAGTCCAAAATCAGTTCAATTAAGTCCCACAGTCAATCGTTTCTCTGTTGAAAGCGATACAACTTAGTAATATCGGAAGAAAGTCACTAAATACATGTTGGTACGATTATGTGACGCAACCGTTCTAACTCAAACGGATTGACACCGTAAGAAAGTCAATGAAATGGAGTTTTTGAAACTGTCTCTATATCTTCAGCGCGCGCTAACGGCTAGGATTGGGCCCACAGTAAAAATGACTTATTTATCTAAATTTTTAAATGAATCGCTACCACAGGGTCCAGTGTAAACGCTGAGTTCCGGCAATCATGTCAAATTAAGAAGTATATCATTTCTTGTAGTCAAAATGACTCATTTATCACATTTATAAGGTCAAAGTCCAAAATCAGTTCAATTAAGTCCCACAGTCAACCGTTTCACTGTTGAAAGCGATACAACTTAGTAATATCGGAAAAAAATCACTAAATACATGTTGGTACGAATGTGTGACGCAACCGTTGTAACTCAAACGAATTCACACCGTTAGAAAATCAATGAAATTTAGTTTTAGAAACTATCTCTATTTCTTCAGCACGCGATAACGGCTAGGATTGGTCCCACAATAAAAATTAACTTATTTATCTTAATTTTTAAATAAAGCCTTACCACAGCGCCCAGTGTAATCGCTGAGTTCCAGCAATCATGTCAAATTAAGAAGAATATCATTTCTTGTAGTCAAAATGACTCATTTATCACATTTATAAGGTCAAAGTCCAAAATCAGTTCAATTAAGTCCCACAGTCAATCATTTCACTGTTGAAAGCGATACAACTTAGTAATATCGGAAAAAAATCACTAAATACATGTTGGTACGATTATGTGACGCAACCATTGTAAGTCAAACGGATTGACACCGTTAGAAAGTCAATGAAATGTGGTTTTTGAAACTGTCTCTATTTCTCCAGCGCGCGATAACGGCTAGGATTGGTCCCACAGTACAAAATGACTTATTTATCTCAATTTATAAATAAACCGTTACCACAGCGCCCAGTGTAATCGGTGAGTTCCATCAATCATGTCAAATTAAGGAGAATGTCATTTCTTCTAGTCAAAATAGCTCATTTATTACATTTATAAGGTCAAAGTCCAAAATCAGTTCAATTAAGTCCCACAGTCAATCGTTTCTCGCGATAACGTCTAGGATTGTTTCCACAGTAAAAAAAGACTTATTTATCTTAATTTTTAAATAAAGCGCTACCACAGCGCTCAGTGTAATTGCTGAGTTCCAGCAATCATGTCAAATTAAGAAGAATATCATTTCTTGTAGTCAAAACGACTAATTTATCACATTTATAAGGTCAAAGTCCAAAATCATTTCAATTAAGTCCCACAGTCAATCGTTTCACTGTTGAAAGCGATACAACTTAGTAATATCGGAAAAAAATCACTAAATACATGTTGGTACTTATGTGTGACGCAACCGTTGTAACTCAAACGGATTGACACCGTTAGAAAGTCAATGAAATGTACTTTTTGAAGCTGTCTCTACTTCTTCAGCACGCGATAACGGCTAGGATTGGTCCCACAATAAAAATTAACTTATTTATCTTAATTTTTAAATAAAGCCTTACCACAGCGTCCAGTGTAATCGCTGAGTTCCAGCAATCATGTCAAATTAAGGAGAATATCATTTCTTGTAGTCAAAATGACTCATTTATCACATTTATAAGGTCAAAGTCCAAAATCAGTTCAATTAAGTCCCACAGTCAATCATTTCACTGTTGAAAGCGATACAACTTAGTAATATCGGAAAAAAATCACTAAATACATGTTGGTACGATTATGTGACGCAACCATTGTAAGTCAAACGGATTGACACCGTTAGAAAGTCAATGAAATGTGGTTTTTGAAACTGTCTCTATTTCTCCAGCGCGCGATAACGGCTAGGATTGGTCCCACAGTACAAAATGACTTATTTATCTCAATTTATAAATAAACCGTTACCACAGCGCCCAGTGTAATCGGTGAGTTCCATCAATCATGTCAAATTAAGGAGAATGTCATTTCTTCTAGTCAAAATAGCTCATTTATTACATTTATAAGGTCAAAGTCCAAAATCAGTTCAATTAAGTCCCACAGTCAATCGTTTCTCGCGATAACGTCTAGGATTGTTTCCACAGTAAAAAAAGACTTATTTATCTTAATTTTTAAATAAAGCGCTACCACAGCGCTCAGTGTAATTGCTGAGTTCCAGCAATCATGTCAAATTAAGAAGAATATCATTTCTTGTAGTCAAAACGACTAATTTATCACATTTATAAGGTCAAAGTCCAAAATCATTTCAATTAAGTCCCACAGTCAATCGTTTCACTGTTGAAAGCGATACAACTTAGTAATATCGGAAAAAAATCACTAAATACATGTTGGTACTTATGTGTGACGCAACCGTTGTAACTCAAACGGATTGACACCGTTAGAAAGTCAATGAAATGTACTTTTTGAAGCTGTCTCTACTTCTTCAGCACGCGATAACGGCTAGGATTGGTCCCACAATAAAAATTAACTTATTTATCTTAATTTTTAAATAAAGCCTTACCACAGCGTCCAGTGTAATCGCTGAGTTCCAGCAATCATGTCAAATTAAGGAGAATATCATTTCTTGTAGTCAAAATGACTGATTTATCACATTTATAAGGTCACAGCCCTGAATCAGTTCAAATAATTCCCACAGTCAATCGTTTCACTGTTGAAAGCGATACAACTTAGTATTATCCAAAGAAAATCACTAAATACATTTTGGTACGAATATGTGACGCAACTGTTGTAACTCAAACGGATGGACACCGATAGAAAGTCAATGAAATGTGGTTTTTGAAACTGTCTCTATTTCTTCAGCGCGCGATAAAGGCTAGGATTGGTCTCACAGTAAAAAAAGACTTATTTATCTTAATTTTTAAATAAAGCGCCACCACAGCGCCCAGTGTAATCGCTGAGTTCCAGCAATCATGTCAAATTAAGAAGAATGTTATTTCTTGGCGTCCATTTGTCTCACTTATAACATTTATAAGGTCAAAGTCCAAAATCAGTTCATTTAAGTCGCACAGTCAAACGTTTCACAGTTAAAAGCGATGCAACCTAGTAATATCCGAATACTTTCGCTAAATACATGTTGGTACGAATATGTGACGCAACCGTTGTAACTCAAACGGAATTATACCGCCAAGAAATCAATGAAATGTAGCTTTTGAGAATGTTTTTATTTCTTCAGCGCGTGCTAACGGCCAGGATTGGTCCCACATTAAGAAAATCTTATTTATCTAAATTTTAAAATGAATCGCTTCCACACGGTCCAGTGTAATCGCTGAGTTTTGGCAATCATGTCAAATTAAGAAGAATATCATTTCTTGTAGTCAAAACGACTCATTTATCACATTTATAAGGTGAAAGTCCAAAATCAGTTCAATTAAGTCCCACAGTCAATCGTTTCGCTGTTGAGAGCGATACAACTTAGTAATATCGGAAAAAAATCACTAAATACATGTTGGTACGAATGTGTGACGCAACCGTTGTAACTCAAACGGATTGACACCGTTAGAAAGTCAATGAAATGGAGTTTTTGAAACTGTCTCTATATCTTCAGCGTGCGCTAACGGCTAGGATTGGTCCCACAGTAAAAATGACTGATTTATCTAATTTTTTAAATGAATCGCTACCACAGGGTCCAGTGTAATCGCTGAGTTCCGGCAATCATGTCAAATTAAGAAGAATGTTCTTTCTTGGAGTCCAATTGTCTCATTTATCACACTTATGAGGTCAAAGTCCAAAGTTAGTTCAATTAAATCCCACAGTCAGTCGTTTCACTGTTAGAAGTGATGCAACCTAGTATTATCAGAAAATCATCGTTAATACATCTTGGTACGAATATGTGACGCAACCGTTGTAACTCAAACGGAATTATACCGCCAAGAAATCAATGAAATGTAGTTTTTGTGAATGTCTGTATTTCTTCAGCGCGTGCTAACGGCCAGGATTGGTCCCACAGTAAGAAAATCTTATTTATCTAAATTTTTAAATAAAGCGCTTCCGCAGAGCCTAATGTAACCGCTGAATTCCAGCAATCATGTCAAATTAAGAAGAATGTTATTCCTTGGAGACCAATTGGCGCATTAATCACATTTATAAGGTCACAGTCCAGAATCAGTTAAATTAATTCCCACGGTCAATCGTTTTACTGTTAAAAGCGATACAACTTAGTAATATCGGAAGGAAATCACTAAATACATGTTGGTACGAATATGTGACCCAACCGTTGTAACTCAAACGGATTGACACCGTTAGAAAGTCAATGAAATGTAGTTTTTGAAACTGTCTCTACTTCTTCAGCGCGCGATAACGGCTAGGATTGTTTCCACAGTAATAAATGACTTATTTTTCTTAACTTTTAAACAAAGCGCTACCACAGCGCCCAGTGAAATCGCTGAGTTCCAGCAATCATGTCAAATTAAGAAGAATATCATTTCTTGTAGTCAAAATGACTCATTTATCACATTTATAAGGTCACAGCCCTGAATCAGTTCAAATAATTCCCACAGTCAATCGTTTCACTGTTGAAAGCGATACAACTTAGTATTATCCATAGAAAATCACTAAATACATTTTGGTACGAATATGTGACGCAACTGTTGTAACTCAAACGGATGGACACCGATAGAAAGTCAATGAAATGTGGTTTTTGAAACTGTCTCTATTTCTTCAGCGCGCGATAAAGGCTAGGATTGGTCTCACAGTAAAAAAAGACTTATTTATCTTAATTTTTAAATAAAGCGCCACCACAGCGCCCAGTGTAATCGCTGAGTTCCAGCAATCATGTCAAATTAAGAAGAATGTTATTTCTTGGCGTCCATTTGTCTCACTTATAACATTTATAAGGTCAAAGTCCAAAATCAGTTCATTTAAGTCGCACAGTCAAACGTTTCACAGTTAAAAGCGATGCAACCTAGTAATATCCGAATACTTTCGCTAAATACATGTTGGTACGAATATGTGACGCAACCGTTGTAACTCAAACGGAATTATACCGCCAAGAAATCAATGAAATGTAGCTTTTGAGAATGTTTTTATTTCTTCAGCGCGTGCTAACGGCCAGGATTGGTCCCACGTTAAGAAAATCTTATTTATCTAAATTTTAAAATGAATCGCTTCCACACGGTCCAGTGTAATCGCTGAGTTTTGGCAATCATGTCAAATTAAGAAGAATATCATTTCTTGTAGTCAAAATGACTCATTTATCACATTTATAAGGTGAAAGTCCAAAATCAGTTCAATTAAGTCCCACAGTCAATCGTTTCGCTGTTGAGAGCGATACAACTTAGTAATATCGGAAAAAAATCACTAAATACATGTTGGTACGAATGTGTGACGCAACCGTTGTAACTCAAACGGATTGACACCGTTAGAAAGTCAATGAAATGGAGTTTTTGAAACTGTCTCTATATCTTCAGCGTGCGCTAACGGCTAGGATTAGTCCCACAGTAAAAATGACTGATTTATCTAATTTTTTAAATGAATCGCTACCACAGGGTCCAGTGTAATCGCTGAGTTCCGGCAATCATGTCAAATTAAGAAGAATGTTCTTTCTTGGAGTCCAATTGTCTCATTTATCACACTTATGAGGTCAAAGTCCAAAGTTAGTTCAATTAAATCCCACAGTCAGTCGTTTCACTGTTAGAAGTGATGCAACCTAGTATTATCAGAAAATCATCGTTAATACATCTTGGTACGAATATGTGACGCAACCGTTGTAACTCAAACGGAATTATACCGCCAAGAAATCAATGAAATGTAGTTTTTGTGAATGTCTGTATTTCTTCAGCGCGTGCTAACGGCCAGGATTGGTCCCACAGTAAGAAAATCTTATTTATCTAAATTTTTAAATAAAGCGCTTCCGCAGAGCCTAATGTAACCGCTGAATTCCAGCAATCATGTCAAATTAAGAAGAATGTTATTCCTTGGAGACCAATTGGCGCATTAATCACATTTATAAGGTCACAGTCCAGAATCAGTTAAATTAATTCCCACGGTCAATCGTTTTACTGTTAAAAGCGATACAACTTAGTAATATCGGAAGGAAATCACTAAATACATGTTGGTACGAATATGTGACCCAACCGTTGTAACTCAAACGGATTGACACCGTTAGAAAGTCAATGAAATGTAGTTTTTGAAACTGTCTCTACTTCTTCAGCGCGCGATAACGGCTAGGATTGTTTCCACAGTAATAAATGACTTATTTTTCTTAACTTTTAAACAAAGCGCTACCACAGCGCCCAGTGTAATTGCTGAGTTCCAGCAATCATGTCAAATTAAGAGGAATATCATTTCTTGTAGTCAAAATGACTCATTTGTCACATTTATAAGGTCAAAGTCCAAAATCAGTTCAATTAAGTCCCACATTCAATCGTTTTACTGTTGAAAGCGATACAACTTAGTAATATCGGAAAAAAATCACTAAATACATGTTGGTACGAATGTGTGACGCAACCGTTGTAACTCAAACGGATTGACACCGTTAGAAAATCAGTGAAATTTAGTTTTAGAAACTGACTCTATTTCTTTAGCGCGCGATAACGGCTAGGATTGGTCCCACAATAAAAAATGACTTATTTATCTTAATTTTTAAATAAAGCCTTACCACAGCGCCCAGTGTAATCGCTGAGTTCCAGCAATCATGTCAAATTAAGAAGAATATCATTTCTTGTAGTCAAAATGACTCATTTATCACACTTATAAGGTCAAAGTCCAAAATCAGTTCAATTAAGTCCCACAGTCAATCGTTTCACTGTTGAAAGCGATACAACTTAGTAATATCGGAAAAAAATCACTAAATACATGTTGGTACAAATGTGTGACGCAACCGTTGTAACTCAAACGGATTGACACCGTTAGAAAATCAATGAAATTTAGTTTTAGAAACTGTCTCTATTTCTTCAGCGCGCGATAACGGCTAGGATTGGTCCCACAGTAAAAAATGACTTATTTATCTTAATTTTTAAAAAAAGGCTACCCAGAGCCTAATGTAATCGCTGAATTCCAGCAATCATGTCAAATTAAGAAGAATGTTATTCCTTGGAGACCTTTTGCCTCATTTATCACATTTATAAGGTCAAAGTCCTGAATCAGTTCAAATAATTCCCACAGTCAATCGTTTCACTGTTAAAACCGATACAACTTAGGAATATCCGAAGAAAATCACTAAATACATTTCGGTACGAATATGTGACGCAACTGTTGTAACTCAAACGGATTGACACCGTTAGAAAGTCAATGAAATGTGGTTTTTGAAACTGTCTCTATTTCTTCGGCGCGCGATAACGGCTAGGATTGGTTCCACAGTAAAAAAAGACTTATTTATCTTAATTTTTAAATAAAGCGCTACCACAGCGCCCAGTGTAATCGCTGAGTTCCAGCAATCATGTCAAATTAAGAAGAATGTTATTTCTTGGAGTCCAATTGTCTCACTTATAACATTTATAAGGTCAAAGTCCAAAATCAGTTCAATTAAGTCGCACAGTCAAACGTTTCACAGTTAAAAGCGATACAACTTAGTAATATCGGAAGGAAATCACTAAATACATGTTGGTACGAATATGTGACCCAACCGTTGTAACTCAAACGGATTGACACCATTAAAAAGTCAATGAAATGTAGTTTTTGAAACTGTCTCTACCTCTTCAGCGCGCGATAACGGCTAGGATTGTTTCCACAGTAATAAATGACTTATTTTTCTTAACTTTTAAACAAAGCACTACCACAGCCCCCAGTGTAATTGCTGAGTTCCAGCAATCATGTCAAATTAAGAAGAATATCATTTCTTGTAGTCAAAATGACTCATTTATCACATTTATAAGGTCACAGTCCAAAGTTAGTTCAATTAAGTCCCACAGTCAATCGTTTCACTGTTTGAAGCGATGCAACCTTGTAATATCGGAAAAAAATCACTAAATACATGTTGGTACGAATGTGTGACGCAACTGTTGTAACTCAAACGGATTGACACCGTTAGAAAATCAGTGAAATTTAGTTTAGAAACTGACTCTATTTCTTTAGCGCGCGATAACGGCTAGGATTGGTCCCACAATAAAAAATGACTTATTTATCTTAATTTTTAAATAAAGCCTTACCACAGCGCCCAGTGTAATCGCTGAGTTCCAGCAATCATGTCAAATTAAGAAGAATATCATTTCTTGTAGTCAAAATGACTCATTTATCACACTTATAAGGTCAAAGTCCAAAATCAGTTCAATTAAGTCCCACAGTCAATCGTTTCACTGTTGAAAGCGATACAACTTAGTAATATCGGAAAAAAATCACTAAATACATGTTGGTACAAATGTGTGACGCAACCGTTGTAACTCAAACGGATTGACACCGTTAGAAAATCAATGAAATTTAGTTTTAGAAACTGTCTCTATTTCTTCAGCGCGCGATAACGGCTAGGATTGGTCCCACAGTAAAAAATGACTTATTTATCTTAATTTTTAAAAAAAGGCTACCCAGAGCCTAATGTAATCGCTGAATTCCAGCAATCATGTCAAATTAAGAAGAATGTTATTCCTTGGAGACCTTTTGCCTCATTTATCACATTTATAAGGTCAAAGTCCTGAATCAGTTCAAATAATTCCCACAGTCAATCGTTTCACTGTTAAAAGCGATACAACTTAGGAATATCCGAAGAAAATCACTAAATACATTTCGGTACGAATATGTGACGCAACTGTTGTAACTCAAACGGATTGACACCGTTAGAAAGTCAATGAAATGTGGTTTTTGAAACTGTCTCTATTTCTTCGGCGCGCGATAACGGCTAGGATTGGTTCCACAGTAAAAAAAGACTTATTTATCTTAATTTTTAAATAAAGCGCTACCACAGCGCCCAGTGTAATCGCTGAGTTCCAGCAATCATGTCAAATTAAGAAGAATGTTATTTCTTGGAGTCCAATTGTCTCACTTATAACATTTATAAGGTCAAAGTCCAAAATCAGTTCAATTAAGTCGCACAGTCAAACGTTTCACAGTTAAAAGCGATACAACTTAGTAATATCGGAAGGAAATCACTAAATACATGTTGGTACGAATATGTGACCCAACCGTTGTAACTCAAACGGATTGACACCATTAAAAAGTCAATGAAATGTAGTTTTTGAAACTGTCTCTACCTCTTCAGCGCGCGATAACGGCTAGGATTGTTTCCACAGTAATAAATGACTTATTTTTCTTAACTTTTAAACAAAGCACTACCACAGCCCCCAGTGTAATTGCTGAGTTCCAGCAATCATGTCAAATTAAGAAGAATATCATTTCTTGTAGTCAAAATGACTCATTTATCACATTTATAAGGTCACAGTCCAAAGTTAGTTCAATTAAGTCCCACAGTCAATCGTTTCACTGTTTGAAGCGATGCAACCTTGTAATATCAGAAAAATATCGCTAAATACATGTTGGTACGAATATGTGACCCAACCGTTGTAACTCAAACGGATTGACACCGTTAGAAAGTCAATGAAATGTAGTTTTTGAAGCTGTCTCTATTTCTTCAGCGCGAACTAACGGCTAGGATTGGTTCCACAGTAAAAAATGACTTATTTATCTAAATTTTTTAAAAAAGGGCTACCACAGAGCCTAATGTAATCGCTGAATTCCAGCAATCATGTCAAATTAAGAAGAATGTTATTCCTTGGAAACCTATTGCCTCATTTATCACATTTATAAGGTCACAGTCCTGAAACAGTTCAAATAATTCCCACAGTCAAACATTTCACAGTTAAAAGCGATACAACTTAGTAATATCGGAAGGAAATCACTAAATACATGTTGGTACGAATATGTGACGCAACCGTTGTAACTCAAACGGATTGACACCGTTAGAAAGTCAATGAAATGTAGTTTTTGAAACTGTCTCTACTTCTTCAGCGCGCGATGACGGCTAGGATTGTTTCCACAGTAATATATGACTTATTTTTCTTAACTTTTAAACAAAGCGCTACCACAGCGCCCAGTGTAATTGCTGAGTTCCAGCAATCATGTCAAATTAAGAAGAATATCATTTCTTGTAGTCAAAATGACTCATTTATCACATTTGTAAGGTCAAAGTCCAAAATCAGTTCAATTAAGTCCCACAGTCAATCGTTTCACTGTTGAAAGCGATACAACTAAGTAATATCGGAAAAAAATCACTAAATACATGTTGGTACGATTATGTGACGCAACCGTTGTAAGTCAAACGGATTGACACCGTTAGAAAGTCAATGAAATGTAGTTTTTCAAACTGTCTCTATTTCTTCGGCGCGCGATAACGGCTAGGATTGGTCCCACAGTACAAAATGACATATTTATCTTAATTTTTAAATAAAGCGTTACCACAGCGCCCAGTGTAATCGGTGAGTTCCATCAATCATGTCAAATTAAGGAGAATGTTGTTTCTTCTAGTCAAAATGGCTCACTTATTACATTTATAAGGTCAAAGTCCAAAATCAGTTCAATTAAGTCCCACAGTCAATCGTTTCTCTGTTGAGAGCGATACAACTTAGTAATATCGGAAGAAAGTCACTAAATACATGTTGGTACGATTATGTGACGCAACCGTTCTAACTCAAACGGATTGACACCGTAAGAAAGTCAATGAAATGGAGTTTTTGAAACTGTCTCTATATCTTCAGCGCGCGCTAACGGCTAGGATTGGGCCCACAGTAAAAATGACTTATTTATCTAAATTTTTAAATGAATCGCTACCACAGGGTCCAGTGTAAATGCTGAGTTCCGGCAATCATGTCAAATTAAGAAGTATATCATTTCTTGTAGTCAAAATGACTCATTTATCACATTTATAAGGTCAAAGTCCAAAATCAGTTCAATTAAGTCCCACAGTCAATCGTTTCACTGTTGAAAGCGATACAACTTAGTAATATCGGAAAAAAATCACTAAATACATGTTGGTACGAATGTGTGACGCAACCGTTGTAACTCAAACGGATTGACACCGTTAGAAAATCAATGAAATTTAGTTTTAGAAACTATCTCTATTTCTTCAGCACGCGATAACGGCTAGGATTGGTCCCACAATAAAAATTAACTTATTTATCTTAATTTTTAAATAAAGCCTTACCACAGCGCCCAGTGTAATCGCTGAGTTCCAGCAATCATGTCAAATTAAGAAGAATATCATTTCTTGTAGTCAAAATGACTCATTTATCACATTTATAAGGTCAAAGTCCAAAATCAGTTCAATTAAGTCCCACAGTCAATCATTTCACTGTTGAAAGCGATACAACTTAGTAATATCGGAAAAAAATCACTAAATACATGTTGGTACGATTATGTGACGCAACCATTGTAAGTCAAACGGATTGACACCGTTAGAAAGTCAATGAAATGTGGTTTTTGAAACTGTCTCTATTTCTTCAGCGCGCGATAACGGCTAGGATTGGTCCCACAGTACAAAATGACTTATTTATCTTAATTTTTAAATAAACCGTTACCACAGCGCCCAGTGTAATCGGTGAGTTCCATCAATCATGTCAAATTAAGGAGAATGTCATTTCTTCTAGTCAAAATGGCTCATTTATTACATTTATAAGGTCAAAGTCCAAAATCAGTTCAATTAAGTCCCACAGTCAATCGTTTCTCGCGATAACAGCTAGGATTGTTTCCACAGTAAAAAAAGACTTATTTATCTTAATTTTTAAATAAAGCGCTACCACAGCGCTCAGTGTAATTGCTGAGTTCCAGCAATCATGTCAAATTAAGAAGAATATCATTTCTTGTAGTCAAAACGACTAATTTATCACATTTATAAGGTCAAAGTCCAAAATCAGTTCAATTAAGTCCCACAGTCAATCGTTTCACTGTTGAAAGCGATACAACTTAGTAATATCGGAAAAAAAATCACTAAATACATGTTGGTACTTATGTGTGACGCAACCGTTGTAACTCAAACGGATTGACACCGTTAGAAAATCAATGAAATTTAGTTTTAGAAACTGTCTCTGTTTCTTCAGCGCGCGATAACGGCTAGGTTTAGTCCCACAATAAAAAATGACTTATTTATCTTAATTTTTAAATAAAGCGTTACCACAGCGCCCAGTGTAATCGGTGAGTTCCATCAATCATGTCAAATTAAGGAGAATGTTATTTCTTCTAGTCAAAATGGCTCATTTATTACATTTATAAGGTCAAAGTCCAAAATCAGTTCAATTAAGTCCCACAGTCAATCGTTTCTCTGTTGAAAGCGATACAACTTAGTAATATCGGAAGAAAGTCACTAAATACATGTTGGTACGATTATGTGACGCAACCGTTCTAACTCAAACGGATTGACACCGTTAGAAAGTCAATGAAATGTACTTTTTTAAGCTGTCTCTACTTCTTCAGCACGCGATAACGGCTAGGATTGGTCCCACAATAAAAATTAACTTATTTATCTTAATTCTTAAATAAAGCCTTACCACAGCGTCCAGTGTAATCGCTGAGTTCCAGCAATCATGTCAAATTAAGAAGAATATCATTTCTTGTAGTCAAAATGACTCATTTATCACATTTATAAGGTCAAAGTCCAAAATCAGTTCAATTAAGTCCCACAGTCAATCATTTCACTGTTGAAAGCGATACAACTTAGTAATATCGCAAAAAAATCACTAAATACATGTTGGTACGAATGTGTGACGCAACCGTTGTAACTCAAACGGATTGACACCGTTAGAAAATCAATGAAATTTAGTTTTAGAAACTGTCTCTATTTCTTCAACGCGCGATAACGGCTAGGATTGGTCCCACAGTAAAAAATGACTTATTTATCTTAATTTTTAATTAAAGCCTTACCACAGCGCCCAGTGAAATCGCTGAGTTCCAGCAATCATGTCAAATTAAGAAGAATATCATTTCTTGTAGTCAAAATGACTCATTTATCACATTTATAAGGTCAAAATCCAAAATCAGTTCAATTAAGTCCCACAGTCAATCGTTTCACTGTTGAAAGCGAAACAACTTAGTAATATCGGAAGAAAATCACTAAATACATGTTGGTACGATTATGTGACGCAACCATTGTAAGTCAAACGGATTGACACCGTTAGAAAGTCAATGAAATGTGGTTTTTAAAACTGTCTCTATTTCTTCAGCGCGCGATAACGGCTAGGATTGGTCCCACAGTACAAAATGACTTATTTATCTCAATTTATAAATAAACCGTTACCACAGCGCCCAGCGTAATCGGTGAGTTCCATCAATCATGTCAAATTAAGGAGAATGTCATTTCTTCTAGTCAAAATGGCTCATTTATTACATTTATAAGGTCAAGTCCAAAATCAGTTCAATTAAGTCCCACAGTCAATCGTTTCTCGCGATAACAGCTAGGATTGTTTCCACAGTAAAAAAAGACTTATTTATCTTAATTTTTAAATAAAGCGCTACCACAGCGCTCAGTGTAATTGCTGAGTTCCAGCAATCATGTCAAATTAAGAAGAATATCATTTCTTGTAGTCAAAACGACTAATTTATCACATTTATAAGGTCAAAGTCCAAAATCAGTTCAATTAAGTCCCACAGTCAATCGTTTCACTGTTGAAAGCGATACAACTTAGTAATATCGGAAAAAAAATCACTAAATACATGTTGGTACTTATGTGTGACGCAACCGTTGTAACTCAAACGGATTGACACCGTTAGAAAATCAATGAAATTTAGTTTTAGAAACTGTCTCTGTTTCTTCAGCGCGCGATAACGGCTAGGTTTAGTCCCACAATAAAAAATGACTTATTTATCTTAATTTTTAAATAAAGCGTTACCACAGCGCCCAGTGTAATCGGTGAGTTCCATCAATCATGTCAAATTAAGGAGAATGTTATTTCTTCTAGTCAAAATGGCTCATTTATTACATTTATAAGGTCAAAGTCCAAAATCAGTTCAATTAAGTCCCACAGTCAATCGTTTCTCTGTTGAAAGCGATACAACTTAGTAATATCGGAAGAAAGTCACTAAATACATGTTGGTACGATTATGTGACGCAACCGTTCTAACTCAAACGGATTGACACCGTTAGAAAGTCAATGAAATGTACTTTTTTAAGCTGTCTCTACTTCTTCAGCACGCGATAACGGCTAGGATTGGTCCCACAATAAAAATTAACTTATTTATCTTAATTTTTAAATAAAGCCTTACCACAGCGTCCAGTGTAATCGCTGAGTTCCAGCAATCATGTCAAATTAAGAAGAATATCATTTCTTGTAGTCAAAATGACTCATTTATCACATTTATAAGGTCAAAGTCCAAAATCAGTTCAATTAAGTCCCACAGTCAATCATTTCACTGTTGAAAGCGATACAACTTAGTAATATCGCAAAAAAATCACTAAATACATGTTGGTACGAATGTGTGACGCAACCATTGTAACTCAAACGGATTGACACCGTTAGAAAATCAATGAAATTTAGTTTTAGAAACTGTCTCTATTTCTTCAACGCGCGATAACGGCTAGGATTGGTCCCACAGTAAAAAATGACTTATTTATCTTAATTTTTAATTAAAGCCTTACCACAGCGCCCAGTGAAATCGCTGAGTTCCAGCAATCATGTCAAATTAAGAAGAATATCATTTCTTGTAGTCAAAATGACTCATTTATCACATTTATAAGGTCAAAATCCAAAATCAGTTCAATTAAGTCCCACAGTCAATCGTTTCACTGTTGAAAGCGAAACAACTTAGTAATATCGGAAGAAAATCACTAAATACATGTTGGTACGATTATGTGACGCAACCATTGTAAGTCAAACGGATTGACACCGTTAGAAAGTCAATGAAATGTGGTTTTTAAAACTGTCTCTATTTCTTCAGCGCGCGATAACGTCTAGGATTGGTCCCACAGTACAAAATGACTTATTTATCTCAATTTATAAATAAACCGTTACCACAGCGCCCAGTGTAATCGGTGAGTTCCATCAATCATGTCAAATTAAGGAGAATGTTATTTCTTCTAGTCAAAATGGCTCATTTATTACATTTATAAGGTCAAAGTCCAAAATCAGTTCAATTAAGTCCCACAGTCAATCGTTTCTCTGTTGAAAGCGATACAACTTAGTAATATCGGAAGAAAATCACTCAATACATGTTGGTACGATTATGTGACGCAACCATTGTAAGTCAAACGGATTGACATCGTTAGAAAGTCAATGAAATGTGGTTTTTGAAACTGTCTCTATTTCTTCAGCGCGCGATAACGGCTAGGATTGGTCTCACAGTACAAAATGACTTATTTATCTCAATTTATAAATAAACCGTTACCACAGCGCCCAGTGTAATCGGTGAGTTCCATCAATCATGTCAAATTAAGGAGAATGTTATTTCTTCTAGTCAAAATGGCTCATTTATTACATTTATAAGGTCAAAGTCCAAAATCAGTTCAATTAAGTCCCACAGTCAATCATTTCACTGTTGAAAGCGATACAACTTAGTAATATCGCAAAAAAATCACTAAATACATGTTGGTACGAATGTGTGACGCAACCGTTGTAACTCAAACGGATTGACACCGTTAGAAAATCAATGAAATTTAGTTTTAGAAACTGTCTCTATATCTTCAACGCGCGATAACGGCTAGGATTGGTCCCACAGTAAAAAATGACTTATTTATCTTAATTTTTAAATAAAGCCTTACCACAGCGCCCAGTGTAATCGGTGAGTTCCATCAATCATGTCAAATTAAGGAGAATGTTATTTCTTCTAGTCAAAATGGCTCATTTATTACATTTATAAGGTCAAAGTCCAAAATCAGTTCAATTAAGTCCCACTGTCTCTATTTCTTCAGCGCGCGATAACGGCTATTATTGGTCCCACAGTACAAAATGACTTATTTATCTCAATTTATAAATAAACCTTTACCACAGCGCCCAGTGTAATCGGTGAGTTCCATCAATCATGTCAAATTAAGGAGAATGTTATTTCTTCTAGTCAAAATGGCTCATTTATTACATTTATAAGGTCAAACTCCAAAATCAGTTCAATTAAGTCCCACAGTCAATCGTTTCTCTGTTGAAAGCGATACAACTTAGTAATATCGGAAGAAAATCAATAAATACATGTTGGTACGAATATGTAACGCAACCGTTCTAACTCTAACGGATTGACACTGTTAGAAAGTCAATGAAATGGAGTTTTTGAAACTATCTCTATATCTTCAGCGCGCGCTAACGGCTAGGATTGGTCCCACAGTAAAAATGACTTATTTATCTAAATTTTTAAATGAATCGCTACCACAGGGTCCAGTGTATACGCCTAGTCCCACCAATCATGTCAAATTGAGAAGAATGGTATTTCTTGGTGTCCAATTGTCTCACTTATAACATTTATAAGGTCAAAGTTCAAAATCAGTTCAATTAAGTCGCACAGTCAAACGTTTTACAGTTAAAAGCGATGCAACCTAGTAATATCCGAATACTTTCGCTAAATACATGTTGGTACGAATATGTGACGCAACCGTTGTAACTCAAACGGAATTATACCGCCAAGAAATCAATGAAATGTAGTTTTTGAGAATGTCTTTATTTCTTCAGCGCATGGTAACGGCCAGGATTGGTCCCACAGTAAGAAAATCTTATTTATCTAAATTTTTAAATAAAGCGCTACCGCAGAGCCTAATGTAACCGCTGAATTCCAGAAATCATGTCAAATTAGGAAGAATGTTATTCCTTGGAGACAAATTGGCGCATTAATCACATTTATAAGGTCACAGTCCAAAATCAGTTCAGTTAAGTCCCACAGTCAATCGTTTCACTGTTGAAAGCGATACAAGTTAGTAATATCGGAAGAAAATCAGTAAATACATGTTGGTACGATTATGTGACGCAACCGTTGTAACTCAAACGGATTGACACTGTTAGAAAGTCAATGAAATGTAGTTTTTAAAACTGTCTCTATTTCTTCAGCGCGCGATAACGGCTAGGATTGGTCCCACAGTACAAAATGATTTATTTATCTTAATTTTTAAATAAAGCCTTACCACAGCGCCCAGTATAATCGCTGAGTTCCAGCAATCATGTCAAATTAAGAAGAATATCATTTCTTGTAGTCAAAATGACTCATTTATCACATTTATAAGGTCAAAGTCCAAAATCAGTTCAATTAAGTCCCACAGTCAATCGTTTCACTGTTGAAAGCGATACAATTTAGTAATATCGGAAAAAAATCACTAAATACATGTTGGTACGAATGTGTGACGCAACCGTTGCAACTCAAACAGATTGACACCGTTAGAAAATCAATGAAATTTAGTTTTAGAAACTGTCTCTATTTCTTCAGCGCGCGATAACGGCTAGGATTGGTCCCACAGTAAAAAATGACTTATTTATCTTAATTTTTAAATAAAGCGTTACCACAGCGCCCAGTGTAATCGGTGAGTTCCATCAATCATGTCAAATTAAGGAGAATGTTATTTCTTCTAGTCAAAATGGCTCATTTATTACATTTATAAGGTCAAAGTCCAAGATCAGTTCAATTAAGTCCCACAGTCAATCGTTTCACTGTTGAAAGCGATACAACTTAGTAATATCGGAAGAAAATCACTAAATACATGTTGGTACGATTATGTGACGCAACCGTTCTAACTCAAACGGATTGACACCGTTAAAAAGTCAATGAAATGGAGTTTTTGAAACTGTCTCTATATCTTCAGCGCGCGCTAACGGCTAGGATTGGTCCCACAGTAAAAATGACTTATTTATCTAAATTTATAAATAAACCGTTACCACAGCGCCTAGTGTATACGCCTAGTTCCACCAATCATGTCAAATTGAGAAGAATGGTATTTCTTGGTGTCCAATTGTCTCACTTATAACATTTATAAGGTCAAAGTTCAAAATCAGTTCAATTAAGTCGCACAGTCAAACGTTTTACAGTTAAAAGCGATGCAACCTAGTAATATCCGAATACTTTCGCTAAATACATGTTGGTACGAATATGTGACGCAACCGTTGTAACTCAAACGGAATTATACCGCCAAGAAATCAATGAAATGTAGTTTTTGAGAATGTCTTTATTTCTTCAGCGCATGGTAACGGCCAGGATTGGTCCCACAGTAAGAAAATCTTATTTATCTAAATTTTTAAATAAAGCCCTACCGCAGAGCCTAATGTAACCGCTGAATTCCAGAAATCATGTCAAATTAGGAAGAATGTTATTCCTTGGAGACAAATTGGCGCATTAATCACATTTATAAGGTCACAGTCCAAAATCTGTTCAATTAAGTCCCACAGTCAATCGTTTCACTGTTGAAAGCGATACAACTTAGTAATATCGGAAAAAAATCACTAAATACATGTTGGTACGAATGTGTGACGCAACCGTTGTAACTCAAACGGATTGACACCGTTAGAAAATCAATGAAATTTAGTTTTAGAAACTGTCTCTATTTCTTCAGCGCGCGATAACGGCTAGGATTGCTCCCACAATAAAAATTAACTTCTTTATCTTAACGTTTAAATAAAGCCTTACCACAGCGCCCAGTGTAATCGCTGAGTTCCAGCAATCATGTCAAATTAATAAGAATATCATTTCTTGTAGGCAAAATGACTCATTTATCACATTTATAAGGTCAAAGTCCAAAATCAGTTCAATTAAGTCCCACAGTCAATCGTTTCACTGTTGAAAGCGATACAACTTAGTAATATCGGAAAAAAATCACTAAATACATGTTGGTACGAATGTGTGACGCAACCGTTGTAACTCAAACGGATTGACACCGTTAGAAAATCAATGAAATTTAGTTTTAGAAACTGTCTCTATTTCTTCAGCGCGCGATAACGGCTAGGATTGGTCCCACAGTACAAAATGACTTATTTATCTCAATTTATAAATAAACAGTTACCACAGCGCCCAGTGTAATCGGTGAGTTCCATCAATCATGTCAAATTAAGGAGAATGTTATTTGTTCTAGGCAAAATGACTCATTTATTACATTTATAAGGTCAAAGTACAAAATCAGTTCAATTAAGTCCCACAGTCAATCGTTTGTCTGTTGAAAGCGATACAACTTAGTAATATCGGAAGAAAATCACTAAATACATGTTGGTACGAATATGTGACGCAACCGTTCTAACTCTAACGGATTGACACCGTTAGAAAGTCAATGAAATGGAGTTTTTGAAACTGTCTCTATATCTTCAGCGCGCGCTAACGGCTAGGATTGGTCCCACAGTAAAAACGACTTATTTACCTAATTTTTAAATGAATCGCTACCACAGGGTCCAGTGTAATCGCTGAGTTCCGGCAATCATGTCAAATTAAGAAGAATATCATTTCTTGTAGTCAAAATGACTCATTTATCACATTTATAAGGTCAAAGTCCAAAATCACTTCAATTAAGTCCCACAGTCAATCGTTTCACTGTTGAAAGCGATACAACTTAGTAATATCGGAAAAAAATCACTAAATACATGTTGGTACGATTATGTGACGCAACCGTTGTAAGTCAAACGGATTGACACCGTTAGAAAGTCAATGAAATGTAGTTTTTCAAACTGTCTCTCTTTCTTCGGCGCGCGATAACGGCTAGGATTGGTCCCACAGTAAAAAATGACTTATTTATCTTAATTTTTAAATAAAGCCTTACCACAGCGCCCAGTGAAATCGCTGAGTTCCAGCAATCATGTCAATTTAAGAAGAATATCATTTCTTGTAGTCAAAATGACTCATTTATCACATTTATAAGGTCAAAATCCAAAATCAGTTCAATTAAGTCCCACAGTCAATCGTTTCACTGTTGAAAGCGATACAACTTAGTAATATCGGAAGAAAATCACTAAATACATGTTGGTACGAATGTGTGACGCAACCGTTGTAAGTCAACCGGATTGACACCGTTAGAAAGTCAATGAAATGTGGTTTTTGAAACTGTCTCTATTTCTTCAGCGCGCGATAACGGCTAGGATTGGTCCCACAGTACAAAATGACTTATTTATCTCAATTTATAAATAAACCGTTACCACAGCGCCCAGTGTAATCGGTGAGTTCCATCAATCATGTCAAACTAAGAAGAATGTCATTTCTTGTAGTCAAAATGACTCATTTATCACATTTATAAAGTCAAAGTCTAAAATCAGTTCAACTAAGTTCCACAGTCAATCGTTTCACTGTTAAAAGCGATACAACTTAGTATTATCGGAAGGAAATCACTAAATACATGTTGGTATGAATATGTGACGCAACCGTTTTAATTCAAACGGATTGACACCGTTAGAAAGTCAATGAAATGTAGTTTTTCAAACTGTCTCTCTTTCTTCGGCGCGCGATAACGGCTAGGATTGGTCCCACAGTAAAAAATGACTTATTTATCTTAATTTTTAAATAAAGCCTTACCACAGCGCCCAGTGAAATCGCTGAGTTCCAGCAATCATGTCAATTTAAGAAGAATATCATTTCTTGTAGTCAAAATGACTCATTTATCACATTTATAAGGTCAAAATCCAAAATCAGTTCAATTAAGTCCCACAGCCAATCGTTTCACTGTTGAAAGCGATACAACTTAGTATTATCGGAAGAAAATCACTAAATACATGTTGGTACGAATGTGTGACGCAACCGTTGTAAGTCAAACGGATTGACACCGTTAGAAAGTCAATGAAATGTGGTTTTTGAAACTGTCTCTATTTCTTCAGCGCGCGATAACGGCTAGGATTGGTCCCACAGTACAAAATGACTTATTTATCTTAATTTTTAAATAAAGCGTTACCACAGCGCCCAGTGTAATCGGTGAGTTTCATCAACCATGTCAAATTAAGGAGAATGTTATTTCTTCTAGTCAAAATGGCTCATTTATTACATTTATAAGGTCAAAGTCCAAAATCAGTTCAACTAAGTCCCACAGTCAATCGTTTCACTGTTGAAATCGATACAACTTAGTAATATCGGAAGAAAATCACTAAATACATGTTGGTACGATTATGTGACGCAACCGTTGTAAGTCAAACGGATTGACACCGTTAGAAAGTCAATTAAATGGAGTTTTTGAAGCTGTCTCTATTTCTTCAGCGCGCGATAACGGCTAGGATTGGTCCCACAGTACAAAATGACTTATTTATCTCAATTTATAAATAAACCGTTACCACAGCGCCCAGTGTAATCGGTGAGTTCCATCAATCATGTCAAACTAAGAAGAATGTCATTTCTTGTAGTCAAAATGACTCATTTATCACATTTATAAGGTCAAAGTCTAAAATCAGTTCAACTAAGTTCCACAGTCAATCGTTTCACTGTTAAAAGCGATACAACTTAGTATTATCGGAAGGAAATCACTAAATACATGTTGGTATGAATATGTGACGCAACCGTTTTAATTCAAACGGATTGACACCGTTAGAAAGTCAATGAAATGTAGTTTTAGAAACTGTCTCTATTTGTTTAGCGTGCAATAACGGCTAGGATTGTTTCCACAGTAATAAATGACTTATTTATCTTAACTTTTAAACAAAGCGCTACCACAGCGCCCAGTGTAATCGCTGAGTTCCAGCAATCATGTCAAATTAAGGAGAATGTTATTTCTTCTAGTCAGTATGGTTCATTTATTACATTTATAGGGTCAAAGTCCAAAATCAGTTTAATTAAGTCCCATAGTCAATCGTTTCTCTGTTGAAAGCGATACAACTTAGTAATATCGGAAGAAAATCACTAAATACATGCTGGTACGATTATGTGATGCAACCGTTCTAACTCAAACGGATTGACACCGTTAGAAAGTCAATGAAATGTAGTTTTTGAAACTGTCTCTATTTCTTCAGCGCGCGATAACGGCTAGGATTGGTCCCACAGTACAAAATGACTTATTTATCTTAATTTTTAAATAACGCGTTACCACAGCGACCAGTGTAATCGGTGAGTTCCATCAATCATGTCAAATTAAGGAGAATGTTATTTGTTCTAGGCAAAATGACTCATTTATTACATTTATAAGGTCAAAGTCCAAAATCAGTTCAATTAAGTCCCACAGTCAATCGTTTGTCTGTTGAAAGCGATACAACTTAGTAATATCGGAAGAAAATCACTAAATACATGTTGGTACGAATATGTGACGCAACCGTTCTAACTCTAACGGATTGACACCGTTAGAAAGTCAATGAAATGGAGTTTTTGAAACTGTCTCTCTTTCTTCGGCGCGCGATAACGGCTAGGATTGGTCCCACAGTAAAAAATGACTTATTTATCTTAATTTTTAAATAAAGCCTTACCACAGCGCCCAGTGAAATCGCTGAGTTCCAGCAATCATGTCAATTTAAGAAGAATATCATTTCTTGTAGTCAAAATGACTCATTTATCACATTTATAAGGTCAAAATCCAAAATCAGTTCAATTAAGTCCCACAGCCAATCGTTTCACTGTTGAAAGCGATACAACTTAGTATTATCGGAAGAAAATCACTAAATACATGTTGGTACGAATGTGTGACGCAACCGTTGTAAGTCAAACGGATTGACACCGTTAGAAAGTCAATGAAATGTGGTTTTTGAAACTGTCTCTATTTCTTCAGCGCGCGATAACGGCTAGGATTGGTCCCACAGTACAAAATGACTTATTTATCTTAATTTTTAAATAAAGCGTTACCACAGCGCCCAGTGTAATCGGTGAGTTTCATCAACCATGTCAAATTAAGGAGAATGTTATTTCTTCTAGTCAAAATAGCTCATTTATTACATTTATAAGGTCAAAGTCCAAAATCAGTTCAACTAAGTCCCACAGTCAATCGTTTCACTGTTGAAATCGATACAACTTAGTAATATCGGAAGAAAATCACTAAATACATGTTGGTACGATTATGTGACGCAACCGTTGTAAGTCAAACGGATTGACACCGTTAGAAAGTCAATTAAATGGAGTTTTTGAAGCTGTCTCTATTTCTTCAGCGCGCGATAACGGCTAGGATTGGTCCCACAGTACAAAATGACTTATTTATCTCAATTTATAAATAAACCGTTACCACAGCGCCCAGTGTAATCGGTGAGTTCCATCAATCATGTCAAACTAAGAAGAATGTCATTTCTTGTAGTCAAAATGACTCATTTATCACATTTATAAGGTCAAAGTCTAAAATCAGTTCAACTAAGTTCCACAGTCAATCGTTTCACTGTTAAAAGCGATACAACTTAGTATTATCGGAAGGAAATCACTAAATACATGTTGGTATGAATATGTGACGCAACCGTTTTAATTCAAACGGATTGACACCGTTAGAAAGTCAATGAAATGTAGTTTTAGAAACTGTCTCTATTTGTTTAGCGTGCAATAACGGCTAGGATTGTTTCCACAGTAATAAATGACTTATTTATCTTAACTTTTAAACAAAGCGCTACCACAGCGCCCAGTGTAATCGCTGAGTTCCAGCAATCATGTCAAATTAAGGAGAATGTTATTTCTTCTAGTCAGTATGGTTCATTTATTACATTTATAGGGTCAAAGTCCAAAATCAGTTTAATTAAGTCCCATAGTCAATCGTTTCTCTGTTGAAAGCGATACAACTTAGTAATATCGGAAGAAAATCACTAAATACATGCTGGTACGATTATGTGATGCAACCGTTCTAACTCAAACGGATTGACACCGTTAGAAAGTCAATGAAATGTAGTTTTTGAAACTGTCTCTATTTCTTCAGCGCGCGATAACGGCTAGGATTGGTCCCACAGTACAAAATGACTTATTTATCTTAATTTTTAAATAACGCGTTACCACAGCGACCAGTGTAATCGGTGAGTTCCATCAATCATGTCAAATTAAGGAGAATGTTATTTGTTCTAGGCAAAATGACTCATTTATTACATTTATAAGGTCAAAGTCCAAAATCAGTTCAATTAAGTCCCACAGTCAATCGTTTGTCTGTTGAAAGCGATACAACTTAGTAATATCGGAAGAAAATCACTAAATACATGTTGGTACGAATATGTGACGCAACCGTTCTAACTCTAACGGATTGACACCGTTAGAAAGTCAATGAAATGGAGTTTTTGAAACTATTTCTATATCTTCAGCGCGCGCTAACGGCTAGGATTGGTCCCACAGTAAAAATGACTTATTTATCTAAATTTTTAAATGAATCGCTACCACAGGGTCCAGTGTATACGCCTAGTTCCACCAATCATGTCAAATTAAGAAGAATGGTATTTCTTGGTGTCCAATTGTCTCACTTACAACATTTATAAGGTCAAAGTTCAAAATCAGTTCAATTAAGTCGCACAGTCAAACGTTTCACAGTTAAAAGCGATGCAACCTAGTAATATCCGAATACTTTCGCTAAATACATGTTGGTACGAATATGTGACGCAACCGTTGTAACTCAAACGGAATTAAACCGCCAAGAAATCAATGAAATGTAGTTTTTGAGAATGTCTTTATTTCTTCAGCGCATGGTAACGGCCAGGATTGGTCCCACAGTAAGAAAATCTTATTTATCTAAATTTTTAAATAAAGCGCTACCGCAGAGCCTAATGTAACCGCTGAATTCCAGCAATCATGTCAAATTAAGAAGAATGTTATTCCTTGGAGACCAATTGGCGCATTAATCACATTTATAAGGTCAAAGTCCAAAATCAGTTCAATTAAGTCCCACAGTCAATCGTTTCACTGTTGAAAGCGATACAACTTAGTATTATCGGAAGAAAATCAGTAAATACATGTTGGTACGATTATGTGACGCAACCGTTGTAACTCAAACGGAATGACACTGTTAGAAAGTCAATGAAATGTAGTTTTTAAAACTGTCTCTATTTCTTCAGCGCGCGATAACGGCTAGGATTGGTCCCACAGTAAAAAATGACTTATTTATCTTAATTTTTAAATAAAGCCTTACCACAGCGCCCAGTGAAATCGCTGAGTTCCAGCAATCATGTCAATTTAAGAAAAATATCATTTCTTGTAGTCAAAATGACTCATTTATCACATTTATAAGGTCAAAATCCAAAATCAGTTCAATTAAGTCCCACAGTCAATCGTTTCACTGTTGAAAGCGATACAACTTAGTAATATCGGAAGAAAATCACTAAATACATGTTGGTACGAATGTGTGACGCAACCGTTGTAAGTCAAACGGATTGACACCGTTAGAAAGTCAATAAAATGTGGTTTTTGAAACTGTCTCTATTTCTTCAGCGCGCGATAACGGCTAGGATTGGTCCCACAGTACAAAATGACTTATTTATCTTAATTTTTAAATAAAGCGTTACCACAGCGCCCAGTGTAATCGGTGAGTTTCATCAACCATGTCAAATTAAGGAGAATGTTATTTCTTCTAGTCAAAATGGCTCATTTATTACATTTATAAGGTCAAAGTCCAAAATCAGTTCAACTAAGTCCCACAGTCAATCGTTTCACTGTTGAAATCGATACAACTTAGTAATATCGGAAGAAAATCACTAAATACATGTTGGTACGATTATGTGACGCAACCGTTGTAAGTCAAACGGATTGACACCGTTAGAAAGTCAATTAAATGGAGTTTTTGAAGCTGTCTCTATTTCTTCAGCGCGCGATAACGGCTAGGATTGGTCCCACAGTACAAAATGACTTATTTATCTCAATTTATAAATAAACCGTTACCACAGCGCCCAGTGTAATCGGTGAGTTCCATCAATAATGTCAAACTAAGAAGAATGTCATTTCTTGTAGTCAAAATGACTCATTTATCACATTTATAAGGTCAAAGTCTAAAATCAGTTCAACTAAGTTCCACAGTCAATCGTTTCTCTGTTGAAAGCGATACAACTTAGTAATATCGGAAGAAAATCACTAAATACATGCTGGTACGATTATGTGATGCAACCGTTCTAACTCAAACGGATTGACACCGTTAGAAAGTCAATGAAATGTAGTTTTTGAAACTGTCTCTATTTCTTCAGCGCGCGATAACGGCTAGGATTGGTCCCACAGTACAAAATGACTTATTTATCCTAATTTTTAAATAACGCGTTACCACAGCGACCAGTGTAATCGCTGAGTTCCAGCAATCATGTCAAACTAAGAAGAATGCCATTTCTTGTAGTCAAAATGACTCATTTATCACATTTATAAGGTCAAAGTCCAAAATCAGTTCAACTAAGTCCCACAGTCAATCGTTCCACTGTTGAAAGCGATACAACTTAGTAATATCGGGAAAATATCACTAAATACATGTTGGAACGAATGTGTGACGCAACCGTTGTAACTGAAACGGATTGACACCGTTAGAAAGTCAATGAAATGTACTTTTTGGAGCTGTCTCTACTTCTTCAGCGCAAACTAACGGCTAGGATTGGTCCCACAGTAAAAAATGACTTATTAATCTTAATTTTTAAATAAAGCGCTACCACAGCGCCCAGTGTAATCGCTGAGTTCCAGCAATCATGTCAAATTAAGAAGAATGTCATTTCTTGTAGTCAAAATGACTCATTTATCACATTTATAAGGTCAAAGTCTAAAATCATTTCAGCTAAGTTCCACAGTCAATCGTTTCACTGTTAAAAGCGATACAACTTAGTATTATCGGAAGGAAATCACTAAATACATGTTGGTATGAATATGTGACGCAACCGTTTTAATTCAAACGGATTGACACCGTTAGAAAGTCAATGAAATGTAGTTTTAGAAACTGTCTCTATTTGTTCAGCGTGCAATAACGGCTAGGATTGTTTCCACAGTAATAAATGACTTATTTATCTTAACTTTTAAACAAAGCGCTACCACAGCGCCCAGTGTAATCGCTGAGTTCCAGCAATCATGTCAAATTAAGGAGAATGTTATTTCTTCTAGTCAGTATGGTTCATTTATTACATTTATAGGGTCAAAGTCCAAAATCAGTTTAATTAAGTCCCATAGTCAATCGTTTCTCTGTTGAAAGCGATACAACTTAGTAATATCGGAAGAAAATCACTAAATACATGCTGGTACGATTATGTGATGCAACCGTTCTAACTCAAACGGATTGACACCGTTAGAAAGTCAATGAAATGTAGTTTTTGAAACTGTCTCTATTTCTTCAGCGCGCGATAACGGCTAGGATTGGTCCCACAGTACAAAATGACTTATTTATCTTAATTTTTAAATAACGCGTTACCACAGCGACCAGTGTAATCGCTGAGTTCCAGCAATCATGTCAAACTAAGAAGAATGCCATTTCTTGTAGTCAAAAAGACTCATTTATCACATTTATAAGGTCAAAGTCCAAAATCAGTTCAACTAAGTCCCACAGTCAATCGTTCCACTGTTGAAAGCGATACAACTTAGTAATATCGGGAAAATATCACTAAATACATGTTGGTACGAATGTGTGACGCAACCGTTGTAACTGAAACGGATTGACACCGTTAGAAAGTCAATGAAATGTACTTTTTAGAGCTGTCTCTACTTCTTCAGCGCAAACTAACGGCTAGGATTGGTCCCACAGTAAAAAATGACTTATTCATCTTAATTTTTAAATAAAGCGCTACCACAGCGCCCAGTGTAATCGCTGAGTTCCAGCAATCATGTCAAATTAAAAAGAATATCATTTCTTGTAGTCAAAATGACTCATTTATCACATTTATAAGGTCAAAGTCCAAAATCAGTTCAATTAAGTCCGACAGTCAATCGTTTCACTGTTGAAAGCGATACAACTTAGTAATACCGGAAAAAAATCACTAAATACATGTTGGTACGAATGTGTGACGCAACCGTTGTAACTCAAACGGATTGACACCGTTAGAAAATCAATGATATTTAGTTTTAGAGACTGTCTCTATTTCTTCAGCGCGCGATAACGGCTAGGATTGGTCCCACAATAAAAATTAACTTATTTATTTTAATCTTTAAATAAAGCCTTACCACAGCGGCCAGTGTAATCGCTGAGTTCCAGCAATCATGTCAAATTAAGAAGATTATCATTTCTTGTAGTCAAAATGACTCATTTATCACATTTATAAGGTCAAAGTCCAAAATCAGTTCATTTAAGTCCCACAGTCAATCGTTTCACTGTTGAAAGCGATACAACTTAGTAATATCGGAAAAAAATCACTAAATACATGTTGGTACGAATGTGTGACGCAACCGTTGTAACTCAAACGGATTGACACCGTTAGAAAATCAATGAAATTTAGTTTTAGAAACTGTCTCTCTTTCTTCAGGGCGCGATAACGGCTAGGATTGGTCCCACAGTAAAAAATGACTTATTTATCTTAATTTTTAAATAAAGCCTTACCACAGCGCCCAGTGAAATCGCTGAGTTTCATCAATCATGTCAATTTAAGAAGAATGTCATTTCTTGTAGTCAAAATGACTCATTTATCACATTTATAAGGTCAAAGTCTAAAATCAGTTCAACTAAGTCCCACAGTCAATCGTTTCACTGTTGAAAGCGATACAACTTAGTAATATCGGAAGAAAATCACTAAATACATGTTGGTACGATTATGTGACGCAACCGTTGTAACTCAAACGGATTGACACCGTTAGAAAGTCAATGAAATGTAGTTTTTGAGAATGTCTTTATTTCTTCAGCGCATGGTAACGGCCAGGATTGGTCCCACAGTAAGAAAATCTTATTTATCTAACTTTTTAAATAAAGCGCTACCGCAGAGCCTAATGTAACCGCTGAATTCGAGCAATCATGTCAAATTAAGGAGAATGTTATTTCTTCTAGTCAGTATGGTTCATTTATTACATTTATAGGGTCAAAGTCCAAAATCAGTTTAATTAAGTCCCATAGTCAATCGTTTCTCTCTTGAAAGCGATACAACTTAGTAATATCGGAAGAAAATCACTAAATACATGCTGGTACGATTATGTGATGCAACCGTTCTAACTCAAACGGATTGACACCGTTAGAAAGTCAATGAAATGTAGTTTTTGAAACTGTCTCTATTTCTTCAGCGCGCGATAACGGCTAGGATTGGTCCCACAGTACAAAATGACTTATTTATCTTAATTTTTAAATAACGCGTTACCACAGCGACCAGTGTAATCGCTGAGTTCCAGCAATCATGTCAAACTAAGAAGAATGCCATTTCTTGTAGTCAAAAAGACTCATTTATCACATTTATAAGGTCAAAGTCCAAAATCAGTTCAACTAAGTCCCACAGTCAATCGTTCCACTGTTGAAAGCGATACAACTTAGTAATATCGGGAAAATATCACTAAATACATGTTGGTACGAATGTGTGACGCAACCGTTGTAACTGAAACGGATTGACACCGTTAGAAAGTCAATGAAATGTACTTTTTAGAGCTGCCTCTACTTCTTCAGCGCAAACTAACGGCTAGGATTGGTCCCACAGTAAAAAATGACTTATTCATCTTAATTTTTAAATAAAGCGCTACCACAGCGCCCAGTGTAATGGCTGAGTTCCAGCAATCATGTCAAATTAAGAAGAATATCATTTCTTGTAGTCAAAATGACTCATTTATCACATTTATAAGGTCAAAGTCCAAAATCAGTTCAATTAAGTCCGACAGTCAATCGTTTCACTGTTGAAAGCGATACAACTTAGTAATACCGGAAAAAAATCACTAAATACATGTTGGTACGAATGTGTGACGCAACCGTTGTAACTCAAACGGATTGACACCGTTAGAAAGTCAATGAAATGTACTTTTTAGAGCTGTCTCTACTTCTTCAGCGCAAACTAACGGCTAGGATTGGTCCCACAGTAAAAAATGACTTATTCATCTTAATTTTTAAATAAAGCGCTACCACAGCGCCCAGTGTAATGGCTGAGTTCCGGCAATCATGTCAATTTAAGAAGAATATCATTTCTTGTAGTCAAAATGACTCATTTATCACATTTATAAAGTCAAAATCCAAAATCAGTTCAATTAAGTGCCACAGTCAATCGTTTTACTGTTGAAAGCGATACAACTTAGTAATATCGAAAGAAAATCACTAAATACATGTTGGTACGATTATGTGACGCAACCGTTGTAAGTCAAACGGATTGACACCGTTAGAAAGTCAATGAAATGTGGTTTTTGAAACTGTCTCTATTTCTTCAGCGCGCTATAACGGCTAGAATTGGTCCCAGAGTACAAAATGACTTATTTATCTTAATTTTTAAATAAAGCGTTACCACAGCGCCCAGTGTAATCGGTGAGTTCCATCAATCATGTCAAACTAAGAAGAATGTCATTTCTTGTAGTCAAAATGTCTCATTTATCACATTTATAAGGTCAAAGTCTAAAATCAGTTCAACTAAGTCCCACAGTCCATCGTTTCACTGTTGAAAGCGATACAACTTAGTATTATCGGAAGGAAATCACTAAATACATGTTGGTACAAATATGTGACGCAACCGTTTTAACTCAAACGGATTGACACCATTAGAAAGTCAATGAAATTTAGTTTTTAAAACTGTCTCTATTTCTTCAGCGCGCGATAACGGCTAGGATTAGTCCCACATTAAAAAAAGACTTATTTATCCTAATTTTTAAATAAAGCGCTACCACAGCGCCCAGTGTAATCGCTGACTTCCAGCAATCATGTCAAATTAAGAAGAATGTTATTTCTTGGCGTCCAATTGTCTCACTTATAACATTTATAAGGTCAAAGTCCAAAATCAGTTCATTTAAGTCGCACAGGCAAACGTTTCACAGTTATAAGCGATACAACTTAGTAATATCGGAAGGAAATCACTAAATACATGTTGGTACGAATATGTGACCCAACCGTTGTAACTCAAACGGATTGACACCGTTAGAAAGTCAATGAAATGTAGTTTTTGAAACTGTCTCTACTTCTTCAGCGCGCGATAACGGCTAGGATTGTTTCCACAGTAATAAATAACTTATTTTTCTTAACTTTTAAACAAAGCGCTACCACAGCGCCCAGTGTAATTGCTGAGTTCCAGCAATCATGTCAAATTAAGAAGAATATTATTTCTTGTAGTCAAAATGACTCATTTATCACATTTATAAGGTCAAAGTCCAAAATCAGTTCAATTAGGTCCCACAGTCAATCGTTTCACTGTTGAAAGCGATACAACTTAGTAATATCGGAAAAAAATCACTAAATCCATGTTGGTACTTATGTGTGACGCAACCGTTGTAACTCAAACGGATTGACACCATTAGAAAATCAATGAAATTTAGTTTTAGAATCTGTCTCTATTTCTTAAGCGCGCGATAACGGCTAGGATTAGTCCCACAATAAAAAATGACTTATTTATCTTAATTTTTAAATAAAGCCTTACCACAGCGCCCAGTGTAATCGCTGAGTTCCAGCAATCATGTCAAATTAAGAAGAATATCATTTCTTGTAGTCAAAATGACTCATTTATCACATATATAAGGTCAAAGTCCAAAATCAGTTCAATTAAGTCCCACAGTCAATCGTTTTACTGTTGAAAGCGATACAACTTAGTAATATCGGAAAAAAATCACTAAATACATGTTGGTACGAATGTGTGACGCAACCGTTGTAACTCAAACGGATTGACACCGTTAGAAAATCAATGAAATTTAGTTTTAGAATCTGTCTCTATTTCTTCAGCGCGCGATAACGGCTAGGATTGGTCCCACAGTAAAAAATGACTTATTTATCTTAATTTTTAAATAAAGCCTTACCACAGCGCCCAGTGTAATCGCTGAGTTCCAGCAATCATGTCAAATTAAGAAGAATATCATTTCTTGTAGTCAAAATGACACATTTATCACATTTATAAGGTCAAAGTCCAAAATCAGTTCAACTAAGTCCCACAGTCAATCGTTCCACTGTTGAAAGCGATACAACTTAGTAATATCGGGAAAATATCACTAAATACATGTTGGTACGAATGTGTGACGCAACCGTTGTAACTGAAACGGATTGACACCGTTAGAAAGTCAATGAAATGTACTTTTTAGAGCTGTGTCTACTTCTTCAGCGCAAACTAACGGCTAGGATTGGTCCCACAGTAAAAAATGACTTATTCATCTTAATTTTTAAATAAAGCGCTACCACAGCGCCCAGTGTAATGGCTGAGTTCCAGCAATCATGTCAAATTAAGAAGAATATCATTTCTTGTAGTCAAAATGACTCATTTATCACATTTATAAGGTCAAAGTCCAAAATCAGTTCAATTAAGTCCGACAGTCAATCGTTTCACTGTTGAAAGCGATACAACTTAGTAATACCGGAAAAAAATCACTAAATACATGTTGGTACGAATGTGTGACGCAACCGTTGTAACTCAAACGGATTGACACCGTTAGAAAGTCAATGAAATGTACTTTTTAGAGCTGTCTCTACTTCTTCAGCGCAAACTAACGGCTA
This sequence comes from Hydractinia symbiolongicarpus, assembly GCF_029227915.1. Taxonomy (NCBI): domain Eukaryota; kingdom Metazoa; phylum Cnidaria; class Hydrozoa; order Anthoathecata; family Hydractiniidae; genus Hydractinia; species Hydractinia symbiolongicarpus. The sequence goes on from NC_079877.1 coordinate 34,463,364, forward strand.
GGATTGGTCCCACAGTAAAAAATGACTTATTCATCTTAATTTTTAAATAAAGCGCTACCACAGCGCCCAGTGTAATGGCTGAGTTCCGGCAATCATGTCAATTTAAGAAGAATATCATTTCTTGTAGTCAAAATGACTCATTTATCACATTTATAAAGTCAAAATCCAAAATCAGTTCAATTAAGTGCAACAGTCAATCGTTTTACTGTTGAAAGCGATACAACTTAGTAATATCGAAAGAAAATCACTAAATACATGTTGGTACGAATATGTGACGCAACCGTTGTAAGTCAAACGGATTGACACCGTTAGAAAGTCAATGAAATGTGGTTTTTGAAACTGTCTCTATTTCTTCAGCGCGCTATAACGGCTAGAATTGGTCCCAGAGTACAAAATGACTTATTTATCTTAATTTTTAAATAAAGCGTTACCACAGCGCCCAGTGTAATCGGTGAGTTTCATCAATCATGTCAAATTAAGAAGAATGTTATTTCTTCTAGTCAAAATGTCTCATTTATCACATTTATAAGGTCAAAGTCTAAAATCAGTTCAACTAAGTCCCACAGTCAATCGTTTCACTGTTGAAAGCGATACAACTTAGTATTATCGGAAGGAAATCACTAAATACATGTTGGTACGAATATGTGACGCAACCGTTGTAACTCAAACGGATTGACACCGTTAGAAAGTCAATGAAATGTAGTTTTTGAGAATGTCTTTATTTCTTCAGCGCATGGTAACGGCCAGGATTGGTCCCACAGTAAGAAAATCTTATTTATCTAACTTTTTAAATAAAGCGTTACCACAGCGCCCAGTGTAATCGGTGAGTTCCATCAATCATGTCAAACTAAGAAGAATGTCATTTCTTGTAGTCAAAATGTCTCATTTATCACATTTATAAGGTCAAAGTCTAAAATCAGTTCAACTAAGTCCCACAGTCCATCGTTTCACTGTTGAAAGCGATACAACTTAGTATTATCGGAAGGAAATCACTAAATACATGTTGGTACAAATATGTGACGCAACCGTTTTAACTCAAACGGATTGACACCATTAGAAAGTCAATGAAATTTAGTTTTTAAAACTGTCTCTATTTCTTCAGCGCGCGATAACGGCTAGGATTAGTCCCACATTAAAAAAAGACTTATTTATCCTAATTTTTAAATAAAGCGCTACCACAGCGCCCAGTGTAATCGCTGACTTCCAGCAATCATGTCAAATTAAGAAGAATGTTATTTCTTGGCGTCCAATTGTCTCACTTATAACATTTATAAGGTCAAAGTCCAAAATCAGTTCATTTAAGTCGCACAGGCAAACGTTTCACAGTTATAAGCGATACAACTTAGTAATATCGGAAGGAAATCACTAAATACATGTTGGTACGAATATGTGACCCAACCGTTGTAACTCAAACGGATTGACACCGTTAGAAAGTCAATGAAATGTAGTTTTTGAAACTGTCTCTACTTCTTCAGCGCGCGATAACGGCTAGGATTGTTTCCACAGTAATAAATAACTTATTTTTCTTAACTTTTAAACAAAGCGCTACCACAGCGCCCAGTGTAATTGCTGAGTTCCAGCAATCATGTCAAATTAAGAAGAATATTATTTCTTGTAGTCAAAATGACTCATTTATCACATTTATAAGGTCAAAGTCCAAAATCAGTTCAATTAGGTCCCACAGTCAATCGTTTCACTGTTGAAAGCGATACAACTTAGTAATATCGGAAAAAAATCACTAAATCCATGTTGGTACTTATGTGTGACGCAACCGTTGTAACTCAAACGGATTGACACCATTAGAAAATCAATGAAATTTAGTTTTAGAATCTGTCTCTATTTCTTAAGCGCGCGATAACGGCTAGGATTAGTCCCACAATAAAAAATGACTTATTTATCTTAATTTTTAAATAAAGCCTTACCACAGCGCCCAGTGTAATCGCTGAGTTCCAGCAATCATGTCAAATTAAGAAGAATATCATTTCTTGTAGTCAAAATGACACATTTATCACATTTATAAGGTCAAAGTCCAAAATCAGTTCAATTAAGTCCCACAGTCAATCGTTTCACTGTTGAAAGCGATACAACTTAGTAATATCGGAAGAAAATCTTTAAATACATGTTGGTACGATTATGTGACGCAACTGTTGTAAGTCAAACGGATTGACACCGTTAGAAAGTCAATGAAATGTAGTTTTTCAAACTGTCTCTATTTCTTCGGCGCGCGATAACGGCTAGGATTGGTCCCACAGTACAAAATGACTTATTTATCTTAATTTTTAAATAAAGCATTACCACAGCGCCCAGTGTAATCGGTGAGTTCCATCAATCATGTCAAATTAAGGAGAATGTTATTTCTTCTTGTCAAGATGGCTCATTCATTACATTTATAAGGTCAAAGTCCAAAATCAGTTCAATTAAGTCCCACAGTCAATCGTTTCTCTGTTGAAAGCGATACAACTTAGTAATATCGGAAGAAAATCACTAAATACATGTTGGTACGATTATGTGACGCAACCGTTCTAACTCAAACGGATTGACACCGTTAGAAAGTCAATGAAATGGAGTTTTTGAAACTGTCTCTATATCTTCAGCGCGCGCTAACGTCTAGGATTGGTCCCACAGTAAAAATGACTTATTTATCTAAATTTTTAAATGAATCGCTACCACAGGGTCCAGTGTAATCGCTAAGTTCCAGCAATCATGTCAAATTAAGAAGAATATCATTTCTTGTAGTCAAAATGACTCAATTATCACATTTATAAGGTCAAAGTCCAAAATCAGTTCAATTAAGTCCCACAGTCAATCGTTTCACTGTTGAAAGCGATACAACTTAGTAATATCGGAAAAAAATCACTAAATACATGTTGGTACGAATGTGTGACGCAACTGTTGTAACTCAAACGGATTGACACCGTTAGAAAATCAATGAAATTTAGTTTTAGAAACTGTCTCTATTTCGTCAGCGCGCGATAACGGCTAGGATTGGTCCCACAGTAAAAAATGACTTATTTATCTTAATTTTTAAACAAAGCCTTACCACAGAGCCCAGTGAAATCGCTGAGTTCCAGCAATCATGTCAAATTAAGAAGAATATCATTTCTTGTAGTCAAAATGACTCATTTATCACATTTATAAGTTCAAAATCCAAAATCAGTTCAATTAAGTCCCACAGTCAATCGTTTCACTGTTGAAAGCGATACAACTTAGTAATATCGGAAGAAAATCACTAAATACATGTTGGTACGATTATGTGACGCAACCGTTGTAAGTCAAACGGATGGACACCGTTAGAAAGTCAATGAAATGTTGTTTTTGAAACTGTCTCAATTTCTTCAGCGCGCGATAACGGTTAGGATTGGTCCCACAGTACAAAATGACTTATTTATCTTAATTTTTAAGTAAAGCGTTACCACAGCGCCCAGTGTAATCGGTGAGTTTCATCAATCATGTCAACTTAAGAAAAATATCATTTCTTGTAGTCAAAATGACTCATTTATCACATTTATAAGGTCAAAATCCAAAATCAGTTCAATTAAGCCCCACAGTAAATCGTTTCACTGTTGAAAGCGATACAACTTAGTAATATCGGAAGAAAATCACTAAATACATGTTGGTACGATTATGTGACGCAACCGTTGTAAGTCAAACGGATTGACACCGTTAGAAAGTCAATGAAATGGAGTTTTTGAAACTGTCTCTATATCTTCAGCGCGCGCTAACGTCTAGGATTGGTCCCACAGTAAAAATGACTTATTTATCTAAATTTTTAAATGAATCGCTACCACAGGGTCCAGTGTAATCCCTGAGTTCCAGCAATCATGTCAAATTAAGAAGAATATCATTTCTTGTAGTCAAAATGACTCATTTATCACATTTATAAGGTCGAAGTCCAAAATCAGTTCAATTAAGTCCCACAGTCAATCGTTTCACTGTTGAAAGCGATACAACTTAGTAATATCGGAAAAAAATCACTAAATACATGTTGGTACGAATATGTGACGCAACCGTTGTAACTCAAACGGATTGACACCGTTAGAAAATCAATGAAATTTAGTTTTAGAAACTGTCTCTATTTTTTCAACGCGCGATAACGGCTAGGATTGGTCCCACAATAAAAATTGACTTATTTATCTTAATTTTTAAATAAAGCCTTACCACAGCGCCCAGTGTAATCTCTGAGTTCCAGCAATCATGTCAAATTAAGAAGAATATCATTTCTTGTAGTCAAAATGACTCATTTATCACATTTATAAGGTCAAAATCCAAAATCAGTTCAATTAAGTCCCACAGTCAATCGTTTCACTGTTGAAAGCGATACAACTTAGTAATATCGGAAAAAAATCACTAAATACATGTTGGTACGAATGTGTGACGCAACCGTTGTAACTCAAACGGATTGACACCGTTAGAAAATCAATGAAATTTAGTTTCAGAAACTGTCTCTATTTTGTCAGCGCGCGATAACGGCTAGGATTGGTCCCGCAGTAAAAAATGACTTATTTATCTTAATTTTTAAACAAAGCCTTACCACAGAGCCCAGTAAAATCGCTGAGTTCCAGCAATCATGTCAAATTAAGAAGAATATCATTTCTTGTAGTCAAAATGACTCATTTATCACATTTATAAGGTCAAAATCCAAAATCAGTTCAAATAAGTCCCACAGTCAATCGTTTCACTGTTGAAAGCGATACAACTTAGTAATATCGGAAGAAAATCACTAAATACATGTTGGTACGATTATGTGACGCAACCGTTGTAAGTCAAACGGATTGACACCGTTAGAAAGTCAATGAAATGTTGTTTTTGAAACTGTCTCTATTTCTTCAGCGCGCGATAACGGCTAGGATTGGTCCCACAGTACAAAATGACTTATTTATCTTAATTTTTAAGTAAAGCGTTACCACAGCGCCCAGTGTAATCGGTGAGTTTCATCAATCATGTCAACTTAAGAAGAATATCATTTCTTGTAGTCAAAATGACTCATTTATCACATTTATAAGGTCAAAGTCCAAAATCAGTTCAATTAAGTCCCACAGTCAATCGTTTCACTGTTGAAAACGATACAACTTAGTAATATCGGAAAAAAATCACTAAATACATGTTGGTACGAATGTGTGACGCAACCGTTGTAACTCAAACGGATTGACACCGTTAGAAAATCAATGAAATTTAGTTTTAGAAACTGTCTCTATTTCTTCAGCGCGCGATAACGGCTAGGATTGGTCCCACAGTAAAAATGACTTATTTATCTTAATTTTTAAATAAAGCCTTACCACAGCGCCCAGTGAAATCGCTGAGTTCCAGCAATCGTTTCAAATTAAGAAGAATATCATTTCTTGTAGTCAAAATGACTCATGTATCACATTTATAAGGTCAAAATCCAAAATCAGTTCAATTAAGTCCCACAGTCAATCGTTTCACTGTTGAAAGCGATACAACTTAGTAATATCGGACGAAAATCACTAAATACATGTTGGTACGATTATGTGACGCAACCGTTGTAAGTCAAACGGATTGACACCGTTAGAAAGTCAATGAAATGGAGTTTTTGAAACTGTCTCTATATCTTCAGCGCGCGATAACGGCTAGGATTGGTCCCACAGTACAAAATGACTTATTTATCTAATTTTTTAAATGAATCGCTACCACAGGGTCCAGTGTATACGCTTAGTTCCACCAATCATGTCAAATTAAGAAGAATGGTATTTCTTCTTGTCAAGATGGCTCATTTATTACATTTATAAGGTCAAAGTCCAAAATCAGTTCAATTAAGTCCCACAGTCAAACGTTTCTCTGTTGAAAGCGATACAACTTAGTAATATCGGAAGAAAATCACTAAATACATGTTGGTACGATTATGTGACGCAACCGTTGTAAGTCAAACGGATTGACACCGTTAGAAAGTCAATGAAATGGAGTTTTTGAAACTGTCTCTATATCTTCAGCGCGCGCTAACGGCTAGGATTGGTCCCACAGTACAAAATGCCTTATTTATCTAAATTTTTAAATAAAGCGTTACCACAGCGCCCAGTGTAATCGGTGAGTTCCATCAATCAAGTCAAACTAAGAAGAATGTCATTTCTTGTAGTCAAAATGACTCATTTATCACATTTATAAGGTCAAAGTCCAAAATCAGTTCAATTAAGTCCCACAGTCAATCGTTTCACTGTTGAAAGCGATACAACTTAGTAATATCGGAAAAAAATCACTAAATACATGTTGGTACAAATGTGTGACGCAACCGTTGTAACTCAAACGGATTGACACCGTTAGAAAATCAATGAAATTTAGTTTTAGAAACTGTCTCTATTTCTTCAGCGCGCGATAACGGCTAGGATTGGTCCCACAGTAAAAAATGACTTATTTATCTTAATTTTTAAATAAAGCCTTACCACAGCGCCCAGTGAAATCGCTGAGTTCCAGCAATCATGTCAAATTAAGAAGAATATCATTTCTTGTAGTCAAAATGACTCATGTATCACATTTATAAGGTCAAAATCCAAAATCAGTTCAATTAAGTCCCACAGTCAATCGTTTCACTGTTGAAAGCGATACAACTTAGTAATATCGGACGAAAATCACTAAATACATGTTGGTACGATTATGTGACGCAACCGTTATAAGTTAAACGGATTGACACCGTTAGAAAGTCAATGAAATGTTGTTTTTGAAACTGTCTCTATTTCTTCAGCGCGCGATAACGGCTAGGATTGGTCCCACAGTACAAAATGACTTATTTATCTTAATTTTTAAGTAAAGCGTTACCACAGCGCCCAGTGTAATCGGTGAGTTTCATCAATCATGTCAACTTAAGAAGAATATCATTTCTTGTAGTCAAAATGACTCATTTATCACATTTATAAGGTCGAAGTCCAAAATCAGTTCAATTAAGTCCCACAGTCAATCGTTTCACTGTTGAAAGCGATACAACTTAGTAATATCGGAAAAAAATCACTAAATACATGTTGGTACGAATATGTGACGCAACCGTTGTAACTCAAACGGATTGACACCGTTAGAAAATCAATGAAATTTAGTTTTAGAAACTGTCTCTATTTCTTCAACGCGCGATAACGGCTAGGATTGGTCCCACAATAAAAATTGACTTATTTATCTTAATTTTTAAATAAAGCCTTACCACAGCGCCCAGTGTAATCTCTGAGTTCCAGCAATCATGTCAAATTAAGAAGAATATCATTTCTTGTAGTCAAAATGACTCATTTATCACATTTATAATGTCAAAATCCAAAATCAGTTCAATTAAGTCCCACAGTCAATCGTTTCACTGTTGAAAGCGATACAACTTAGTAATATCGGAAAAAAATCACTAAATACATGTTGGTACGAATGTGTGACGCAACCGTTGTAACTCAAACGGATTGACACCGTTAGAAAATCAATGAAATTTAGTTTTAGAAACTGTCTCTATTTTGTCAGCGCGCGATAACGGCTAGGATTGGTCCCGCAGTAAAAAATGACTTATTTATCTTAATTTTTAAACAAAGCCTTACCACAGAGCCCAGTGAAATCGCTGAGTTCCAGCAATGATGTCAAATTAAGAAGAATATCATTTCTTGTAGTCAAAATGACTCATTTATCACATTTATAAGGTCAAAATCCAAAATCAGTTCAATTAAGTCCCACAGTCAATCGTTTCACTGTTGAAAGCGATACAACTTAGTAATATCGAAAGAAAATCACTAAATACATGTTGGTACGATTATGTGACGCAACCGTTGTAAGTCAAACGGATTGACACCGTTAGAAAGTCAATGAAATGTTGTTTTTGAAACTGTCTCTATTTCTTCAGCGCGCGATAACGGCTAGGATTGGTCCCACAGTACAAAATGACTTATTTATCTTAATTTTTAAGTAAAGCGTTACCACAGCGCCCAGTGTAATTGGTGAGTTTCATCAATCATGTCAACTTAAGAAGAATATCATTTCTTGTAGTCAAAATGACTCATTTATCACATTTATAAGGTCAAAGTCCAAAATCAGTTCAATTAAGTCCCACAGTCAATCGTTTCACTGTTGAAAGCGATACAACTTAGTAATATCGGAAAAAAATCACTAAATACATGTTGGTACGAATGTGTGACGCAACCGTTGTAACTCAAACGGATTTACACCGTTAGAAAATCAATGAAATTTAGTTTTAGAAACTGTCTCTATTTCTTCAGCGCGCGATAACGGCTAGGATTGGTCCCACAGTAAAAAATGACTTAATTATCTTAATTTTTAAATAAAGCCTTACCACAGCGCCCAGTGAAATCGCTGAGTTCCAGCAGTCGTGTCAAATTAAGAAGAATATCATTTCTTGTAGTCAAAATGACTCATGTATCACATTTATAAGGTCAAAATCCAAAATCAGTTCAATTAAGTCCCACAGTCAATCGTTTCACTGTTGAAAGCGATACAACTTAGTAATATCGGACGAAAATCACTAAATACATGTTGGTACGATTATGTGACGCAACCGTTGTAAGTCAAACGGATTGACACCGTTAGAAAGTCAATGAAATGGAGTTTTTGAAACTGTCTCTATATCTTCAGCGCGCGCTAACGTGTAGGATTGGTCCCACAGTAAAAATGACTTATTTATCTAAATTTTTAAATGAATCGCTACCACAGGGTCCAGTGTATACGCTTAGTTCCACCAATCATGTCAAATTAAGAAGAATGGTATTTCTTGGTGTCCAATTGTCTCACTTATAACATATATAAGGTCAAAGTTCAAAATCAGTTCAATTAAATCGCACAGTCAAACGTTTCACAGTTAAAAGCGATGCAACCTAGTAATATCCGAATACTTTCGCTAAATACATGTTGGTACGAATATGTGACGCAACTGTTGTAACTCAAACGGAATTATACCGCCAAGAAATCAATGAAATGTAGTTTTTGAGAATGTCTTTATTTCTTCAGCGCGCGATAACGGCTAGGATTGGTCCCACAGTACAAAATGCCTTATTTATCTAAATTTTTAAATAAAGCGTTACCACAGCGCCCAGTGTAATCGGTGAGTTCCATCAATCAAGTCAAACTAAGAAGAATGTCATTTCTTGTAGTCAAAATGACTCATTTATCACATTTATAAGGTCAAAGTCCAAAATCAGTTCAATTAAGTCCCACAGTCAATCGTTTCACTGTTGAAAGCGATACAACTTAGTAATATCGGAAAAAAATCACTAAATACATGTTGGTACAAATGTGTGACGCAACCGTTGTAACTCAAACGGATTGACACCGTTAGAAAATCAATGAAATTTAGTTTTAGAAACTGTCTCTATTTCTTCAGCGCGCGATAACGGCTAGGATTGGTCCCACAGTAAAAAATGACTTATTTATCTAAATTTTTAAATGAATCGCTACCACAGGGTCCAGTGTATACGCTTAGTTCCACCAATCATGTCAAATTAAGAAGAATGGTATTTCTTGGTGTCCAATTGTCTCACTTATAACATATATAAGGTCAAAGTTCAAAATCAGTTCAATTAAATCGCACAGTCAAACGTTTCACAGTTAAAAGCGATGCAACCTAGTAATATCCGAATACTTTCGCTAAATACATGTTGGTACGAATATGTGACGCAACTGTTGTAACTCAAACGGAATTATACCGCCAAGAAATCAATGAAATGTAGTTTTTGAGAATGTCTTTATTTCTTCAGCGCGAGATAACGGCTAGGATTGGTCCCACAGTACAAAATGCCTTATTTATCTAAATTTTTAAATAAAGCGTTACCACAGCGCCCAGTGTAATCGGTGAGTTCCATCAATCAAGTCAAACTAAGAAGAATGTCATTTCTTGTAGTCAAAATGACTCATTTATCACATTTATAAGGTCAAAGTCCAAAATCAGTTCAATTAAGTCCCACAGTCAATCGTTTCACTGTTGAAAGCGATACAACTTAGTAATATCGGAAAAAAATCACTAAATACATGTTGGTACAAATGTGTGACGCAACCGTTGTAACTCAAACGGATTGACACCGTTAGAAAATCAATGAAATTTAGTTTTAGAAACTGTCTCTATTTCTTCAGCGCGCGATAACGGCTAGGATTGGTCCCACAGTAAAAAATGACTTATTTATCTAAATTTTTAAATGAATCGCTACCACAGGGTCCAGTGTATACGCTTAGTTCCACCAATCATGTCAAATTAAGAAGAATGGTATTTCTTGGTGTCCAATTGTCTCACTTATAACATATATAAGGTCAAAGTTCAAAATCAGTTCAATTAAATCGCACAGTCAAACGTTTCACAGTTAAAAGCGATGCAACCTAGTAATATCCGAATACTTTCGCTAAATACATGTTGGTACGAATATGTGACGCAACTGTTGTAACTCAAACGGAATTATACCGCCAAGAAATCAATGAAATGTAGTTTTTGAGAATGTCTTTATTTCTTCAGCGCGAGATAACGGCTAGGATTGGTCCCACAGTACAAAATGCCTTATTTATCTAAATTTTTAAATAAAGCGTTACCACAGCGCCCAGTGTAATCGGTGAGTTCCATCAATCAAGTCAAACTAAGAAGAATGTCATTTCTTGTAGTCAAAATGACTCATTTATCACATTTATAAGGTCAAAGTCCAAAATCAGTTCAATTAAGTCCCACAGTCAATCGTTTCACTGTTGAAAGCGATACAACTTAGTAATATCGGAAAAAAATCACTAAATACATGTTGGTACAAATGTGTGACGCAACCGTTGTAACTCAAACGGATTGACACCGTTAGAAAATCAATGAAATTTAGTTTTAGAAACTGTCTCTATTTCTTCAGCGCGCGATAACGGCTAGGATTGGTCCCACAGTAACAAATGACTTATTTATCTTAATTTTTAAATAAAGCCTTACCACAGCGCCCAGTGAAATCGCTGAGTTCCAGCAATCATGTCAAATTAAGAAGAATTTCATTTCTTGTAGTCAAAATGACTCATGTATCACATTTATAAGGTCAAAATCCAAAATCAGTTCAATTAAGTCCCACAGTCAATCGTTTCACTGTTGAAAGCGATACAACTTAGTAATATCGGACGAAAATCACTAAATACATGTTGGTACGATTATGTGACGCAACCGTTGTAAGTCAAACGGATTGACACCGTTAGAAAGTCAATGAAATGTTGTTTTTGAAACTGTCTCTATTTCTTCAGCGCGCGATAACGGCTAGGATTGGTCCCACAGTACAAAATGACTTATTTATCTAATTTTTTAAATGAATCGCTACCACAGGGTCCAGTGTATACGCTTAGTTCCACCAATCATGTCAAATTAATTAGAATGGTATTTCTTGGTGTCCAATTGTCTCACTTATAACATATATAAGGTCAAAGTTCAAAATCAGTTCAATTAAGTCGCACAGTCAAACGTTTCACAGTTAAAAGCGATGCAACCTAGTAATATCCGAATACTTTCGCTAAATACATGTTGGTACGAATATGTGACGCAACTGTTGTAACTCAAACGGAATTATACCGCCAAGAAATCAATGAAATGTAGTTTTTGAGAATGTCTTTATTTCTTCAGCGCGCGATAACGGCTAGGATTGGTCCCACAGTACAAAATGACTTATTTATCTAAATTTTTAAATAAAGCGTTACCACAGCGCCCAGTGTAATCGGTGAGTTCCATCAATCAAGTCAAACTAAGAAGAATGTCATTTCTTGTAGTCAAAATGACTCATTTATCACATTTATAAGGTCAAAGTCCAAAATCAGTTCAATTAAGTCCCACAGTCAATCGTTTCACTGTTGAAAGCGATACAACTTAGTAATATCGGAAAAAAATCACTAAATACATGTTGGTACGAATATGTGACGCAACCGTTGTAACTCAAACGGATTGACACCGTTAGAAAATCAATGAAATTTAGTTTTAGAAACTGTCTCTATTTCTTCAACGCGCGATAACGGCTAGGATTGGTCCCACAATAAAAATTGACTTATTTATCTTAATTTTTAAATAAAGCCTTACCACAGCGCCCAGTGTAATCTCTGAGTTCCAGCAATCATGTCAAATTAAGAAGAATATCATTTCTTGTAGTCAAAATGACTCATGTATCACATTTATAAGGTCAAAATCCAAAATCAGTTCAATTAAGTCCCACAGTCAATCGTTTCACTGTTGAAAGCGATACAACTTAGTAATATCGGACGAAAATCACTAAATACATGTTGGTACGATTATGTGACGCAACCGTTGTAAGTCAAACGGATTGACACCGTTAGAAAGTCAATGAAATGGAGTTTTTGAAACTGTCTCTATATCTTCAGCGCGCGCTAACGTGTAGGATTGGTCCCACAGTAAAAATGACTTATTTATCTAAATTTTTAAATGAATCGCTACCACAGGGTCCAGTGTATACGCTTAGTTCCACCAATCATGTCAAATTAAGAAGAATGGTATTTCTTGGTGTCCAATTGTCTCACTTATAACATATATAAGGTCAAAGTTCAAAATCAGTTCAATTAAGTCGCACAGTCAAACGTTTCACAGTTAAAAGCGATGCAACCTAGTAATATCCGAATACTTTCGCTAAATACATGTTGGTACGAATATGTGACGCAACTGTTGTAACTCAAACGGAATTATACCGCCAAGAAATCAATGAAATGTAGTTTTTGAGAATGTCTTTATTTCTTCAGCGCGCGATAACGGCTAGGATTGGTCCCACAGTACAAAATGCCTTATTTATCTAAATTTTTAAATAAAGCGTTACCACAGCGCCCAGTGTAATCGGTGAGTTCCATCAATCAAGTCAAACTAAGAAGAATGTCATTTCTTGTAGTCAAAATGACTCATTTATCACATTTATAAGGTCAAAGTCCAAAATCAGTTCAATTAAGTCCCACAGTCAATCGTTTCACTGTTGAAAGCGATACAACTTAGTAATATCGGAAAAAAATCACTAAATACATGTTGGTACAAATGTGTGACGCAACCGTTGTAACTCAAACGGATTGACACCGTTAGAAAATCAATGAAATTTAGTTTTAGAAACTGTCTCTATTTCTTCAGCGCGCGATAACGGCTAGGATTGGTCTCACAGTAAAAAATGACTTATTTATCTTAATTTTTAAATAAAGCCTTACCACAGCGCCCAGTGAAATCGCTGAGTTCCAGCAATCATGTCAAATTAAGAAGAATTTCATTTCTTGTAGTCAAAATGACTCATGTATCACATTTATAAGGTCAAAATCCAAAATCAGTTCAATTAAGTCCCACAGTCAATCGTTTCACTGTTGAAAGCGATACAACTTAGTAATATCGGACGAAAATCACTAAATACATGTTGGTACGATTATGTGACGCACCTGATATAAGTCAAACGGATTGACACCGTTAGAAAGTCAATGAAATGTTGTTTTTGAAACTGTCTCTATTTCTTCAGCGCGCGATAACGGCTAGGATTGGTCCCACAGTACAAAATGACTTATTTATCTAATTTTTTAAATGAATCGCTACCACAGGGTCCAGTGTATACGCTTAGTTCCACCAATCATGTCAAATTAAGAAGAATGGTATTTCTTGGTGTCCAATTGTCTCACTTATAACATATATAAGGTCAAAGTTCAAAATCAGTTCAATTAAGTCGCACAGTCAAACGTTTCACAGTTAAAAGCGATGCAACCTAGTAATATCCGAATACTTTCGCTAAATACATGTTGGTACGAATATGTGACGCAACTGTTGTAACTCAAACGGAATTATACCGCCAAGAAATCAATGAAATGTAGTTTTTGAGAATGTCTTTATTTCTTCAGCGCGCGATAACGGCTAGGATTGGTCCCACAGTACAAAATGACTTATTTATCTAAATTTTTAAATAAAGCGTTACCACAGCGCCCAGTGTAATCGGTGAGTTCCATCAATCAAGTCAAACTAAGAAGAATGTCATTTCTTGTAGTCAAAATGACTCATTTATCACATTTATAAGGTCAAAGTCCAAAATCAGTTCAATTAAGTCCCACAGTCAATCGTTTCACTGTTGAAAGCGATACAACTTAGTAATATCGAAAAAAAATCACTAAATACATGTTGGTACAAATGTGTGACGCAACCGTTGTAACTCAAACGGATTGACACCGTTAGAAAATCAATGAAATTTAGTTTTAGAAACTGTCTCTATTTCTTCAGCGCGCGATAACGGCTAGGATTGGTCCCACAGTAAAAAATGACTTATTTATCTTAATTTTTAAACAAAGCCTTACCACAGAGCCCAGTGAAATCGCTGAGTTCCAGCAATCATGTCAAATTAAGAAGAATATCATTTCTTGTAGTCAAAATGACTCATTTATCACATTTATAAGGTCAAAATCCAAAATCAGTTCAATAAAGTCCCACAGTCAATCGTTTCACTGTTGAAAGCGATACAACTTAGTAATATCGGAAGAAAATCACTAAATACATGTTGGTACGATTATGTGACGCAACCGTTGTAAGTCAAACGGATTGACACCGTTAGAAAGTCAATGAAATGTTGTTTTTGAAACTGTCTCTATTTCTTCAGCGCGCGATAACGGCTAGGATTGGTCCCACAGTACAAAATGACTTATTTATCTAAATTTTTAAATAAAGCGTTACCACAGCGCCCAGTGTAATCGGTGAGTTCCATCAATCAAGTCAAACTAAGAAGAATGTCATTTCTTGTAGTCAAAATGACTCATTTATCACATTTATAAGGTCAAAGTCCAAAATCAGTTCAATTAAGTCCCACAGTCAATCGTTTCACTGTTGAAAGCGATACAACTTAGTAATATCGGAGAAAAATCACTAAATACATGTTGGTACAAATGTGTGACGCAACCGTTGTAACTCAAACGGATTGACACCGTTAGAAAATCAATGAAATTTAGTTTTAGAAACTGTCTCTATTTCTTCAGCGCGCGATAACGGCTAGGATTGGTCCCACAGTAAAAAATGACTTATTTATCTTAATTTTTAAACAAAGCCTTACCACAGAGCCCAGTGAAATCGCTGAGTTCCAGCAATCATGTCAAATTAAGAAGAATATCATTTCTTGTAGTCAAAATGACTCATTTATCACATTTATAAGGTCAAAATCCAAAATCAGTTTAATTAAGCCCCACAGTCAATCGTTTCACTGTTGAAAGCGATACAACTTAGTAATATCGGAAGAAAATCACTAAATACATGTTGGTACGATTATGTGACGCAACCGTTGTAAGTCAAACGGATTGACACCGTTAGAAAGTCAATGAAATGTTGTTTTTGAAACTGTCTCTATTTCTTCAGCGCGCGATAACGGCTAGGATTGGTCCCACAGTACAAAATGACTTATTTATCTTAATTTTTAAGTAAAGCGTTACCACAGCGCCCAGTGTAATCGGTGGGTTTCATCAATCATGTCAAATTAAGAAAAATATCATTTCTTGTAGTCAAAATGATTCATTTATCACATTTATAAGGTCAAAGTCCAAAATCAGTTCAATTAAGTCCCACAGTCAGTCGTTTCACTGTTGAAAGCGATACAACTTAGTAATATCGGAAAAAAATCACTAAATACATGTTGGTACGAATGTGTGACGCAACCGTTGTAACTCAAACGGATTGACACCGTTAGAAAATCAATGAAATTTAGTTTTTGAAACTGTCTCTATTTCTTCAGCGCGCGATAACGGCTAGGATTGGTCCCACAGTAAAAAATGACTTATTTATCTTAATTTTTAAATAAAGCCTTACCACAGCGCCCAGTGAAATCGCTGAGTTCCAGCAATCATGTCAAATTAAGAAGAATATCATTTCTTGTAGTCAAAATGACTCATGTATCACATTTATAAGGTCAAAATCCAAAATCAGTTCAATTAAGTCCCACAGTCAATCGTTTCACTGTTGAAAGCGATACAACTTAGTAATATCGGACGAAAATCACTAAATACATGTTGGTACGATTATGTGACGCAACCGTTATAAGTCAAACGGATTGACACCGTTAGAAAGTCAATGAAATGTTGTTTTTGAAACTGTCTCTATTTCTTCAGCGCGCGATAACGGCTAGGATTGGTCCCACAGTACAAAATGACTTATTTATCTTAATTTTTAAATAAAGCGTTACCACAGCGCCTAGTATAATCGGTGAGTTTCATCAATCATGTCAAATTAAGGAGAATGTTATTTCTTCTAGTCAAAATGGCTCATTTATTACATTTATAAGGTCAAAGTCCAAAATCAGTTCAACTAAGTCCCACAGTCAATCGTTTCACTGTTGAAATCGATACAACTTAGTAATATCGGAAGAAAATCACTAAATACATGTTGGTACGATTATGTGACGCAACCGTTGTAAGTCAAACGGATTGACACCGTTAGAAAGTCAATGAAATGGAGTTTTTGAAACTGTCTCTATTTCTTCAGCGCGCGATAACGGCTAGGATTGGTCCCACAGTACAAAATGACTTATTTATCTCAATTTATAAATAAACCGTTACCACAGCGCCCAGTGTAATCGGTGAGTTCCATCAATCATGTCAAATTAAGGAAAATGTTATTTCTTCTAGTCAAAATGGCTCATTTATTACATTTATAAGGTCAAAGTCCAAAATCAATTCAATTAAGTCCCACAGTCAATCGTTTCTCTGTTGAAAGCTATACAACTTAGTAATATCGGAAGAAAATCACTAAATACATGTTGGTACGATTATGTGACGCAACCGTTCTAACTCAAACAGATTGACACCGTTAGAAAGTCAATGAAATGGAGTGTTTGAAACTATCTCTACATCTTCAGCGCGCGCTAACGGCTAGGATTGGTCCCACAATAAAAATGACTTATTTATCTAAATTTTTAAATGAATCGCTACCACATTGTCCAGTGTATACGCTTAGTTCCACCAATCATGTCAAATTAAGAAGAATGGTATTTCTTGGTGTCCAATTGTCTCACTTATAACATTTATAAGGTCAAAATTCAAAATCAGTTCAATTAAGTCGGACAGTCAAACGTTTCACAGTTAAAAGCGATGCAACCTAGTAATATCCGAATACTTTCGCTAAATACATGTTGGTACGAATATGTAACGCAACCGTTGTAACTCAAACGGAATTATACCGCCAAGAAATCAATGAAATGTAGTTTTTGAGAATGTCTTTATTTCTTCAGCGCATGGTAACGGCCAGGATTGGTCCCACAGTAAGAAAATCTTATTTATCTAAATTTTTAAATAAGCGCTACCGAAGAGCCTAATGTAACCGCTGAATTCCAGCAATCATGTCAAATTAAGACGAATGTTATTCCTTGGAGAACAATTGGCGCATTAATCACATTTATAAGGTCAAAGTCCAAAATCAGTTCAATTAAGACCCGCAGTCAATCGTTTCACAGTTAAAAGCGATGCAACCTAGTAATATCCGAATACTTTCGCTAAATACATGTTGGTACGAATATGTGACGCAACCGTTCTAACTCAAACGGAATTATACCGCCAAGAAATCAATGAAATGTAGTTTTTGAGAATTTCTTTATTTCTTCAGCGCATGGTAGCAGCCAGGATTGGTCCCACAGTAAGAAAATCTTATTTATCTAAATTTTTAAATAAAGCGCTACCGAAGAGCCTAATGTAACCGCTGAATTCCAGCAATCATGTCAAATTAAGAAGAATGTTATTCCTTGGAGAACAATTGGCGCATTAATCACATTTTTAAGATCGCAGTCCAGAATCAGTTGAAATAAGTCAGACGGTCAATCGTTTCACTGTTAAAAGCGATACAACTTAGTAATATCGGAAGGAAATCACTAAATACATGTTGGTACGAATATGTGACGCAACTGTTGTAACTCAAACGGATTGACCCCGTTAGAAAGTCAATGAAATGTAGTTTATGAAACTGTCTCTATTTCTTCAGCGCGCGATAACAGCTAGGATTGTTTCCACAGTACTAAATGACTTATTTATCTTAACTTTTAAACAAAGCGCTACCACAGCGCCCAGTGTAATCGCTGAGTTCCAGCAATCATGTCAAATTAAGAAGAATGATATTTCTTTTAGTCAAAATAGCTCATTTATTACATTTATAAGGTCAAAGTCCAAAATCAGTTCAATTAAGTCCCACAGTCAATCGTTTCGCTGTTGAAAGCGATACAACTTAGTAATATCGAAAGAAAATCACTAAATACATGATGGTACGATTATGTGACACAACCGTTGTAACTCAAACGCATTGACACCGTTAGAAAGTCAATGAAATGGAGTTTTTGAAACTGTCTCTATACCTTCAGCGCGCGCCAACGGCTAGATTGGACCCACAGTAAAAATGACTTATTTATTTAAATTTTTAAATGAATCGCTACAACAGGGTCCAGTGTAATCGCTGAGTTCCGACAATCATGTCAAATTAAGAAGAATGTTCTTCCTTGGAGTCCAATTGTCTCATTTATCATACTTATGAGGTCACAGTCCAAAGTTTATTCAATTAAGTCCCACAGTCAATCGTTTCACTGTTTGAAGCGATGCAACCTAGTAATATCAGAAAAATATCGCTAAATACATGTTGGTTCGAATATGTGACCCAACCGTTGTAACTCAAACGGATTGACACCGTTAGAAAGTCAATGAAATGTACTTTTTGAAGCTGTCTCTATTTCTTCAGCGCGAACTAACGGCTAGGATTGGTCCCACAGTAAAAAATGACTTATTTATCTAAATTTTTAAAAAAGGGCTACCACAGAGTCTAATGTAATCGCTGAATTCCAGCAATCATGTCAAATTAAGAAGAATGTTATTCGTTGAAGACCTATTGCCTCATTGATCGCATTTATAAGGTCACAGTCCTGGATCAGTTCAAATAATTACCACAGTCAATTGTTTCACTGTTAAAAGCGATACAACTTAGTATTATCCGAAGAAAATCACTAAATACATTTTGGTACGAACATGTGACAAAACTGTTGTAACTCAAACGGATTGACACCGTTAGAAAGTCAATGAAATGTGGTTTTTGAAACTGTCTCTATTTCTTCAGCGCGCGATAACGGCTAGGATTGATCCCACAGTAAAAAAGACTTATTTATCTTAATTTTTAAATAAAGCGCTACCACAGCGCCCAGTGTAATCGCTGAGTTCCAGCAATCATGTCAAATTAAGAAGAATGTTATTTCTTGGCGTCCAATTGTCTCACTTATAACATTTATAAGGTCAAAGTCCAAAATCAGTTCATTTAAGTCGCACAGTCAAACGTTCCACAGTTAAAAGCGATGCAACCTAGTAATATCCGAATACTTTCGCTAAATACATGTTGCTACGAATGTGTGACGCAACCGTTGTAACTCAAACGGATTGACACCGTTAGAAAATCAATGAAATGGAGTTTTTGAAACTGTCTCTATATCTTCAGCGCGCGCTAACGGCTAGGATTGGTCACACAGTAAAAATGACTTATTTATCTAAATTTTTAATGAATCGCTACCACAGGGTCCAGTGTAATCGCTGAGTTCCGGCAATCATGTCAAATTAAGAAGAATGTTCTTTCTTGGAGTCAAATTGTCTCATTTATCACACTTATGAGGTCACAGTCCAAAGTTTATTCAATTAAGTCCCACAGTCAATCGTTTCACTGTTTGAAGCGATGCAACCTAGTAATATCAGAAAATTATCGCTAAATACATGTTGGTTCGAATAAGTGACCCAACTGTTGTAACTCAAACGGATTGACACCGTTAGAAAGCCAATGAAATGTACTTTTTGAAGCTGTCTCTATTTCTGCAGCGCGAACTAACGGCTACGATTGGTCCCACAGTAAAAAATGACTTATTTATCTAAATTATTAAAAAAGGGCTACCACAGAGTCTTATGTAATTGCTGATTTCCAGCAATCATGTCAAATTAAGAAGAATGTTATTCCTAGAAGACCTATTGCCTCATTTATCACAATTATAAGGTCACAGTCCTTGATCAGTTCAAATAATTACCACAGTCAATCGTTTCACTGTTAAAAGCGATACAACTTAGTATTATCCGAAGAAAATCACTAAATACATTTTGGTACGAATATGTGACAAAACTGTTGTAACTCAAACGGATTGACACCGTTAGAAAGCCAATGAAATGTGGTTTTTGAAACTGTCTCTATTTCTTCAGCGCGCGATAACGGCTAGGATTGGTCCCACAGTAAAAAAAGACTTATTTATCTTAATTTTTAAATAAAGCGCTTCCACAGCGCCCAGTGTAATCGCTGAGTTCCAGCAATCATGTCAAATTAAGAAGAATGTTATTTCTTGGCGTCCAATTGTCTCAATTATAACATTTATAAGGTCAAAGTCCAAAATCAGTTCATTTAAGTCGCACAGTCAAACGTTTCACAGTTAAAAGCGATGCAACCTAGTAATATCCGAATACTTTCGCTAAATACATGTTGGTACGAATGTGTGACGCAACCGTTGTAACTCAAACGGATTGACACCGTTAGAAAGTCAATGAAATGGAGTTTTTGAAACTGTCTCTAAATCTTCAGCGCGCGCTAACGGCTAGGATTAGTCCCACAGTAAAAATGACTTATTTATCTAAATTTTTAAATGGATCGCTACCACAGGGTCCAGTGTATTCGCTGAGTTCCGGCAATCATGTCAACTTAAGAAGAATGTTCTTTCTTGGAGTCTAATTGTCTCATTTATCACACTTATGAGGTCACAGTCCAAAGTTAGTTCAATTAAATCCCACAGTCAATTGTTTCACTGTTTGAACCGATGCAACCTAGTAATATCAGGAAAACATCGTTAATATATGTTGGTACGAATATGTGACCCAACCGTTGTAACTCAAACGGATTAACACCGTTAGCAAGTCAATGAAATGTACTTTATGAAGCTGTCTCTATTTCTTCAGCGCGAACTAACGGCTAGGATTGGTCCCACAGTAAAAAATGACTTATTTATCTAAATTTTTAAAAAAGGGCTACCACAGAGCCTAATGTAATCGCTGAATTCCAGCAATCATGTCAAATTAAGAAGAATGTTATTCCTTGGAAACCTATTGCCTCATTTATCACATTTATAAGGTCACAGTCCTGAATCAGTTCAAATAAATCCCACAGTCAATCGTTTCACTGTTAAAAGCGATACAACTTAGTATTATCCGAAGAAAATCACTAAATACATTTTGGTACGAATATGTGACGCAACTGTTGTAACTCAAACGGATTGACACCGTTAGAAAGTCAATGAAATGTGGTTTTTGAAACTGTCTCTATTTCTTCAGCGCGCGATAACGGCTAGGATTGGTCTCACAATAAAAAAAGACTTATTTATCTTAATTTTTAAATAAAGCGCTACCACAGCGACCAGTGTAATCGCTGAGTTCCAGCAATCATGTCAAATTAAGAAGAATGTTATTTCTTGGCGTCCAATTGTCTCACTTATAACATTTATAAGGTCAAAGTCTAAAATCAGTTCATTTAAGTCGCACAGTCAAACGTTTCACAGTTAAAAGCGATGCAACCTAGTAATATCCGATTACTTCGGCTAAATACATGTTGGTACGAATATGTGATGCAACCGATGTAACTCAAACGGAATTATACCGCCAAGAAATCAATGAAATTTAGTTTTTGAGAATGTCTTTATTTCATCAGCGCGTGCTAACGGCCAGGATTGGTCCCACAGTAAGAAAATCTTATTTATCTAAATTTTAAAATGAATCGCTACCACACGGTCCAGTGTAATCGCTGAGTTCCGGCAATCATGTCAAATTAAGAAGAATATCATTTCTTGTAGTCAAAATGACTCATTTATTACATTTATAAGGTGAAAGTCCAAAATCAGTTCAATTAAGTCCCACAGTCAATCGTTTCGCTGTTGAAAGCGATACAACTTAGTAATATCGGAAAAAAATCACTAAATACATGTTGGTACGAATGTGTGACGCAACCGTTGTAACTCAAACGGATTGACACCGTTAGAAAGTCAATGAAATGGAGTTTTTGAAACTCTCTCTATATCTTCAGCGCGCGCTAACGGCTAGGATTGGTCCCACAGTAAAAATGACTTATTTATCTAAATTTTTAAATGAATCGCTACCACACGGTCCAGTGTAATCGCTGAGTTCCGGCAATCATGTCAAATTAAGAAGAATATCATTTCTTGTAGTCAAAATGACTCATTTATTACATTTATAAGGTGAAAGTCCAAAATCAGTTCAATTAAGTCCCACAGTCAATCGTTTCGCTGTTGAAAGCGATACAACTTAGTAATATCGGAAAAAAATCACTAAATACATGTTGGTACGAATGTGTGACGCAACCGTTGTAACTCAAACGGATTGACACCGTTAGAAAGTCAATGAAATGGAGTTTTTGAAACTCTCTCTATATCTTCAGCGCGCGCTAACGGCTAGGATTGGTCCCACAGTAAAAATGACTTATTTATCTAAATTTTTAAATAAATCGCTACCACAGGGTCCAGTGTAATCGCTGAATTCCAGCAATCATGTCAAATTAAGAAGAATGTTATTCCTTGGAAACCTATTGCCTCATTTATCACATTTATAAGGTCACAGTCCTGAATCAGTTCAAATAATTCCCACAGTCAATCGTTTCACTGTTAAAAGCGATACAACTTAGTATTATCCGAAGAAAATCACTAAATACATTTTGGTACGAATATGTGACGCAACTGTTGTAACTCAAACGGATTGACACCGTTAGAAAGTCAATGAAATGTGGTTTTTGAAACTGTCTCTATTTCTTCAGCGCGCGATAACGGCTAGAATTGGTCTCACAATAAAAAAAGACTTATTTATCTTAATTTTTAAATAAAGCGCAACCACAGCGCCCAGTGTAATCGCTGAGTTCCAGCAATCATGTCAAATTAAGAAGAATGTTATTTCTTGGCGTCCAATTGTCTCACTTATAACATTTATAAGGTGAAAGTCCAAAATCAGTTCATTTAAGTCGCACAGTCAAACGTTTCACAGTTAAAAGCGATGCAACCTAGTAATATCCGAATACTTCCGCTAAATACATGTTGGTACGAGTATGTGATGCAACCGTTGTAACTCAAACGGAATTATACCGCCAAGAAATCAATGAAATGTAGTTTTTGAGAATGTCTTTATTTCTTCAGCGCGTGCTAACGGCCAGGATTGGTCCCACAGTAAGAAAATCTTATTTATCTAAATTTTAAAATGAATCGCTACCACACGGTCCAGTGTAATCGCTGAGTTCCGGCAATCATGTCAAATTAAGAAGAATATCATTTCTTGTAGTCAAAATGACTCATTTATTACATTTATAAGGTGAAAGTCCAAAATCAGTTCAATTAAGTGCCACAGTCAATCGTTTCGCTGTTAAAAGCGATACAACTTAGTAATATCGGAAAAAAATCACTAAATACATGTTGGTACGAATGTGTGACGCAACCGTTGTAACTCAAACGGATTGACACCGTTAGAAAGTCAATGAAATGGAGTTTTTGAAACTGTCTCTATATCTTCAGCGCGCGTTAACGGCTAGGATTGGTCCCACAGTAAAAATGACTTATTTATCTAAATTTTTAAATGAATCGCTATCACAGGGTCCAGTGTAATCGCTGAGTTCTGGCAATCATGTCAAATTAAGAAGAATGTTCTTTCTTGGAGTCCAATTGTCTCATTTATTACACTTATGAGGTCACAGTCCAAAGTTAGTTCAATTAAATCCCACAGTCAATCGTTTCACTGTTAGAAGCGATGCAACCTAGTAATATCAGAAAAACATCGTTAATACATGTTGGTACGAATATGTGACCCAACCGTTGTAACTCAAACGGATTGACACCGTTATAAAGTCAATGAAATGTGGTTTTTGAAACTGTCTCTATTTCTTCAGCGCGCGATAACGGCTAGGATTGGTCTCACAATAAAAAAAGACTTATTTATCTTAATTTTTAAATAAAGCGCTACCACAGCGCCCAGTGTAATCGCTGAGTTCCAGCAATATTGTCAAATTAAGAAGAATGTTATTTCTTGGCGTCCAATTGTCTCACTTATAACATTTATAAGGTCAAAGTCCAAAATCAGTCCATTTAAGTCGCACAGTCAAACGTTTCACAGTTAAAAGCGATACAACTTAGTAATATCGGAAAAAAATCACTAAATACATGTTGGTACGAATGTGTGACGCAACCGTTGTAACTCAAACGGATTGACACCGTTAGAAAGTCAATGAAATGGAGTTTTTGAAACTGTCTCTATATCTTCAGCGCGCGTTAACGGCTAGGATTGGTCCCACAGTAAAAATGACTTATTTATCTAAATTTTTAAATGAATCGCTATCACAGGGTCCAGTGTAATCGCTGAGTTCTGGCAATCATGTCAAATTAAGAAGAATGTTCTTTCTTGGAGTCCAATTGTCTCATTTATTACACTTATGAGGTCACAGTCCAAAGTTAGTTCAATTAAATCCCACAGTCAATCGTTTCACTGTTAGAAGCGATGCAACCTAGTAATATCAGAAAAACATCGTTAATACATGTTGGTACGAATATGTGACCCAACCGTTGTAACTCAAACGGATTGACACCGTTATAAAGTCAATGAAATGTGGTTTTTGAAACTGTCTCTATTTCTTCAGCGCGCGATAACGGCTAGGATTGGTCTCACAATAAAAAAAGACTTATTTATCTTAATTTTTAAATAAAGCGCTACCACAGCGCCCAGTGTAATCGCTGAGTTCCAGCAATATTGTCAAATTAAGAAGAATGTTATTTCTTGGCGTCCAATTGTCTCACTTATAACATTTATAAGGTCAAAGTCCAAAATCAGTCCATTTAAGTCGCACAGTCAAACGTTTCACAGTTAAAAGCGATGCAACCTAGTAATATCCGAATACTTCCGCTAAATACATGTTGGTACGAATATGTGATGCAACCGTTGTAACTCAAACGGAATTATACCGCCAAGAAATCAATGAAATGTAGTTTTTGAGAATGTCTTTATTTCTTCAGCGCGTGCTAACGGCCAGGATTGGTCCCACAGTAAGAAAATCTTGTTTATCTAAATTTTAAAATGAATCGCTACCACACGGTCCAGTGTAATCGCTGAGTTCCGGCAATCATGTCAAATTAAGAAGAATATCATTTCTTGTAGTCAAAATGACTCATTTATTACATTTATAAGGTGAAAGTCCAAAATCAGTTCAATTAAGTCCCACAGTCAATCCTTTCGCTGTTGAAAGCGATACAACTTAGTAATATCAGAAAAAAATCACTAAATACATGTTGGTACGAATGTGTGACGCAACCGTTGTAACTCAAACGGATTGACACCGTTAGAAAGTCAATGAAATGGAGTTTTTGAAACTGTCTCTATATCTTCAGCGCGCGCTAACGGCTAGGATTGGTCCCACTGTAAAAATGACTTACTTATCTAAATTTTTAAATGAATCGCTACCACAGGGTCCAGTGTAATCGCTGAGTTCCGGCAATCATGTCAAACTAAGAAGAATGTTCTTTCTTCGAGTCCAATTGTCTCATTTATCACACTTATGAGGTCACAGTCCAAAGTTAGTTCAATTAAATCCCACAGTCAATCGTTTCACTGTTAGAAGCGATGCAACCTAGTAATATCAGAAAAACATCGTTAATACATGTTTGTACGAATATGTGACCCAACCGTTGTAACTCAAACGGATTGACACCGTTAAAAAGTCAATGAAATGTACTTTTTGAAGCTGTCTCTATTTCTTCGGCGCGCGATAACGGCTAGGATTGGTCCCACAGTAAAAAAAGACTTATTTTTCTTAACTTTTAAACAAAGCGCTAACACAGCGCCCAGTGTAATTGCTGAGTTCCAGCAATCATGTCAAATTAAGAAGAATGTAATTTCTTGACGACCAATTGTCTCACTTATAACATTTATAAAGTCAAAGTCCAAAATCAGTTCATTTAAGTCGCACAGTCAAACGTTTCACAGTTAAAAGCAATGCAACCTAGTAATATCCGAATACTTTCGCTAAATACATGTTGGTACGAATATGTGACGCAACCGTTGTAACTGAAACGGAATTATACCGCCAAGAAATCAATAAAATGTAGTTTTTGAGAATGTCTTTATTTCTTCAGCGCGTGCTAACGGCCAGGATTGGTCCCACAGTAAGAAAATCTTATTTATCTAAATTTTAAAATGAATCGCTTCCACACGGTCCAGTGTAATCGCTGAGTTCCGGCAATCATGTCAAATTAAGAAGAACATCATTTCTTGTAGTCAAAATGACTCATTTATCACATTTATAAGGTGAAAGTCCAAAATCAGTTCAATTAAGTCCCACAGTCAATCTTTTCGCTGTTGAAAGCGATACAACTTAGTAATATCGGAAAAAATCACTAAATACATGTTGGTACGAATGTGTGACGCAACCGTTGTAACTCAAACGGATTGACACCGTTAGAAAGTGAATGAAATGGAGTTTTTGAAACTGTCTCTATATCTTCAGCGCGCGCTAACGGCTAGGATTGGTCCCACAGTAAAAATGACTTATTTATCTAAATTTTTAAATGAATCGCTACCACAGGGTCCAGTGTAATCGCTGAGTTCCGGCAATCATGTCAAATTAAGAAGAATGTTCTTTCTTGTAGTCCAATTGTCTCATTTATCACACTTATGAGGTCAAAGTACAAAAGTTAGTTCAATTAAATCCCACAGTCAATCGTTTCACTGTTAGAAGCGATGCAACCTAGTAATATCAGAAAAACATTGTTAATACATGTTGGTACGAATATGTGACCCAACCGTTGTAACTCAAACGGATTGACACCGTTAGAAAGTCAATGAAATG
Organism: Hydractinia symbiolongicarpus; assembly: GCF_029227915.1. Taxonomy (NCBI): domain Eukaryota; kingdom Metazoa; phylum Cnidaria; class Hydrozoa; order Anthoathecata; family Hydractiniidae; genus Hydractinia; species Hydractinia symbiolongicarpus. The sequence goes on from NC_079877.1 coordinate 34,490,140, forward strand.
TGGTTTTTGAAACTGTCTCTATTTCTTCGGCGGGCGATAACGGCTAGGATTGGTCCCACAGTAAAAAAAGACTTATTTTTCTTAACTTTTAAACAAAGCGCTAACACAGCGCCCAGTGTAATTGCTGAGTTCCAGCAATCATGTCAAATTAAGAAGAATGTAATTTCTTGGCGTCCAATTGTCTCACTTATAACATTTATAAAGTCAAAGTCCAAAATCAGTTCATTTAAGTCGCACAGTCAAACGTTTCACAGTTAAAAGCAATGCAACCTAGTAATATCCGAATACTTTCGCTAAATACATGTTGGTACGAATATGTGACGCAACCGTTGTAACTGAAACGGAATTATACCGCCAAGAAATCAATGAAATGTAGTTTTTGAGAATGTCTTTATTTCTTCAGCGCGTGCTAACGGCCAGGATTGGTCCCACAGTAAGAAAATCTTATTTATCTAAATTTTAAAATGAATCGCTTCCACACGGTCCAGTGTAATCGCTGAGTTCCGGCAATTATGTCAAATTAAGAAGAACATCATTTCTTGTAGTCAAAATGACTCATTTATCACATTTATAAGGTGAAAGTCCAAAATCAGTTCAATTAAGTCCCACAGTCAATCGTTTCGCTGTTGAAAGCGATACAACTTAGTAATATCGGAAAAAAATCACTAAATACATGTTGGTACGAATGTGTGACGCAACCGTTGTAACTCAAACGGATTGACACCGTTAGAATGTCAATGAAATGGAGTTATTGAAACTGTCTCTATATCTTCAGCGCGCGCTAACGGCTAGGATTGGTCCCACAGTAAAAATGACTTATTTATCTAAATTTTTAAATAAATCGCTACCACAGGGTCCAGTGTAATCGCTGAGTTCCGGCAATCATGTCAAATTAAGAAGAATGTTCTTTCTTGTAGTCCAATTGTCTCATTTATCACACTTATGAGGTCACAGTACAAAGTTAGTTCAATTAAATCCCACAGTCAATCGTTTCACTGTTAGAAGCGATGCAACCTAGTAATATCAGAAAAACATCGTTAATACATGTTGGTACGAATGTGTGACCCAACCGTTGTAACTCAAACGGATTGACACCCTTAGAAAGTTAATGAAATGTGGTTTTTGAAACTGTCTCTATTTCTTCGGCGGGCGATAACGGCTAGGATTGGTCCCACAGTAAAAAAAGACTTATTTTTCTTAACTTTTAAACAAAGCGCTACCACAGCACCCAGTGTAATTGCTGAGGTCCAGCAATCATGTCAAATTAAGAAGAATGTCATTTCTTGTAGTCAAAATGACTCATTTATCACATTTAAAAGGTCAAAGTCCAAAATCAGTTCAACTAAGTCCCACAGTCAATCGTTTCACTGTTGAAAGCGATACAACTTAGTAATATCGGAAAAAAATCACTAAATACATGTTGGTACGAATGTGTGACGCAACCGTTGTAACTCAAACGGATTGACACCGTTAGAAAGTCAATGAAATGGAGTTTTTGAAACTGTCTCTATATCTTCAGCGCGCGTTAACGGCTAGGATTGGTCCCACAGTAAAAATGACTTATTTATCTAAATTTTTAAATGAATCGCTATCACAGGGTCCAGTGTAATCGCTGAGTTCTGGCAATCATGTCAAATTAAGAAGAATGTTCTTTCTTGGAGTCCAATTGTCTCATTTATTACACTTATGAGGTCACAGTCCAAAGTTAGTTCAATTAAATCCCACAGTCAATCGTTTCACTGTTAGAAGCGATGCAACCTAGTAATATCAGAAAAACATCGTTAATACATGTTGGTACGAATATGTGACCCAACCGTTGTAACTCAAACGGATTGACACCGTTATAAAGTCAATGAAATGTGGTTTTTGAAACTGTCTCTATTTCTTCAGCGCGCGATAACGGCTAGGATTGGTCTCACAATAAAAAAAGACTTATTTATCTTAATTTTTAAATAAAGCGCTACCACAGCGCCCAGTGTAATCGCTGAGTTCCAGCAATATTGTCAAATTAAGAAGAATGTTATTTCTTGGCGTCCAATTGTCTCACTTATAACATTTATAAGGTCAAAGTCCAAAATCAGTCCATTTAAGTCGCACAGTCAAACGTTTCACAGTTAAAAGCGATGCAACCTAGTAATATCCGAATACTTCCGCTAAATACATGTTGGTACGAATATGTGATGCAACCGTTGTAACTCAAACGGAATTATACCGCCAAGAAATCAATGAAATGTAGTTTTTGAGAATGTCTTTATTTCTTCAGCGCGTGCTAACGGCCAGGATTGGTCCCACAGTAAGAAAATCTTGTTTATCTAAATTTTAAAATGAATCGCTACCACACGGTCCAGTGTAATCGCTGAGTTCCGGCAATCATGTCAAATTAAGAAGAATATCATTTCTTGTAGTCAAAATGACTCATTTATTACATTTATAAGGTGAAAGTCCAAAATCAGTTCAATTAAGTCCCACAGTCAATCCTTTCGCTGTTGAAAGCGATACAACTTAGTAATATCAGAAAAAAATCACTAAATACATGTTGGTACGAATGTGTGACGCAACCGTTGTAACTCAAACGGATTGACACCGTTAGAAAGTCAATGAAATGGAGTTTTTGAAACTGTCTCTATATCTTCAGCGCGCGCTAACGGCTAGGATTGGTCCCACTGTAAAAATGACTTACTTATCTAAATTTTTAAATGAATCGCTACCACAGGGTCCAGTGTAATCGCTGAGTTCCGGCAATCATGTCAAACTAAGAAGAATGTTCTTTCTTCGAGTCCAATTGTCTCATTTATCACACTTATGAGGTCACAGTCCAAAGTTAGTTCAATTAAATCCCACAGTCAATCGTTTCACTGTTAGAAGCGATGCAACCTAGTAATATCAGAAAAACATCGTTAATACATGTTTGTACGAATATGTGACCCAACCGTTGTAACTCAAACGGATTGACACCGTTAAAAAGTCAATGAAATGTACTTTTTGAAGCTGTCTCTATTTCTTCGGCGCGCGATAACGGCTAGGATTGGTCCCACAGTAAAAAAAGACTTATTTTTCTTAACTTTTAAACAAAGCGCTAACACAGCGCCCAGTGTAATTGCTGAGTTCCAGCAATCATGTCAAATTAAGAAGAATGTAATTTCTTGACGACCAATTGTCTCACTTATAACATTTATAAAGTCAAAGTCCAAAATCAGTTCATTTAAGTCGCACAGTCAAACGTTTCACAGTTAAAAGCAATGCAACCTAGTAATATCCGAATACTTTCGCTAAATACATGTTGGTACGAATATGTGACGCAACCGTTGTAACTGAAACGGAATTATACCGCCAAGAAATCAATAAAATGTAGTTTTTGAGAATGTCTTTATTTCTTCAGCGCGTGCTAACGGCCAGGATTGGTCCCACAGTAAGAAAATCTTATTTATCTAAATTTTAAAATGAATCGCTTCCACACGGTCCAGTGTAATCGCTGAGTTCCGGCAATCATGTCAAATTAAGAAGAACATCATTTCTTGTAGTCAAAATGACTCATTTATCACATTTATAAGGTGAAAGTCCAAAATCAGTTCAATTAAGTCCCACAGTCAATCTTTTCGCTGTTGAAAGCGATACAACTTAGTAATATCGGAAAAAATCACTAAATACATGTTGGTACGAATGTGTGACGCAACCGTTGTAACTCAAACGGATTGACACCGTTAGAAAGTGAATGAAATGGAGTTTTTGAAACTGTCTCTATATCTTCAGCGCGCGCTAACGGCTAGGATTGGTCCCACAGTAAAAATGACTTATTTATCTAAATTTTTAAATGAATCGCTACCACAGGGTCCAGTGTAATCGCTGAGTTCCGGCAATCATGTCAAATTAAGAAGAATGTTCTTTCTTGTAGTCCAATTGTCTCATTTATCACACTTATGAGGTCAAAGTACAAAAGTTAGTTCAATTAAATCCCACAGTCAATCGTTTCACTGTTAGAAGCGACGCAACCTAGTAATATCAGAAAAACATTGGTAATACATGTTGGTACGAATATGTGACCCAACCGTTGTAACTCAAACGGATTGACACCGTTAGAAAGTCAATGAAATGTGGTTTTTGAAACTGTCTCTATTTCTTCGGCGGGCGATAACGGCTAGGATTGGTCCCACAGTAAAAAAAGACTTATTTTTCTTAACTTTTAAACAAAGCGCTAACACAGCGCCCAGTGTAATTGCTGAGTTCCAGCAATCATGTCAAATTAAGAAGAATGTAATTTCTTGGCGTCCAATTGTCTCACTTATAACATTTATAAAGTCAAAGTCCAAAATCAGTTCATTTAAGTCGCACAGTCAAACGTTTCACAGTTAAAAGCAATGCAACCTAGTAATATCCGAATACTTTCGCTAAATACATGTTGGTACGAATATGTGACGCAACCGTTGTAACTGAAACGGAATTATACCGCCAAGAAATCAATGAAATGTAGTTTTTGAGAATGTCTTTATTTCTTCAGCGCGTGCTAACGGCCAGGATTGGTCCCACAGTAAGAAAATCTTATTTATCTAAATTTTAAAATGAATCGCTTCCACACGGTCCAGTGTAATCGCTGAGTTCCGGCAATTATGTCAAATTAAGAAGAACATCATTTCTTGTAGTCAAAATGACTCATTTATCACATTTATAAGGTGAAAGTCCAAAATCAGTTCAATTAAGTCCCACAGTCAATCGTTTCGCTGTTGAAAGCGATACAACTTAGTAATATCGGAAAAAAATCACTAAATACATGTTGGTACGAATGTGTGACGCAACCGTTGTAACTCAAACGGATTGACACCGTTAGAATGTCAATGAAATGGAGTTTTTGAAACTGTCTCTATATCTTCAGCGCGCGCTAACGGCTAGGATTGGTCCCACAGTAAAAATGACTTATTTATCTAAATTTTTAAATAAATCGCTACCACAGGGTCCAGTGTAATCGCTGAGTTCCGGCAATCATGTCAAATTAAGAAGAATGTTCTTTCTTGTAGTCCAATTGTCTCATTTATCACACTTATGAGGTCACAGTACAAAGTTAGTTCAATTAAATCCCACAGTCAATCGTTTCACTGTTAGAAGCGATGCAACCTAGTAATATCAGAAAAACATCGTTAATACATGTTGGTACGAATGTGTGACCCAACCGTTGTAACTCAAACGGATTGACACCGTTAGAAAGTTAATGAAATGTGGTTTTTGAAACTGTCTCTATTTCTTCGGCGGGCGATAACGGCTAGGATTGGTCCCACAGTAAAAAAAGACTTATTTTTCTTAACTTTTAAACAAAGCGCTACCACAGCACCCAGTGTAATTGCTGAGGTCCAGCAATCATGTCAAATTAAGAAGAATGTCATTTCTTGTAGTCAAAATGACTCATTTATCACATTTAAAAGGTCAAAGTCCAAAATCAGTTCAACTAAGTCCCACAGTCAATCGTTTCACTGTTGAAAGCGATACAACTTAGTAATATCGGAAAAAAATCACTAAATACATGTTGGTACGAATGTGTGACGCAACCGTTGTAACTTAAACGGATTGACACCGTTAGAAAATCAATGAAATTTAGTTTTAGAGACTGTCTCTATTTCTTCAGCGCGCGATAACGGCTAGGATTGGTCCCACAGTAAAAAAAGACTTATTTTTCTTAACTTTTAAACAAAGCGCTAACACAGCGCCCAGTGTAATTGCTGAGTTCCAGCAATCATGTCAAATTAAGAAGAATGTAATTTCTTGGCGTCCAATTGTCTCACTTATAACATTTATAAAGTCAAAGTCCAAAATCAGTTCATTTAAGTCGCACAGTCAAACGTTTCACAGTTAAAAGCAATGCAACCTAGTAATATCCGAATACTTTCGCTAAATACATGTTGGTACGAATATGTGACGCAACCGTTGTAACTGAGACGGAATTATACCGCCAAGAAATCAATGAAATGTAGTTTTTGAGAATGTCTTTATTTCTTCAGCGCGTGCTAACGGCCAGGATTGGTCCCACAGTAAGAAAATCTTATTTATCTAAATTTTAAAATGAATCGCTTCCACACGGTCCAGTGTAATCGCTGAGTTCCGGCAATCATGTCAAATTAAGAAGAACATCATTTCTTGTAGTCAAAATGACTCATTTATCACATTTATAAGGTGAAAGTCCAAAATCAGTTCAATTAAGTCCCACAGTCAATCGTTTCGCTGTTGAAAGCGATACAACTTAGTAATATCGGAAAAAAATCACTAAATACATGTTGGTACGAATGTGTGACGCAACCGTTGTAACTCAAACGGATTGACACCGTTAGAATGTCAATGAAATGGAGTTTTTGAAACTGTCTCTATATCTTCAGCGCGCGCTAACGGCTAGGATTGGTCCCACAGTAAAAATGACTTATTTATCTAAATTTTTAAATAAATCGCTACCACAGGGTCCAGTGTAATCGCTGAGTTCCGGCAATCATGTCAAATTAAGAAGAATGTTCTTTCTTGTAGTCCAATTGTCTCATTTATCACACTTATGAGGTCACAGTACAAAGTTAGTTCAATTAAATCCCACAGTCAATCGTTTCACTGTTAGAAGCGATGCAACCTAGTAATATCAGAAAAACATCGTTAATACATGTTGGTACGAATATGTGACGCAACCGTTGTAACTTAAACGGATTGACACCGTTAGAAAATCAATGAAATTTTGTTTTAGAGACTGTCTCTATTTCTTCAGCGCGCGATAACGGCTAGGATTGGTCCCACAATAAAAAATGACTTATTTATCTTAATTTTTAAATAAAGCCTTACCACAGCGCCCAGTGTAATCGCTGAGTTCCAGCAATCATGTCAAATTAAGAAGAATATCATTTCTTGTAGTCAAAATGACTCATTTATCACATTTACAAGGTCAAAGTCCAAAATCAGTTCAATTAAGTCCCACAGTCAATCGTTTCACTGTTGAAAGCGATACAACTTAGTAATATCGGAAAAAAATCACTAAATACATGTTGGTACGATTGTGTGACGCAACCATTGTAACTCAAACGGATTGACACCGTTAGAAAATCAATGAAATTTAGTTTTAGAAACTGTCTCTATTTCTTCAGCGCGCGATAACGGCTAGGATTGGTCCCACAGTAAAAAATGACTTATTTATCTTAATTTTTAAATAAAACCTTACCACAGCGCCCAGTGTAATTGCTGAGTTCCAGCAATCATGTCAAATTAAGAAGAATGTTATTTCTTGGCGTCCAATTGTCTCACTTATAACATTTATAAGGTCAAAGTCCAAAATCAGTTCATTTAAGTCGCACAGTCAAACGTTTCACAGTTAAAAGCGATGCAACCTAGTAATATCCGAATACTTTCGCTAAATACATGTTGGTACGAATATGTGACGCAACCGTTGTAACTCAAACGGAATTATACTGCCAAGAAATCAATGAAATGTAGTTTTTAAGAATGTCTTTATTTCTTCAGCGCGTGCTAACGGCCAGGTTTGGTCCCACAGTAAGAAAATCTTATTTATCTAAATTTTAAAATGAATCGCTTCCACACGGTCCAGTGTAATCGCTGAGTTCCGGCAATCATGTCAAATTAAGAAGAACATCATTTCTTGTAGTCAAAATGACTCATTTATCACATTTATAAGGTGAAAGTCCAAAATCAGTTCAATTAAGTCCCACAGTCAATCGTTTCGCTTTTGAAAGCGATACAACTTAGTAATATCGGAAAAAAATCACTAAATACATGTTGGTACCAATGTGTGACGCAACCGTTGTAACTCAAACGGATTGACACCGTTAGAATGTCAATGAAATGGAGTTTTTGAAACTGTCTCTATATCTTCAGCGCGCGCTAACGGCTAGGATTGGTCCCACAATAAAAATGACTTATTTATCTAAATTTTTAAATAAATCGCTACCACATTGTCCAGTGTAATCGCTGAGTTCCGGCAATCATGTCAAATTAAGAAGAATGTTCTTTCTTGTAGTCCAATTGTCTCATTTATCACACTTATGAGGTCACAGTACAAAGTTAGTTCAATTAAATCCCACAGTCAATCGTTTCACTGTTAGAAGCGATGCAACCTAGTAATATCAGAAAAACATCGTTAATACATGTTGGTACGAATATGTGACCCAACCGTTGTAACTCAAACGGATTGACACCGTTAGAAAGTCAATGAAATGTGGTTTTTGAAACTGTCTCTATTTCTTCGGCGGGCGATAACGGCTAGGATTGGTCCCACAGTAAAAAAAGACTTATTTTTCTTAACTTTTAAACAAAGCGCTACCACAGCACGCAGTGTAATTGCTGAGGTCCAGCAATCATGTCAAATTAAGAAGAATGTCATTTCTTGTAGTCAAAATGACTCATTTATCACATTTAAAAGGTCAAAGTCCAAAATCAGTTCAACTAAGTCCCACAGTCAATCGTTTCACTGTTGAAAGCGATACAACTTAGTAATATCGGAAAAAAATCACTAAATACATGTTGGTACGAATGTGTGACGCAACCGTTGTAACTTAAACGGATTGACACCGTTAGAAAATCAATGAAATTTAGTTTTAGAGACTGTCTCTATATCTTCAGCGCGCGCTAACGGCTAGGATTGGTCCCACAGTAAAAATGACTTATTTATCTAAATTTTTAAATAAATCGCTACCACAGGGTCCAGTGTAATCGCTGAGTTCCGGCAATCATGTCAAATTAAGAAGAATGTTCTTTCTTGTAGTCCAATTGTCTCATTTATCACACTTATGAGGTCACAGTACAAAGTTAGTTCAATTAAATCCCACAGTCAATCGTTTCACTGTTAGAAGCGATGCAACCTAGTAATATCAGAAAAACATCGTTAATACATGTTGGTACGAATATGTGACCCAACCGTTGTAACTCAAACGGATTGACACCGTTAGAAAGTCAATGAAATGTGGTTTTTGAAACTGTCTCTATTTCTTCGGCGGGCGATAACGGCTAGGATTGGTCCCACAGTAAAAAATGACTTATTTATCTTAATTTTTAAATAAAACCTTACCACAGCGCCCAGTGTAATCGCTGAGTTCCAGCAATCATGTCAAATTAAGAAGAATGTCATTTCTTGTAGTCAAAATGACTCATTTATCACATTTAAAAGGTCAAAGTCCAAAATCAGTTCAACTAAGTCCCACAGTCAATCGTTTCACTGTTGAAAGCGATACAACTTAGTAATATCGGAAAAAAATCACTAAATACATGTTGGTACGAATGTGTGACGCAACCGTTGTAACTTAAACGGATTGACACCGTTAGAAAATCAATGAAATTTAGTTTTAGAGACTGTCTCTATTTCTTCAGCGCGCGATAACGGCTAGGATTGGTCCCACAATAAAATATGACTTATTTATCTTAATTTTTAAATAAAGCCTTACCACAGCGCCCAGTGTAATCGCTGAGTTCCAGCAATCATGTCAAATTAAGAAGAATATCATTTCTTGTAGTCAAAATGACTCATTTATCACATTTATAAGGTCAAAGTCCAAAATCAGTTCAATTAAGTCCCACAGTCAATCGTTTCACTGTTGAAAGCGATACAACTTAGTAATATCGGAAAAAAATCACTAAATACATGTTGGTACGAATGTGTGACGCAACCATTGTAACTCAAACGGATTGACACCGTTAGAAAATCAATGAAATTTAGTTTTAGAAACTGTCTCTATTTCTTCAGCGCGCGATAACGGCTAGGATTGGTCCCACAGTAAAAAATGACTTATTTATCTTAATTCTTAAATAAAACCTTACCACAGCGCCCAGTGTAATCGCTGAGTTCCAGCCATCATGTCAAATTAAGAAGAATGTTATTTCTTGGCGTCCAATTGTCTCACTTATAACATTTATAAGGTCAAAGTCCAAAATCAGTTCATTTAAGTCGCACAGTCAAACGCTTCACAGTTAAAAGCGATGCAACCTAGTAATATCCGAATACTTTCGCTAAATACATGTTGGTACGAATATGTGACGCAACCGTTGTAACTCAAACGGAATTATACCGCCAAGAAATCAATGAAATGTAGTTTTTGAGAATGTCTTTATTTCTTCAGCGCGTGCTAACGGCCAGGTTTGGTCCCACAGTAAGAAAATCTTATTTATCTAAATTTTAAAATGAATCGCTTCCACACGGTCCAGTGTAATCGCTGAGTTCCGGCAATCATGTCAAATTAAGAAGAACATCATTTCTTGTAGTCAAAATGACTCATTTATCACATTTATAAGGTGAAAGTCCAAAATCAGTTCAATTAAGTCCCACAGTCAATCGTTTCGCTGTTGAAAGCGATACAACTTAGTAATATCGGAAAAAAATCACTAAATACATGTTGGTACCAATGTGTGACGCAACCGTTGTAACTCAAACGGATTGACACCGTTAGAAAGTCAATGAAATGGAGTTTTTGAAACTGTCGCTATATCTTCAGCGCGCGCTAACGGCTAGGATTGGTCCCACAGTAAAAACACTTATTTATCTAAAGTTTTAAATAAAGTGCTACCACAGGGACCAGTGTAATCGCTGAGTTCCGGCAATCATGTCGAATTAAGAAGAATGTTATTCCTTGGAGTCCAATTGGCTCATTTATCACATTTATAAGGTCACAGTCCAGAATCAGTTTAATTAAGTCCCACAGTCAATCGTTTCACTGTTAAAAGCGATACAACTTAGTAATATTGGAAAAAATCAGTAAACCCATGTTGGTACGATTATGTGACGCAACCGTTGTAACTCAAACGGATTGACACCGTTAAAGTCAATGAATTGGAGTTTTTGAAACTGTCTCTATATCTTCAGCGCGCGGTAACGGCTAGGATTGGTCCCACAGTACAAAATGACTTATTTATCTTAATTTTTAAATAAAGCGTTACCACAGCGCCCAGTGTAATCGGTGAGTTTCATCAATCATGTCAAATTAAGGAGAATGTTATTTCTTCTAGTCAAACTGGCTCATTTATTACATTTATAAGGTCAAAGTCCAATATCAGTTCAACTAAGTCCCACAGTCAATCGTTTCACTGTTGAAAGCGATACAACTTAGTAATATCGGAAGAAAATCACTAAATACATGTTGGTACGATTATGTGACGCAACCGTTGTAAGTCAAACGGATTGACACCGTTAGAAAGTCAATGAAATGTAGTTTTTGAAAGTGTCTCTATTTCTTCAGCGCGCGATAACGGCTAGGATTGGTCCCACACTAAAAATGACTTATTTATCTCAATTTATAAAAAAGGCTATCCAGAGCCTAATGTAATCGCTGAATTCTAGCAATCATGTCAAATTAAGAAGAATGTTATTCATTGGAGACCTTTTGCCTCATTTATCACATTTATAAGGTCACAGTCCTGAATCAGTTCAAATAATTCCCACAGTCAATCGTTTCTCTGTTGAAAGCGATACAACTTAGTAATATCGGAAGAAAATCACTAAATACATGTTGGTACGATTATGTGACGCAACCGTTCTAACTCAAACGGATTGACACCGTTAGAAAGTTAATGAAATGTGGTTTTTGAAACTGTCTCTATTTCTTTGGCGCGGGATAACAGCTAGGATTGGTCCCACAGTAAAAAAAGACTTATTTTTCTTAACTTTTAAACAAAGCGCTACCACAGCGCCCAGTGTAATCGGTGAGTTTCATCAATCATGTCAAATTAAGGAGAATGTTATTTCTTCTAGTCAAAATGGCTCATTTATTACATTTATAAGGTCAAAGTCCAAGATCAGTTCAACTAAGTCCCACAGTCAATCGTTTCACTGTTGAAAGCGATACAACTTAGTAATATCGGAAGAAAATCACTAAATACTTGTTGGTAAGATTATGTGACGCAACCGTTGTAAGTCAAACGGATTGACACCGTTAGAAAGTCAATGAAATGGAGTTTTTGAAACTGTCTCTATATCTTCAGCGCGCGGTAACGGCTAGGATTGGTCCCACAGTACAAAATGACTTATTTATCTTAATTTTTAAATAAAGCGTTACCACAGCGTTCAGCGTAATCGGTGAGTTTCATCAATCATGTCAAATTAAGGAGAATGTTATTTCTTCTAGTCAAACTGGCTCATTTATTACATTTATAAGGTCAAAGTCCAAAATCAGTTCAACTAAGTCCCACAGTCAATCGTTTCACTGTTGAAAGCGATACAACTTAGTAATATCGGAAAAAAATCACTAAATACATGTTGGTACGAATGTGTGACGCAAGTTCATTTAAGTCGCACAGTCAAACGTTTCACAGTTAAAAGCGATGCAACCTAGTAATATCCGAATACTTTTGCTAAATACATGTTGGTACGAATATGTGACGCAACCGTTGTAACTCAAACGGAATTATACCGCCAAGAAATCAATGAAATGTAGTTTTTGAGAATGTTTTTATTTCTTCAGCGCGTGCTAACGGCCAGGATTGGTCCCACAGTAAGAAAATCTTATTTATCTAAATTTTAAAATGAATCGCTTCCACACGGTCCAGTGTAATCGCTGAGTTCCGGCAATCATGTCAAATTAAGAAGAACATCATTTCTTGTAGTCAAAATGACTCATTTATCACATTTATAAGGTGAAAGTCCAAAATCAGTTCAATTAAGTCCCACAGTCAATCGTTTCGCTGTTGAAAGCGATACAACTTAGTAATATCGGAAAAAAATCACTAAATACATGTTGGTACCAATGTGTGACGCAACCGTTGTAACTCAAACGGATTGACACCGTTAGAAAGTCAATGATATGGAGTTTTTGAATCTGTCTCTATATCTTCAGCGCGCGCTAACGGCTAGGATTGGTCCCACAGTAAAAACACTTATTTATCTAAAGTTTTAAATAAAGTGCTACCACAGGGACCAGTGTAATCGCTGAGTTGCGGCAATCATGTCAAATTAAGAAGAATGTTATTCCTTGGAGTCCAATTGGCTCATTTATCACATTTATAAGGTCACAGTCCAGAATCAGTTTAATTAAGTCCCACAGTCAATCGTTTTACTGTTAAAAGCGATACAACTTAGTAATATTGGAAAAAATCAGTAAACCCATGTTGGTACGATTATGTGACGCAACCGTTGTAACTCAAACGGATTGACACCGTTAAAGTCAATGAATTGGAGTTTTTGAAACTGTCTCTATATCTTCAGCGCGCGGTAACGGCTAGGATTGGTCCCACAGTACAAAATGACTTATTTATCTTAATTTTTAAATAAAGCGTTACCACAGCGCCCAGTGTAATCGGTGAGTTTCATCAATCATGTCAAATTAAGGAGAATGTTATTTCTTCTAGTCAAACTGGCTCATTTATTACATTTATAAGGTCAAAGTCCAAAATCAGTTCAACTAAGTCCCACAGTCAATCGTTTCACTGTTGAAAGCGATACAACTTAGTAATATCGGAAGAAAATCACTAAATACATGTTGGTACGATTATGTGACGCAACCGTTGTAAGTCAAACGGATTGACACCGTTAGAAAGTCAATGAAATGTAGTTTTTGAAAGTGTCTCTATTTCTTCAGCGCGCGATAACGGCTAGGATTGGTCCCACAGTAAAAAATGACTTATTTATCTCAATTTATAAAAAAAGGCTATCCAGAGCCTAATGTAATCGCTGAATTCCAGCAATCATGTCAAATTAAGAAGAATGTTATTCATTGGAGACCTTTTGCCTCATTTATCACATTTATAAGGTCACAGTCCTGAATCAGTTCAAATAATTCCCACAGTCAATCGTTTCTCTGTTGAAAGCGATACAACTTAGTAATATCGGAAGAAAATCAATAAATACATGTTGGTACGATTATGTGGCGCAACCGTTGTAAGTCAAACGGATTGACACCGTTAGAAAGTCAATGAAATGTAGTTTTTCAAACTGTCTCTATTTCTTCGGCGCGCGATAACGGCTAGGATTGGTCCCACAGTACAAAATGACTTATTTATCTTAATTTTTAAATAAAGCGTTACCACAGCGCCCAGTGTAATCGGTGAGTTCCATCAATCATGTCAAATTAAGGAGAATGTTATTTCTTCTAGTCAAAATGGCTGATTTATTACATTTATAAGGTCAAAGTCCAAAATCAGTTCAATTAAGTCCCACAGTCAATCGTTTCTCTGTTGAAAGCGATACAACTTAGTAATATCGGAAGAAAATCACTAAATACATGTTGGTACGATTATGTGACGCAACCGTTCTAACTCAAACGGATTGACACCGTTAGAAAGTCAATGAATTGGAGTTTTTGAAACTGTCTCTATATCTTCAGCGCGCGCTAACGGCTAGGATTGGTCCCACAGTAAAAATGACTTATTTATCTAAATTTTTAAATGAATCGCTACCACAGGGTCCAGTGTAATCGCTGAGTTCCAGCAATCACGTCAAATTAAAAAGAATATCATTTCTTGTAGTCAAAATGACTCATTTATCACATTTATAAGGTCAAAGTCCAAAATCAGTTCAATTAAGTCCCACAGTCAATCGTTTCACTGTTGAAAGCGATACAACTTAGTAATATCGGAAAAAAATCACTAAATACATGTTGGTACGAATATGTGACCCAACCGTTGTAACTCAAACGGATTGACACCGTTAGAAAGTTAATGAAATGTGGTTTTTGAAACTGTCTCTATTTCTTTGGCGCGGGATAACAGCTAGGATTGGTCCCACAGTAAAAAAAGACTTATTTTTCTTAACTTTTAAACAAAGCGCTACCACAGCGCCCAGTGTAATTGCTGAGTTCCAGCAATCATGTCAAATTAAGAAGAATATCATTTCTTGTAGTCAAAATGACTCATTTATCACATTTATAAGTTCAAAGTCCAAAATCAGTTCAATTAAGTCCCACAGTCAATCGTTTCGCTGTTGAAAGCGATACAACTTAGTAATATCGGAAAAAAATCACTAAATACATGTTGGTACCAATGTGTGACGCAACCGTTGTAACTCAAACGGATTGACACCGTTAGAAAGTCAATGATATGGAGTTTTTGAATCTGTCTCTATATCTTCAGCGCGCGCTAACGGCTAGGATTGGTCCCACAGTAAAAACACTTATTTATCTAAAGTTTTAAATAAAGTGCTACCACAGGGACCAGTGTAATCGCTGAGTTGCGGCAATCATGTCAAATTAAGAAGAATGTTATTCCTTGGAGTCCAATTGGCTCATTTATCACATTTATAAGGTCACAGTCCAGAATCAGTTTAATTAAGTCCCACAGTCAATCGTTTTACTGTTAAAAGCGATACAACTTAGTAATATTGGAAAAAATCAGTAAACCCATGTTGGTACGATTATGTGACGCAACCGTTGTAACTCAAACGGATTGACACCGTTAAAGTCAATGAATTGGAGTTTTTGAAACTGTCTCTATATCTTCAGCGCGCGGTAACGGCTAGGATTGGTCCCACAGTACAAAATGACTTATTTATCTTAATTTTTAAATAAAGCGTTACCACAGCGCCCAGTGTAATCGGTGAGTTTCATCAATCATGTCAAATTAAGGAGAATGTTATTTCTTCTAGTCAAACTGGCTCATTTATTACATTTATAAGGTCAAAGTCCAAAATCAGTTCAACTAAGTCCCACAGTCAATCGTTTCACTGTTGAAAGCGATACAACTTAGTAATATCGGAAGAAAATCACTAAATACATGTTGGTACGATTATGTGACGCAACCGTTGTAAGTCAAACGGATTGACACCGTTAGAAAGTCAATGAAATGTAGTTTTTGAAAGTGTCTCTATTTCTTCAGCGCGCGATAACGGCTAGGATTGGTCCCACAGTAAAAAATGACTTATTTATCTCAATTTATAAAAAAAGGCTATCCAGAGCCTAATGTAATCGCTGAATTCCAGCAATCATGTCAAATTAAGAAGAATGTTATTCATTGGAGACCTTTTGCCTCATTTATCACATTTATAAGGTCACAGTCCTGAATCAGTTCAAATAATTCCCACAGTCAATCGTTTCTCTGTTGAAAGCGATACAACTTAGTAATATCGGAAGAAAATCAATAAATACATGTTGGTACGATTATGTGGCGCAACCGTTGTAAGTCAAACGGATTGACACCGTTAGAAAGTCAATGAAATGTAGTTTTTCAAACTGTCTCTATTTCTTCGGCGCGCGATAACGGCTAGGATTGGTCCCACAGTACAAAATGACTTATTTATCTTAATTTTTAAATAAAGCGTTACCACAGCGCCCAGTGTAATCGGTGAGTTCCATCAATCATGTCAAATTAAGGAGAATGTTATTTCTTCTAGTCAAAATGGCTGATTTATTACATTTATAAGGTCAAAGTCCAAAATCAGTTCAATTAAGTCCCACAGTCAATCGTTTCTCTGTTGAAAGCGATACAACTTAGTAATATCGGAAGAAAATCACTAAATACATGTTGGTACGATTATGTGACGCAACCGTTCTAACTCAAACGGATTGACACCGTTAGAAAGTCAATGAATTGGAGTTTTTGAAACTGTCTCTATATCTTCAGCGCGCGCTAACGGCTAGGATTGGTCCCACAGTAAAAATGACTTATTTATCTAAATTTTTAAATGAATCGCTACCACAGGGTCCAGTGTAATCGCTGAGTTCCAGCAATCACGTCAAATTAAAAAGAATATCATTTCTTGTAGTCAAAATGACTCATTTATCACATTTATAAGGTCAAAGTCCAAAATCAGTTCAATTAAGTCCCACAGTCAATCGTTTCACTGTTGAAAGCGATACAACTTAGTAATATCGGAAAAAAATCACTAAATACATGTTGGTACGAATATGTGACCCAACCGTTGTAACTCAAACGGATTGACACCGTTAGAAAGTTAATGAAATGTGGTTTTTGAAACTGTCTCTATTTCTTTGGCGCGGGATAACAGCTAGGATTGGTCCCACAGTAAAAAAAGACTTATTTTTCTTAACTTTTAAACAAAGCGCTACCACAGCGCCCAGTGTAATTGCTGAGTTCCAGCAATCATGTCAAATTAAGAAGAATATCATTTCTTGTAGTCAAAATGACTCATTTATCACATTTATAAGTTCAAAGTCCAAAATCAGTTCAATTAAGTCCCACAGTCAATCGTTTCACTGTTGAAAGCGATACAACTTAGTAATATCGGAAAAAAATCACTAAATACATGTTGGTACGAATATGTGACGCAACCGTTGTAACTCAAACGGATTGACACCGTTAAAGTCAATGAATTGGAGTTTTTGAAACTGCCTCTATATCTTCAGCGCGCGGTAACGGCTAGGATTGGTCCCACAGTACAAAATGACTTATTTATCTTAATTTTTAAATAAAGCGTTACCACAGCGCCCAGTGTAATCGGTAAGTTTCATCAATCATGTCAAATTAAGGAGAATGTTATTTCTTCTAGTCAAAATGGCTCATTTATTACATTTATAAGGTCAAAGTCCAAAATCAGTTCAACTAAGTCCCACAGTCAATCGTTTCACTGTTGAAAGCGATACAACTTAGTAATATCGGAAGAAAATCACTAAATACATGTTGGTAAGATTATGTGACGCAACCGTTGTAAGTCAAACGGATTGACACCGTTAGAAAGTCAATGAAATGGAGTTTTTGAAACTGTCTCTATATCTTCGGCGCGCGGTAACGGCTAGGATTGGTCCCACAGTACAAAATGACTTATTTATCTTAATTTTTAAATAAAGCGTTACCACAGCGCCCAGTGTAATCGGTGAGTTTCATCAATCATGTCAAATTAAAGAGAATGTTATTTCTTCTAGTGAAACTGGCTCATTTATTACATTTATAAGGTCAAAGTCCAAAATCAGTTCAACTAAGTCCCACAGTCAATCGTTTCACTGTTAGAAGCGATGCAACCTAGTAATATCAGAAAAACATCGTTAATACATGTTGGTACGAATATGTGACCCAACCGTTGTAACTCAAACGGATTGACACCGTTAGAAAGTCAATGAAATGTGGTTTTTGAAACTGTCTCTATTTCTTCGGCGGGCGATAACGGCTAGGATTGGTCCCACAGTAAAAAAAGACTTATTTTTCTTAACTTTTAAACAAAGCGCTACCACAGCGCCCAGTGTAATTGCTGAGGTCCAGCAATCATGTCAAATTAAGAAGAATGTCATTTCTTGTAGTCAAAATGACTCATTTATCACATTTAAAAGGTCAAAGTCCAAAATCAGTTCAACTAAGTCCCACAGTCAATCGTTTCACTGTTGAAAGCGATACAACTTAGTAATATCGGAAAAAAATCACTAAATACATGTTGGTACGAATGTGTGACGCAACCGTTGTAACTTAAACGGATTGACACCGTTAGAAAATCAATGAAATTTTGTTTTAGAGACTGTCTCTATCTCTTCAGCGCGCGATAACGGCTAGGATTGGTCCCACAATAAAAAATGACTTATTTATCTTAATTTTTAAATAAAGCCTTACCACAGCGCCCAGTGTAATCGCTGAGTTCCAGCAATCATGTCAAATTAAGAAGAATATCATTTCTTGTAGTCAAAATGACTCATTTATCACATTTATAAGGTCAAAGTCCAAAATCAGTTCAATTAAGTCCCACAGTCAATCGTTTCACTGTTGAAAGCGATACAACTTAGTAATATCGGAAAAAAATCACTAAATACATGTTGGTACGATTGTGTGACGCAACCATTGTAACTCAAACGGATTGACACCGTTAGAAAATCAATGAAATTTAGTTTTAGAAACTGTCTCTATTTCTTCAGCGCGCGATAACGGCTAGGATTGGTCCCACAGTAAAAAATGACTTATTTATCTTAATTTTTAAATAAAACCTTACCACAGCGCCCAGTGTAATTGCTGAGTTCCAGCAATCATGTCAAATTAAGAAGAATGTTATTTCTTGGCGTCCAATTGTCTCACTTATAACATTTATAAGGTCAAAGTCCAAAATCAGTTCATTTAAGTCGCACAGTCAAACGTTTCACAGTTAAAAGCGATGCAACCTAGTAATATCCGAATACTTTCGCTAAATACATGTTGGTACGAATATGTGACGCAACCGTTGTAACTCAAACGGAATTATACCGCCAAGAAATCAATGAAATGTAGTTTTTGAGAATGTCTTTATTTCTTCAGCGCGTGCTAACGGCCAGGTTTGGTCCCACAGTAAGAAAATCTTATTTATCTAAATTTTAAAATGAATCGCTTCCACACGGTCCAGTGTAATCGCTGAGTTCCGGCAATCATGTCAAATTAAGAAGAACATCATTTCTTGTCGTCAAAATGACTCATTTATCACATTTATAAGGTGAAAGTCCAAAATCAGTTCAATTAAGTCCCACAGTCAATCGTTTCGCTGTTGAAAGCGATACAACTTAGTAATATCGGAAAAAAATCACTAAATACATGTTGGTACCAATGTGTGACGCAACCGTTGTAACTCAAACGGATTGACACCGTTAGAAAGTCAATGAAATGGAGTTTTTGAAACTGTCGCTATATCTTCAGCGCGCGCTAACGGCTAGGATTGGTCCCACAGTAAAAACACTTATTTATCTAAAGTTTTAAATAAAGTGCTACAACAGGGACCAGTGTAATCGCTGAGTTCCGGCAATCATGTCGAATTAAGAAGAATGTTATTCCTTGGAGTCCAATTGGCTCATTTATCACATTTATAAGGTCACAGTCCAGAATCAGTTTAATTAAGTCCCACAGTCAATCGTTTCACTGTTAAAAGAGATACAACTTAGCAATATTGGAAAAAATCAGTAAACCCATGTTGGTACGATTATGTGACGCAACTGTTGTAACTCAAACGGATTGACACCGTTAAAGTCAATGAATTGGAGTTTTTGAAACTGTCTCTATATCGTCAGCGCGCGGTAACGGCTAGGATTGGTCCCACAGTACAAAATGACTTATTTATCTTAATTTTTAAATAAAGCGTTACCACAGCGCCCAGTGTAATCGGTGAGTTTCATCAATCATGTCAAATTAAGGAGAATGTTATTTCTTCTAGTCAAAATGGCTCATTTATTACATTTATAAGGTCAAAGTCCAAGATCAGTTCAACTAAGTCCCACAGTCAATCGTTTCACTGTTGAAAGCGATACAACTTAGTAATATCGGAAGAAAATCACTAAATACTTGTTGGTAAGATTATGTGACGCAACCGTTGTAAGTCAAACGGATTGACACCGTTAGAAAGTCAATGAAATGGAGTTTTTGAAACTGTCTCTATATCTTCAGCGCGCGGTAACGGCTAGGATTGGTCCCACAGTACAAAATGACTTATTTATCCTAATTTTTAAATAAAGCGTTACCACAGCGTTCAGTGTAATCGGTGAGTTTCATCAATCATGTCAAATTAAGGAGAATGTTATTTCTTCTAGTCAAACTGGCTCATTTATTACATTTATAAGGTCAAAGTCCAAAATCAGTTCAACTAAGTCCCACAGTCAATCGTTTCACTGTTGAAAGCGATACAACTTAGTAATATCGGAAAAAAATCACTAAATACATGTTGGTACGAATGTGTGACGCAACCGTTGTAACTTAAACGGATTGACACCGTTAGAAAATCAATGAAATTTAGTTTTAGAGACTGTCTCTATTTCTTCAGCGCGCGATAACGGCTAGGATTGGTCCCACAGTAAAAAATGACTTACTTATCTTAATTTTTAAATAAAACCTTACCACAGCGCCCAGTGTAATCGCTGAGTTCCAGCAATCATGTCAAATTAAGAAGAATGTTATTTCTTGGCGTCCAATTGTGTCACTTATAACATTTATAAGGTCAAAGTCCAAAATCAGTTCATTTAAGTCGCACAGTCAAACGTTTCACAGTTAAAAGCGATGCAACCTAGTAATATCCGAATACTTTCGCTAAATACATGTTGGTACGAATATGTGACGCAACCGTTGTAACTCAAACGGAATTATACCGCCAAGAAATCAATGAAATGTAGTTTTTGAGAATGTCTTTATTTCTTCAGCACGTGCTAACGGCCAGGATTGGTCCCACAGTAAGAAAATCTTATTTATCTAAATTTTAAAATGAATCGCTTCCACACGGTCCAGTGTAATCGCTGAGTTCCGGCAATCATGTCAAATTAAGAAGAACATCATTTCTTGTAGTCAAAATGACTCATTTATCACATTTATAAGGTGAAAGTCCAAAATCAGTTCAATTAAGTCCCACAGTCAATCGTTTCGCTGTTGAAAGCGATACAACTTAGTAATATCGGAAAAAAATCACTAAATACATGTTGGTACCAATGTGTGACGCAACCGTTGTAACTCAAACGGATTGACACCGTTAGAAAGTCAATGATATGGAGTTTTTGAATCTGTCTCTATATCTTCAGCGCGCGCTAACGGCTAGGATTGGTCCCACAGTAAAAACACTTATTTATCTAAAGTTTTAAATAAAGTGCTACCACAGGGACCAGTGTAATCGCTGAGTTCCGGCAATCATGTCAAATTAAGAAGAATGTTATTCCTTGGAGTCCAATTGGCTCATTTATCACATTTATAAGGTCACAGTCCAGAATCAGTTTAATTAAGTCCCACAGTCAATCGTTTTACTGTTAAAAGCGATACAACTTAGTAATATTGGAAAAAATCAGTAAACCCATGTTGGTACGATTATGTGACGCAACCGTTGTAACTCAAACGGATTGACACCGTTAAAGTCAATGAATTGGAGTTTTTGAAACTGTCTCTATATCTTCAGCGCGCGGTAACGGCTAGGATTGGTCCCACAGTACAAAATGACTTATTTATCTTAATTTTTAAATAAAGCGTTACCACAGCGCCCAGTGTAATCGGTGAGTTTCATCAATCATGTCAAATTAAGGAGAATGTTATTTCTTCTAGTCAAAATGGCTCATTTATTACATTTA
The DNA here is from genome assembly GCF_029227915.1 of Hydractinia symbiolongicarpus. Lineage (NCBI taxonomy): Eukaryota > Metazoa > Cnidaria > Hydrozoa > Anthoathecata > Hydractiniidae > Hydractinia > Hydractinia symbiolongicarpus. Next base: position 34,512,015 of record NC_079877.1, read on the forward strand.
TAAGGTCAAAGTCCAAAATCAGTGCAACTAAGTCCCACAGTCAATCGTTTCACTGTTGAAAGCGATACAACTTAGTAATTTCGGAAGAAAATCACTAAATACATGTTGGTAAGATTATGTGACGCAACCGTTGTAAGTCAAACGGATTGACACCGTTAGAAAGTCAATGAAATGGAGTTTTTGAAACTGTCTCTTTATCTTCAGCGCGCGGTAACGGCTAGGATTGGTCCCACAGTACAAAATGACTTATTTATCTTAATTTTTAAATAAAGCGTTACCACAGCGCCCAGTGTAATCGGTGAGTTTCATCAATCATGTCAAATTAAGGAGAATGTTATTTCTTCTAGTCAAACTGGCTCATTTATTACATTTATAAGGTCAAAGTCCAAAATCAGTTCAACTAAGTCCCACAGTCAATCGTTTCACTGTTGAAAGCGATACAACTTAGTAATATCGGAAGAAAATCACTAAATACATGTTGGTACGATTATGTGACGCAACCGTTGTAAGTCAAACGGATTGACACCGTTAGAAAGTCAATGAAATGTAGTTTTTGAAAGTGTCTCTATTTCTTCAGCGCGCGATAACGGCTAGGATTGGTCCCACAGTAAAAAATGACTTATTTATCTCAATTTATAAAAAAAGGCTATCCAGAGCCTAATGTAATCGCTGAATTCCAGCAATCATGTCAAATTAAGAAGAATGTTATTCATTGGAGACCTTTTGCCTCATTTATCACATTTATAAGGTCACAGTCCTGAATCAGTTCAAATAATTCCCACAGTCAATCGTTTCTCTGTTGAAAGCGATACAACTTAGTAATATCGGAAGAAAATCACTAAATACATGTTGGTACGATTATGTGGCGCAACCGTTGTAAGTCAAACGGATTGACACCGTTAGAAAGTCAATGAAATGTAGTTTTTCAAACTGTCTCTATTTCTTCGGCGCGCGATAACGGCTAGGATTGGTCCCACAGTACAAAATGACTTATTTTTCTTAATTTTTAAATAAAGCGTTACCACAGCGCCCAGTGTAATCGGTGAGTTCCATCAATCATGTCAAATTAAGGAGAATGTTATTTCTTCTAGTCAAAATGGCTCATTTATTACATTTATAAGGTCAAAGTCCAAAATCAGTTCAATTAAGTCCCACAGTCAATCGTTTCTCTGTTGAAAGCGATACAACTTAGTAATATCGGAAGAAAATCACTAAATACGTGTTGGTACGATTATGTGACGCAACCGTTCTAACTCAAACGGATTGACACCGTTAGAAAGTCAATGAATTGGAGATTTTGAAACTGTCTCTATATCTTCAGCGCGCGCTAACGGCTAGGATTGGTCCCACAGTAAAAATGACTTATTTATCTAAATTTTTAAATGAATCGCTACCACAGGGTCCAGTGTAATCGCTGAGTTCCAGGAATCACGTCAAATTAAGAAGAATATCATTTCTTGTAGTCAAAATGACTCATTTATCACATTTATAAGGTCAAAGTCCAAAATCAGTTCAATTAAGTCCCACAGTCAATCGTTTCACTGTTGAAAGCGATACAACTTAGTAATATCGGAAAAAAATCACTAAATACATGTTGGTACGATTATGTGACCCAACCGTTGTAACTCAAACGGATTGACACCGTTAGAAAGTTAATGAAATGTGGTTTTTGAAACTGTCTCTATTTCTTTGGCGCGGGATAACAGCTAGGATTGGTCCCACAGTAAAAAAAGTCTTATTTTTCTTAACTTTTAAACAAAGCGCCACCACAGCGCCCAGTGTAATTGCTGAGTTCCAGCAATCATGTCAAATTAAGAAGAATATCATTTCTTGTAGTCAAAATGACTCATTTATCACATTTATAAGTTCAAACTCCAAAATCAGTTCAATTAAGTCCCACAGTCAATCGTTTCACTGTTGAAAGCGATACAACTTAGTAATATCGGAAACAAATCACTAAATACATGTTGGTACGAATATGTGACGCAACCGTTGTAACTCAAACGGATTGACACCGTTAGAAAATCAATGAAATTTAGTTTTAGAAACTGTCTCTATTTCTTCAGCGCGCGATAACGGCTAGGATTGGTCCCACAGTAAAAAATGACTTATTTATCTTAATTTTTAAATAAAGCCTTACCACAGCGGCCAGTGTAATCGCTGAGTTCCAGCAATCATGTCAAATTAAGAAGAATATCATTTCTTGTAGTCAAAATGACTCATTTATCACATTTATAAGGTCAAAGTCCAAAATCAGTTCAATTAAGTCCCACAGTCAAACGTTTCACCGTTGAGAGCGATACAACTTAGTAATATCGGAAAAAAATCACTAAATACATGTTGGTACGAATGTGTGACGCAACCGTTTTAACTCAAACGGATTGACACCGTTAGAAAATCAATGAAATTTAGTTTTAAAAACTGTCTCTATTTCTTCAGCCCGCGATAACGGCTAGGATTGGTCCCACAGTAAAAAATGACTTATTTATCTTAATTTTTAAATAAAGCCTTACCACAGCTCCCAGTGAAATCGCTGAGTTCCAGCAATCATGTCAATTTAAGAAGAATATCATTTCTTGTAGTCAAAATGACTCATTTATCACATTTATAAGGTCAAAATCCAAAATCAGTTCAATTAAGTCCCACAGTCAATCGTTTCACTGTTGAAAGCGATACAACTTAGTAATATCGGAAGAAAATCACTAAATACATGTTGGTACGATTATGTGACGCAACCGTTGTAAGTCAAACGGATTGACACCGTTAGAAAGTCAATGAAATGTAGTTTTTGAAACTGTCTCTATTTCTTCAGCGCGCGATAACGGCTAGGATTGGTCCCACAGTACAAAATGACTTATTTATCTTAATTTTTAAATAAAGCGTTACCACAGCGCCCAGTGTAATCGCTGAGTTCCAGCTATCATGTCAAACTAAGAAGAATGTCATTTCTTGTAGTCAAAATGACTCATTTATCACATTTAAAAGGTCAAAGTCCAAAATCAGTTCAACTAAGTCCCACAGTCAATCGTTTCACTGTTGAAAGCAATACAACTTAGTAATATCGGAAAAATGTCACTAAATACATGTTGGTACGAATGTGTGACGCAACCGTTGTAACTCATACGGATTGACACCGTTAGAAAGTAAATGAAATGTACTTTTTGGAGCTGTCTCTACATCTTCAGCTCAAACTAACGGCTAGGATTGGTCCCACAGTACAAAATGACTTATTTATCTAAATTTTTAAATAAAGCGTTATCACAGCGCCCAGTGTAATCGGTGAGTTCCATCAATCAAGTCAAACTAAGAAGAATGTCATTTCTTGTAGTCAAAATGACTCATTTATCACATTTATAAGGTCAAAGTCTAAAATCAGTTCAACTAAGTCCCACAGTCAATCGTTTCACTGTTGAAAGCGATACAACTTAGTGATATCGGAAAAAAATCACTAAATACATGTTGGTACGAATGTGTGACGCAACCGTTGTAACTCAAACGGATTGACACCGTTAGAAAGTCAATGAAATGGAGTTTTTGAAACTGTCTCTATATCTTCAGCGCGCGATAACGGCTAGGATTGGTCCCACAGTAAAAAAAGACTTATTTTTCTTAACTTTTAAACAAAGCGCTACCACAGCGCCCAGTGTAATTGCTGAGTTCCAGCAATCATGTCAAATTAAGGAGAATATCATTTCTTGTAGTCAAAATGACTCATTTATCACATTTATAAGGTCAAAGTCCAAAATCAGTTCAATTAAGTCCCACAGTCAATCGTTTCACTGTTGAAAGCGATACAACTTAGTAATATCGGAAAAAAATCACTAAATACATGTTGGTACGAATATGTGACGCAACCGTTGTAACTCAAACGGATTGACACCGTTAGAAAGTCAATGAAATGGAGTTTTTGAAACTGTCTCTATTTCTTCAGCGCGCGATAACGGCTAGGATTGGTCCCACAGTACAAAATGACTTATTTATCTAAATTTTTAAATGAATCGCTGCCACAGGGTCCAGTGTATACGTTTAGTTCCACCGATCATGTCAAATTAAGAAGAATGGTATTTCTTGGTGTCCAATTGTCTCACTTATAACATTTTTAAGGTCAAAGTTCAAAATCAGTTCAATTAAGTCGCACAGTCAAACGTTTCACAGTTAAAAGCGATGCAACCTAGTAATTTCCGAATACTTTCGCTAAGTACATGTTGGTACGATTATGTGACGCAACCGTTCTAACTCAAACGGATTGACACCGTTAGAAAGTCAATGAAATGTAGTTTTTGAAACTGTCTCTATTTCTTCAGCGCGCGATAACGGCTAGGATTGGTCCCACAGTACAAAATGACTTATTTTTCTTAATTTTTAAATAAAGCGTTACCACAGCGCCCAGTGTAATCGCTGAGTTCCAGCAATCATGTCAAACTAAGAAGAATGTCATTTCTTGTAGTCAAAATGACTCATTTATCACATTTAAAAGGTCAAAGTCCAAAATCAGTTCAACTAAGTCCCACAGTCAATCGTTTCACTGTTGAAAGCAATACAACTTAGTAATATCGGAAAAATATCACTAAATACATGTTGGTACGAATGTGTGACGCAACCGTTGTAACTCATACGGATTGACACCGTTAGAAAGTAAATGAAATGTACTTTTTGGAGCTGTCTCTACTTCTTCAGCTCAAACTAACGGCTAGGATTGGTCCCACAGTACAAAATGACTTATTTATCTAAATTTTTAAATAAAGCGTTATCACAGCGCCCAGTGTAATCGGTGAGTTCCATCAATCAAGTCAAACTAAGAAGAATGTCATTTCTTGTAGTCAAAATGACTCATTTATCACATTTATAAGGTCAAAGTCTAAAATCAGTTCAACTAAGTCCCACAGTCAATCGTTTCACTGTTGAAAGCGATACAACTTAGTGATATCGGAAAAAAATCACTAAATACATGTTGGTACGAGTGTGTGACGCAACCGTTGTAACTCAAACGGATTGAAACCGTTAGAAAGTCAATGAAATGGAGTTTTTGAAACTGTCTCTATATCTTCAGCGCGCGATAACGGCTAGGATTGGTCACACAGTAAAAAAAGACTTATTTTTCTTAACTTTTAAACAAAGCGCTACCACAGCGCCCAGTGTAATTGCTGAGTTCCAGCAATCATGTCAAATTAAGAAGAATATCATTTCTTGTAGTCAAAATGACTCATTTATCACATTTATAATGTCAAAGTCCAAAATCAGTTCAATTAAGTCCCACAGTCAATCGTTTCACTGTTGAAAGCGATACAACTTAGTAATATCGGAAAAAAATCACTAAATACATGTTGGTACGAATATGTGACGCAACCGTTGTAACTCAAACGGATTGACACCGTTAGAAAGTCAATGAAATGGAGTTTTTGAAACTGTCTCTATTTCTTCAGCGCGCGATAACGGCTAGGATTGGTCCCACAGTACAAAATGACTTATTTATCTAAATTTTTAAATGAATCGCTGCCACAGGGTCCAGTGTATACGTTTAGTTCCACCGATCATGTCAAATTAAGAAGAATGGTATTACTTGGTGTCCAATTGTCTCACTTATCACATTTTTAAGGTCAAAGTTCAAAATCAGTTCAATTAAGTCGCACAGTCAAACGTTTCACAGTTAAAAGCGATGCAACCTAGTAATATCCGAATACTTTCGCTAAATACATGTTGGTACGATTATGTGAGGCAACCGTTCTAACTCAAACGGATTGACACCGTTAGAAAGTCAATGAAATGTAGTTTTTGAAACTGTCTCTATTTCTTCAGCGCGCGATAACGGCTAGGATTGGTCCCACAGTACAAAATGACTTATTTTTCTTAATTTTTAAATAAAGCGTTACCACAGCGCCCAGTGTAATCGCTGAGTTCCAGCAATCATGTCAAACTAAGAAGAATGTCATTTCTTGTAGTCAAAATGACTCATTTATCACATTTAAAAGGTCAAAGTCCAAAATCAGTTCAACTAAGTCCCACAGTCAATCGTTTAACTGTTGAAAGCAATACAACTTAGTAATATCGGAAAAATATCACTAAATACATGTTGGTACGAATGTGTGACGCAACCGTTGAAACTCATACGGATTGACACCGTCAGAAAGTAAATGAAATGTACTTTTTGGAGCTGTCTCTACTTCTTCCGCGCAAACTAACGGCTAGAATTGGTCCCACAGTACAAAATGACTTATTTATCTAAATTTTTAAATAAAGCGTTATCACAGCGCCCAGTGTAATCGGTGAGTTCCATCAATCAAGTCAAACTAAGAAGAATGTCATTTCTTGTAGTCAAAATGACTCATTTATCACATTTATGAGGTCAAAGTCTAAAATCAGTTCAACTAAGTCCCACAGTCAATCGTTTCACTGTTGAAAGCGATACAACTTAGTGATATCGGAAAAAAATCACTAAATACATGTTGGTACGAATGTGTGACGCAACCGTTGTAACTCAAACGGATTGACACCGTTCGAAAGTCAATGAAATGGAGTTTTTGAAAATGTCTCTATATCTTCAGCGCGCGATAACGGCTAGGATTGGTCCCACAGTAAAAAAAGACTTATTTTTCTTAACTTTTAAACAAAGCGCTACCACAGCGCCCAGTGTAATTGCTGAGTTCCAGCAATCATGTCAAATTAAGGAGAATATCATTTCTTGTAGTCAAAATGACTCATTTATCACATTTATAAGGTCAAAGTCCAAAATCAGTTCAATTAAGTCCCACAGTCAATCGTTTCACTGTTGAAAGCGGTACAACTTAGTAATATCGGAAAAAAATCACTAAATACATGTTGGTACGAATATGTGACGCAACCGTTGTAACTCAAACGGATTGACACCGTTAGAAAGTCAATGAAATGGAGTTTTTGAAACTGTCTCTATTTCTTCAGCGCGCGATAACGGCTAGGATTGGTCCCACAGTACAAAATGACTTATTTATCTAAATTTTTAAATGAATCGCTGCCACAGGGTCCAGTGTATACGTTTAGTTCCACCGATCATGTCAAATTAAGAAGAATGGTATTTCTTGGTGTCCAATTGTCTCACTTATAACATTTTTAAGGTCAAAGTTCAAAATCAGTTCAATTAAGTCGCACAGTCAAACGTTTCACAGTTAAAAGCGATGCAACCTAGTAATATCCGAATACTTTCGCTAAGTACATGTTGGTACGATTATGTGACGCAACCGTTCTAACTCAAACGGATTGACACCGTTAGAAAGTCAATGAAATGTAGTTTTTGAAACTGTCTCTATTTCTTCAGCGCGCGATAACGGCTAGGATTGGTCCCACAGTACAAAATGACTTATTTTTCTTAATTTTTAAATAAAGCGTTACCACAGCGCCCAGTGTAATCGCTGAGTTCCAGCAATCATGTCAAACTAAGAAGAATGTCATTTCTTGTAGTCAAAATGACTCATTTATCACATTTAAAAGGTCAAAGTCCAAAATCAGTTCAACTAAGTCCCACAGTCAATCGTTTCACTGTTGAAAGCAATACAACTTAGTAATATCGGAAAAATATCACTAAATACATGTTGGTACGAATGTGTGACGCAACCGTTGTAACTCATACGGATTGACACCGTTAGAAAGTAAATGAAATGTACTTTTTGGAGCTGTCTCTACTTCTTCAGCTCAAACTAACGGCTAGGATTGGTCCCACAGTACAAAATGACTTATTTATCTAAATTTTTAAATAAAGCGTTATCACAGCGCCCAGTGTAATCGGTGAGTTCCATCAATCAAGTCAAACTAAGAAGAATGTCATTTCTTGTAGTCAAAATGACTCATTTATCACATTTATAAGGTCAAAGTCTAAAATCAGTTCAACTAAGTCCCACAGTCAATCGTTTCACTGTTGAAAGCGATACAACTTAGTGATATCGGAAAAAAATCACTAAATACATGTTGGTACGAGTGTGTGACGCAACCGTTGTAACTCAAACGGATTGAAACCGTTAGAAAGTCAATGAAATGGAGTTTTTGAAACTGTCTCTATATCTTCAGCGCGCGATAACGGCTAGGATTGGTCACACAGTAAAAAAAGACTTATTTTTCTTAACTTTTAAACAAAGCGCTACCACAGCGCCCAGTGTAATTGCTGAGTTCCAGCAATCATGTCAAATTAAGAAGAATATCATTTCTTGTAGTCAAAATGACTCATTTATCACATTTATAATGTCAAAGTCCAAAATCAGTTCAATTAAGTCCCACAGTCAATCGTTTCACTGTTGAAAGCGATACAACTTAGTAATATCGGAAAAAAATCACTAAATACATGTTGGTACGAATATGTGACGCAACCGTTGTAACTCAAACGGATTGACACCGTTAGAAAGTCAATGAAATGGAGTTTTTGAAACTGTCTCTATTTCTTCAGCGCGCGATAACGGCTAGGATTGGTCCCACAGTACAAAATGACTTATTTATCTAAATTTTTAAATGAATCGCTGCCACAGGGTCCAGTGTATACGTTTAGTTCCACCGATCATGTCAAATTAAGAAGAATGGTATTACTTGGTGTCCAATTGTCTCACTTATCACATTTTTAAGGTCAAAGTTCAAAATCAGTTCAATTAAGTCGCACAGTCAAACGTTTCACAGTTAAAAGCGATGCAACCTAGTAATATCCGAATACTTTCGCTAAATACATGTTGGTACGATTATGTGAGGCAACCGTTCTAACTCAAACGGATTGACACCGTTAGAAAGTCAATGAAATGTAGTTTTTGAAAATGTCTCTATTTCTTCAGCGCGCGATAACGGCTAGGATTGGTCCCACAGTACAAAATGACTTATTTTTCTTAATTTTTAAATAAAGCGTTACCACAGCGCCCAGTGTAATCGCTGAGTTCCAGCAATCATGTCAAACTAAGAAGAATGTCATTTCTTGTAGTCAAAATGACTCATTTATCACATTTAAAAGGTCAAAGTCCAAAATCATTTCAACTAAGTCCCACAGTCAATCGTTTAACTGTTGAAAGCAATACAACTTAGTAATATCGGAAAAATATCACTAAATACATGTTGGTACGAATGTGTGACGCAACCGTTGTAACTCATACGGATTGACACCGTCAGAAAGTAAATGAAATGTACTTTTTGGAGCTGTCTCTACTTCTTCCGCGCAAACTAACGGCTAGAATTGGTCCCACAGTACAAAATGACTTATTTATCTAAATTTTTAAATAAAGCGTTATCACAGCGCCCAGTGTAATCGGTGAGTTCCATCAATCAAGTCAAACTAAGAAGAATGTCATTTCTTGTAGTCAAAATGACTCATTTATCACATTTATGAGGTCAAAGTCTAAAATCAGTTCAACTAAGTCCCACAGTCAATCGTTTCACTGTTGAAAGCGATACAACTTAGTGATATCGGAAAAAAATCACTAAATACATGTTGGTACGAATGTGTGACGCAACCGTTGTAACTCAAACGGATTGACACCGTTCGAAAGTCAATGAAATGGAGTTTTTGAAAATGTCTCTATATCTTCAGCGCGCGATAACGGCTAGGATTGGTCCCACAGTAAAAAAAGACTTATTTTTCTTAACTTTTAAACAAAGCGCTACCACAGCGCCCAGTGTAATTGCTGAGTTCCAGCAATCATGTAAAATTAAGAAGAATATCATTTCTTGTAGTCAAAATGACTCATTTATCACATTTATAAGGTCAAAGTCCAAAATCAGTTCAATTAAGTCCCACAGTCAATCGTTTCACTGTTGAAAGCGATACAACTTAGTAATATCGGAAAAAAATCACTAAATACATGTTGGTACGAATATGTGACGCAACCGTTGTAACTCAAACGGATTGACACCGTTAGAAAATCAATGAAATTTAGTTTTAGAAACTGTCTCTATTACTTCAGCGCGCAATAACGGCTAGGATTGGTCGCACAGTACAAAATGACTTATTTTTCTTAATTTTTAAATAAAGCGTTACCACAGAGCCCAGTGTAATCGCTGAGTTCCAGCAATCATGTCAAACTAAGAAGAATGTCATTTCTTGTAGTCAAAATGACTCATTTATTACATTTAAAAGGTCAAAGTCCAAAATCAGTTCAACTAAGTCCCACAGTCAATCGTTTAACTGTTGAAAGCAATACAACTTAGTAATATCGGAAAAATATCACTAAATACATGTTGGTACGAATGTGTGACGCAACCGTTGTAACTCATACGGATTGACACCGTTAGAAAGTAAATAAAATGTACTTTTTGGAGCTGTCTCTACTTCTTCAGCGCAAACTAACGGCTAGAATTGGTCCCACAGTACAAAATGACTTATTTATCTAAATTTTTAAATAAAGCGTTATCACATCGCCCAGTGTAATCGGTGAGTTCTATCAATCAAGTCAAACTAAGAAGAATGTCATTTCTTGTAGTCAAAATGACTCATTTATCACATTTATGAGGTCAAAGTCTAAAATCAGTTCAACTAAGTCCCACAGTCAATCGTTTCACTGTTGAAAGCGATACAACTTAGTGATATCGGAAAAAAATCACTAAATACATGTTGGTACGAATGTGTGACGCAACCGTTGTAACTCAAACGGATTGACAACGTCAGAAAGTAAATGAAATGTACTTTTTGGAGCTGTCTCTACTTCTTCCGCGCAAACTAACGGCTAGAATTGGTCCCACAGTACAAAATGACTTATTTATCTAAATTTTTAAATAAAGCGTTATCACAGCGCCCAGTGTAATCGGAGAGTTCCATCAATCAAGTCAAACTAAGAAGAATGTCATTTCTTGTAGTCAAAATGACTCATTTATCACATTTATGAGGTCAAAGTCTAAAATCAGTTCAACTAAGTCCCACAGTCAATCGTTTTACTGTTGAAAGCGATACAACTTAGTGATATCGGAAAAAAATCACTAAATACATGTTGGTACGAATATGTGACGCAACCGTTGTAACTCAAACGGATTGACACCGTTAGAAAATCAATGAAATTTAGTTTTAGAAACTGTCTCTATTACTTCAGCGCGCAATAACGGCTAGGATTGGTCGCACAATAAAAAATGACTTATTTATCTTAATTTTTAAATAAAGCCTTACCACAGCGCCCAGTGTATTCGCTGAGTTCCAGCAATCATGTCAAATTAAGAAGAATGGTATTTCTTGGTGTCCAATTGTCTCACTTATAACATTTTTAAGGTCAAAGTTCAAAATCAGTTCAATTAAGTCGCACAGTCAAACGTTTCACAGTTAAAAGCGATGCAACCTAGTAATATCCGAATACTTTCGCTAAATACATGTTGGTACGATTATGTGACGCAACCGTTCTAACTCAAACGGATTGACACCGTTAGAAAGTCAATGAAATGTAGTTTTTGAAACTGTCTTTATTTCTTCAGCGCGCGACAACGGCTAGGATTGGTCCCACAGTACAAAATGACTTATTTTTCTTAATTTTTAAATAAAGCGTTACCACAGAGCCCAGTGTAATCGCTGAGTTCCAGCAATCATGTCAAACTAAGAAGAATGTCATTTCTTGTAGTCAAAATGACTCATTTATTACATTTAAAAGGTCAAAGTCCAAAATCAGTTCAACTAAGTCCCACAGTCAATCGTTTAACTGTTGAAAGCAATACAACTTAGTAATATCGGAAAAATATCACTAAATACATGTTGGTACGAATGTGTGACGCAACCGTTGTAACTCATACGGATTGACACCGTTAGAAAGTAAATGAAATGTCCTTTTTGGAGCTGTCTCTACTTCTTCAGCGCAAACTAACGGCTAGAATTGGTCCCACAGTACAAAATGACTTATTTATCTAAATTTTTAAATAAAGCGTTATCACAGCGCCCAGTGTAATCGGTGAGTTCTATCAATCAAGTCAAACTAAGAAGAATGTCATTTCTTGTAGTCAAAATGACTCATTTATCACATTTATGAGGTCAAAGTCTAAAATCAGTTCAACTAAGTCCCACAGTCAATCGTTTCACTGTTGAAAGCGATACAACTTAGTGATATCGGAAAAAAATCACTAAATACATGTTGGTACGAATGTGTGACGCAACCGTTGTAACTCAAACGGATTGACACCGTTAGAAAGTCAATGAAATGGAGTTTATGAAACTGTCTCTATATCTTCAGCGCGCGATAACGGCTAGGATTGGTCCCACAGTAAAAAAAGACTTATTTTTCTTAACTTTTAAACAAAGCGCTACCACAGCGCCCAGTGTAATTGCTGAGTACCAGCAATCATGTCAAATTAAGAAGAATATCATTTCTTGTAGTCAAAATGACTCATTTATCACATTTATAAGGTCAAAGTCCAAAATCAGTTCAATTAAGTCCCACAGTCAATCGTTTCACTGTTGAAAGCGATACAACTTAGTAATATTGGAAAAAAATCACTAAATACATGTTGGTACGAATGTGTGACGCAACCGTTGTAACTCAAACGGATTGACACCGTTAGAAAATCAATGAAATTTAGTTTTAGAAACTGTCTCTATTACTTCAGCGCGCGATAACGGCTAGGATTGGTCACACAATAAAAAATGACTTATTTATCTTAATTTTTAAATAAAGCCTTACCACAGCGCCCAGTGTATTGGCTGAGTTCCAGCAATCATGTCAAATTAAGAAGAATATCATTTCTTGTAGTCAAAATGACTCATTTATCACATTTATAAGGTCAAAGTCCAAAATCAGTTCAATTAAGTCCCACAGTCAATCGTTTCACTGTTGAAAGCGATACAACTTAGTAATATTGGAAAAAAATCACTAAATACATGTTGGTACGAATGTGTGACGCAACCGTTGTAACTCAAACGGATTGACACCGTTAGAAAATCAATGAAATTTAGTTTTAGAAACTGTCTCTATTACTTCAGCGCGCGATAACGGCTAGGATTGGTCGCACAATAAAAAATGACTTATTTATCTTAATTTTTAAATAAAGCCTTACCACAGCGCCCAGTGTATTCGCTGAGTTCCAGCAATCATGTCAAATTAAGAAGAATATCATTTCTTGTAGTCAAAATGACTCATTTATCACATTTATAAGGTCAAAGTCCAAAATCAGTTCAATTAAGTCCCACAGTCAATCGTTTCACCGTTGAGAGCGATACAACTTAGTAATATCGGAAAAAAATCACTAAATACATGTTGGTACGAATGTGTGACGCAACCGTTGTAACTCAAACGGATTGACACCGTTAGAAAATCAATGAAATTTAGTTTTAGAAACTGTCTCTATTACTTCAGCGCGCGATAACGGCTAGGATTGGTCGCACAATAAAAAATGACTTATTTATCTTAATTTTTAAATAAAGCCTTACCACAGCGCCCAGTGTATTCGCTGAGTTCCAGCAATCATGTCAAATTAAGAAGAATATCATTTCTTGTAGTCAAAATGACTCATTTATCACATTTATAAGGTCAAAGTCCAAAATCAGTTCAATTAAGTCCCACAGTCAATCGTTTCACTGTTGAAAGCGATACAACTTAGTAATATTGGAAAAAAATCACTAAATACATGTTGGTACGAATGTGTGACGCAACCGTTGTAAGTCAAACGGATTGACACCGTTAGAAAATCAATGAAATTTAGTTTTAGAAACTGTCTCTATTTCTTCAGCGCGCGATAACGGCTAGGATTGGTCCCACAGTAAAAAATGACTTATTTATCTTAATTTTTAAATAAAGCCTTACCACAGCGCCCAGTGTAATCGCTGAGTTCCAGCAATCATGTCAAATTAAGAAGAATATCATTTCTTGTAGTCAAAATGATTCATTTATCACATTTATAAGGTCAAAGTCCAAAATCAGTTCAATTAAGTCCCACAGTCAATCATTTCACCGTTGAAAGAGATACAACTTAGTAATATCGGAAGAAAATCACTAAATACATGTTGGTACGATTATGTGACGCAACCGTTGTAAGTCAAACGGATTGACACCGTTAGAAAGTCAATGAAATGGAGTTTTTGAAACTGTCTCTATTTCTTCAGCGCGCGATAACGGCTAGGATTGGTCCCACAGTACAAAATGACTCATTTATCTAAATTTTTAAATGAATCGCTACCACAGGGTCCAGTGTATACGCTTAGTTCCACCGATCATGTCAAATTAAGAAGAATGGTATTTCTTGGTGTCCAATTGTCTCACTTATAACATTTATAAGGTCAAAGTTCAAAATCAGTTCAATTAAGTCGCACAGTCAAACGTTTCACAGTTAAAAGCGATGCAACCTAGTAAGATTCGAATACTTTCGCTAAATACATGTTGGTACGATTATGTGGCGCAACCATTCTAACTCAAACAGTTTGACACCGTTAGAAAGTCAATGAAATGTAGTTTTCGAAACTGTCTCTATTTCTTCAGCGCGCGATAACGGCTAGGATTGGTCCCACAGTACAAAATGACTTATTTATCTTAATTTTTAAATAAAGCGTTACCACAGCGCCCAGTGTAATCGCTGAGTTCCAGCAATCATGTCAAACTAAGAAGAATGTTCTTTCTTGGAGTCCAATTGTCTCATTTATCACACTTATGAGGTCACAGTCCAAAGTTAGTTCAATTAAGTCCCACAGTCAATCGTTTCACTGTTTGAAGCGATGCAACCTAGTAATATCAGAAAAATATCGCTAAATACATGTTGGTACGAATATTTGACCCAACCGTTGTAACTCAAACGGATTGACAAGGTTAGAAAGTCAATGAAATGTACTTTTTGAAGCTGTCTCTATTTCTTCAGCGCGAACTAACGGCTAGGATTGGTCCCACAGTAAAAAATGACTTATTTATCTAAATTTTTAAAAAAGGGCTACCACAGAGCCTAATGAAATCGTTGAATTCCAGCAATCATGTCAAATTAAGAAGAATGTTATTCCTTGGAAACCTATTGCCTCATTTATCACATTTATAAGGTCACAGTCCTGAATCAATAATTCCCACAGTCACTCGTTTCACTGTTGAAAGCGATACAACTTAGTAATATAGGAAGAAAATCAGTAAATACATGTTGGTACAAATATGTGACGCAACCGTTTTAACTCAAACGGATTGACACCGTTAGAAAGTCAATGAAATGTAGTTTTTAAAACTGTCTCTATTTCTTCAGCGCGCCATAACGGCTAGGATTGGTCCCACAGTACAAAATGACTTATTTATCTAAATTTTTAAATAAAGCGTTACCACAGCGCCCAGTGTAATCGGTGAGTTCCATCAATCATGTCAAACTAAGAAGAATGTCATTTCTTGTAGTCCAATTGTCTCATTTATCACACTTATGAGGTCACAGTCCAAAGTTAGTTCAATTAAGTTCCACAGTCAATCGTTTCACTGTTTGAAGCGATGCAACCTAGTAACATCGGAAGAAAATCACTAAATACATGTTGGTACGATTATGTGACGCAACCGTTGTAAGTCAAACGGATTGACACCGTTAGAAAGTCAATGAAGTGGAGTTTTTGAAACTGTCTCTATTTCTTCAGCGCGGGATAACGGCTAGGATTGGTCCCACAGTACAAAATGACTTATTTATCTAAATTTTTAAATAAAGCGTTACCACAGCGCCCAGTGTAATCGGTGAGTTCCATCAATCATGTCAAACTAAGAAGAATGTCATTTCTTGTAGTCAAAATGTCTCATTTATCACATATATAAGGTCAAAGTCTAAAATCAGTTCAACTAAGTCCCACAGTCAATCGTTTCACTGTTGAAAGCGATACAACTTAGTATTATCGGAAGGAAATCACTAAATACATGTTGGTACAAATATGTGACGCAACCGTTTTAACTCAAACGGATTGACACCGTTAGAAAGTCAATGAAATGTAGTTTTTAAAACTGTCTCTATTTCTTCAGCGCGCGATAACGGCTAGGATTGTTCCCACAGTACAAAATGACTTATTTATCTAAATTTTTAAATAAAGCGTTACAACAGCGCCCAGTGTAATCGGTGAGTTCAATCAATCATGTCAAATTAAGAAGAATGTTCTTTCTTGGAGTCCAATTGTCTCATTTATCACACTTATGAGGTCACAGTCCAAAGTTAGTTCAATTAAGTCCCACAGTCAATCGTTTCACTGTTTGAAGCGATGCAACCTAGTAATATCAGAAAAATATCGCTAAATACATGTTGGTACGAATATTTGACCCAACCGTTGTAACTCAAACGGATTGACACCGGTAGAAAGTCAATGAAATGTACTTTTTGAAGCTGTCTCTATTTCTTCAGCGCGAACTAACGGATAGGATTGGTCCCACAGTAAAAAATGACTTATTTATCTAAATTTTTAAAAAAGGCTACCACAGAGCCTAATGTAATCGCTGAATTCCAGCAATCATGTCAAATTAAGAAGAATGTTATTCCTTGGAAAACTATTGCCTCATTTATCACATTTATAAGGTCACAGTCCTGAATCAGTTCAAATAATTCCCACAGTAAATCGTTTCACTGTTAAAAGCGATACAACTTAGTATTATCCGAGGAAAATCACTAAATACATGTTGGTACTTATGTGTGACGCAACCGTTGTAACTCAAACGGATTGACACCGTTAGAATATCAATGAAATTTAAATTTAGAAACTGTCTCTATTTCTTCAGCGCGCGATAACGGCTAGGATTAGTCCCACAATAAAAAATGACTTATTTATCTTAATTTTTAAATAAAGCCTTACCACAGCGCCCAGTGTAATCGCTGAGTTCCATCAATCATGTCAAACTAAGAAGAATGTCATTTCTTGTAGTCAAAATGACTCATTTATCACATTTATAAAGTCAAAGTCTAAAATCAGTTCAACTAAGTCCCACAGTCAATCGTTTCACTGTTGAAAGCGATACAACTTAGTATTATCAGAAGGAAATCACTAAATACATGTTGGTACAAATATGTGACGCAACCGTTTTAACTCAAACGGATTGACACCGTTAGAAAGTCAATGAAATGTAGTTTTTAAAACTGTCTCTATTTCTTCAGCGCGCCATAACGGCTAGGATTGGTCCCACAGTACAAAATGACTTATTTATCTAAATTTTTAAATAAAGCGTTACCACAGCGCCCAGTGTAATCGGTGAGTTCCATCAATCATGTCAAATTAAGAAGAATGTTCTTTCTTGGAGTCCAATTGTTTCATTTATCACACTTATGAGGTCACAGTCCAAAGTTAGTTCAATTAAGTCCCACAGTCAATCGTTTCACTGTTTGAAGCGATGCAACCTAGTAATATCAGAAAAATATCGCTAAATACATGTTGGTACGAATATTTGACCCAACCGTTGTAACTCAAACGGATTGACACCGTTAGAAAGTCAATGAAATGTACTTTTTGAAGCTGTCTCTATTTCTTCAGCGCGAACTAACGGCTAGGATTGGTCCCACAGTAAAAAATGACTTATTTATCTAAATTTTTAAAAAAGGGCTACCACAGAGCCTAATGTAATCGCTGAATTCCAGCAATCATGTCAAATTAAGAAGAATGTTATTCCTTGGAAACCTATTGCCTCATTTATCACATTTATAAGGTCACAGTCCTGAATCAGTTCAAATAATTCCCACAGTCACTCGTTTCACTGTTGAAAGCGATACAACTTAGTAATATCGGAAGAAAATCAGTAAATACATGTTGGTACGATTATGTGACGCAACCGTTGTAACTCAAACGGATTGACACTGTTAGAAAGTCAATGAAATGTAGTTTTTAAAACTGTCTCTATTTCTTCAGCGCGCGATAACGGCTAGGATTGGTCCCACAGTACCAAATGACTTATTTATCTAAATTTTTAAATAAAGCGTTACCACAGCGCCCAGTGTAATCGGTGAGTTCCATCAATCATGTCAAACTAAGAAGAATGTCATTTCTTGTAGTCCACTTGTCTCATTTATCACACTTATGAGGTCACAGTCCAAAGTTAGTTCAATTAAGTCCCACAGTCAATCATTTCACTGTTTGAAGCGATGCAACCTAGTAATATCGGAAGAAAATCACTAAATACATGTTGGTACGATTATGTGACGCAACCGTTGTAAGTCAAACGGATTGACACCGTTAGAAAGTCAATGAAATGGAGTTTTTGAAACTGTCTCTATTTCTTCAGCGCGCGATAACGGCTAGGATTGGTCCCACAGTACAAAATGACTTATTTATCTAAATTTTTAAATAAAGCGCTACCGCGGAGCCTAATGTAACCGCTGAATTCCAGCAATCATGTCAAATTCAGAAGAATGTTATTCCTTGGAGACCAATTGGCGCATTAATCAAATTTATAAGGTCAAAGTCCAAAATCAGTTCAATTAAGTCCCACAGTCAATCGTTTCACTGTTGAAAGCGATACAACTTAGTATTATCAGAAGGAAATCACTAAATACATGTTGGTACAAATATGTGACGCAACCGTTTTAACTCAAACGGATTGACACTGTTAGAAAGTCAATGAAATGTAGTTTTTAAAACTGTCTCTATTTCTTCAGCGCGCCATAACGGCTAGGATTGGTCCCACAGTACAAAATGACTTATTTCTCTAAATTTTTAAATAAAGCGTTACCACAGCGCCCAGTGTAATCGGTGAGTTCCATCAATCATGTCAAATTAAGAAGAATGTTCTTTCTTGGAGTCCAATTGTTTCATTTATCACACTTATGAGGTCACAGTCCAAAGTTAGTTCAATTAAGTCCCACAGTCAATCGTTTCACTGTTTGAAGCGATGCAACCTAGTAATATCAGAAAAATATCGCTAAATACATGTTGGTACGAATATTTGACCCAACCGTTGTAACTCAAACGGATTGACACCGTTAGAAAGTCAATGAAATGTACTTTTTGAAGCTGTCTCTATTTCTTCAGCGCGAACTAACGGCTAGGATTGGTCCCACAGTAAAAAATGACTTATTTATCTAAATTTTTAAAAAAGGGCTACCACAGAGCCTAATGTAATCGCTGAATTCCAGCAATCATGTCAAATTAAGAAGAATGTTATTCCTTGGAAACCTATTGCCTCATTTATCACATTTATAAGGTCACAGTCCTGAATCAGTTCAAATCATTCCCACAGTCACTCGTTTCACTGTTGAAAGCGATACAACTTAGTAATATCGGAAGAAAATCAGTAAATACATGTTGGTACGATTATGTGACGCAACCGTTGTAACTCAAACGGATTGACACTGTTAGAAAGTCAATGAAATGTAGTTTTTAAAACTGTCTCTATTTCTTCAGCGCGCGATAACGGCTAGGATTGGTCCCACAGTACAAAATGACTTATTTATCTAAGTTTTTAAATAAAGCGTTACCACAGCGCCCAGTGTAATCGGTGAGTTCCATCAATCATGTCAAACTAAGAAGAATGTCATTTCTTGTAGTCCACTTGTCTCATTTATCACACTTATGAGGTCACAGTCCAAAGTTAGTTCAATTAAGTCCCACAGTCAATCATTTCACTGTTTGAAGCGATGCAACCTAGTAATATCGGAAGAAAATCACTAAATACATGTTGGTACGATTATGTGACGCAACCGTTGTAAGTCAAACGGATTGACACCGTTAGAAAGTCAATGAAATGGAGTTTTTGAAACTGTCTCTATTTCTTCAGCGCGCGATAACGGCTAGGATTGGTCCCACAGTACAAAATGACTTATTTATCTAAATTTTTAAATAAAGCGCTACCGCGGAGACTAATGTAACCGCTGAATTCCAGCAATCATGTCAAATTCAGAAGAATGTTATTCCTTGGAGACCAATTGGCGCATTAATCACATTTATAAGGTCAAAGTCCAAAATCAGTTCAATTAAGTCCCACAGTCACTCGTTTCACTGTTGAAAGCGATACAACTTAGTAATATCGGAAGAAAATCAGTAAATACATGTTGGTACAAATATGTGACGCAACCGTTTTAACTCAAACGGATTGACACCGTTAGAAAGTCAATGAAATGTAGTTTTTAAAACTGTCTCTATTTCTTCAGCGCGCGATAACGGCTAGGATTGGTCCCACAGTACAAAATGACTTATTTATCTAAATTTTTAAATAAAGCGTTACAACAGCGCCCAGTGTAATCGGTGAGTTCCATCAATCATGTCAAATTAAGAAGAATGTTCTTTCTTGAAGTCCAATTGTCTCATTTATCACACTTATGAGGTCACAGTCCAAAGTTAGTTCAATTAAGTCCCACAGTCAATCGTTTCAATGTTTGAAGCGATGCAACCTAGTAATATCAGAAAAATATCGCTAAATACATGTTGGAACGAATATTTGACCCAACCGTTGTAACTCAAACGGATTGACACCGTTAGAAAGTCAATGAAATGTACTTTTTGAAGCTGTCTCTATTTCTTCAGCGCGAACTAACGGATAGGATTGGTCCCACAGTAAAAAATGACTTATTTATCTAAATTTTTAAAAAAGGCTACCACAGAGCCTAATGTAATCGCTGAATTCAAGCAATCATGTCAAATTAAGAAGAATGTTATTCCTTGGAAAACTATTGCCTCATTTATCACATTTATAAGGTCACAGTCCTGAATCAGTTCAAATAATTCCCACAGTAAATCGTTTCACTGTTAAAAGCGATACAACTTAGTATTATCCGAGGAAAATCACTAAATACATGTTGGTACTTATGTGTGACGCAACCGTTGTAACTCAAACGGATTGACAGCGTTAGAATATCAATGAAATTTAGATTTAGAAACTGTCTCTATTTCTTCAGCGCGCGATAACGGCTAGGATTAGTCCCACAATAAAAAATGACTTATTTATCTTAATTTTTAAATAAAGCCTTACCACAGCGCCCAGTGTAATCGCTGAGTTCCAGCAGTCATGTCAAATTAAGAAGAATATCATTTCTTGTAGTCAAAATGACTCATTTATCACATTTATAAGGTCAAAGTTAAAATCAGTTCAATTAAGTCCCACAGTCAATCGTTTCACTGTTGAAAGCGATACAACTTAGTAATATCGGAAAAAAATCACTAAATACATGTTGGTACGAATGTGTGACGCAACCGTTGTAACTCAAACGGATTGACACTGTTAGAAAATCAATGAAATTTAGTTTTAGAAACTGTCTCTATTTCTTCAGCGCGCGATAACGGCTAGGATTGGTCCCACAGTAAAAAATGACTTATTTATCTGAATTTTAAATAAAGCCTTACCACAGCGCCCAGTGTAATCGGTGAGTTCCTGCAATCATGTCAAATTAAGAAGAATATCATTTCTTGTAGTCAAATGACTCATTTATCATATTTATAAGGTCAAAGTCCAAAATCAGTTCAATTAAGTCCCACAGTCAATCGTTTCACTGTTGAAAGCGATACAACTTAGTAATATCGGAAGAAAATCACTAAATACATGTTGGTACGATTATGTGACGCAACCGTTGTAAGTCAAACGGATTGACACCGTTAGAAAGTCAATGAAATGTACTTTTTGAAGCTGTCTCTATTTCTTCAGCGCGAACTAACGGCTAGGATTGGTCCCACAGTAAAAAATGACTTATTTATCTAAATTTTTAAAAAAGGGCTACCACAGAGCCTAATGTAATCGCTGAATTCCAGCAATCATGTCAAATTAAGAAGAATGTTATTCCTTGGAAACCTATTGCCTCATTTATCACATTTATAAGGTCACAGTCCTGAATCAGTTCAAATAATTCCCACAGTCACTCGTTTCACTGTTGAAAGCGATACAACTTAGTAATATCGGAAGAAAATCAGTAAATACATGTTGGTACGATTATGTGACGCAACCGTTGTAACTCAAACGGATTGACACTGTTAGAAAGTCAATGAAATGTAGTTTTTAAAACTGTCTCTATTTCTTCAGCGCGCGATAACGGCTAGGATTGGTCCCACAGTACAAAATGACTTATTTATCTAAATTTTTAAATAAAGCGTTACCACAGCGCCCAGTGTAATCGGTGAGTTCCATCAATTATGTCAAACTAAGAAGAATGTCATTTCTTGTAGTCCAATTGTCTCATTTATCACACTTATGAGGTCACAGTCCAAAGTAAGTTCAATTAAGTCCCACAGTCAATCGTTTCACTGTTTGAAGCGATGCAACCTAGTAATATCGGAAGAAAATCACTAAATACATGTTGGTACGATTATGTGACGCAACCGTTGTAAGTCAAACGGATTGACACCGTTAGAAAGTCAATGAAATGGAGTTTTTGAAACTGTCTCTATTTCTTCAGCGCGCGATAACGGCTAGGATTGGTCCCACAGTACAAAATGACTTATTTATCTAAATTTTTAAATAAAGCGCTACCGCGGAGCCTAATGTAACCGCTGAATTCCAGCAATCATGTCAATTTCAGAAGAATGTTATTCCTTGGAGACCAATTGGCGCATTAATCACATTTATAAGGTCAAAGTCCAAAATCAGTTCAATTAAGTCCCACAGTCACTCGTTTCACTGTTGAAAGCGATACAACTTAGTAATATCGGAAGAAAATCAGTAAATACATGTTGGTACGATTATGTGACGCAACCGTTGTAACTCAAACGGATTGACACTGTTAGAAAGTCAATGAAATGTAGTTTTTAAAACTGTCTCTATTTCTACAGCGCGGGATAACGGCTAGGATTGGTCCCACAGTACAAAATGACTTATTTATCTAAATTTTTAAATAAAGCGTTACCACAGCGCCCAGTGTAATCGGTGAGTTCCATCAATCATGTCAAACTAAGAAGAATGTCATTTCTTGGAGTCCAATTGTCTCATTTATCACACTTATGAGGTCACAGTCCAAAGTTAGTTCAATTAAGTTCCACAGTCAATCGTTTCACTGTTTGAAGCGATGCAACCTAGTAATATCAGAAAAATATCGCTAAATACATGTTGGTACGAATATTTGACCCAACCGTTGTAACTCAAACGGATTGACACCGTTAGAAAGTCAATGAAATGTACTTTTTGAAGCTGTCTCTATTTCTTCAGCGCGAACTAACGGCTAGGATTGGTCCCACAGTAAAAAATGACTTATTTATCTAAATTTTTAAAAAAGGGCTACCACAGAGCCTAATGTAATCGCTGAATTCCAGCAATCATGTCAAATTAAGAAGAATGTTATTCCTTGGAAACCTATTGCCTCATTTATCACATTTATAAGGTCACAGTCCTGAATCAGTTCAAATAATTCCCACAGTCACTCGTTTCACTGTTGAAAGCGATACAACTTAGTAATATCGGAAGAAAATCAGTAAATACATGTTGGTACGATTATGTGACGCAACCGTTGTAACTCAAACGGATTGACACTGTTAGAAAGTCAATGAAATGTAGTTTTTAAAACTGTCTCTATTTCTTCAGCGCGCGATAACGGCTAGGATTGGTCCCACAGTACAAAATGACTTATTTATCTAAATTTTTAAATAAAGCGTTACCACAGCGCCCAGTGTAATCGGTGAGTTCCATCAATCATGTCAAACTAAGAAGAATGTCATTTCTTGTAGTCCAATTGTCTCATTTATCACACTTATGAGGTCACAGTCCAAAGTAAGTTCAATTAAGTCCCACAGTCAATCGTTTCACTGTTTGAAGCGATGCAACCTAGTAATATCGGAAGAAAATCACTAAATACATGTTGGTACGATTATGTGACGCAACCGTTGTAAGTCAAACGGATTGACACCGTTAGAAAGTCAATGAAATGGAGTTTTTGAAACTGTCTCTATTTCTTCAGCGCGCGATAACGGCTAGGATTGGTCCCACAGTACAAAATGACTTATTTATCTAAATTTTTAAATAAAGCGCTACCGCGGAGCCTAATGTAACCGCTGAATTCCAGCAATCATGTCAAATTCAGAAGAATGTTATTCCTTGGAGACCAATTGGCGCATTAATCACATTTATAAGGTCAAAGTCCAAAATCAGTTCAATTAAGTCCCACAGTCACTCGTTTCACTGTTGAAAGCGATACAACTTAGTAATATCGGAAGAAAATCAGTAAATACATGTTGGTACGATTATGTGACGCAACCGTTGTAACTCAAACGGATTGACACTGTTAGAAAGTCAATGAAATGTAGTTTTTAAAACTGTCTCTATTTCTTCAGCGCGGGATAACGGCTAGGATTGGTCCCACAGTACAAAATGACTTATTTATCTAAATTTTTAAATAAAGCGTTACCACAGCGCCCAGTGTAATCGGTGAGTTCCATCAATCATGTCAAACTAAGAAGAATGTCATTTCTTGGAGTCCAATTGTCTCATTTATCACACTTATGAGGTCACAGTCCAAAGTTAGTTCAATTAAGTTCCACAGTCAATCGTTTCACTGTTTGAAGCGATGCAACCTAGTAATATCAGAAAAATATCGCTAAATACATGTTGGTACGAATATTTGACCCAACCGTTGTAACTCAAACGCATTGACACCGTTAGAAAGTCAATGAAATGTACTTTTTGAAGCTGTCTCTATTTCTTCAGCGCGAACTAACGGATAGGATTGGTCCCACAGTAAAAAATGACTTATTTATCTAAATTTTTAAAAAAGGCTACCACAGAGCCTAATGTAATCGCTGAATTCCAGCAATCATGTCAAATTAAGAAGAATGTTATTCCTTGGAAAACTATTGCCTCATTTATCACATTTATAAGGTCACAGTCCTGAATCAGTTCAAATAATTCCCACAGTAAATCGTTTCACTGTTAAAAGCGATACAACTTAGTATTATCCGAGGAAAATCACTAAATACATGTTGGTACTTATGTGTGACGCAACCGTTGTAACTCAAGCGGATTGACACCGTTAGAATATCAATGAAATTTAGATTTAGAAACTGTCTCTATTTCTTCAGCGCGCGATAACGGCTAGGATTAGTCCCACAATAAAAAATGACTTATTTATCTTAATTTTTAAATAAAGCCTTACCACAGCGCCCAGTGTAATCGCTGAGTTCCAGCAGTTATGTCAAATTAAGAAGAATATCATTTCTTGTAGTCAAAATGACTCATTTATCACATTTATAAGGTCAAAGTTAAAATCAGTTCAATTAAGTCCCACAGTCAATCGTTTCACTGTTGAAAGAGATACAACTTAGTAATATCGGAAAAAAATCACTAAATACATGTTGGTACGAATGTGTGACGCAACCGTTGTAACTCAAACGGATTGACACCGTTAGAAAATCAATGAAATTTAGTTTTAGAAACTGTCTCTATTTCTTCAGCGCGCGATAACGGCTAGGATTGGTCCCACAGTAAAAAATGACTTATTTATCTGAATTTTAAATAAAGCCTTACCACAGCGCCCAGTGTAATCGCTGAGTTCCTGCAATCATGTCAAATTAAGAAGAATATCATTTCTTGTAGTCAAATGACTCATTTATCATATTTATAAGGTCAAAGTCCAAAATCAGTTCAATTAAGTCCCACAGTCAATCGTTTCACTGTTGAAAGCGATACAACTTAGTAATATCGGAAAAAAATCACTAAACACATGTTGGTACGAATGTGTGACGCAACCGTTGTAACTCAAACGGATTGACACCGTTAGAAAATCAATGAAATTTAGTTTTAGAAACTGTCTCTATTCCTTCAGCGCGCGATAACGGCTAGGATTGGTCCCACAGTAAAAAATGACTTATTTATCTGAATTTTTAAATAAAGCCTTACCACAGCGCCCAGTGTAATCGCTGAGTTCCTGCAATCATGTCAAATTAAGAAGAATATCATTTCTTGTAGTCAAATGACTCATTTATCATATTTATAAGGTCAAAGTCCAAAATCAGTTCAATTAAGTCCCACAGTCAATCGTTTCACTGTTGAAAGCGATACAACTTAGTAATATCGGAAGAAAATCACTAAATAAATGTTGGTACGATTATGTGACGCAACCGTTGTAAGTCAAACGGATTGACACCGTTAGAAAGTCAATGAAATGTATTTTTTCAAACTGTCTCTATTTCTTCGGCGCGCGATAACGGCTAGGATTGGTCCCACAGTACAGAATGACTTATTTATCTTAATTTTTAAATAAAGCGTTACCACAGCGCCCAGTGTAATCATTGAGTTCCATCAATCATGTCAAATTAAGGAGAATGTTATTTCTTCTAGTCAAGATGGCTCATTTATTACATTTATAAGGTCAAAGTCCAAAATCAATTCAATTAAGTCCCACAGTCAATCGTTTCTCTGTTGAAAGCGATACAACTTAGTAATATCGGAAGAAAATCACTAAATACATGTTGGTACGATTATGTGACGCAACCGTTCTAACTCAAACGGATTGACACCGTTAGAAAGTCAATGAAATGGAATTTTTGAAACTGTCTCTATATCTTCAGCGCGCGCTAACGGCTAGGATTGGTCCCACACTAAAAATGACTTATTTATCTAAATTTTTAAATGAATCGCTACCACAGGGTCCAGTGTAATCGCTGAGTTCCGGAAATCATGTCAAATTAAGAAGAATATCATTTCTTGTAGTCAAAATGACTCATTTATCACATTTATAAGGTCAAAGTCCAAAATCAGTTCAATTAAGTCCCACAGTCAATCGTTTCACTGTTGAAAGCGATACAACTTAGTAATATCGGAAAAAAATCACTAAATACATGTTGGTACGAATGTGTGACGCAACCGTTGTAACTCAAACGGTTTGACACCGTTAGAAAATCAATGAAATTTAGTTTTAGAAACTGTCTCTATTTCTTCAACGCGCGATAACGGCTAGGATTGGTCCCACAATAAAAATTGGCTTATTTATCTTAATTTTTAAATAAAGCCTTACCACAGCGCCCAGTGTAATCGCTGAGTTCCAGCAATCATGTCAAATTAAGAAGAATATCATTTCTTGTAGTCAAAATGACTCATTTATCACATTTATAAGGTCAAAGTCCAAAATAAGTTCAATTAAGTCCCACAGTCAATCGTTTCACTGTAGAAAGCGATACAACTTAGTAATATCGGAAAAAAATCACTAAATACACGTTGGTACGAATGTGTGACGCAACCGTTGTAACTCAAACGAATTGACACCGTTAGAAAATCAATGAAATGTTGTTTTCGAAACTGTCTCTATTTCTTCAGCGCGCGCTAACGGCTAGGATTGGTCCCACACTAAAAATGACTTATTTATCTAAATTTTTAAATAAATCGCTACCACAGGGTCCAGTGTAATCGCTGAGTTCCGGAAATCATGTCAAATTAAGAAGAATATCATTTCTTGTAGTCAAAATGACTCATTTATCACATTTATAAGGTCAAAGTCCAAAATCAGTTCAATTAAGTCCCACAGTCAATCGTTTCACTGTTGAAAGCGATACAACTTAGTAATATCGGAAGAAAATCACTAAATACATGTTGGTACGATTATGTGACGCAACCGTTGTAAGTCAAACGGATTGACACCGTTAGAGAGTCAATGAAATGTAGTTTTTCAAACTGTCTCTATTTCTTCGGCGCGCGATAACGGCTAGGATTGGTCCCACAGTACAAAATGACTTATTTATCTTAATTTTTAAATAAAGCGTTACCACAGCGCCCAGTGTAATCGGTGAGTTCCATCAATCATGTCAAATTAAGGAGAATGTTATTTCTTCTAGTCAAGATGGCTCATTTATTACATTTATAAGGTCACAGTCCTGAATCAGTTCAAATAATTCCCACAGTAAATCGTTTCACTGTTAAAAGCGATACAACTTAGTATTATCCGAGGAAAATCACTAAATACATGTTGGTACTTATGTGTGACGCAACCGTTGTAACTTAAACGGATTGACACCGTTAGAATATCAATGAAATTTAGATTTAGAAACTGTCTCTATTTCTTCAGCGCGCGATAACGGCTAGGATTAGTCCCACAATAAAAAATGACTTATTTATCTTAATTTTTAAATAAAGCCTTACCACAGCGCCCAGTGTAATCGCTGAGTTCCAGCAGTCATGTCAAATTAAGAAGAATATCATTTCTTGTAGTCAAAATGACTCATTTATCACATTTATAAGGTCAAAGTTAAAATCAGTTCAATTAAGTCCCACAGTCAATCGTTTCACTGTTGAAAGCGATACAACTTAGTAATATCGGAAAAAAATCACTAAACACATGTTGGTACGAATGTGTGACGCAACCGTTGTAACTCAAACGGTTTGACACCGTTAGAAAATCAATGAAATTTAGTTTTAGAAACTGTCTCTATTTCTTCAACGCGCGATAACGGCTAGGATTGGTCCCACAATAAAAATTGGCTTATTTATCTTAATTTTTAAATAAAGCCTTACCACAGCGCCCAGTGTAATCGCTGAGTTCCAGGAATCATGTCAAATTAAGAAGAATATCATTTCTTGTAGTCAAAATGACTCATTTATCACATTTATAAGGTCAAAGTCCAAAATAAGTTCAATTAAGTCCCACAGTCAATCGTTTCACTGTAGAAAGCGATACAACTTAGTAATATCGGAAAAAAATCACTAAATACACGTTGGTACGAATGTGTGACGCAACCGTTGTAACTCAAACGAATTGACACCGTTAGAAAATCAATGAAATGTTGTTTTCGAAACTGTCTCTATTTCTTCAGCGCGCGCTAACGGCTAGGATTGGTCCCACACTAAAAATGACTTATTTATCTAAATTTTTAAATAAATCGCTACCACAGGGTCCAGTGTAATCGCTGAGTTCCGGAAATCATGTCAAATTAAGAAGAATATCATTTCTTGTAGTCAAAATGACTCATTTATCACATTTATAAGGTCAAAGTCCAAAATCAGTTCAATTAAGTCCCACAGTCAATCGTTTCACTGTTGAAAGCGATACAACTTAGTAATATCGGAAGAAAATCACTAAATACATGTTGGTACGATTATGTGACGCAACCGTTGTAAGTCAAACGGATTGACACCGTTAGAGAGTCAATGAAATGTAGTTTTTCAAACTGTCTCTATTTCTTCGGCGCGCGATAACGGCTAGGATTGGTCCCACAGTACAAAATGACTTATTTATCTTAATTTTTAAATAAAGCGTTACCACAGCGCCCAGTGTAATCGGTGAGTTCCATCAATCATGTCAAATTAAGGAGAATGTTATTTCTTCTAGTCAAGATGGCTCATTTATTACATTTATAAGGTCACAGTCCTGAATCAGTTCAAATAATTCCCACAGTAAATCGTTTCACTGTTAAAAGCGATACAACTTAGTATTATCCGAGGAAAATCACTAAATACATGTTGGTACTTATGTGTGACGCAACCGTTGTAACTTAAACGGATTGACACCGTTAGAATATCAATGAAATTTAGATTTAGAAACTGTCTCTATTTCTTCAGCGCGCGATAACGGCTAGGATTAGTCCCACAATAAAAAATGACTTATTTATCTTAATTTTTAAATAAAGCCTTACCACAGCGCCCAGTGTAATCGCTGAGTTCCAGCAGTCATGTCAAATTAAGAAGAATATCATTTCTTGTAGTCAAAATGACTCATTTATCACATTTATAAGGTCAAAGTTAAAATCAGTTCAATTAAGTCCCACAGTCAATCGTTTCACTGTTGAAAGCGATACAACTTAGTAATATCGGAAAAAAATCACTAAACACATGTTGGTACGAATGTGTGACGCAACCGTTGTAACTCAAACGGATTGACACCGTTAGAAAATCAATGAAATTTAGTTTTAGAAACTGTCTCTATTCCTTCAGCGCGCGATAACGGCTAGGATTGGTCCCACAGTAAAAAATGACTTATTTATCTGAATTTTTAAATAAAGCCTTACCACAGCGCCCAGTGTAATCGCTGAGTTCCTGCAATCATGTCAAATTAAGAAGAATATCATTTCTTGTAGTCAAATGACTCATTTATCATATTTATAAGGTCAAAGTCCAAAATCAGTTCAATTAAGTCCCACAGTCAATCGTTTCACTGTTGAAAGCGATACAACTTAGTAATATCGGAAGAAAATCACTAAATAAATGTTGGTACGATTATGTGACGCAACCGTTGTAAGTCAAACGGATTGACACCGTTAGAAAGTCAATGAAATGTAGTTTTTCAAACTGTCTCTATTTCTTCGGCGCGCGATAACGGCTAGGATTGGTCCCACAGTACAGAATGACTTATTTATCTTAATTTTTAAATAAAGCGTTACCACAGCGCCCAGTGTAATCATTGAGTTCCATCAATCATGTCAAATTAAGGAGAATGTTATTTCTTCTAGTCAAGATGGCTCATTTATTACATTTATAAGGTCAAAGTCCAAAATCAATTCAATTAAGTCCCACAGTCAATCGTTTCTCTGTTGAAAGCGATACAACTTAGTAATATCGGAAGAAAATCACTAAATACATGTTGGTACGATTATGTGACGCAACCGTTCTAACTCAAACGGATTGACACCGTTAGAAAGTCAATGAAATGGAATTTTTGAAACTGTCTCTATATCTTCAGCGCGCGCTAACGGCTAGGATTGGTCCCACACTAAAAATGACTTATTTATCTAAATTTTTAAATGAATCGCTACCACAGGGTCCAGTGTAATCGCTGAGTTCCGGAAATCATGTCAAATTAAGAAGAATATCATTTCTTGTAGTCAAAATGACTCATTTATCACATTTATAAGGTCAAAGTCCAAAATCAGTTCAATTAAGTCCCACAGTCAATCGTTTCACTGTTGAAAGCGATACAACTTAGTAATATCGGAAAAAAATCACTAAATACATGTTGGTACGAATGTGTGACGCAACCGTTGTAACTCAAACGGTTTGACACCGTTAGAAAATCAATGAAATTTAGTTTTAGAAACTGTCTCTATTTCTTCAACGCGCGATAACGGCTAGGATTGGTCCCACAATAAAAATTGACTTATTTATCTTAATTTTTAAATAAAGCCTTACCACAGCGCCCAGTGTAATCGCTGAGTTCCAGCAATCATGTCAAATTAAGAAGAATATCATTTCTTGTAGTCAAAATGACTCATTTATCACATTTATAAGGTCAAAAACCAAAATAAGTTCAATTAAGTTCCACAGTCAATCGTTTCACTGTAGAAAGCGATACAACTTAGTAATATCGGAAAAAAATCACTAAATACACGTTGGTACGAATGTGTGACGCAACCGTTGTAACTCAAACGAATTGACACCGTTAGAAAATCAATGAAATGTTGTTTTCGAAACTGTCTCTATTTCTTCAGCGCGCGCTAACGGCTAGGATTGGTCCCACACTAAAAATGACTTATTTATCTAAATTTTTAAATAAATCGCTACCACAGGGTCCAGTGTAATCGCTGAGTTCCGGAAATCATGTCAAATTAAGAAGAATATCACTTCTTGTAGTCAAAATGACTCATTTATCACATTTATAAGGTCAAAGTCCAAAATAAGTTCAATTAAGTCCCACAGTCAATCGTTTCACTGTAGAAAGCGATACAACTTAGTAATATCGGAAAAAAATCACTAAATACACGTTGGTACGAATGTGTGACGCAACCGTTGTAACTCAAACGAATTGACACCGTTAGAAAATCAATGAAATGTTGTTTTCGAAACTGTCTCTATTTCTTCAGCGCGCGCTAACGGCTAGGATTGGTCCCACACTAAAAATGACTTATTTATCTAAATTTTTAAATAAATCGCTACCACAGGGTCCAGTGTAATCGCTGAGTTCCGGAAATCATGTCAAATTAAGAAGAATATCATTTCTTGTAGTCAAAATGACTCATTTATCACATTTATAAGGTCAAAGTCCAAAATCAGTTCAATTAAGTCCCACAGTCAATCGTTTCACTGTTGAAAGCGATACAACTTAGTAATATCGGAAGAAAATCACTAAATACATGTTGGTACGATTATGTGACGCAACCGTTGTAAGTCAAACGGATTGACACCGTTAGAAAGTCAATGAAATGTAGTTTTTCAAACTGTCTCTATTTCTTCGGCGCGCGATAACGGCTAGGATTGGTCCCACAGTACAAAATGACTTATTTATCTTAATTTTTAAATAAAGCGTTACCACAGCGCCCAGTGTAATCGGTGAGTTCCATCAATCATGTCAAATTAAGGAGAATGTTATTTCTTCTAGTCAAGATGGCTCATTTATTACATTTATAAGGTCACAGTCCTGAATCAGTTCAAATAATTCCCACAGTAAATCGTTTCACTGTTAAAAGCGATACAACTTAGTATTATCCGAGGAAAATCACTAAATACATGTTGGTACTTATGTGTGACGCAACCGTTGTAACTCAAACGGATTGACACCGTTAGAATATCAATGAAATTTAGATTTAGAAACTGTCTCTATTTCTTCAGCGCGCGATAACGGCTAGGATTAGTCCCACAATAAAAAATGACTTATTTATCTTAATTTTTAAATAAAGCCTTACCACAGCGCCCAGTGTAATCGCTGAGTTCCAGCAGTCATGTCAAATTAAGAAGAATATCATTTCTTGTAGTCAAAATGACTCATTTATCACATTTATAAGGTCAAAGTTAAAATCAGTTCAATTAAGTCCCACAGTCAATCGTTTCACTGTTGAAAGCGATACAACTTAGTAATATCGGAAAAAAATCACTAAACACATGTTGGTACGAATGTGTGACGCAACCGTTGTAACTCAAACGGATTGACACCGTTAGAAAATCAATGAAATTTAGTTTTAGAAACTGTCTCTATTCCTTCAGCGCGCGATAACGGCTAGGATTGGTCCCACAGTAAAAAATGACTTATTTATCTGAATTTTTAAATAAAGCCTTACCACAGCGCCCAGTGTAATCGCTGAGTTCCTGCAATCATGTCAAATTAAGAAGAATATCATTTCTTGTAGTCAAATGACTCATTTATCATATTTATAAGGTCAAAGTCCAAAATCAGTTCAATTAAGTCCCACAGTCAATCGTTTCACTGTTGAAAGCGATACAACTTAGTAATATCGGAAGAAAATCACTAAATAAATGTTGGTACGATTATGTGACGCAACCGTTGTAAGTCAAACGGATTGACACTGTTAGAAAGTCAATGAAATGTAGTTTTTCAAACTGTCTCTATTTCTTCGGCGCGCGATAACGGCTAGGATTGGTCCCACAGTACAGAATGACTTATTTATCTTAATTTTTAAATAAAGCGTTACCACAGCGCCCAGTGTAATCATTGAGTTCCATCAATCATGTCAAATTAAGGAGAATGTTATTTCTTCTTGTCAAGATGGCTCATTTATTACATTTATAAGGTCAAAGTCCAAAATCAATTCAATTAAGTCCCACAGTCAATCGTTTCTCTGTTGAAAGCGATACAACTTAGTAATATCGGAAGAAAATCACTAAATACATGTTGGTACAATTATGTGACGCAACCGTTCTAACTCAAACGGATTGACACCGTTAGAAAGTCAATGAAATGGAATTTTTGAAACTGTCTCTATATGTTCAGCGCGCGCTAACGGCTAGGATTGGTCCCACACTAAAAATGACTTATTTATCTAAATTTTTAAATGAATCGCTACCACAGGGTCCAGTGTAATCGCTGAGTTCCGGAAATCATGTCAAATTAAGAAGAATATCATTTCTTGTAGTCAAAATGACTCATTTATCACATTTATAAGGTCAAAGTCCAAAATCAGTTCAATTAAGTCCCACAGTCAATCGTTTCACTGTTGAAAGCGATACAACTTAGTAATATCGGAAAAAAATCACTAAATACATGTTGGTACGAATGTGTGACGCAACCGTTGTAACTCAAACGGTTTGACACCGTTAGAAAATCAATGAAATTTAGTTTTAGAAACTGTCTCTATTTCTTCAACGCACGATAACGGCTAGGATTGGTCCCACAATAAAAATTGACTTATTTATCTTAATTTTTAAATAAAGCCTTACCACAGCGCCCAGTGTAATCGCTGAGTTCCAGCAATCATGTCAAATTAAGAAGAATATCATTTCTTGTAGTCAAAATGACTCATTTATCACATTTATAAGGTCAAAGTCCAAAATAAGTTCAATTAAGTCCCACAGTCAATCGTTTCACTTTAGAGAGCGATACAACTTAGTAATATCGGAAAAAAATCACTAAATACACGTTGGTACGAATGTGTGACGCAACCGTTGTAACTCAAACGAATTGACACCGTTAGAAAATCAATGAAATGTTGTTTTCGAAACTGTCTCTATTTCTTCAGCGCGCGCTAACGGCTAGGATTGGTCCCACACTAAAAATGACTTATTTATCTAAATTTTTAAATAAATCGCTACCACAGGGTCCAGTGTAATCGCTGAGTTCCGGAAATCATGTCAATATAAGAATAATATCATTTCTTGTAGTCAAAATGACTCATTTATCACATTTATAAGGTCAAAGTCCAAAATCAGTTCAATTAAGTCCCACAGTCAATCGTTTCACTGTTGAAAGCGATACAACTTAGTAATATCGGAAAAAAATCACTAAATACATGTTGGTACGAATGTGTGACGCAACCGTTGTAACTCAAACGGTTTGACACCGTTAGAAAATCAATGAATATTAATTTTAGAAACTGTCTCTATTTCTTCAACGCGCGATAACGGCTAGGATTGGTCCCACAATAAAAATTGACTTATTTATCTTAATTTTTAAATAAAGCCTTACCACAGCGCCCAGTGTAATCGCTGAGTTCCAGCAATCATGTCAAATTAAGAAGAATATCATTTCTTGTAGTCAAATGACTCATTTATCATATTTATAAGGTCAAAGTCCAAAATCAGTTCAATTAAGTCCCACAGTCAATCGTTTCACTGTTGAAAGCGATACAACTTAGTAATATCGGAAGAAAATCACTAAATAAATGTTGGTACGATTATGTGACGCAACCGTTGTAAGTCAAACGGATTGACACCGTTAGAAAGTCAATGAAATGTAGTTTTTCAAACTGTCTCTATTTCTTCGGCGCGCGATAACGGCTAGGATTGGTCCCACAGTACAGAATGACTTATTTATCTTAATTTTTAAATAAAGCGTTACCACAGCGCCCAGTGTAATCATTGAGTTCCATCAATCATGTCAAATTAAGGAGAATGTTATTTCTTCTAGTCAAGATGGCTCATTTATTACATTTATAAGGTCAAAGTCCAAAATCAATTCAATTAAGTCCCACAGTCAATCGTTTCTCTGTTGAAAGCGATACAACTTAGTAATATCGGAAGAAAATCACTAAATACATGTTGGTACGATTATGTGACGCAACCGTTCTAACTCAAACGGATTGACACCGTTAGAAAGTCAATGAAATGGAATTTTTGAAACTGTCTCTATATCTTCAGCGCGCGCTAACGGCTAGGATTGGTCCCACACTAAAAATGACTTATTTATCTAAATTTTTAAATAAATCGCTACCACAGGGTCCAGTGTAATCGCTGAGTTCCGGAAATCATGTCAAATTAAGAAGAATATCATTTCTTGTAGTCAAAATGACTCATTTATCACATTTATAAGGTCAAAGTCCAAAATCAGTTCAATTAAGTCCCACAGTCAATCGTTTCACTGTTGAAAGCGATACAACTTAGTAATATCGGAAAAAAATCACTAAATACATGTTGGTACGAATGTGTGACGCAACCGTTGTAATTCAAACGGTTTGACACCGTTAGAAAATCAATGAAATTTAGTTTTAGAAACTGTCTCTATTTCTTCAACGCGCGATAACGGCTAGGATTGGTCCCACAATAAAAATTGACTTATTTATCTTAATTTTTAAATAAAGCCTTACCACAGCGCCCAGTGTAATCGCTGAGTTCCAGCAATCATGTCAAATTAAGAAGAATATCATTTCTTGTAGTCAAAATGACTCATTTATCACATTTATCAGGTCAAAGTCCAAAATAAGTTCAATTAAGTCCCACAGTCAATCGTTTCACTGTAGAAAGCGATACAACTTAGTAATATCGGAAAAAAATCACTAAATACACGTTGGTACGAATGTGTGACGCAACCGTTGTAACTCAAACGAATTGACACCGTTAGAAAATCAATGAAATGTTGTTTTCGAAACTGTCTCTATTTCTTCAGCGCGCGCTAACGGCTAGGATTGGTCCCACACTAAAAATGACTTATTTATCTAAATTTTTAAATAAATCGCTACCACAGGGTCCAGTGTAATCGCTGAGTTCCGGAAATCATGTCAAATTAAGAAGAATATCATTTCTTGTAGTCAAAATGACTCATTTATCACATTTATAAGGTCAAAGTCCAAAATCAGTTCAATTAAGTCCCACAGTCAATCGTTTCACTGTTGAAAGCGATACAACTTAGTAATATCGGAAAAAAATCACTAAATACATGTTGGTACGAATGTGTGACGCAACCGTTGTAACTCAAACGGTTTGACACCGTTAGAAAATCAATGAAATTTAGTTTTAGAAACTGTCTCTATTTCTTCAACGCGCGATAACGGCTAGGATTGGTCCCACAATAAAAATTGACTTATTTATCTTAATTTTTAAATAAAGCCTTACCACAGCGCCCAGTGTAATCGCTGAGTTCCAGCAATCATGTCAAATTAAGAAGAATATCATTTCTTGTAGTCAAAATGACTCATTTATCACATTTATAAGGTCAAAGTCCAAAATAAGTTCAATTAAGTCCCACAGTCAATCGTTTCACTGTAGAAAGCGATACAACTTAGTAATATCGGAAAAAAATCACTAAATACACGTTGGTACGAATGTGTGACGCAACCGTTGTAACTCAAACGAATTGACAACGTTAGAAAATCAATGAAATGTTGTTTTCGAAACTGTCTCTATTTCTTCAGCGCGCGCTAACGGCTAGGATTGGTCCCACAGTACAAAATGACTTATTTATCTTAATTTTTAAATAAAGCGTTACCACAGCGCCCAGTGTAATCGGTGAGTTTCATCAATCATGTAAAATTAAGGATAATGTTATTTCTTCTAGTCAAAATGGCTCATTTATTACATTTATAAGGTCAAAGTCCAAAATCAGTTCAACTAAGTCCCACAGTCAACCGTTTCACTGTTGAAAGCGATACAACTTAGTAATATCGGAAGAAAATCACTAAATACATGTTGGTACGATTATGTGACGCAACCGTTGTAAGTCAAACGGATTGACACCGTTAGAAAGTCAATGAAGTGGAGTTTTTGAAACTGTCTCTATTTCTTCAGCGCGCGATAACGGCTAGGATTGGTCCCACAGTACAAAATGACTTATATATCTCAATTTATAAATAAACCGTTACCACAGCGCCCAGTGTAATCGTTGAGTTCCATCAATCATGTCAAATTAAGGAGAATGTTGTTTCTTCTAGTCAAAATGGCTCATTTATTACATTTATAAGGTCAAAGTCCAAAATCAGTTCAATTAAGTCCCATAGTCAATCGTTTCTCTGTTGAAAGCGATACAACTTAGTAATATCAGAAGAAAATCACTAAATATATGTTGGTACGATTATGTGACGCAACCGTTCTAACTCAAACGGATTGACACTGTTAGAAAGTCAATGAAATGGTGTTTTTGAAACTATCTCTATATCTTCAGCGCGCGCTAACGGCTAGGATTGGTCCCACAGTAAAAATGACTTATTTATCTAAATTTTTAAATGAATCGGTACCACAGGGTCCAGTGTAATCGCTGAGTTCCGACAATCATGTCAAATTAAGAAGAATATCATTTCTTGTAGTCAAAATGACTCATTTATCATATTTATAAGGTCAAAGTCCAAAATCAGTTCAATTAAGTCCCACAGTCAATCGTTTAACTGTTGAAAGCGATACAACTTAGTAATATCGGAAAAAAATCACTAAATACATGTTGGTACGAATGTGTGACGCAACCGTTGTAACTCTAACGGATTGACACCGTTAGAAAATCAATGAAATTTAGTTTTAGAAACTGTCTCTATTTCTTCAACGCGCGATAACGGCTAGGATTGGTCCCACAATAAAAATTGACTTATTTATCTTAATTTTTAAATAAAGCCTTACCACAGCGCCCAGTGTAATCGCTGAGTTCCAGCAATCATGTCAAATTAAGAAGAATATCTTTTCTTGTAGTGAAAATGACTCATTTATCACATTTATAAGGTCAAAGTCCAAAATCAGTTCAATTAAGACCCACAGTCAATCGTTTCACTGTTGAAAGCGATACAACTTAGTAATATCGGAAAAAAATCACTAAATACATGTTGGTACGAATGTGTGACGCAACCGTTGTAACTCAAACGGATTGACACCGTTAGAAAGTCAATGAAATTTAGTTTTAGAAACTATCTCTATTTTTTCAGCGTGCGATAACGGCTAGGATTGGTCCCACAGTAAAAAATGACTTATTTATCTTAATTTTTAAATAAAGCATTACCACAGCGCCCAGTGAAATCGCTGAATTCTAGCAATCATGTCAATTTAAGAAGAATATCATTTCTTGTAGTGAAAATGACTCATTTATCACATTTATAAGGTCAAAATCCAAAATCAGTTCAATTAAGTCCCACAGTCAATCGTTTCACTGTTAAAAGCGATACAACTTAGTAATATCGGAAGAAAATCACTAAATACATGT
This sequence comes from Hydractinia symbiolongicarpus, assembly GCF_029227915.1. Classification (NCBI taxonomy): domain Eukaryota; kingdom Metazoa; phylum Cnidaria; class Hydrozoa; order Anthoathecata; family Hydractiniidae; genus Hydractinia; species Hydractinia symbiolongicarpus. The sequence goes on from NC_079877.1 coordinate 34,550,496, forward strand.
TGGTACGATTATGTGACACAACCGTTGTAAGTCAAACGGATTGACACCGTTAGAAAGTCAATGAAATGTTGTTTTTGAAACTGTCTCTATTTCTTCAGCGCGCGATAACGGCTAGGGTTGGTCCCACAGTACAAAATGACTTATTTATCTTAATTTTTAAATAAAGCGTTACCACAGCGCCCAGTGTAATCGGTGAGTTTATCAATCATGTCAAATTAAGGAGAATGTTATTTCTTCTAGTCAAAATGGCTCATTTATTACATTTATAAGGTCAAAGTCCAAAATCAGTTCAACTAAGTCCCACAGTCAATCGTTTCACTGTTGAAAGCGATACAACTTGGTAATATCGGAAGAAAATCACTAAATACATGTTGGTACGATTATGTGACGCAACCGTTGTAAGTCAAACGGATTGACACCGTTAGAAAATCAATGAAGTGGAGTTTTTGAAACTGTCTCTATTTCTTCAGCGCGCGATAACGGCTAGGATTGGTCCCACAGTACTAAATGACTTATTTATCTCAATTTATAAATAAACCGTTACCACAGCACCCAGTGTAATCGGTGAGTTCCATCAATCATGTCAAATTAAGGAGAATGTTATTTCTTCTAGTCAAAATGGCTCATTTATTACATTTATAAGGTCAAAGTTCAAAATCAGTTCAATTAAGTCGCACAGTCAAACGTTTCACAGTTAAAAGCGATGCAACCTAGTAATATCCGAATACTTTCGCTAAATACATGTTCGTACGAATATGTGACGCAACCGTTGTAACTCAAACGGAATTATACCGCCAAGAAATCAATGAAATGTAGTTTTTGAGAATGTCTTTATTTCTTCAGCGCATGGTAACAGCCAGGATTGGTCCCACAGTAAGAAAATCTTATTTATCTAAATTTTTAAATAAAGCGCTACCGCAGAGCCTAATGTAACCGCTGAATTCCAGCAATCATGTCAAATTAAGAAGAATGTTATTCCTTAGAGACCAATTGGCGCATTAATCACATTTATAAGGTCAAAGTCCAAAATCAGTTTAATTAAGTCCCACAGTCAATCGCTTCACTGTTGAAAGCGATACAACTTAGTAATATCGGAAGAAAATCAGTAAATACATGTTGGTACGAATGTGTGACGCAACCGTTGTAACTCAAACGGTTTGACACCGTTAGAAAATCAATGAAATTTAGTTTTAGAAACTGTCTCTATTTCTTCAACGCGCGATAACGGCTAGGATTGGTCCCACAATAAAAATTGACTTATTTATCTTAATTTTTAAATAAAGCCTTACCACAGCGCCCAGTGTAATCGCTGAGTTCCAGCAATCATGTCAAATTAAGAAGAATATCATTTCTTGTAGTCAAAATGACTCATTTATCACATTTATAAGGTCAAAGTCCAAAATAAGTTCAATTAAGTCCCACAGTCAATCGTTTCACTGTAGAAAGCGATACAACTTAGTAATATCGGAAAAAAATCACTAAATACACGTTGGTACGAATGTGTGACGCAACCGTTGTAACTCAAACGAATTGACAACGTTAGAAAATCAATGAAATGTTGTTTTCGAAACTGTCTCTATTTCTTTAGCGCGCGCTAACGGCTAGGATTGGTCCCACAGTACAAAATGACTTATTTATCTTAATTTTTAAATAAAGCGTTACCACAGCGCCCAGTGTAATCGGTGAGTTTCATCAATCATGTAAAATTAAGGATAATGTTATTTCTTCTAGTCAAAATGGCTCATTTATTACATTTATAAGGTCAAAGTCCAAAATCAGTTCAACTAAGTCCCACAGTCAACCGTTTCACTGTTGAAAGCGATACAACTTAGTAATATCGGAAGAAAATCACTAAATACATGTTGGTACGATTATGTGACGCAACCGTTGTAAGTCAAACGGATTGACACCGTTAGAAAGTCAATGAAGTGGAGTTTTTGAAACTGTCTCTATTTCTTCAGCGCGCGATAACGGCTAGGATTGGTCCCACAGTACAAAATGACTTATATATCTCAATTTATAAATAAACCGTTACCACAGCGCCCAGTGTAATCGTTGAGTTCCATCAATCATGTCAAATTAAGGAGAATGTTGTTTCTTCTAGTCAAAATGGCTCATTTATTACATTTATAAGGTCAAAGTCCAAAATCAGTTCAATTAAGTCCCATAGTCAATCGTTTCTCTGTTGAAAGCGATACAACTTAGTAATATCAGAAGAAAATCACTAAATATATGTTGGTACGATTATGTGACGCAACCGTTCTAACTCAAACGGATTGACACTGTTAGAAAGTCAATGAAATGGAGTTTTTGAAACTATCTCTATATCTTCAGCGCGCGCTAACGGCTAGGATTGGTCCCACAGTAAAAATGACTTATTTATCTAAATTTTTAAATGAATCGGTACCACAGGGTCCAGTGTAATCGCTGAGTTCCGACAATCATGTCAAATTAAGAAGAATATCATTTCTTGTAGTCAAAATGACTCATTTATCATATTTATAAGGTCAAAGTCCAAAATCAGTTCAATTAAGTCCCACAGTCAATCGTTTAACTGTTGAAAGCGATACAACTTAGTAATATCGGAAAAAAATCACTAAATACATGTTGGTACGAATGTGTGACGCAACCGTTGTAACTCTAACGGATTGACACCGTTAGAAAATCAATGAAATTTAGTTTTAGAAACTGTCTCTATTTCTTCAACGCGCGATAACGGCTAGGATTGGTCCCACAATAAAAATTGACTTATTTATCTTAATTTTTAAATAAAGCCTTACCACAGCGCCCAGTGTAATCGCTGAGTTCCAGCAATCATGTCAAATTAAGAAGAATATCTTTTGTTGTAGTGAAAATGACTCATTTATCACATTTATAAGGTCAAAGTCCAAAATCAGTTCAATTAAGACCCACAGTCAATCGTTTCACTGTTGAAAGCGATACAACTTAGTAATATCGGAAAAAAATCACTAAATACATGTTGGTACGAATGTGTGACGCAACCGTTGTAACTCAAACGGATTGACACCGTTAGAAAGTCAATGAAATTTAGTTTTAGAAACTATCTCTATTTTTTCAGCGTGCGATAACGGCTAGGATTGGTCCCACAGTAAAAAATGACTTATTTATCTTAATTTTTAAATAAAGCATTACCACAGCGCCCAGTGAAATCGCTGAATTCTAGCAATCATGTCAATTTAAGAAGAATATCATTTCTTGTAGTGAAAATGACTCATTTATCACATTTATAAGGTCAAAATCCAAAATCAGTTCAATTAAGTCCCACAGTCAATCGTTTCACTGTTAAAAGCGATACAACTTAGTAATATCGGAAGAAAATCACTAAATACATGTTGGTACGATTATGTGACACAACCGTTGTAAGTCAAACGGATTGACACCGTTAGAAAGTCAATGAAATGTTGTTTTTGAAACTGTCTCTATTTCTTCAGCGCGCGATAACGGCTAGGGTTGGTCCCACAGTACAAAATGACTTATTTATCTTAATTTTTAAATAAAGCGTTACCACAGCGCCCAGTGTAATCGGTGAGTTTCATCAATCATGTCAAATTAAGGAGAATGTTATTTCTTCTAGTCAAAATGGCTCATTTATTACATTTATAAGGTCAAAGTCCAAAATCAGTTCAACTAAGTCCCACAGTCAATCGTTTCACTGTTGAAAGCGATACAACTTGGTAATATCGGAAGAAAATCACTAAATACATGTTGGTACGATTATGTGACGCAACCGTTGTAAGTCAAACGGATTGACACCGTTAGAAAATCAATGAAGTGGAGTTTTTGAAACTGTCTCTATTTCTTCAGCGCGCGATAACGGCTAGGATTGGTCCCACAGTACTAAATGACTTATTTATCTCAATTTATAAATAAACCGTTACCACAGCACCCAGTGTAATCGGTGAGTTCCATCAATCATGTCAAATTAAGGAGAATGTTATTTCTTCTAGTCAAAATGGCTCATTTATTACATTTATAAGGTCAAAGTTCAAAATCAGTTCAATTAAGTCGCACAGTCAAACGTTTCACAGTTAAAAGCGATGCAACCTAGTAATATCCGAATACTTTCGCTAAATACATGTTGGTACGAATATGTGACGCAACCGTTGTAACTCAAACGGAATTATACCGCCAAGAAATCAATGAAATGTAGTTTTTGAGAATGTCTTTATTTCTTCAGCGCATGGTAACAGCCAGGATTGGTCCCACAGTAAGAAAATCTTATTTATCTAAATTTTTAAATAAAGCGCTACCGCAGAGCCTAATGTAACCGCTGAATTCCAGCAATCATGTCAAATTAAGAAGAATGTTATTCCTTAGAGACCAATTGGCGCATTAATCACATTTATAAGGTCAAAGTCCAAAATCAGTTCAATTAAGTCCCACAGTCAATCGCTTCACTGTTGAAAGCGATACAACTTAGTAATATCGGAAGAAAATCAGTAAATACATGTTGGTACGAATGTGTGACGCAACCGTTGTAACTCAAACGGTTTGACACCGTTAGAAAATCAATGAAATTTAGTTTTAGAAACTGTCTCTATTTCTTCAACGCGCGATAACGGCTAGGATTGGTCCCACAATAAAAATTGACTTATTTATCTTAATTTTTAAATAAAGCCTTACCACAGCGCCCAGTGTAATCGCTGAGTTCCAGCAATCATGTCAAATTAAGAAGAATATCATTTCTTGTAGTCAAAATGACTCATTTATCACATTTATAAGGTCAAAGTCCAAAATAAGTTCAATTAAGTCCCACAGTCAATCGTTTCACTGTAGAAAGCGATACAACTTAGTAATATCGGAAAAAAATCACTAAATACACGTTGGTACGAATGTGTGACGCAACCGTTGTAACTCAAACGAATTGACAACGTTAGAAAATCAATGAAATGTTGTTTTCGAAACTGTCTCTATTTCTTTAGCGCGCGCTAACGGCTAGGATTGGTCCCACAGTACAAAATGACTTATTTATCTTAATTTTTAAATAAAGCGTTACCACAGCGCCCAGTGTAATCGGTGAGTTTCATCAATCATGTAAAATTAAGGATAATGTTATTTCTTCTAGTCAAAATGGCTCATTTATTACATTTATAAGGTCAAAGTCCAAAATCAGTTCAACTAAGTCCCACAGTCAACCGTTTCACTGTTGAAAGCGATACAACTTAGTAATATCGGAAAAAAATCACTAAATACATGTTGGTACGAATGTGTGACGCAACCGTTGTAACTCAAACGGATTGACACCGTTAGAAAGTCAATGAAATTTAGTTTTAGAAACTATCTCTATTTTTTCAGCGTGCGATAACGGCTAGGATTGGTCCCACAGTAAAAAATGACTTATTTATCTTAATTTTTAAATAAAGCATTACCACAGCGCCCAGTGAAATCGCTGAATTCTAGCAATCATGTCAATTTAAGAAGAATATCATTTCTTGTAGTGAAAATGACTCATTTATCACATTTATAAGGTCAAAATCCAAAATCAGTTCAATTAAGTCCCACAGTCAATCGTTTCACTGTTAAAAGCGATACAACTTAGTAATATCGGAAGAAAATCACTAAATACATGTTGGTACGATTATGTGACACAACCGTTGTAAGTCAAACGGATTGACACCGTTAGAAAGTCAATGAAATGTTGTTTTTGAAACTGTCTCTATTTCTTCAGCGCGCGATAACGGCTAGGGTTGGTCCCACAGTACAAAATGACTTATTTATCTTAATTTTTAAATAAAGCGTTACCACAGCGCCCAGTGTAATCGGTGAGTTTCATCAATCATGTCAAATTAAGGAGAATGTTATTTCTTCTAGTCAAAATGGCTCATTTATTACATTTATAAGGTCAAAGTCCAAAATCAGTTCAACTAAGTCCCACAGTCAATCGTTTCACTGTTGAAAGCGATACAACTTGGTAATATCGGAAGAAAATCACTAAATACATGTTGGTACGATTATGTGACGCAACCGTTGTAAGTCAAACGGATTGACACCGTTAGAAAATCAATGAAGTGGAGTTTTTGAAACTGTCTCTATTTCTTCAGCGCGCGATAACGGCTAGGATTGGTCCCACAGTACTAAATGACTTATTTATCTCAATTTATAAATAAACCGTTACCACAGCACCCAGTGTAATCGGTGAGTTCCATCAATCATGTCAAATTAAGGAGAATGTTATTTCTTCTAGTCAAAATGGCTCATTTATTACATTTATAAGGTCAAAGTTCAAAATCAGTTCAATTAAGTCGCACAGTCAAACGTTTCACAGTTAAAAGCGATGCAACCTAGTAATATCCGAATACTTTCGCTAAATACATGTTGGTACGAATATGTGACGCAACCGTTGTAACTCAAACGGAATTATACCGCCAAGAAATCAATGAAATGTAGTTTTTGAGAATGTCTTTATTTCTTCAGCGCATGGTAACAGCCAGGATTGGTCCCACAGTAAGAAAATCTTATTTATCTAAATTTTTAAATAAAGCGCTACCGCAGAGCCTAATGTAACCGCTGAATTCCAGCAATCATGTCAAATTAAGAAGAATGTTATTCCTTAGAGACCAATTGGCGCATTAATCACATTTATAAGGTCAAAGTCCAAAATCAGTTCAATTAAGTCCCACAGTCAATCGCTTCACTGTTGAAAGCGATACAACTTAGTAATATCGGAAGAAAATCAGTAAATACATGTTGGTACGATTATATGACGCAACCGTTGTAACTCAAACGGATTGACACTGTTAGAAAGTCAATGAAATGTAGTTTTTAAAACTGTCTCTATTTCTTCTGCGCGCGATAACGGCTAGGATTGGTCCCACAGTACAAAATGACTTATTTATCTAAATTTTTAAATAAAGCGTTACCACAGCGCCCAGTGTAATCGGTGAGTTCCATCAATCATGTCAAATTACGAAGAATATCATTTCTTGTAGTCAAAATGACTTATTTATCACATTTATAAGGTCAAAGTCCAAAATCAGTTCAATTAAGTCCCGCAGTCAATCGTTTCTATGTTGAAAGCGATACAACTTAGTAATATCGGAAGAAAATCACTAAATACATGTTGGTACGATTATGTGACGCAACCGTTCTAACTCAAACGGATTGACACCGTTAGAAAGTCAATGAAATGTACTTTTTAAAGCTTTGTCTATTTCTTCAGCGCGCGATAACGGCTAGGATTGGTCCCACAGTAAAAAATGACTAATTTATCTAAATTTTTAAAAAAGGGCTACCACAGAGCCTAATGTAATCGCTGAGTTCCAGCAATCATGTCAAATTACGAAGAATATCATTTCTTGTAGTCAAAATGACTCATTTATCACATTTATAAGGTCAAAGTCCAAAATCAGTTCAATTAAGTCCCGCAGTCAATCGTTTCTATGTTGAAAGCGATACAACTTAGTAATATCGGAAGAAAATCACTAAATACATGTTGGTACGATTATGTGACGCAACCGTTCTAACTCAAACGGATTGACACCGTTAGAAAGTCAATGAAATGTACTTTTTAAAGCTTTCTCTATTTCTTCAGCGCGAACTAACGGCTAGGATTGGTCCCACAGTAAAAAATGACTTATTTATCTAAATTTTTAAAAAAGGGCTACCGCAGCGCCCAGTGTAATCACTGAGTTCCAGCAATCATGTCAAATTAAGAAGAATGTTACTTCTTGTAGTCAAAATGGCTCATTTATCACATTTATAAAGTAAAAGTCCAAAGTCAGTTCAACTAAGTCCCACAGTCAATCGTTTCACTGTTGAAAGCGATACAACTTAGTAATATCGGAAGAAAATCACTAAATACATGTTGGTACGATTATGTGATGCAACCGTTGTAAGTCAAACGGATTGACACCGTTAGAAAGTCAATGAAGTGGAGTTTTTGAAACTGTCTCTATTTCTTCAGCGCGCGATAACGGCTAGGATTGGTCCCACAGTACAAAATGACTTATTTATCTCAATTTATAAATAAACCTTTACCACAGCGCCCAGTGTTATCGGTGAGTTCCATCAATCATGTCAAATTAAGGAGAATGTTATTTCTTCTAGTCAAAATGGCTCATTTATTAGATTTATAAGGTCAAAGTCCAAAATCAGTTCAATTAAGTCCCATAGTCAATCGTTTCTCTGTTGAAAGCGATATAACTTAGTAATATCGGAAGAAAATCACTAAATACATGTTGGTACGATTATGTGACGCAACCGTTGTAACTCAAACGGATTGACACTGTTAGAAAGTCAATGAAATGTAGTTTTTAAAACTGTCTCTATTTCTTCTACGCGCGATAACGGCTAGGATTGGTCCCACAGTACAAAATGACTTATTTATCTAAATTTTTAAATGAATCGATACCACAGGGTCCAGTGTAATCGCTGAGTTCCGGCAATCATGTCAAATTAAGAAGAATATCATTTCTTTTAGCCAAAATGACTCATTTATCACATTTATAAGGTCAAAGTCCAAAATCAGTTCAATTAAGTCCCGCAGTCAATCGTTTCTATGTTGAAAGCGATACAACTTAGTAATATCGGAAGAAAATCACTAAATACATGTTGGTACGATTATGTGACGCAACCGTTCTAACTCAAACGGATTGACACCGTTAGAAAGTCAATGAAATGTACTTTTTAAAGCTTTGTCTATTTCTTCAGCGCGCGATAACGGCTAGGATTGGTCCCACAGTAAAAAATGACTAATTTATCTAAATTTTTAAAAAAGGGCTACCACAGAGCCTAATGTAATCGCTGAGTTCCAGCAATCATGTCAAATTACGAAGAATATCATTTCTTGTAGTCAAAATGACTCATTTATCACATTTATAAGGTCAAAGTCCAAAATCAGTTCAATTAAGTCCCGCAGTCAATCGTTTCTATGTTGAAAGCGATACAACTTAGTAATATCGGAAGAAAATCACTAAATACATGTTGGTACGATTATGTGACGCAACCGTTCTAACTCAAACGGATTGACACCGTTAGAAAGTCAATGAAATGTACTTTTTAAAGCTTTCTCTATTTCTTCAGCGCGAACTAACGGCTAGGATTGGTCCCACAGTAAAAAATGACTTATTTATCTAAATTTTTAAAAAAGGGCTACCGCAGCGCCCAGTGTAATCACTGAGTTCCAGCAATCATGTCAAATTAAGAAGAATGTTACTTCTTGTAGTCAAAATGGCTCATTTATCACATTTATAAAGTAAAAGTCCAAAGTCAGTTCAACTAAGTCCCACAGTCAATCGTTTCACTGTTGAAAGCGATACAACTTAGTAATATCGGAAGAAAATCACTAAATACATGTTGGTACGATTATGTGATGCAACCGTTGTAAGTCAAACGGATTGACACCGTTAGAAAGTCAATGAAGTGGAGTTTTTGAAACTGTCTCTATTTCTTCAGCGCGCGATAACGGCTAGGATTGGTCCCACAGTACAAAATGACTTATTTATCTCAATTTATAAATAAACCTTTACCACAGCGCCCAGTGTTATCGGTGAGTTCCATCAATCATGTCAAATTAAGGAGAATGTTATTTCTTCTAGTCAAAATGGCTCATTTATTAGATTTATAAGGTCAAAGTCCAAAATCAGTTCAATTAAGTCCCATAGTCAATCGTTTCTCTGTTGAAAGCGATACAACTTAGTAATATCGGAAGAAAATCACTAAATACATGTTGGTACGATTATGTGACGCAACCGTTGTAACTCAAACGGATTGACACTGTTAGAAAGTCAATGAAATGTAGTTTTTAAAACTGTCTCTATTTCTTCTGCGCGCGATAACGGCTAGGATTGGTCCCACAGTACAAAATGACTTATTTATCTAAATTTTTAAATGAATCGGTACCACAGGGTCCAGTGTAATCGCTGAGTTCCGGCAATCATGTCAAATTAAGAAGAATATCATTTCTTGTAGCCAAAATGACTCATTTATCACATTTATAAGGTCAAAGTCCAAAATCAGTTCAATTAAGTCCCACAGTCAATCGTTTCACTGTTGAAAGCGATACAACTTAGTAATATCGGAAAAAAATCACTAAATACATGTTGGTACGAATGTGTGACGCAACCGTTGTAACTCAAACGGATTGACACCGTTAGAAAATCAATGAAATTTAGTTTTAGAAACTATCTCTATTTCTTCAGCGTGCGATAACGGCTAGGATTGGTCCCACAGTACAAAATGACTTATTTATCTTAATTTTTAAATAAAGCCTTACCACAGCGCCCAGTGTAATCGGTGAGTTTCATCAATCATGTCAAATTAAGGAGAATGTTATTTCTTCTAGTCAAAATGGCTCATTTATTACATTTATAAGGTCAAAGTCCAAAATCAGTTCAACTAAGTCCCACAGTCAATCGTTTCACTGTTGAAAGCGATACAACTTAGTAATATCGGAAAAAAATCACTAAATACATGTTGGTACGAATGTGTGACGCAACCGTTGTAACTCAAACGGATTGACACCGTTAGAAAGTCAATGAAATTTAGTTTTAGAAACTATCTCTATTTTTTCAGCGTGCGATAACGGCTAGGATTGGTCCCACAGTAAAAAATGACTTATTTATCTTAATTTTTAAATAAAGCATTACCACAGCGCCCAGTGAAATCGCTGAATTCTAGCAATCATGTCAATTTAAGAAGAATATCATTTCTTGTAGTGAAAATGACTCATTTATCACATTTATAAGGTCAAAATCCAAAATCAGTTCAATTAAGTCCCACAGTCAATCGTTTCACTGTTAAAAGCGATACAACTTAGTAATATCGGAAGAAAATCACTAAATACATGTTGGTACGATTATGTGACACAACCGTTGTAAGTCAAACGGATTGACACCGTTAGAAAGTCAATGAAATGTTGTTTTTGAAACTGTCTCTATTTCTTCAGCGCGCGATAACGGCTAGGGTTGGTCCCACAGTACAAAATGACTTATTTATCTTAATTTTTAAATAAAGCGTTACCACAGCGCCCAGTGTAATCGGTGAGTTTCATCAATCATGTCAAATTAAGGAGAATGTTATTTCTTCTAGTCAAAATGGCTCATTTATTACATTTATAAGGTCAAAGTCCAAAATCAGTTCAACTAAGTCCCACAGTCAATCGTTTCACTGTTGAAAGCGATACAACTTGGTAATATCGGAAGAAAATCACTAAATACATGTTGGTACGATTATGTGACGCAACCGTTGTAAGTCAAACGGATTGACACCGTTAGAAAGTCAATGAAGTGGAGTTTTTGAAACTGTCTCTATTTCTTCAGCGCGCGATAACGGCTAGGATTGGTCCCACAGTACTAAATGACTTATTTATCTCAATTTATAAATAAACCGTTACCACAGCACCCAGTGTAATCGGTGAGTTCCATCAATCATGTCAAATTAAGGAGAATGTTATTTCTTCTAGTCAAAATGGCTCATTTATTACATTTATAAGGTCAAAGTTCAAAATCAGTTCAATTAAGTCGCACAGTCAAACGTTTCACAGTTAAAAGCGATGCAACCTAGTAATATCCGAATACTTTCGCTAAATACATGTTGGTACGAATATGTGACGCAACCGTTGTAACTCAAACGGAATTATACCGCCAAGAAATCAATGAAATGTAGTTTTTGAGAATGTCTTTATTTCTTCAGCGCATGGTAACAGCCAGGATTGGTCCCACAGTAAGAAAATCTTATTTATCTAAATTTGTAAATAAAGCGCTACCGCAGAGCCTAATGTAACCGCTGAATTCCAGCAATCATGTCAAATTAAGAAGAATGTTATTCCTTAGAGACCAATTGGCGCATTAATCACATTTATAAGGTCAAAGTCCAAAATCAGTTCAATTAAGTCCCACAGTCAATCGCTTCACTGTTGAAAGCGATACAACTTAGTAATATCGGAAGAAAATCAGTAAATACATGTTGGTACGATTATATGACGCAACCGTTGTAACTCAAACGGATTGACACCGTTAGAAAGTCAATGAAATTTAGTTTTAGAAACTATCTCTATTTTTTCAGCGCGCGATAACGGCTAGGATTGGTCCCACAGTAAAAAATGACTTATTTATCTTAATTTTTAAATAAAGCATTACCACAGCGCCCAGTGAAATCGCTGAATTCTAGCAATCATGTCAATTTAAGAAGAATATCATTTCTTGTAGTGAAAATGACTCATTTATCACATTTATAAGGTCAAAATCCAAAATCAGTTCAATTAAGTCCCACAGTCAATCGTTTCACTGTTAAAAGCGATACAACTTAGTAATATCGGAAGAAAATCACTAAATACATGTTGGTACGATTATGTGACACAACCGTTGTAAGTCAAACGGATTGACACCGTTAGAAAGTCAATGAAATGTTGTTTTTGAAACTGTCTCTATTTCTTCAGCGCGCGATAACGGCTAGGGTTGGTCCCACAGTACAAAATGACTTATTTATCTTAATTTTTAAATAAAGCGTTACCACAGCGCCCAGTGTAATCGGTGAGTTTCATCAATCATGTCAAATTAAGGAGAATGTTATTTCTTCTAGTCAAAATGGCTCATTTATTACATTTATAAGGTCAAAGTCCAAAATCAGTTCAACTAAGTCCCACAGTCAATCGTTTCACTGTTGAAAGCGATACAACTTGGTAATATCGGAAGAAAATCACTAAATACATGTTGGTACGATTATGTGACGCAACCGTTGTAGGTCAAACGGATTGACACCGTTAGAAAGTCAATGAAGTGGAGTTTTTGAAACTGTCTCTATTTCTTCAGCGCGCGATAACGGCTAGGATTGGTCCCACAGTACTAAATGACTTATTTATCTCAATTTATAAATAAACCGTTACCACAGCACCCAGTGTAATCGGTGAGTTCCATCAATCATGTCAAATTAAGGAGAATGTTATTTCTTCTAGTCAAAATGGCTCATTTATTACATTTATAAGGTCAAAGTTCAAAATCAGTTCAATTAAGTCGCACAGTCAAACGTTTCACAGTTAAAAGCGATGCAACCTAGTAATATCCGAATACTTTCGCTAAATACATGTTGGTACGAATATGTGACGCAACCGTTGTAACTCAAACGGAATTATACCGCCAAGAAATCAATGAAATGTAGTTTTTGAGAATGTCTTTATTTCTTCAGCGCATGGTAACAGCCAGGATTGGTCCCACAGTAAGAAAATCTTATTTATCTAAATTTGTAAATAAAGCGCTACCGCAGAGCCTAATGTAACCGCTGAATTCCAGCAATCATGTCAAATTAAGAAGAATGTTATTCCTTAGAGACCAATTGGCGCATTAATCACATTTATAAGGTCAAAGTCCAAAATCAGTTCAATTAAGTCCCACAGTCAATCGCTTCACTGTTGAAAGCGATACAACTTAGTAATATCGGAAGAAAATCAGTAAATACATGTTGGTACGATTATATGACGCAACCGTTGTAACTCAAACGGATTGACACTGTTAGAAAGTCAATGAAATGTAGTTTATAAAACTGTCTCTATTTCTTCTGCGCGCGATAACGGCTAGGATTGGTCCCACAGTACAAAATGACTTATTTATCTAAATTTTTAAATAAAGCGTTACCACAGCGCCCAGTGTACTCGGTGAGTTCCATCAATCATGTCAAATTACGAAGAATATCATTTCTTGTAGTCAAAATGACTTATTTATCACATTTATAAGGTCAAAGTCCAAAATCAGTTCAATTAAGTCCCGCAGTCAATCGTTTCTATGTTGAAAGCGATACAACTTAGTAATATCGGAAGAAAATCACTAATTACATGTTGGTACGATTATGTGACGCAACCGTTCTAACTCAAACGGATTGACACCGTTAGAAAGTCAATGAAATGTACTTTTTAAAGCTTTGTCTATTTCTTCAGCGCGCGATAACGGCTAGGATTGGTCCCACAGTAAAAAATGACTAATTTATCTAAATTTTTAAAAAAGGGCTACCACAGAGCCTAATGTAATCGCTGAGTTCCAGCAATCATGTCAAATTACGAAGAATATCATTTCTTGTAGTCAAAATGACTCATTTATCACATTTATAAGGTCAAAGTCCAAAATCAGTTCAATTAAGTCCCGCAGTCAATCGTTTCTATGTTGAAAGCGATACAACTTAGTAATATAGGAAGAAAATCACTAAATACATGTTGGTACGATTATGTGACGCAACCGTTCTAACTCAAACGGGTTGACACCGTTAGAAAGTCAATGAAATGTACTTTTTAAAGCTTTCTCTATTTCTTCAGCGCGAACTAACGGCTAGGATTGGTCCCACAGTAAAAAATGACTTATTTATCTAAATTTTTAAAAAAGGGCTACCGCAGCGCCCAGTGTAATCACTGAGTTCCAGCAATCATGTCAAATTAAGAAGAATGTTACTTCTTGTAGTCAAAATGGCTCATTTATCACATTTATAAAGTAAAAGTCCAAAATCAGTTCAACTAAGTCCCACAGTCAATCGTTTCACTGTTGAAAGCGATACAACTTAGTAATATCGGAAGAAAATCACTAAATACATGTTGCTACGATTATGTGATGCAACCGTTGTAAGTCAAACGGATTGACACCGTTAGAGAGTCAATGAAGTGGAGTTTTTGAAACTGTCTCTATTTCTTCAGCGCGCGATAACGGCTAGGATTGGTCCCACAGTACAAAATGACTTATTTATCTCAATTTATAAATAAACCTTTACCACAGCGCCCAGTGTTATCGGTGAGTTCCATCAATCATGTCAAATTAAGGAGAATGTTATTTCTTCTAGTCAAAATGGCTCATTTATTAGATTTATAAGGTCAAAGTCCAAAATCAGTTCAATTAAGTCCCATAGTCAATCGTTTCTCTGTTGAAAGCGATACAACTTAGTAATATCGGAAGAAAATCACTAAATACATGTTGGTACGATTATGTGACGCAACCGTTGTAACTCAAACGGATTGACACTGTTAGAAAGTCAATGAAATGTAGTTTTTAAAACTGTCTCTATTTCTTCTGCGCGCGATAACGGCTAGGATTGGTCCCACAGTACAAAATGACTTATTTATCTCAATTTATAAATAAACCTTTACCACAGGGTCCAGTGTAATCGCTGAGTTCCGGCAATCATGTCAAATTAAGAAGAATATCATTTCTTGTAGCCAAAATGACTGATTTATCACATTTATAAGGTCAAAGTCCAAAATCAGTTCAATTAAGTCCCACAGTCAATCGTTTCACTGTTAAAAGCGATACAACTTAGTAATATCGGTAAAAAAATCACTAAATACATGTTGGTACGAATGTGTGACGCAACCGTTGTAACTCAAACGGATTGACACCGTTAGAAAGTCAATGAAATTTAGTTTTAGAAACTATCTCTATTTTTTCAGCGTGCGATAACGGCTAGGATTGGTCCCACAGTAAAAAATGACTTATTTATCTTAATTTTTAAATAAAGCATTACCACAGCGCCCAGTGAAATCGCTGAATTCTAGCAATCATGTCAATTTAAGAAGAATATCATTTCTTGTAGTGAAAATGACTCATTTATCACATTTATAAGGTCAAAATCCAAAATCAGTTCAATTAAGTCCCACAGTCAATCGTTTCACTGTTAAAAGCGATACAACTTAGTAATATCGGAAGAAAATCACTAAATACATGTTGGTACGATTATGTGACACAACCGTTGTAAGTCAAACGGATTGACACCGTTAGAAAGTCAATGAAATGTTGTTTTTGAAACTGTCTCTATTTCTTCAGCGCGCGATAACGGCTAGGGTTGGTCCCACAGTACAAAATGACTTATTTATCTTAATTTTTAAATAAAGCGTTACCACAGCGCCCAGTGTAATCGGTGAGTTTCATCAATCATGTCAAATTAAGGAGAATGTTATTTCTTCTAGTCAAAATGACTCATTTATTACATTTATAAGGTCAAAGTCCAAAATCAGTTCAACTAAGTCCCACAGTCAATCGTTTCACTGTTGAAAGCGATACAACTTGGTAATATCGGAAGAAAATCACTAAATACATGTTGGTACGATTATGTGACGCAACCGTTGTAAGTCAAACGGATTGACACCGTTAGAAAGTCAATGAAGTGGAGTTTTTGAAACTGTCTCTATTTCTTCAGCGCGCGATAACGGCTAGGATTGGTCCCACAGTACTAAATGACTTATTTATCTCAATTTATAAATAAACCGTTACCACAGCACCCAGTGTAATCGGTGAGTTCCATCAATCATGTCAAATTAAGGAGAATGTTATTTCTTCTAGTCAAAATGGCTCATTTATTACATTTATAAGGTCAAAGTTCAAAATCAGTTCAATTAAGTCGCACAGTCAAACGTTTCACAGTTAAAAGCGATGCAACCTAGTAATATCCGAATACTTTCGCTAAATACATGTTGGTACGAATATGTGACGCAACCGTTGTAACTCAAACGGAATTATACCGCCAAGAAATCAATGAAATGTAGTTTTTGAGAATGTCTTTATTTCTTCAGCGCATGGTAACAGCCAGGATTGGTCCCACAGTAAGAAAATCTTATTTATCTAAATTTGTAAATAAAGCGCTACCGCAGAGCCTAATGTAACCGCTGAATTCCAGCAATCATGTCAAATTAAGAAGAATGTTATTCCTTAGAGACCAATTGGCGCATTAATCACATTTATAAGGTCAAAGTCCAAAATCAGTTCAATTAAGTCCCACAGTCAATCGCTTCACTGTTGAAAGCGATACAACTTAGTAATATCGGAAGAAAATCAGTAAATACATGTTGGTACGATTATATGACGCAACCGTTGTAACTCAAACGGATTGACACCGTTAGAAAGTCAATGAAATTTAGTTTTAGAAACTATCTCTATTTTTTCAGCGTGCGATAACGGCTAGGATTGGTCCCACAGTAAAAAATGACTTATTTATCTTAATTTTTAAATAAAGCATTACCACAGCGCCCAGTGAAATCGCTGAATTCTAGCAATCATGTCAATTTAAGAAGAATATCATTTCTTGTAGTGAAAATGACTCATTTATCACATTTATAAGGTCAAAATCCAAAATCAGTTCAATTAAGTCCCACAGTCAATCGTTTCACTGTTAAAAGCGATACAACTTAGTAATATCGGAAGAAAATCACTAAATACATGTTGGTACGATTATGTGACACAACCGTTGTAAGTCAAACGGATTGACACCGTTAGAAAGTCAATGAAATGTTGTTTTTGAAACTGTCTCTATTTCTTCAGCGCGCGATAACGGCTAGGGTTGGTCCCACAGTACAAAATGACTTATTTATCTTAATTTTTAAATAAAGCGTTACCACAGCGCCCAGTGTAATCGGTGAGTTTCATCAATCATGTCAAATTAAGGAGAATGTTATTTCTTCTAGTCAAAATGGCTCATTTATTACATTTATAAGGTCAAAGTCCAAAATCAGTTCAACTAAGTCCCACAGTCAATCGTTTCACTGTTGAAAGCGATACAACTTGGTAATATCGGAAGAAAATCACTAAATACATGTTGGTACGATTATGTGACGCAACCGTTGTAAGTCAAACGGATTGACACCGTTAGAAAGTCAATGAAGTGGAGTTTTTGAAACTGTCTCTATTTCTTCAGCGCGCGATAACGGCTAGGATTGGTCCCACAGTACTAAATGACTTATTTATCTCAATTTATAAATAAACCGTTACCACAGCACCCAGTGTAATCGGTGAGTTCCATCAACCATGTCAAATTAAGGAGAATGTTATTTCTTCTAGTCAAAATGGCTCATTTATTACATTTATAAGGTCAAAGTTCAAAATCAGTTCAATTAAGTCGCACAGTCAAACGTTTCACAGTTAAAAGCGATGCAACCTAGTAATATCCGAATACTTTCGCTAAATACATGTTGGTACGAATATGTGACGCAACCGTTGTAACTCAAACGGAATTATACCGCCAAGAAATCAATGAAATGTAGTTTTTGAGAATGTCTTTATTTCTTCAGCGCATGGTAACAGCCAGGATTGGTCCCACAGTAAGAAAATCTTATTTATCTAAATTTGTAAATAAAGCGCTACCGCAGAGCCTAATGTAACCGCTGAATTCCAGCAATCATGTCAAATTAAGAAGAATGTTATTCCTTAGAGACCAATTGGCGCATTAATCACATTTATAAGGTCAAAGTCCAAAATCAGTTCAATTAAGTCCCACAGTCAATCGCTTCACTGTTGAAAGCGATACAACTTAGTAATATCGGAAGAAAATCAGTAAATACATGTTGGTACGATTATATGACGCAACCGTTGTAACTCAAACGGATTGACACTGTTAGAAAGTCAATGAAATGTAGTTTATAAAACTGTCTCTATTTCTTCTGCGCGCGATAACGGCTAGGATTGGTCCCACAGTACAAAATGACTTATTTATCTAAATTTTTAAATAAAGCGTTACCACAGCGCCCAGTGTACTCGGTGAGTTCCATCAATCATGTCAAATTACGAAGAATATCATTTCTTGTAGTCAAAATGACTTATTTATACAATTTATAAGGTCAAAGTCCAAAATCAGTTCAATTAAGTCCCGCAGTCAATCGTTTCTATGTTGAAAGCGATACAACTTAGTAATATCGGAAGAAAATCACTAATTACATGTTGGTACGATTATGTGACGCAACCGTTCTAACTCAAACGGATTGACACCGTTAGAAAGTCAATGAAATGTACTTTTTAAAGCTTTGTCTATTTCTTCAGCGCGCGATAACGGCTAGGATTGGTCCCACAGTAAAAAATGACTAATTTATCTAAATTTTTAAAAAAGGGCTACCACAGAGCCTAATGTAATCGCTGAGTTCCAGCAATCATGTCAAATTACGAAGAATATCATTTCTTGTAGTCAAAATGACTCATTTATCACATTTATAAGGTCAAAGTCCAAAATCAGTTCAATTAAGTCCCGCAGTCAATCGTTTCTATGTTGAAAGAGATACAAATTAATAATTTAGGAAGAAAATCACTAAATACATGTTGGTACGATTATGTGACGCAACCGTTCTAACTCAAACGGGTTGACACCGTTAGAAAGTCAATGAAATGTACTTTTTAAAGCTTTCTCTATTTCTTCAGCGCGAACTAACGGCTAGGATTGGTCCCACAGTAAAAAATGACTTATTTATCTAAATTTTTAAAAAAGGGCTACCGCAGCGCCCAGTGTAATCACTGAGTTCCAGCAATCATGTCAAATTAAGAAGAATGTTACTTCTTGTAGTCAAAATGGCTCATTTATCACATTTATAAAGTAAAAGTCCAAAATCAGTTCAACTAAGTCCCACAGTCAATCGTTTCACTGTTGAAAGCGATACAACTTAGTAATATCGGAAGAAAATCACTAAATACATGTTGCTACGATTATGTGATGCAACCGTTGTAAGTCAAACGGATTGACACCGTTAGAGAGTCAATGAAGTGGAGTTTTTGAAACTGTCTCTATTTCTTCAGCGCGCGATAACGGCTAGGATTGGTCCCACAGTACAAAATGACTTATTTATCTCAATTTATAAATAAACCTTTACCACAGCGCCCAGTGTTATCGGTGAGTTCCATCAATCATGTCAAATTAAGGAGAATGTTATTTCTTCTAGTCAAAATGGCTCATTTATTAGATTTATAAGGTCAAAGTCCAAAATCAGTTCAATTAAGTCCCATAGTCAATCGTTTCTCTGTTGAAAGCGATACAACTTAGTAATATCGGAAGAAAATCACTAAATACATGTTGGTACGATTATGTGACGCAACCGTTGTAACTCAAACGGATTGACACTGTTAGAAAGTCAATGAAATGTAGTTTTTAAAACTGTCTCTATTTCTTCTGCGCGCGATAACGGCTAGGATTGGTCCCACAGTACAAAATGACTTATTTATCTCAATTTATAAATAAACCTTTACCACAGGGTCCAGTGTAATCGCTGAGTTCCGGCAATCATGTCAAATTAAGAAGAATATCATTTCTTGTAGCCAAAATGACTGATTTATCACATTTATAAGGTCAAAGTCCAAAATCAGTTCAATTAAGTCCCACAGTCAATCGTTTCACTGTTAAAAGCGATACAACTTAGTAATATCGGTAAAAAAATCACTAAATACATGTTGGTACGAATGTGTGACGCAACCGTTGTAACTCAAACGGATTGACACCGTTAGAAAATCAATGAAATTTAGTTTTAGAAACTATCTCTATTTCTTCAGCGTGCGATAACGGCTAGGATTGGTCCCACAGTACAAAATGACTTATTTATCTTAATTTTTAAATAAAGCCTTACCACAGCGCCCAGTGTAATCGGTGAGTTTCATCAATCATGTCAAATTAAGGAGAATGTTATTTCTTCTAGTCAAAATGGCTCATTTATTACATTTATAAGGTCAAAGTCCAAAATCAGTTCAACTAAGTCCCACAGTCAATCGTTTCACTGTTGAAAGCGATACAACTTAGTAATATCGGAAGAAAATCACTAAATACATGTTGGTACGAATATGTGACGCAACCGTTGTAAGTCAAACGGATTGACTCCGTTAGAAAGTCAATGAAGTGGAGTTTTTGAAACTGTCTCTATTTCTTCAGCGCGCGATAACGGCTGGGATTAGTCCCACAGTACAAAATGACTTATTTATCTCAATTTATAAATAAACCGTTACCACAGCGCCCAGTGTAATCGGTGAGTTCCATCAATCATGTCAAATTAAGGAGAATGTTATTTCTTCAATTCAAAATGGCTCATTTATTACATTTATAAGGTCAAAGTCCAAAATCAGTTCAATTAATCCCATAGTCAATCGTTTCTCTGTTGAAAGCGATACAACTTAGTAATATCGGAAGAAAATCACTAAATACATGTTGGTACGGTTATGTGACGCAACCGTTCTAACTCAAACGGATTGACACCGTTAGAAAGTCAATGAAATGGAGTTTTTGAAACTATCTCTATATCTTCAGCGCGCGCTAACGGCTAGGATTGGTCCCACAGTAAAAATGACTTATTTATCTAAATTTTTAAATGAATCGCTACCACAGGGTCCAGTGTATACGCTTAGTTCCACCAATCATGTCAAATTAAAAAGAATGGTATTTCTTGGTGTCCAATTGTCTCACTTATAACATTTATAAGGTCAAAGTTCAAAATCAGTTCAATTAAGTCGCACAGTCAAACGTTTCACAGTTAAAAGCGATGCAACCTAGTAATATCCGAATACTTTCGCTAAATACATGTTGGTACGAATATGTGACGCAACCGTTGTAACTCAAACGGACATATACCGCCAAGAAATCAATGAAATGTAGTTTTTGAGAATGTCTTTATTTCTTCAGCGCATGGTAACGGCCAGGATTGGTCCCACAGTAAGAAAATCTTATTTATCTAAATTTTTAAAAAGGGCTACCACAGAGACTAATGTAATCGCTGAGTTCCAGCAATCATGTCAAATTACGAAGAATATCATTTCTTGTAGTCAAAATGACTCATTTATCACATTTATAAGGTCAAAGTCCAAAATCAGTTCAATTAAGTCCCACAGTCAATCGTTTCTCTGTTGAAAGCGATACAACTTAGTAATATCGGAAGAAAATCACTAAATACATGCTGGTACGATTATGTCACGCAACCGTTCTAACTCAAACGGATTGACACCGCTAGAAAGTCAATGAAATGTACTTTTTAAAGCTGTCTCTATTTCTTCAGCACGAACTAACGGCTAGGATTGGTCCCACAGTAAAAAATGACTTATTTATCTAAATTTTTAAAAAAGGGCTACCACAGAGCCTAATGTAATCGCTGAGTTCCAGCAATCATGTCAAATTACGAAGAATATCATTTCTTGTAGTCAAAATGACTCATTTATCACATTTATAAGGTCAAAGTCCAAAATCAGTTCAATTAAGTCCCACAGTCAATCGTTTCACTGTTGAAAGCGATACAACTTAGTAATATCGGAAAAAAATCACTAAATACATGTTGGTACGAATGTGTGACGCAACCGTTGTAACTCAAACGGATTGACACCGTTAGAAAGTCAATGAAATGGAGTTTTTAAAACTGTCTCTATATCGTCAGCGCGCGCTAACGGCTAGGATTGGTCCCACAGTAAAAATGACTTATTTATCTAAATTTTTAAATAAATCGCTACCACAGGGCCAAGTGTAATCGCTGAGTTCCGTCAATCATGTCAAATTAAGAAGAATGTTATTCCTTGAAGACCTATTGCCTCATTTATCACATTTATAAGGTCACAGTCCTGGATCAGTTCAAATAATTACCACAGTCAATCGTTTCACTGTTAAAAGCGATACAACTTAGTATTATCCGAAGAAAATCACTAAATACATTTTGGTACGAATATGTGACAAAACTGTTGTAACTCAAACGGATTGACACCGTTAGAAAGTCAATGAAATGTGGTTTTTGAAACTGTCTCTATTTCTTCAGCGCGCGATAACGGCTAGGATTGGTCCCACAGTAAAAAAAGACTTATTTATCTTAATTTTTAAATAAAGCGCTACCACAGCACCCAGTGTAATCGCTGAGTTCCAGCAATCATGTCAAATTAAGAAGAATGTTATTTCTTGGCGTCCAATTGTCTCACTTATAACATTTATAAGGTCAAAGTCCAAAATCAGTTCATTTAAGTCGCACAGTCAAACGTTTCACAGTTAAAAGCGATGCAACCTAGTAATATCCGAATACTTTCGCTAAATACATGTTGGTACGAATGTGTGACGCAACCGTTGTAACTCAAACGGATTGACACCGTTATAAAGTCAATGAAATGGAGTTTTTGAAACTGTCTCTATATCGTCAGCGCGCGCTAACGGCTAGGATTGGTCCCACAGTAAAAATGACTTATTTATCTAAATTTTTAAATAAATCGCTACCACAGGGCCAAGTGTAATCGCTGAGTTCCGTCAATCATGTCAAATTAAGAAGAATGTTATTCCTTGAAGACCTATTGCCTCATTTATCACATTTATAAGGTCACAGTCCTGGATCAGTTCAAATAATTACCACAGTCAATCGTTTCACTGTTAAAAGCGATACAACTTAGTATTATCCGAAGAAAATCACTAAATACATTTTGGTACGAATATGTGACAAAACTGTTGTAACTCAAACGGATTGACACCGTTAGAAAGTCAATGAAATGTGGTTTTTGAAACTGTCTCTATTTCTTCAGCGCGCGATAACGGCTAGGATTGGTCCCACAGTAAAAAAAGACTTATTTATCTTAATTTTTAAATAAAGCGCTACCACAGCACCCAGTGTAATCGCTGAGTTCCAGCAATCATGTCAAATTAAGAAGAATGTTATTTCTTGGCGTCCAATTGTCTCACTTATAACATTTATAAGGTCAAAGTCCAAAATCAGTTCATTTAAGTCGCACAGTCAAACGTTTCACAGTTAAAAGCGATGCAACCTAGTAATATCCGAATACTTTCGCTAAATACATGTTGGTACGAATGTGTGACGCAACCGTTGTAACTCAAACGGATTGACACCGTTATAAAGTCAATGAAATGGAGTTTTTGAAACTGTCTCTATATCTTCAGCGCGGGCTAACGGCTAGGATTGGTCCCACAGTAAAAATGACTTATTTATCCAAATTTTTAAATGAATCGCTATCACAGGGTCCAGTGTAATCGCTGAATTCCGGCAATCATGTCAAATTAAGAAGAATGTTCTTTCTTAGAGTCCAATTGTCTCATTTATAACATTTATAAGGCCAAAGTCCAAAATCAGTTCATTTAAGTCGCACAGTCAAACGTTTCACAGTTAAAAGCGATGCAACCTAGTAATATCCGAATACTTTCGCTAAATACATGTTGGTACGAATGTGTGACGCAACCGTTGTAACTGAAACGGATTGACACCGTTAGAAAGTCAATGAAATGGAGTTTTTGAAACTGTCTCTATATCTTCAGCGCGGGCTAACGGCTAGGATTGGTCCCACAGTAAAAATGACTTATTTATCCAAATTTTTAAATGAATCGCTACCACAGGGTCCAGTGTAATCGCTGAGTTCCGGCAATCATGTCAAATTAAGAAGAATGTTCTTTCTTAGAGTCCAATTGTCTCATTTATCACACTTATGAGGTCACAGTCCAAAGTTAGTTCAATTAAATCCCACAGTCAATCGTTTCACTGTTAGAAGCGATGCAACCTAGTAATATCAGAAAAACATCGTTAATACATGTTGGTACGAATATGTGACCCAACCGTTGTAACTCAAACGGATTGACACCGTTAGAAAGTCAATGAAATGTGGTTTTTGAAACTGTCTCTATTTCTTCGGCGCGCGATAACGGCTAGGATTGGTCCCACAGTAAAAAAAGACTTATTTTTTTTATTTTTAAAAAAGGGCTACCACAGAGCCTAATGTAATCGCTGAATTCCAGCAATCATGTCAAATTAAGAAGAATGTTCTTTCTTAGAGTCCAATTGTCTCATTTATCACACTTATGAGGTCATAGTCCAAAGTTAGTTCAATTAAATCCGACAGTCAATCGTTTCACTGTTAGAAGCGATGCAACCTAGTAATATCAGAAAAACATCGTTAATACATGTTGGTACGAATATGTGACCCAACCGTTGTAACTCAAACGGATTGACACCGTTAGAAAGTCAATGAAATGTGGTTTTTGAAACTGTCTCTATTTCTTCGGCGCGCGATAACGGCTACGATTGGTCCCACAGTAAAAAAAGACTTATTTTTTTTACTTTTAAACAAAGCGCTTCCACAGCGCCCAGTGTAATTGCTGAGCTCCAGCAATCATGTCAAAATTAAAAAGAATATCATTTCTTGTAGTCAAAATGACTCCTTTATCACATTTATAAGGTCAAAGTCCAAAATCAGTTCATTTAAGTCGCACAGTCAAACGTTTCACAGTTAAAAGCGATGCAACCTAGTAATATCCGAATACTTTCGCTAAATACATGTTGGTACGAATATGTGACGCAACCGTTGTAACTCAAACGGAATTATACTGCCAAGAAATCAATGAAATGTAGTTTTTGAGAATGTCTTTATTTCTTCAGCGCGTGCAAACGGCCAGGATTGGTCCCACAGTAAGAAAATCTTATTTATCTAAATTTTAAAATGAATCGCTACCACACGGTCCAGTGTAATCGCTGAGTTCCGGCAATCATGTCAAATTAAGAAGAACATCATTTCTTGTAGTCAAAATGACTCATTTACCACATTTATAAGGTGAAAGTCCAAAATCAGTTCAATTAAGTCCTTCAGTCAATCGTTTCGCTGTTGAAAGCGATACAACTTAGTAATATCGGAAAAAAATCACTAAATATATGTTGGTACGAATGTGTGACGCAACCGTTGTAACTCAAACGGATTGACACCGTTAGAAAGTCAATGAAATGGAGATTTTGAAAATGTCTCTATAACTTCAGCGCGCGCTAACGGCTAGGATTGGTCCCACAGTAAAAACACTTATTTATCTAAAGTTTTAAATAAAGTGCTACCACAGGCTCCAGTGTAATCGCTGAGTTCCGGCGATCATGTCGAATTAAGAAGAATGTTATTCCTTGTAGTCCAATTGGCTCATTTATCACATTTATAAGGTCACAGTCCAGAATCAGTTTAATTAAGTCCCACAGTCAATCGTTTCACTGTTAAAAGCGATAAAACTTAGTAATATTGGAAAAAATCAGTAAACCCATGTTGGTACGATTATGTGACGCAACCGTTGTAACTCAAACGAATTGACACCGTTAGAAAGTCAATGAAATAGAGTCTTTGAAACTGTCTCTATATCTTCAGCGCGCGCTAACGGCTAGGATTGGTCCCACATTAAAAATGACTTATTTATCTAAATTTTTAATGAATCGCTACCACAGGGTCCAGTGTAATCGCTGAGTTCCGGCAATCATGTCAAATTAAGAAGAATGTTCTTTCTTGGATTCCAATTGTCTCATTTATCACACTTAACAGGTCACAGTCCAAAGTTAGTTCAATTAAGTCCCACAGTCAATCGTTTCACTGTTTGAAGCGATACAGCCTAGTAATATCAGAAAAATATCGCCAAGTACATGTTGGTACGAATATGTGACCCAACCGTTGTAACTCAAACGGATTGACACCGTTAGAAAGTCAATGAAATGTACTTTTTGAAGCTGTCTCTATTTCTTCAGCGCTAACTAACGGCTAGGATTGGTCCCACAGTAAAAAATGACTTATTTATCTAAATTTTTAAAAAAGGGCTACCACAGAGCCTAATGTAATCGCTGAATTCCAGCAATCATGTCAAATTAAGAAGAATGTTATTCCTTGGAAACCTATTGCCTCATTTATCACATTTATTAGGTCAAAGACCAAAATCAGTTCATTTAAGTCGCACAGTCAAACGTTTCACAGTGAAAAGCGATGCGACCTAGTAATATCCAAATACTTTCGCTAAATACATGTTGGTACGAATATGTGACCCAACCGTTGTAACTCAAACGGATTGACACCGTTAGAAAGTCAATGAAATGTGGTTTTTGAAACTGTCTCTATTTCTTCGGCGCGCGATAACGGCTAGGATTGGTCCCACAGTAAAAAAAGACTTATTTTTTTTACTTTTAAACAAAGCGCTTCCACAGCGCCCAGTGTAATTGCTGAGTTCCAGCAATCATGTCAAAATTAAAAAGAATATCATTTCTTGTAGTCAAAATGACTCATTTATCACATTTATAAGGTGAAAGTCCAAAATCAGTTCAATTAAGTCCCACAGGCAATCGTTTCGCTGTTGAAAGCGATACAACTTTGTAATATCGGAAAAAAATCACTA
Organism: Hydractinia symbiolongicarpus; assembly: GCF_029227915.1. Classification (NCBI taxonomy): domain Eukaryota; kingdom Metazoa; phylum Cnidaria; class Hydrozoa; order Anthoathecata; family Hydractiniidae; genus Hydractinia; species Hydractinia symbiolongicarpus. Next base: position 34,577,307 of record NC_079877.1, read on the forward strand.
AATACATGTTGGTACGAATGTGTGACGCAACCGTGGTAACTCAAACGGATTGACACCGTTAGAAAGTCAATGAAATGGAGTTTTTGAAACTGTCTCTATATCTTCAGCGCGCGCTAACGGCTAGGATTGGTCCCACAGTACAAAATGACTTATTTATCTTAATTTTTAAATAAAGCGTTACCACAGCGCCCAGTGTAATCGGTGAGTTTCATCAATCATCTCAAATTAAGGAGAATGTTATTTCTTCTAGTCAAAATGGCTCATTTATTACATTTATAAGGTCAAAGTCCAAAATCAGTTCAACTAAGTCCCACAGTCAATCGTTTCACTGTTGAAAGCGATACAACTTAGTAATATCGGAAGAAAATCACTAAATACATGTTGGTACGATTATGTGACGCAACCGTTGTAAGTCAAACGGATTGACACCGTTAGAAAGTCAATGAAATGTAGTTTTTGAAACTGTCTCTATTTCTTCAGCGCGCGATAACGGCTAGGATTGGTCCCACAGTACAAAATGACTTATTTATCTCAATTTATAAAAAAAGGCTACCCAGAGCCTAATGTAATCGCTGAATTCCAGCAATCATGTCAAATTAAGAAGAATGCTATTCATTGGAGACCTTTTGCCTCATTTATCACATTTATAAGGTCACAGTCCTGAATCAGTTCAAATAATTCCCACAGTCAATGGTTTCTCTGTTGAAAGCGATACAACTTGGTAATATCGGAAGAAAATCACCAAATACATGTTGGTACGATTATGTGACGCAACCGTTCTAACTCAAACGGATTGACACCGTTAGAAAGTCAATGAAATGGAGTTTTTGAAACTGTCTCTATATCTTCAGCGCGCGATAACTGCTAGGATTGGTCTCACAGTAAAAATGACTTATTTATCTTAATTTTTAATGAATCGCTACCACAGGGACCAGTGTAATCGCTGAGTTCCGGCAATCATGTCAAATTAAGAAGAATGTTCTTTCTTGGAGTCCAATTGTCTCATTTATAACATTTATAAGGTCAAAGACCAAAATCAGTTCATTTAAGTCGCACAGTCAAACGTTTCACAGTCAAAAGCGATGCAACCTAGTAATATCCGAATACTTTCGCTAAATACATGTTGGTACGAATATGTGACACAACCGTTGTAACTCAAACGGAATTATACCGCCAAGAAATCAATGAAATGTAGTTTTTGAGAATGTCTTTATTTCTTCAGCGCGTGCTAACGGCCAGGATTGGTCCCACAGTAAGAAAATCTTATTTATCTAAATTTTAAAATGAATCGCTACCACAGCGCCCAGTGTAATTGCTGAGTTCCAGCAATCATGTCAAATTAAGAAGAATATCATTTCTTGTAGTCAAAATGACTCATTTATCACATTTATAAGGTGAAAGTCCAAAATCAGTTCAATTAAGTCCCACAGGCAATCGTTTCGCTGTTGAAAGCGATACAACTTTGTAATATCGGAAAAAAATCACTAAATACATGTTGGTACGAATATGTGACGCAACTGTTGTAACTCAAACGGATTGACACCGTTAGAAAGTCAATGAAATGTGGTTTTTGAAACTGTCTCTATTTCTTCAGCGCGCGATAACTGCTACGATTGGTCCCACAGTAAAAAATGACTTATTTATCTAAATTTTTAAAAAAGGGCTACCACAGAGCCTAATGTAATCGCTGAATTCCAGGAATCATGTCAAATTAAGAAGAATGTTATTCCTTGGAAACCTATTGCCTCATTTATCATATTTATAAGGTCACAGTCCTGAATCAGTTCAAATAATTCCCACAGACAATCGTTTCACTGTTAAAAGCGATACAACTTAGAATTATCCGAAAAAAATCACTAAATACATTTTGGTACGAATATGTGACGCAACTGTTGTAACTCAAACGGATTGACACCGTTAGAAAGTCAATGAAATGTGGTTTTTGAAACTGTCTCTATTTCTTCAGCGCGCGATAACTGCTAGGATTGGTCTCACAGTAAAAAAAGACTTATTTATCTTAATTTTTAAATAAAGCGCTACCACAACGCCCAGTGTAATCGCTGAGTTCCAGCAATCATGTCAAATTAAGAAGAATGTTATTTCTTGGCGTCCAATTGTCTCACTTATAACATTTATAAGGTCAAAGACCAAAATCAGTTCATTTAAGTCGCACAGTCAAACGTTTCACAGTCAAAAGCGATGCAACCTAGTAATATCCGAATACTTTCGCTAAATACATGTTGGTACGAATATGTGACGCAACCGTTGTAACTCAAACGGAATTATACCGCCAAGAAATCAATGAAATGTAGTTTTTGAGAATGTCTTTATTTCTTCAGCGCGTGCTAACGGCCAGGATTGGTCCCACAGTAAGAAAATCTTATTTATCTAAATTTTAAAATGAATCGCTACCACAGCGCCCAGTGTAATTGCTGAGTTCCAGCAATCATGTCAAATTAAGAAGAATATCATTTCTTGTAGTCAAAATGACTCATTTATCACATTTATAAGGTGAAAGTCCAAAATCAGTTCAATTAAGTCCCACAGGCAATCGTTTCGCTGTTGAAAGCGATACAACTTTGTAATATCGGAAAAAAATCACTAAATACATGTTGGTACGAATATGTGACGCAACTGTTGTAACTCAAACGGATTGACACCGTTAGAAAGTCAATGAAATGTGGTTTTTGAAACTGTCTCTATTTCTTTAGCGCGCGATAACTGCTACGATTGGTCCCACAGTAAAAAATGACTTATTTATCTAAATTTTTAAAAAAGGGCTACCACAGAGCCTAATGTAATCGCTGAATTCCAGGAATCATGTCAAATTAAGAAGAATGTTATTCCTTGGAAACCTATTGCCTCATTTATCATATTTATAAGGTCACAGTCCTGAATCAGTTCAAATAATTCCCACAGACAATCGTTTCACTGTTAAAAGCGATACAACTTAGAATTATCCGAAAAAAATCACTAAATACATTTTGGTACGAATATGTGACGCAACTGTTGTAACTCAAACGGATTGACACCGTTAGAAAGTCAATGAAATGTGGTTTTTGAAACTGTCTCTATTTCTTCAGCGCGCGATAACTGCTAGGATTGGTCTCACAGTAAAAAAAGACTTATTTATCTTAATTTTTAAATAAAGCGCTACCACAACGCCCAGTGTAATCGCTGAGTTCCAGCAATCATGTCAAATTAAGAAGAATGTTATTTCTTGGCGTCCAATTGTCTCACTTATAACATTTATAAGGTCAAAGACCAAAATCAGTTCATTTAAGTCGCACAGTCAAACGTTTCACAGTCAAAAGCGATGCAACCTAGTAATATCCGAATACTTTCGCTAAATACATGTTGGTACGAATATGTGACGCAACCGTTGTAACTCAAACGGAATTATACCGCCAAGAAATCAATGAAATGTAGTTTTTGAGAATGTCTTTATTTCTTCAGCGCGTGCTAACGGCCAGGATTGGTCCCACAGTAAGAAAATCTTATTTATCTAAATTTTAAAATGAATCGCTACCACAGCGCCCAGTGTAATTGCTGAGTTCCAGCAATCATGTCAAATTAAGAAGAATATCATTTCTTGTAGTCAAAATGACTCATTTATCACATTTATAAGGTGAAAGTCCAAAATCAGTTCAATTAAGTCCCACAGGCAATCGTTTCGCTGTTGAAAGCGATACAACTTTGTAATATCGGAAAAAAATCACTAAATACATGTTGGTACGAATGTGTGACGCAACCGTGGTAACTCAAACGGATTGACACCGTTAGAAAGTCAATGAAATGGAGTTTTTGAAACTGTCTCTATATCTTCAGCGCGCGCTAACGGCTAGGATTGGTCCCACAGTACAAAATGACTTATTTATCTTAATTTTTAAATAAAGCGTTACCACAGCGCCCAGTGTAATCGGTGAGTTTCATCAATCATCTCAAATTAAGGAGAATGTTATTTCGTTTAGTCAAAATGGCTCATTTATTACATTTATAAGGTCAAAGTCCAAAATCAGTTCAACTAAGTCCCACAGTCAATCGTTTCACTGTTGAAAGCGATACAACTTAGTAATATCGGAAGAAAATCACTAAATACATGTTGGTACGAATATGTGACGCAACTGTTGTAACTCAAACGGATTGACACCGTTAGAAAGTCAATGAAATGTGGTTTTTGAAACTGTCTCTATTTCTTTAGCGCGCGATAACTGCTACGATTGGTCCCACAGTAAAAAATGACTTATTTATCTAAATTTTTAAAAAAGGGCTACCACAGAGCCTAATGTAATCGCTGAATTCCAGGAATCATGTCAAATTAAGAAGAATGTTATTCCTTGGAAACCTATTGCCTCATTTATCATATTTATAAGGTCACAGTCCTGAATCAGTTCAAATAATTCCCACAGACAATCGTTTCACTGTTAAAAGCGATACAACTTAGAATTATCCGAAAAAAATCACTAAATACATTTTGGTACGAATATGTGACGCAACTGTTGTAACTCAAACGGATTGACACCGTTAGAAAGTCAATGAAATGTGGTTTTTGAAACTGTCTCTATTTCTTCAGCGCGCGATAACTGCTAGGATTGGTCTCACAGTAAAAAAAGACTTATTTATCTTAATTTTTAAATAAAGCGCTACCACAACGCCCAGTGTAATCGCTGAGTTCCAGCAATCATGTCAAATTAAGAAGAATGTTATTTCTTGGCGTCCAATTGTCTCACTTATAACATTTATAAGGTCAAAGACCAAAATCAGTTCATTTAAGTCGCACAGTCAAACGTTTCACAGTCAAAAGCGATGCAACCTAGTAATATCCGAATACTTTCGCTAAATACATGTTGGTACGAATATGTGACGCAACCGTTGTAACTCAAACGGAATTATACCGCCAAGAAATCAATGAAATGTAGTTTTTGAGAATGTCTTTATTTCTTCAGCGCGTGCTAACGGCCAGGATTGGTCCCACAGTAAGAAAATCTTATTTATCTAAATTTTAAAATGAATCGCTACCACAGCGCCCAGTGTAATTGCTGAGTTCCAGCAATCATGTCAAATTAAGAAGAATATCATTTCTTGTAGTCAAAATGACTCATTTATCACATTTATAAGGTGAAAGTCCAAAATCAGTTCAATTAAGTCCCACAGGCAATCGTTTCGCTGTTGAAAGCGATACAACTTTGTAATATCGGAAAAAAATCACTAAATACATGTTGGTACGAATGTGTGACGCAACCGTGGTAACTCAAACGGATTGACACCGTTAGAAAGTCAATGAAATGGAGTTTTTGAAACTGTCTCTATATCTTCAGCGCGCGCTAACGGCTAGGATTGGTCCCACAGTACAAAATGACTTATTTATCTTAATTTTTAAATAAAGCGTTACCACAGCGCCCAGTGTAATCGGTGAGTTTCATCAATCATCTCAAATTAAGGAGAATGTTATTTCGTTTAGTCAAAATGGCTCATTTATTACATTTATAAGGTCAAAGTCCAAAATCAGTTCAACTAAGTCCCACAGTCAATCGTTTCACTGTTAAAAGCGATACAACTTAGTAATATCGGAAGAAAATCACTAAATACATGTTGGTACGATTATGTGACGCAACCGTTGTAAGTCAAACGGATTGACACCGTTAGAAAGTCAATGAAATGTAGTTTTTGAAACTGTCTCTCTTTCTTCAGCGCGCGATAACGGCTAGGATTGGTCCCACAGTACAAAATGACTTATTTATCTCAATTTATAAAAAAAGGCTACCCAGAGCCTAATGTAATCGCTGAATTCCAGCAATCATGTCAAATTAAGAAGAATGCTATTCATTGGAGACCTTTTGCCTCATTTATCACATTTATAAGGTCACAGTCCTGAATCAGTTCAAATAATTCCCACAGTCAATGGTTTCTCTGTTGAAAGCGATACAACTTGGTAATATCGGAAGAAAATCACTAAATACATGTTGGTACGATTATGTGACGCAACCGTTCTAACTCAAACGGATTGACACCGTTAGAAAGTCAATGAAATGGAGTTTTTGAAACTGTCTCTATATCTTCAGCGCGCGCTAACGGCTAGGATTGGTCCCACAGTAAAAATGACTTATTTATCTAAATTTTTAATGAATCGCTACCACAGGGACCAGTGTAATCGCTGAGTTCCGGCAATCATGTCAAATTAAGAAGAATGTTCTTTCTTGGAGTCCAATTGTCTCATTTATCACACTTATGAGGTCACAGTCCAAAGTTAGTTCAATTAAGTCCCACAGTCAATCGTTTCACTGTTTGAAGCGATGCAACCTAGTAATATCAGAAAAATATCGCTAAATACATGTTGGTACGAATATGTGACCCAACCGTTGTAACTCAAACGGATTGACACCGTTAGAAAGTCAATGAAATGTACTTTTTGAAGCTGTCTCTATTTCTTCAGCGCAAACTAACGGCTAGGATTGGTCCCACAGTAAAAAATGACTTATTTATCTAAATTTTTAAAAAAGGGTTACCACAGAGCCTAATGTAATCGCTGAATTCCAGGAATCATGTCAAATTAAGAAGAATGTTATTCCTTGGAAACCTATTGCCTCATTTATCATATTTATAAAGTCACAGTCCTGAATCAGTTCAAATAATTCCCACAGACAATCGTTTCACTGTTAAAAGCGATACAACTTAGAATTATCCGAAAAAAATCACTAAATACATTTTGGTGCGAATATGTGACGCAACTGTTGTAACTCAAACGGATTGACACCGTCAGAAAGTCAATGAAATGTGGTTTTTGAAACTGTCTCTATTTCTTCAGCGCGCGATAACTGCTAGGATTGGTTTCACAGTAAAAAAAGACTTATTTATCTTAATTTTTAAATAAAGCGCTACCACAGAGCCTAATGTAATCGCTGAATTCCAGGAATCATGTCAAATTAAGAAGAATGTTATTCCTTGGAAACCTATTGCCTCATTTATCATATTTATAAGGTCACAGTCCTGAATCAGTTCAAATAATTCCCACAGACAATCGTTTCACTGTTAAAAGCGATACAACTTAGAATTATCCGAAAAAAATCACTAAATACATTTTGGTACGAATATGTGACGCAACTGTTGTAACTCAAACGGATTGACACCGTTAGAAAGTCAATGAAATGTGGTTTTTGAAACTGTCTCTATTTCTTCAGCGCGCGATAACTGCTAGGATTGGTCTCACAGTAAAAAAAGACTTATTTATCTTAATCTTTAAATAAAGCGCTACCACAACGCCCAGTGTAATCGCTGAGTTCCAGCAATCATGTCAAATTAAGAAGAATGTTATTTCTTGGCGTCCAATTGTCTCATTTATAACATTTATAAGGTCAAAGACCAAAATCAGTTCATTTAAGTCGCACAGTCAAACGTTTCACAGTCAAAAGCGATGCAACCTAGTAATATCCGAATACTTTCGCTAAATACATGTTGGTACGAATATGTGACGCAACCGTTGTAACTCAAACGGAATTATACCGCCAAGAAATCAATGAAATGTAGTTTTTGAGAATGTCTTTATTTCTTCAGCGCGTGCTAACGGCCAGGATTGGTCCCACAGTAAGAAAATCTTATTTATCTAAATTTTAAAATGAATCGCTACCACAGCGCCCAGTGTAATTGCTGAGTTCTAGCAATCATGTCAAATTAAGAAGAATATCATTTCTTGTAGTCAAAATGACTCATTTATCACATTTATAAGGTGAAAGTCCAAAATCAGTTCAATTAAGTCCCACAGTCAATCGTTTCACTGTTGAAAGCGATACAACTTAGTAATATCGGAAGAAAATCACTAAATACATGTTGGTACGATTATGTGACGCAACCGTTGTAAGTCAAACGGATTGACACCGTTAGAAAGTCAATGAAATGTAGTTTTTGAAACAGTCTCTATTTCTTCAGCGCGCGATAACGGCTAGGATTGGTCCCACAGTACAAAATGACTTATTTATCTCAATTTATAAAAAAAGGCTACCCAGAGCCTAATGTAATCGCTGAATTCCAGCAATCATGTCAAATTAAGAAGAATGCTATTCATTGGAGACCTTTTGCCTCATTTATCACATTTATAAGGTCACAGTCCTGAATCAGTTCAAATAATTCCCACAGTCAATGGTTTCTCTGTTGAAAGCGATACAACTTGGTAATATCGGAAGAAAATCACTAAATACATGTTGGTACGATTATGTGACGCAACCGTTCTAACTCAAACGGATTGACACCGTTAGAAAGTCAATGAAATGGAGTTTTTGAAACTGTCTCTATATCTTCAGCGCGCGCTAACGGCTAGGATTGGTCCCACAGTAAAAATGACTTATTTATCTAAATTTTTAATGAATCGCTACCACAGGGACCAGTGTAATCGCTGAGTTCCGGCAATCATGTCAAATTAAGAAGAATGTTCTTTCTTGGAGTCCAATTGTCTCATTTATCACACTTATGAGGTCACAGTCCAAAGTTAGTTCAATTAAGTCCCACAGTCAATCGTTTCACTGTTTGAAGCGATGCAACCTAGTAATATCAGAAAAATATCGCTAAATACATGTTGGTACGAATATGTGACCCAACCGTTGTAACTCAAACGGATTGACACCGTTAGAAAGTCAATGAAATGTACTTTTTGAAGCTGTCTCTATTTCTTCAGCGCAAACTAACGGCTAGGATTGGTCCCACAGTAAAAAATGACTTATTTATCTAAATTTTTAAAAAAGGGTTACCACAGAGCCTAATGTAATCGCTGAATTCCAGGAATCATGTCAAATTAAGAAGAATGTTATTCCTTGGAAACCTATTGCCTCATTTATCATATTTATAAGGTCACAGTCCTGAATCAGTTCAAATAATTCCCACAGACAATCGTTTCACTGTTAAAAGCGATACAACTTAGAATTATCCGAAAAAAATCACTAAATACATTTTGGTACGAATATGTGACGCAACTGTTGTAACTCAAACGGATTGACACCGTTAGAAAGTCAATGAAATGTGGTTTTTGAAACTGTCTCTATTTCTTCAGCGCGCGATAACTGCTAGGATTGGTCTCACAGTAAAAAAAGACTTATTTATCTTAATCTTTAAATAAAGCGCTACCACAACGCCCAGTGTAATCGCTGAGTTCCAGCAATCATGTCAAATTAAGAAGAATGTTATTTCTTGGCGTCCAATTGTCTCATTTATAACATTTATAAGGTCAAAGACCAAAATCAGTTCATTTAAGTCGCACAGTCAAACGTTTCACAGTCAAAAGCGATGCAACCTAGTAATATCCGAATACTTTCGCTAAATACATGTTGGTACGAATATGTGACGCAACCGTTGTAACTCAAACGGAATTATACCGCCAAGAAATCAATGAAATGTAGTTTTTGAGAATGTCTTTATTTCTTCAGCGCGTGCTAACGGCCAGGATTGGTCCCACAGTAAGAAAATCTTATTTATCTAAATTTTAAAATGAATCGCTACCACAGCGCCCAGTGTAATTGCTGAGTTCCAGCAATCATGTCAAATTAAGAAGAATATCATTTCTTGTAGTCAAAATGACTCATTTATCACATTTATAAGGTGAAAGTCCAAAATCAGTTCAATTAAGTCCCACAGTCAATCGTTTCACTGTTGAAAGCGATACAACTTAGTAATATCGGAAGAAAATCACTAAATACATGTTGGTACGATTATGTGACGCAACCGTTGTAAGTCAAACGGATTGACACCGTTAGAAAGTCAATGAAATGTAGTTTTTGAAACAGTCTCTATTTCTTCAGCGCGCGATAACGGCTAGGATTGGTCCCACAGTACAAAATGACTTATTTATCTCAATTTATAAAAAAAGGCTACCCAGAGCCTAATGTAATCGCTGAATTCCAGCAATCATGTCAAATTAAGAAGAATGCTATTCATTGGAGACCTTTTGCCTCATTTATCACATTTATAAGGTCACAGTCCTGAATCAGTTCAAATAATTCCCACAGTCAATGGTTTCTCTGTTGAAAGCGATACAACTTGGTAATATCGGAAGAAAATCACTAAATACATGTTGGTACGATTATGTGACGCAACCGTTCTAACTCAAACGGATTGACACCGTTAGAAAGTCAATGAAATGGAGTTTTTGAAACTGTCTCTATATCTTCAGCGCGCGCTAACGGCTAGGATTGGTCCCACAGTAAAAATGACTTATTTATCTAAATTTTTAATGAATCGCTACCACAGGGACCAGTGTAATCGCTGAGTTCCGGCAATCATGTCAAATTAAGAAGAATGTTCTTTCTTGGAGTCCAATTGTCTCATTTATCACACTTATGAGGTCACAGTCCAAAGTTAGTTCAATTAAGTCCCACAGTCAATCGTTTCACTGTTTGAAGCGATGCAACCTAGTAATATCAGAAAAATATCGCTAAATACATGTTGGTACGAATATGTGACCCAACCGTTGTAACTCAAACGGATTGACACCGTTAGAAAGTCAATGAAATGTACTTTTTGAAGCTGTCTCTATTTCTTCAGCGCAAACTAACGGCTAGGATTGGTCCCACAGTAAAAAATGACTTATTTATCTAAATTTTTAAAAAAGGGTTACCACAGAGCCTAATGTAATCGCTGAATTCCAGGAATCATGTCAAATTAAGAAGAATGTTATTCCTTGGAAACCTATTGCCTCATTTATCATATTTATAAAGTCACAGTCCTGAATCAGTTCAAATAATTCCCACAGACAATCGTTTCACTGTTAAAAGCGATACAACTTAGAATTATCCGAAAAAAATCACTAAATACATGTTGGTACGAATATGTGACGCAACTGTTGTAACTCAAACGGATTGACACCGTTAGAAAGTCAATGAAATGTACTTTCTGAAGCTGTCTCTATTTCTTCAGCGCAAACTAACGGCTAGGATTGGTCCCACAGTAAAAAATGACTTATTTATCTAAATTTTTAAAAAAGGGCTACCACAGAGCCTAATGTAATCGCTGAATTCCAGGAATCATGTCAAATTAAGAAGAATGTTATTCCTTGGAAACCTATTGCCTCATTTATCATTTTTATAAGGTCACAGTCCTGAATCAGTTCAAATAATTCCCACAGAAAATCGTTTCACTGTTAAAAGCGATGCAACTTAGAATTATCCGAAAAAAATCACTAAATACATTTTGGTACGAATATGTGACGCAACTGTTGTAACTCAAACGGATTGATACCGTTAGAAAGTCAATGAAATGTACTTTTTGAAGCTGTCTCTATTTCTTCAGCGCAAACTAACGGCTAGGATTGGTCCCACAGTAAAAAATGACTTATTTATCTAAATTTTTAAAAAAGGGCTACCACAGAGCCTAATGTAATCGCTGAATTCCAGGAATCATGTCAAATTAAGAAGAATGTTATTCCTTGGAAACCTATTGCCTCATTTATCATATTTATAAGGTCACAGTCCTGAATCAGTTCAAATAATTCCCACAGACAATCGTTTCACTGTTAAAAGCGATACAACTTAGAATTATCCGAAAAAAATCACTAAATACATTTTGGTACGAATATGTGACGCAACTGCTGTAACTCAAACGGATTGACACCGTTAGAAAGTCAATGGAATGTACTTTTTGAAGCTGTCTCTATTTCTTCAGCGCAAACTAACGGCTAGGATTGGTCCCACAGTAAAAAATGACTTATTTATCTAAATTTTTAAAAAAGGGCTACCACAGAGCCTAATGTAATCGCTGAATTCCAGGAATCATGTCAAATTAAGAAGAATGTTATTCCTTGGAAACCTATTGCCTCATTTATCATTTTTATAAGGTCACAGTCCTGAATCAGTTCAAATAATTCCCACAGAAAATCGTTTCACTGTTAAAAGCGATACAACTTAGAATTATCCGAAAAAAATCACTAAATACATTTTGGTACGAATATGTGACGCAACTGTTGTAACTCAAACGGATTGACACCGTTAGAAAGTCAATGAAATGTAGTTTTTGAGAATGTCTTTATTTCTTCAGCGCGTGCTAACGGCCAGGATTGGTCCCACAGTAAGAAAATCTTATTTATCTAAATTTTTAAAAAAGGGCTACCACAGAGCCTAATGTAATCGCTGAATTCCAGGAATCATGTCAAATTAAGAAGAATGTTATTCCTTGGAAACCTATTGCCTCATTTATCATATTTATAAGGTCACAGTCCTGAATCAGTTCAAATAATTCCCACAGACAATCGTTTCACTGTTAAAAGCGATACAACTTAGAATTATCCGAAAAAAATCACTAAATACATTTTGGTACGAATATGTGACGCAACTGTTGTAACTCAAACGGATTGACACCGTTAGAAAGTCAATGAAATGTACTTTTTGAAGCTGTCTCTATTTCTTCAGCGCAAACTAACGGCTAGGATCGGTCCCACAATAAAAAATGACTTATTTATCTAAATTTTTAAAAAAGGGCTACCACAGAGCCTAATGTAATCGCTGAATTCCAGGAATCATGTCAAATTAAGAAGAATGTTATTCCTTGGAAACCTATTGCCTCATTTATCATATTTATAAGGTCACAGTCCTGAATCAGTTCAAATCATTCCCACAGACAATTGTTTCACTGTTAAAAGCGATACAACTTAGAATTATCCGAAAAAAATCACTAAATACATTTTGGTACGAATATGTGACGCAACTGTTGTAACTCAAACGGATTGACACCGTTAGAAAGTCAATGAAATGTACTTTTTGAAGCTGTCTCTATTTTTTCAGCGCAAACTAACGGCTAGGATTGGTCCCACAGTAAAAAATGACTTATTTATCTAAATTTTCAAAAAAGGGCTACCACAGAGCCTAATGTAATCGCTGAATTCCAGGAATCATGTCAAATTAAGAAGAATGTTATTCCTTGGAAACCTATTGCCTCATTTATCATATTTATAAGGTCACAGTCCTGAATCAGTTCAAATAATTCCCACAGACAATCGTTTCACTGTTAAAAACGATACAACTTAGAATTATCCGAAAAAAATCACTAAATACATTTTGGTACGAATATGTGACGCAACTGTTGTAACTCAAACGGATTGACACCGTTAGAAAGTCAATGAAATGTACTTTTTGAAGCTGTCTCTATTTCTTCAGCGCAAACTAACGGCTAGGATTGGTCCCACAGTAAAAAATGACTTATTTATCTAAATTTTTAAAAAAGGACTACCACAGAGCCTAATGTAATCGCTGAATTCCAGGAATCATGTCAAATTAAGAAGAATGATATTCCTTGGAAACCTATTGCCTCATTTATCATATTTATAAGGTCACAGTCCTGAATCTGTTCAAATAATTCCCACAGACAATCGTTTCACTGTTAAAAGCGATACAACTTAGAATTATCCGAAAAAAATCACTAAATACATTTTGGTACGAATATGTGACGCAACTGTTGTAACTCAAACGGATTGACACCGTTAGAAAGTCAATGAAATGTACTTTTTGAAGCTGTCTCTATTTCTTCAGCGCAAACTAACGGCTAGGATTGGTCCCACAGTAAAAAATGACTTATTTATCTAAATTTTTAAAAAAGGGCTACCACAGAGCCTAATGTAATCGCTGAATTCCAGGAATCATGTCAAATTAAGAAGAATGATATTCCTTGGAAACCTATTGCCTCATTTATCATATTTATAAGGTCACAGTCCTGAATCAGTTCAAATAATTCCCACAGACAATCGTTTCACTGTTAAAAGCGATACAACTTAGAATTATCCGAAAAAAATCACTAAATACATGTTGGTACGAATATGTGACGCAACTGTTGTAACTCAAACGGATTGACACCGTTAGAAAGTCAATGAAATGTACTTTCTGAAGCTGTCTCTATTTCTTCAGCGCAAACTAACGGCTAGGATTGGTCCCACAGTAAAAAATGACTTATTTATCTAAATTTTTAAAAAAGGGCTACCACAGAGCCTAATGTAATCGCTGAATTCCAGGAATCATGTCAAATTAAGAAGAATGTTATTCCTTGGAAACCTATTGCCTCATTTATCATTTTTATAAGGTCACAGTCCTGAATCAGTTCAAATAATTCCCACAGAAAATCGTTTCACTGTTAAAAGCGATGCAACTTAGAATTATCCGAAAAAAATCACTAAATACATTTTGGTACGAATATGTGACGCAACTGTTGTAACTCAAACGGATTGATACCGTTAGAAAGTCAATGAAATGTACTTTTTGAAGCTGTCTCTATTTCTTCAGCGCAAACTAACGGCTAGGATTGGTCCCACAGTAAAAAATGACTTATTTATCTAAATTTTTAAAAAAGGGCTACCACAGAGCCTAATGTAATCGCTGAATTCCAGAAATCATGTCAAATTAAGAAGAATGTTATTCCTTGGAAACCTATTGCCTCATTTATCATATTTATAAGGTCACAGTCCTGAATCAGTTCAAATAATTCCCACAGACAATCGTTTCACTGTTAAAAGCGATACAACTTAGAATTATCCGAAAAAAATCACTAAATACATTTTGGTACGAATATGTGACGCAACTGCTGTAACTCAAACGGATTGACACCGTTAGAAAGTCAATGGAATGTACTTTTTGAAGCTGTCTCTATTTCTTCAGCGCAAACTAACGGCTAGGATTGGTCCCACAGTAAAAAATGACTTATTTATCTAAATTTTTAAAAAAGGGCTACCACAGAGCCTAATGTAATCGCTGAATTCCAGGAATCATGTCAAATTAAGAAGAATGTTATTCCTTGGAAACCTATTGCCTCATTTATCATTTTTATAAGGTCACAGTCCTGAATCAGTTCAAATAATTCCCACAGAAAATCGTTTCACTGTTAAAAGCGATACAACTTAGAATTATCCGAAAAAAATCACTAAATACATTTTGGTACGAATATGTGACGCAACTGTTGTAACTCAAACGGATTGACACCGTTAGAAAGTCAATGAAATGTAGTTTTTGAGAATGTCTTTATTTCTTCAGCGCGTGCTAACGGCCAGGATTGGTCCCACAGTAAGAAAATCTTATTTATCTAAATTTTTAAAAAAGGGCTACCACAGAGCCTAATGTAATCGCTGAATTCCAGGAATCATGTCAAATTAAGAAGAATGTTATTCCTTGGAAACCTATTGCCTCATTTATCATATTTATAAGGTCACAGTCCTGAATCAGTTCAAATAATTCCCACAGACAATCGTTTCACTGTTAAAAGCGATACAACTTAGAATTATCCGAAAAAAATCACTAAATACATTTTGGTACGAATATGTGACGCAACTGTTGTAACTCAAACGGATTGACACCGTTAGAAAGTCAATGAAATGTACTTTTTGAAGCTGTCTCTATTTCTTCAGCGCAAACTAACGGCTAGGATCGGTCCCACAATAAAAAATGACTTATTTATCTAAATTTTTAAAAAAGGGCTACCACAGAGCCTAATGTAATCGCTGAATTCCAGGAATCATGTCAAATTAAGAAGAATGTTATTCCTTGGAAACCTATTGCCTCATTTATCATATTTATAAGGTCACAGTCCTGAATCAGTTCAAATCATTCCCACAGACAATTGTTTCACTGTTAAAAGCGATACAACTTAGAATTATCCGAAAAAAATCACTAAATACATTTTGGTACGAATATGTGACGCAACTGTTGTAACTCAAACGGATTGACACCGTTAGAAAGTCAATGAAATGTACTTTTTGAAGCTGTCTCTATTTCTTCAGCGCAAACTAACGGCTAGGATTGGTCCCACAGTAAAAAATGACTTATTTATCTAAATTTTCAAAAAAGGGCTACCACAGAGCCTAATGTAATCGCTGAATTCCAGGAATCATGTCAAATTAAGAAGAATGTTATTCCTTGGAAACCTATTGCCTCATTTATCATATTTATAAGGTCACAGTCCTGAATCAGTTCAAATAATTCCCACAGACAATCGTTTCACTGTTAAAAACGATACAACTTAGAATTATCCGAAAAAAATCACTAAATACATTTTGGTACGAATATGTGACGCAACTGTTGTAACTCAAACGGATTGACACCGTTAGAAAGTCAATGAAATGTACTTTTTGAAGCTGTCTCTATTTCTTCAGCGCAAACTAACGGCTACGATTGGTCCCACAGTAAAAAATGACTTATTTATCTAAATTTTTAAAAAAGGACTACCACAGAGCCTAATGTAATCGCTGAATTCCAGGAATCATGTCAAATTAAGAAGAATGATATTCCTTGGAAACCTATTGCCTCATTTATCATATTTATAAGGTCACAGTCCTGAATCTGTTCAAATAATTCCCACAAACAATCGTTTCACTGTTAAAAGCGATACAACTTAGAATTATCCGAAAAAAATCACTAAATACATTTTGGTACGAATATGTGACGCAACTGTTGTAACTCAAACGGATTGACACCGTTAGAAAGTCAATGAAATGTACTTTTTGAAGCTGTCTCTATTTCTTCAGTGCAAACTAACGGCTAGGATTGGTCCCACAGTAAAAAATGACTTATTTATCTAAATTTTTAAAAAAGGGCTACCACAGAGCCTAATGTAATCGCTGAATTCCAGGAATCATGTCAAATTAAGAAGAATGATATTCCTTGGAAACCTATTGCCTCATTTATCATATTTATAAGGTCACAGTCCTGAATCAGTTCAAATAATTCCCACAGACAATCGTTTCACTGTTAAAAGCGATACAACTTAGAATTATCCAAAAAAAATCACTAAATACATTTTGGTACGAATATGTGACGCAACTGTTGTAACTCAAACGGATTGACACCGTTAGAAAGTCAATGAAATGTACTTTTTGAAGCTGTCTCTATTTCTTCAGCGCAAACTAACGGCTAGGATCGGTCCCACAATAAAAAATGACTTATTTATCTAAATTTTTAAAAAAGGGCTACCACAGAGCCTAATGTAATCGCTGAATTCCAGGAATCATGTCAAATTAAGAAGAATGATATTCCTTGGAAACCTATTGCCTCATTTATCATATTTATAAGGTCACAGTCCTGAATCAGTTCAAATAATTCCCACAGACAATCGTTTCACTGTTAAAAGCGATACAACTTAGAATTATCCAAAAAAAATCACTAAATACATTTTGGTACGAATATGTGACGCAACTGTTGTAACTCAAACGGATTGACACCGTTAGAAAGTCAATGAAATGTACGTTTTGAAGCTGTCTCTATTTCTTCAGCGCAAACTAACGGCTAGGATCGGTCCCACAATAAAAAATGACTTATTTATCTAAATTTTTAAAAAAGGGCTACCACAGAGCCTAATGTAATCGCTGAATTCCAGGAATCATGTCAAATTAAGAATAATGTTATTCCTTGGAAACCTATTGCCTCATTTATCATATTTATAAGGTCACAGTCCTGAATCAGTTCAAATCATTCCCACAGACAATTGTTTCACTGTTAAAAGCGATACAACTTAGAATTATCCGAAAAAAATCACTAAATACATTTTGGTACGAATATGTGACGCAACTGTTGTAACTCAAACGGATTGACACCGTTAGAAAGTCAATGAAATGTACTTTTTGAAGCTGTCTCTATTTCTTCAGCGCAAACTAACGGCTAGGATTGGTCCCACAGTAAAAAATGACTTATTTATCTAAATTTTTAAAAAAGGACTACCACAGAGCCTAATGTAATCGCTGAATTCCAGGAATCATGTCAAATTAAGAAGAATGATATTCCTTGGAAACCTATTGCCTCATTTATCATATTTATAAGGTCACAGTCCTGAATCAGTTCAAATAATTCCCACAGACAATCGTTTCACTGTTAAAAGCGATACAACTTAGAATTATCCGAAAAAAATCACTAAATACATTTTGGTACGAATATGTGACGCAACTGTTGTAACTCAAACGGATTGACACCGTTAGAAAGTCAATGAAATGTACTTTTTGAAGCTGTCTCTATTTCTTCAGCGCAAACTAACGGCTAGGATTGGTCCCACAGTAAAAAATGACTTTTTTATCTAAATTTTTAAAAAAGGGCTACCACAGAGCCTAATGTAATCGCTGAATTCCAGGAATCATGTCAAATTAAGAAGAATGATATTCCTTGGAAACCTATTGCCTCATTTATCATATTTATAAGGTCACAGTCCTGAATCAGTTCAAATAATTCCCACAGACAATCGTTTCACTGTTAAAAGCAATACAACTTAGAATTATCCAAAAAAAATCACTAAATACATTTTTGTACGAATATGTGACGCAACGGTTGTAACTCAAACGGATTGACACCGTTAGAAAGTCAATGAAATGTACTTTTTGAAGCTGTCTCTATTTCTTCAGCGCAAACTAACGGCTAGGATTGGTCCCACAGTAAAAAATGACTTATTTATCTAAATTTTTAAAAAAGGGCAACCACAGAGACTAATGTAATCGCTGAATTCCAGGAATCATGTCAAATTAAGAAGAATGTTATTCCTTGGAAACCTATTGCCTCATTTATCATATTTATAAGGTCAAAGTCCTGAATCAGTTCAAATAATTCCCACAGACAATCGTTTCACTGTTAAAAGCGATACAACTTAGAATTATCCGAAAAAAATCACTAAATACATTTTGGTACGAATATGTGACGCAACTGTTGTAACTCAAACGGAATTATACCGCCAAGAAATCAATGAAATGTAGTTTTTGAGAATGTCTTTATTTCTTCAGCGCGTGCTAACGGCCAGGATTGGTCCCACAGTAAGAAAATCTTATTTATCTAAATTTTTAAAAAAGGGCTACCACAGAGCCTAATGTAATCGCTGAATTCCAGGAATCATGTCAAATTAAGAAGAATGTTATTCCTTGGAAACGTATTGCCTCATTTATCATATTTATAAGGTCACAGTCCTGAATCAGTTCAAATAATTCCCACAGACAATCGTTTCACTGTTAAAAGCGATACAACTTAGAATTATCCGAAAAAAATCACTAAATACATTTTGGTACGAATATGTGACGCAACTGTTGTAACTCAAACGGATTGACACCGTTAGAAAGTCAATGAATTGTAGTTTTTGAAACTGTCTCTAATTCTTCAGCGCGCGATAACGGCTAGGATTGGTCTCACAGTAAAAAAAGACTTATTTATCTTAATTTTTAAATAAAGCGCTACCACAGCGCCCAGTGTAATCGCTGAGTTCCAGCAATCATGTCAAGTTAAGAAGAATGTTATTTCTTGGTGTCCAATTGTCTCCTTTATAACATTTATAAGGTCAAAGTCCAAAATCAGTTGATTTAAGTCGCACAGTCAAACGTTTCACAGTCAAAAGCGATGCAACCTAGTAATATCCGAATACTTTCGCTAAATACATGTTGGTACGAATATGTGACGCAACCGTTGTAACTTAAACGGAATTATACCGCCAAGAAATTATTGAAATGTAGTTTTTGAGAATGTCTTTATTTCTTCAGCGCGTGCTAACGGCCAGGATTGGTCCCACAGTAAGAAAATCTTATTTATCTAAATTTTAAAATGAATCGCTACCACAGCGCCCAGTGTAATTGCTGAGTTCCAGCAATCATGTCAAATTAAGAAGAATATCTTTTCTTGTAGTCAAAATGACTCATTTATCACATTTATAAGGTGAAAGTCCAAAATCAGTTCAATTAATTCCCACAGTCAATCGTTTCGCTGTTGAAAGCGATACAACTTAGTAATATCGGAAAAAAATCACTAAATACATGTTGGTACGAATGTGTGACGCAACCGTTGTAACTCAAACGGATTGACACCGTTAGAAAGTCAATGAAATGGAGTTTTTGAAACTGTCTCTATATCTTCAGCGCGCGCTAACGGCTAGGATTGGTCCCACAGTACAAAATGACTTATTTATCTCAATTTATAAAAAAAGGCTACCCAGAGACTAATGTAATCGCTGAATTCCAGCAATCATGTCAATTTAAGAAGAATGTTATTCTTTGGAGACCTTTTGCTTCATTTATCACATTTATAAGGTCACAGACCTGAATCAGTTCAAATAATTCCCACAGTCAATCGTTTCTCTGTTGAAAGCGATACAACTTAGTAATATCGGAAGAAAATCACTAAATACATGTTGGTACGATTATGTGACCCACCCGTTGTAATTCAAACGGATTAACACCGTTAGAAAGTCAATGAAATGTGGTTTTTGAAACTGTCTCTATTTCTTCAGCGCGCGATAACTGCTAGGAATGGTCTCACAGTAAAAAAGACTTATTTATCTTAATTTTTAAATAAAGCGCTACCACAGCGCCCAGTGTAATCGCTGAGTTCCAGCAATCATGTCAAATTAAGAAGAATGTTATTTCTTGGCGACCAATTGTCTCACTTATAACATTTATAAGGTCACAGTGCTGAATCAGTTCAAATAATTCCCACAGTTAATCGTTTCTCTGTTGAAAGCGATACAACTTAGCAATATCGGAAGAAAATCACTAAATACAAGTTGGTACGATTATGTGACGCAACCGTTCTAACTTAAACGGATTGACACCGTTAGAAAGTCAATGAAATGGAGTTTTTGAAACTTTCTCTATATCTTCAGCGCGCGCCAAAGGCCAGGATTGGTCCCACAGTAAAAATGACTTATTTATCTAAATTTTTAAGGAATCGCTACCACAGGGTCCAATGTAATCGCTGAGTTCCGGCAATCATGTCAAATTAAGAAGAATGTTCTTTCTTGGAGTCCAATTGTCTCATTTATCACACTTATGAGGTCACAGTCCAAAGTTAGTTCAATTAAGTCCCACAGTCAATCGTTTCACTGTTTGAAGCGATGCAACCTAGTAATATCAGAAAAATATCGCTAAATACATGTTGGTACGAATATGTGACCCAACCGTTGTAACTCAAACGGATTGACACCGTTAGAAAGTCAATGAAATGTACTTTTTGAAGCTGCCTCTATTTCTTCAGCGCGAACTAACGGCTAGGATTGGTCCCACAGTAAAAAATGACTTATTTATCTAAATCTTTAAAAAAGGGCTACCACAGAGCCTAATGTAATCGCTGAATTCCAGCAATCATGTCAAATTAAGAAGAATGTTATTCCTTGGAAACCTATTGCCTCATTTATCACATTTATAAGGTCACAGTCCTGAATCAGTTCAAATAATTCCCACAGTCAATCGTTTCACTGTTAAAAGCGATACAACTTAGTATTATCCGAAGAAAATCACTAAATACATTTTGGTACGAATATGTGACGCAACTGTTGTAACTCAAACGGATTGACACCGTTAGAAAGTCAATGAAATTTGGTTTTTGAAACTGTCTCTATTTCTTCAGCGCGCAATAACTGCTAGGATTGGTCTCACAGTAAAAAAAGACTTATTTATCTTACTTTTTAAATAAAGCGCTACCACAGCGCCCAGTGTAATCGCTGAGTCCAGCAATCATGTCAAATTAAGAAGAATGTTCTTTCTTGGCGTCCAATTGTCTCACTTATAACATTTATAAGGTCAAAGTCCAAAATCAGTTCATTTAAGTCGCGCAGTCAAACGTTTTACAGTCAAAAGCGATGCAACCTAGTAATATCCGAATACTTTCGCTAAATACATGTTGGTACGAATATGTGACGCAACCGTTGTAACTCAAACGGAATTATACCGCCAAGAAATCAATGAAATGTAGTTTTTGAGAATGTCTTTATTTCTTCAGCGCGTGCTAACGGCCAGGATTGGTCCCACAGTAAGAAAATCTTATTTATCTAAATTTTAAAATGAATCGCTACCACAGCGCCCAGTGTAATTGCTGAGTTCCAGCAATCATGTCAAATTAAGAAGAATGTTATTCCTTGGAAACCTATTGCCTCATTTATCACATTTATAAGGTCACAGTCCTGAATCAGTTCCAATAATTCCCACAGTCAATCGTTTCACTGTTAAAAGCGATACAACTTAGTATTATCCGAAGAAAATCACTAAATACATTTTGGTACGAATATGTGACGCAACTGTTGTAATTCAAACGGATTGACACCGTTAGAAAGTCAATGAAATGTGGTTTTTGAAACTGTCTCTATTTCTTCAGCGCGCGATAACTGCTAGGATTGGTCTCACAGTAAAAAAAGACTTATTTATCTTAATTTTTAAATAAAGCGCTACCACAGCGCCCAGTGTAATCGCTGAGTTCCAGCAATTATGTCATATTAAGAAGAATGTTATTTCTTGGCGTCCAATTGTCTCACTTGTAACATTTATAAGGTCAAAGTCCAAAATCAGTTCATTTAAGTCGCACAGTCAAACGTTTCACAGTCAAAAGCGATGCAACCTAGTAATATCCGAATACTTTCGCTAAATACATGTTGGTACGAATATGTGACGCAACCGTTGTAACTCAAACGGAATTATACCGCCAAGAAATCAATGAAATGTAGTTTTTGAGAATGTCTTTATTTCTTCAGCGCGTGCTAACGGCCAGGATTGGTCCTACAGTAAGAAAATCTTATTTATCTAAATTTTAAAATGAATCGCTACCACAGCGCCCAGTGTAATTGCTGAGTTCCAGCAATCATGTCAAATTAAGAAGAATATCATTTCTTGTAGTCAAAATGACTCATTTATCACATTTATAAGGTTAAAGTCCAACATCAGTTCAATTAAGTCCTACAGTCAATCGTTTCGATGTTGAAAGCGATACAACTTAGTAATATCGGAAAAAAATCACTAAATACATGTTGGTACGAATGTGTGACGCAACCGTTGTAACTCAAACGGATTGACACCGTTAGAAAGTCAATGAAATGGAGTTTTTGAAACTGTCTCTATATCTTCAGCGCGCGCTAACGGCTAGGATTGGTCCCACAGTACAAAATGACTTATTTATCTTAATTTTTAAATAAAGCGTTACCACAGCGCCCAGTGTAATCGGTGAGTTTCATCAATCATGTCAAATTAAGGAGAATGTTATTTCTTCTAGTCAAAATAACTCATTTATTACATTTATAAGGTCAAATTCCAAAATCAGTTCAACTAAGTCCCACAGTCAATCGTTTCACTGTTGAACGCGATACAACTTAGTAATATCGGAAGAAAATCACTAAATACATGTTGGTACGATTATGTGACGCAACTGTTCTAACTCAAACGGATTGACACCGTTAGAAAGTCAACGAAATGGAGTTTTTGAAACTGTCTCTATTTCTTCAGCGCGCGATAACGGCTGGGATTGGTCCCACAGTACAAAATGACTTATTTATCTCAATTTATAAAAAAAGGCTACCCAGAGCCTAATGTAATCGCTGAATTCCAGCATTCATGTCAAATTAAGAAGAATGTTATTTCTTGGCGTCCAATTGTCTCACTTATAACATTTATAAGGTCAAAGTCCAAAATCAGTTCATTTAAGTCGCACAGTCAAACGTTTCACAGTCAAAAGCGATGCAACCTAGTAATATCCGAATACTTTCGCTAAATACATGTTGGTACGAATATGTGACGCAACCGTTGTAACTCAAACGGAATTATATCGCCAAGAAATCAATGAAATGTAGTTTTTGAGAATGTCTTTATTTCTTCAGCGCGTGCTAACGGCCAG
Organism: Hydractinia symbiolongicarpus; assembly: GCF_029227915.1. Taxonomy (NCBI): domain Eukaryota; kingdom Metazoa; phylum Cnidaria; class Hydrozoa; order Anthoathecata; family Hydractiniidae; genus Hydractinia; species Hydractinia symbiolongicarpus. Next base: position 34,600,865 of record NC_079877.1, read on the forward strand.
GATTTGTCCCACATTAAGAAAATCTTTTTTAATCTAAATTTTAAAATGAATCGCTACCACAGCGCCCAGTGTAATTGCTGAGTTCCAGCAATCATGTCAAATTAAGGAGAATGTTATTTCTTTTAGTAAAAATGGCTCATTTATTACATTTACAAGGTCAAAGTCCAAAATCAGTTCAACTAAGTCCCACAGTCAATCGTTTCACTGTTGAAAGCGATACAACTTAGTAATATCGGAAGAAAATCACTATATACATGTTGGTACGATTATGTGACGCAACCGTTGTAAGTCAAACGGATTGACACCGTTAGAAAGTCAATGAAATGTAGTTTTTGAAACTGTCTCTATTTCTTCAGCGCGCGATAACGGCTAGGATTGGTCCCACAGTACAAAATGACTTATTTATCTCAATTTATAAATAAACCGTTACCACAGCGCCCCGTTTAATCGGTGAGTTCCATCAATCATGTCAAATTAAGGAGAATGTTATTTCTTCTAGTCAAAATGGCTCATTTATTACATTTATAAGGTCAAAGTCCAAAATCAATTCAATTAAGTCCCACAGTCAATCGTTTCTCTGTTGAAAGCGATACAACTTAGTAATATCGGAAGAAAATCACTAAATACATGTTGGTACGATTATGTGACGCAACCGTTCTAACTCAAACGGATTGACACCGTTAGAAAGTCAATGAAATGGAGTTTTTGAAACTATCTCTATATCTTCAGCGCGCGCTAACGGCTAGGATTCGTCCCACAGTAAAAATGACTTATTTATCTAAATTTTTAAATGAATCGCTACCACAGGGTCCAGTGTATTCGCTTAGTTCCACCAATCATGTCAAATTAAGAAGAATGGTATTTCTTGGTGTCCAATTGTCTCACTTATAACATTTATAAGGTCAAAGTTCAAAATCAGTTCAATTAAGTCGCACAGTCAAACGTTTCACAGTTAAAAGCGATGCAACCTAGTAATATCCGAATACTTTCACTAAATACATGTTGGTACGAATATGTGAGGCAACCGTTGTAACTCAAACGGAATTATACCGCCTAGAAATCAATGAAATGTAGTTTTTGAGAATGTCTTTATTTCTTTAGCGCATGGTAACGGCCAGGATTGGTCCCACAGGAAGAAAATCTTATTTATCTAAATTTTTAAATAAAGCGCTACCGCAGAGCCTAATGTAACCGCTGAATTCCAGCAATCATGTCAAATTAAGAAGAATGTTATTCCTTGGAGACCAATTGGCGCATTAATCACATTTATTAGGTCAAAGTAGAAAATCAGTTCAATTAAGTCCCACAGTCAATCGTTTCACTGTTGAAAGCGATACAACTTAGTAATATCGGAAGAAAATCAGTAAATACATGTTGGTACGATTATGTGACGCAACCGTTGTAACTCAAACGGATTGACACCGTTAGGAAGTCAATGAAATGTAGTTTTTAAAACTGTCTCTATTTCTTTAGCGCGCGATAACGGCTAGGATTGGTCCCACAGTACAAAATGATTTATTTATCTAAATTTTTTAATAAAGCGTTACCACAGCGCCCAGTGTAATCGGTGAGTTCCATCAATCATGTCAAACTAAGAAGAATGTCATTTCTTGTAGTCAAAATGACTCATTTATCACATTTATAAGGTCAAAGTCTAAAATCAGTTCAACTAAGTTCCACAGTCAATCGTTTCACTGTTGAAAGCGATACAACTTAGTATTATCGGAAGGAAATCACTAAATACATGTTGGTACGAAATTGTGACGCAACCGTTTTAATTCAAACGGATTGACACAGTTAGAAAGTCAATGAAATGTAGTTTTTGAAACTGTCTCTATTACTTCAGCGTGCGATAACGGCTAGGATTGTTTCCACAGTAATAAATGACTTATTTATCTTAACTTTTAAACAAAGCGCTACCACAGCGCCCAGTGTAATCGCTGAGTTCCAGCAATCATGTCAAATTAAGGAGAATGTTATTTCTTCTAGTCATAATGGCTCATTTATTACATTTATAAGGTCAAAGTCCAAAATCAGTTCAATTAAGTCCCACAGTCAATCGTTTCTCTGTTGAAAGCGATACAACTTAGTGATATCGGAAGAAAATCACTAATCACATGCTGGTACGATTATGTGACGCAACCGTTTTAACTCAAACGGATTGTCACCGTTAGAAAGTCAATGAAATGTAGTTTTTGAGACTGTCTATATTTCTTCAGCGTGCGCTAACGGCTAGGATTGTTTCCACCGTAATAAATGACTTATTTATCTTAACTTTTAAACAAAGCGCTACCACAGCGCATAGTGTAATCGCTGAGTTCCAGCAATCATGTCAAGTTAAGGAGAATGTTATTTCTTCTAATCATAATGGCTCATTTATTACATTTATAAGGTCAAAGCTCAAAATCAGTTCAATTAAGTCCCACAGTCAATCGTTTCTCTGTTGAAAGCGATACAACTTAGTAATATCGGAAGAAAATCACTAAATACATGCTGGTACGATTATGTGACGCAACCGTTGTAACTCAAACGGATTGACACCGTGAGAAAGTCAATGAAATGTACTTTTTTAAGCTGTCTCTACTTCTTCAGCGCAAACTAACGGCTAGGATTGGTCCCACAGTAAAAAATGACTTATTCATCTTAATTTTTAAATAAAGCGCTACCACAGCGCCCAGTGTAATCGCTGAGTTCCAGCAATTATGTCAAATTAAGAAGAACGTTATTTCTTGGAGTCCAATTGTCTCACTTACAACATTTATAAGGTCAAAGTCAAAAAGCAGTTCAATTAAGTCGCACAGTCAAACGTTTCACAGTTAAAAGCGATGCAACCTAGTAATATCCGAATACTTTCGCTAAATACATGTTGGTACGAATATGTGACGCAACCGTTGTAACTCAAAGGGAATTATACCGCCAAGAAATCAATGAAATGTAGTTTTTGAGAATGCCTTTATTTCTTCAGGGCGTGCTAACGGCCAGGAATGGTCCCACAGTAAGAAAATCTTATTTATCTAAATATTTAAATAAAGCGCTACCGCAGAGCCTAATGTAACCGCTGAATTCCAGCAATCATGTCAAATTAAGAAGAATGTTATTCCTTGGAGACCAATTGGCGCATTAATCACATTTTTAAGGTCACAGTCCAGAATCAGTTGAAAATATTCCCACGGTCAATCGTTTCACTGTTAAAAGCGATACAACTTAGTAATATCGGAAGGAAATCACTAAATACATGTTGGTACGAATATGTGACGCAACTGTTGTAACTCAAACGGATTGACACCGTTAGAAAGTCAATGAAATGTAGTTTTTGAAACTGTCTCTATTTCTTCAGCGTGCGATAACGGCTAGGATTGTTTCCACAGTACTAAATGACTTATTTATCTTAACTTTTAAACAAAGCGCTACCACAGCGCCCAGTGTAATCGCTGAGTTCCAGCAATCATGTCAAATTACGAAGAATGATATTTCTTTTAGTCGAAATGGCTCATTTATTACATTTATAAGGTCAAAGTCCAAAATCAGTTCAATTAAGTCCCACAGTCAATCGTTTTGCTGTTGAAAGCGATACAACTTAGTAATATCGGAAGAAAATCACTAAATACATGATGGTACGATTATGTGACAAAACCGTTGTAACTCAAACGCATTGACACCGTTAAAAAGTCAATTAAATGGAGTTTTTGAAACTGTCTCTATATCATCAGCGCGCGCCAATGGCTAGGATTGGACCCTCAGTAAAAATGACTTATTTATTTAAATTTTTAAATGAATCGCTACAACAGGGTCCAGTGTAATCGCTGAGTTCCGGCAATCATGTCAAATTAAAAAGAATGTTATTCCTTGGAGACCTATTGCCTCATTTATCACATTTATAAGGTCAAAGTCCTGAATCAGTTCAAATAATTCTCACAGTCAATCGTTTCACTGTTAAAAGCGATACAACTTAGTAATATCGGAAGAAAATCACTAAATACATTTTGGTACGAACATGTGACGCAGCTGTTGTAACTCAAACGGATTGACACCGTTAGAAAGTCAATGAAATGTGGTTTATAAAACTGTCTCTATTTCTTCAGCGCGCGATAACTGCTAGGATTGGAGCCCACAGTAAAAAAAGACTTATTTATCTTAATTTTTAAATAAAGCGCTACCACAGCGCCCAGTGTAATCGCTGAGTTCCATCAATCTTGTCAAATAAAGAAGAATGTTATTTCTTGGAGTCCAATTGTTTCACTTATAACATTTATAAGGTCAAAGTCAAAAATCAGTTCAATTAAGTCGCACAGTCAAACGTTTCACAGTTAAAAGCGATGCAACCTAGTAATATCAGAATACTTTCGCTAAATACATGTTGGTACGAATATGTGACGCAACCGTTTTAACTCAAACGGATTGACACCGTTAGAAAGTCAATGAAATGGAGTTTTTAAAACTGTCTCTATTTCTTCAGCGCGCGATAACGGCTAGGATTGGTCCCACAGTACAAAATGACTTATTTATCTAAATTTTTAAATAAAGCGTTACCACAGCGCCCAGTGTAATCGGTGAGTTCCATCAATCATGTAAAACTAAGAAGAATGTCATTTCTTGTAGTCAAAATGACTCATTTATCACATTTATAAGGTCAAAGTCTAAAATCAGTTCAACTAAGTCCCACAGTCAATCGTTTCACTGTTGAAAGCGATACAACTTAGTATTATCGGAAGGAAATCACTAAATACATGTTGGTACGAATATGTGACGCAACCGTTTTAATTCAAACGGATTGACACCGTTAGAAAGTCAATGAAATGTAGTTTTTGAAACTGTCTCTATTTCTTCAGCGCGCGATAACTGCTAGGATTGGAGCCCACAGTAAAAAAAGACTTATTTATCCTAATTTTTAAATAAAGCGCTACCACAGCGCCCAGTGTAATCGCTGAGTTCCATCAATCTTGTCAAATTAAGAAGAATGTTTTTTCTTGGAGTCCAATTGTTTCACTTATAACATTTATAAGGTCAAAGTCAAAAATCAGTTCAATTAAGTCGCACAGTCAAACGTTTCACAGTTAAAAGCGATGCAACCTAGTAATATCAGAATACTTTCGCTAAATACATGTTGGTACGAATATGTGACGCAACTGTTTTAACTCAAACGGATTGACACCGTTAGAAAGTCAGTGAAATGTAGTTTTTAAAACTGTCTCTATTTCTTCAGCGCGCGATAACGGCTAGGATTGGTCCCACAGTACAAAATGACTTATTTATCTAAATTTTTAAATAAAGCGTTACCACAGCGCCCAGTGTAATCGGTGAGTTCCATCAATCATGTAAAACTAAGAAGAATGTCATTTCTTGTAGTCAAAATGACTCATTTATCACATTTATAAGGTCAAAGTCTAAAATCAGTTCAACTAAGTCCCACAGTCAATCGTTTCACTGTTGAAAGCGATACAACTTAGTATTATCGGAAGGAAATCACTAAATACATGTTGGTACGAATATGTGACGCAACCGTTTTAATTCAAACGGATTGACACCGTTAGAAAGTCAATGAAATGTAGTTTTTGAAACTGTCTCTATTTCTTCAGCGCGCGATAACTGCTAGGATTGGAGCCCACAGTAAAAAAAGACTTATTTATCCTAATTTTTAAATAAAGCGCTACCACAGCGCCCAGTGTAATCGCTGAGTTCCATCAATCTTGTCAAATTAAGAAGAATGTTTTTTCTTGGAGTCCAATTGTTTCACTTATAACATTTATAAGGTCAAAGTCAAAAATCAGTTCAATTAAGTCGCACAGTCAAACGTTTCACAGTTAAAAGCGATGCAACCTAGTAATATCAGAATACTTTCGCTAAATACATGTTGGTACGAATATGTGACGCAACTGTTTTAACTCAAACGGATTGACACCGTTAGAAAGTCAGTGAAATGTAGTTTTTAAAACTGTCTCTATTTCTTCAGCGCGCGATAACGGCTAGGATTGGTCCCACAGTACAAAATGACTTATTTATCTAAATTTTTAAATAAAGCGTTACCACAGCGCCCAGTGTAATCGGTGAGTTCCATCAATCATGTAAAACTAAGAAGAATGTCATTTCTTGTAGTCAAAATGACTCATTTATCACATTTATAAGGTCAAAGTCTAAAATCAGTTCAACTAAGTCCCACAGTCAATCGTTTCACTGTTGAAAGCGATACAACTTAGTATTATCGGAAGGAAATCACTAAATACATGTTGGTACGAATATGTGACGCAACCGTTTTAATTCAAACGGATTGACACCGTTAGAAAGTCAATGAAATGTAGTTTTTGAAACTGTCTCTATTACTTCAGCGTGCGATAACGGCTAGGATTGTTTCCACAGTAATAAATGACTTATTTATCTTAACTTTTAAACAAAGCGCTACCACAGCGCCCAGTGTAATCGCTGAGTTCCAGCAATCATGTCAAATTAAGGGGAATGTTATTTCTTCTAGTCATAATGGCTCATTTATTACATTTATAAGGTCAAAGTCCAAAATCAGTTCAATTAAGTCCCACAGTCAATCGTTTCTCTGTTGAAAGCGATACAACTTAGTGATATCGGAAGAAAGTCACTAAATACATGCTGGTACGAATATGTGACGCAACCGTTTTAACTCAAACGGATTGTCACCGTTAGAAAGTCAATGAAATGTAGTTTTTGAGACTGTCTATATTTCTTCAGCGTGCGCTAACGGCTAGGATTGTTTCCACCGTAATAAATGACTTATTTATCTTAACTTTTAAACAAAGCGCTACCACAGCGCATAGTGTAATCGCTGAGTTCCAGCAATCATGTCAAGTTAAGGAGAATGTTATTTCTTCTAATCATAATGGCTCATTTATTACATTTATAAGGTCAAAGCTCAAAATCAGTTCAATTAAGTCCCACAGTCAATCGTTTCTCTGTTGAAGGCGATACAACTTAGTAATATCGGAAGAAAATCACTAAATACATGCTGGTACGATTATGTGACGCAACCGTTGTAACTCAAACGGATTGACACCGTGAGAAAGTCAATGAAATGTACTTTTTGAAGCTGTCTCTACTTCTTCAGCGCAAACTAACGGCTAGGATTGGTCCCACAGTAAAAAATGACTTATTCATCTTAATTTTTAAATAAAGCGCTACCACAGCGCCCAGTGTAATCGCTGAGTTCCAGCAATTATGTCAAATTAAGAAGAACGTTATTTCTTGGAGTCCAATTGTCTCACTTACAACATTTATAAGGTCAAAGTCAAAAAGCAGTTCAATTAAGTCGCACAGTCAAACGTTTCACAGTTAAAAGCGATGCAACCTAGTAATATCCGAATACTTTCGCTAAATACATGTTGGTACGAATATGTGACGCAACCGTTGTAACTCGAAGGGAATTATACCGCCAAGAAATCAATGAAATGTAGTTTTTGAGAATGTCTTTATTTCTTCAGGGCGTGCTAACGGCCAGGATTGGTCCCACAGTAAGAAAATCTTATTTATCTAAATATTTTAATAAAGCGCTACCGCAGAGCCTAATGTAACCGCTGAATTCCAGCAATCATGTCAAATTAAGAAGAATGTTATTCCTTGGAGACCAATTGGCGCATTAATCACATTTTTAAGGTCACAGTCCAGAATCAGTTGAAAATATTCCCACGGTCAATCGTTTCACTGTTAAAAGCGATACAACTTAGTAATATCGGAAGGAAATCACTAAATACATGTTGGTACGAATATGTGACGCAACTGTTGTAACTCAAACGGATTGACACCGTTAGAAAGTCAATAAATGTAGTTTTTGAAACTGTCTCTATTTCTTCAGCGTGCGATAACGGCTAGGATTGTTTCCACAGTACTAAATGACTTATTTATCTTAACTTTTAAACAAAGCGCCACCACAGCGCCCAGTGTAATCGCTGAGTTCCAGCAATCATGTCAAATTACGAAGAATGATATTTCTTTTAGTCGAAATGGCTCATTTATTACATTTATAAGGTCAAAGTCCAAAATCAGTTCAATTAAGTCCCACAGTCAATCGTTTTGCTGTTGAAAGCGATACAACTTAGTAATATCGGAAGAAAATCACTAAATACATGATGGTACGATTATGTGACAAAACCGTTGTAACTCAAACGCTATGACACCGTTAAAAAGTCAATTAAATGGAGTTTTTGAAACTGTCTCTATATCTTCAGCGCGCGCCAATGGCTAGGATTGGACCCTCAGTAAAAATGACTTATTTATTTAAATTTTTAAATGAATCGCTACAACAGGGTCCAGTGAAATCGCTGAGTTCCGGCAATCATGTCAAATTAAAAAGAATGTTATTCCTTGGAGACCTATTGCCTCATTTATCACATTTATAAGGTCAAAGTCCTGAATCAGTTCAAATAATTCTCACAGTCAATCGTTTCACTGTTAAAAGCGATACAACTTAGTAATATCGGAAGAAAATCACTAAATACATTTTGGTACGAACATGTGACGCAGCTGTTGTAACTCAAACGGATTGACACCGTTAGAAAGTCAATGAAATGTGGTTTATAAAACTGTCTCTATTTCTTCAGCGCGCGATAACTGCTAGGATTGGAGCCCACAGTAAAAATGACCTAAATTTTTAAATGAATCGCTACCACAGGGTCCAGTGTAATCGCTGAGTTCCAGCAATCATGTCAAATTACGAAGAATGTTCTTTCTTGGAGTCCAATTGTCTCATTTATCACACTTATGAGGTCAAAGTCCAAAATCAGTTCAATTAAGTCGCACAGTCAAACGTTTCACAGTTAAAAGCGATGCAACATAGTAATATCAGAATACTTTCGCTAAACACATGTTGGTACGAATATGTGACGCAACCGTTGTAACTCAAACGGAATTATACCGCCAAGAAGTCAATGAAATGTAGTTTTTTGAGAATGTCTTTATTTCTTCAGCGCGAACTAACGGCTAGGATTGGTCCCACAGTAAAAAATGACTTATTTATCTTAATTTTTAAATAAAGCCTTTCCACAGCGCCCAGTGTAATCGCTGAGTTCCAGCAATCATGTCAAATTAAGAAGAATATCATTTTTTGTAGTCAAAATGACTCATTTATGACACTTATGAGGTCAAAGTCTAAAATCAGTTCAATTAAGACCCACAGTCAATCGTTTCACTGTTGAAAGCGATACAACTTAGTAATATCGGAAAAAAATCACTAAATACATGTTGGTACGAATATGTGATGCAACCGTTGTAGATCAAACGGATTGACACCGTTAGAAAATCAATGAAATTTAGTTTCAGAAACTGTCTCTATTTCTTCAGCGCGCGATAACGGCTAGGATTGGTCCCACAGTAAAAAATGACTTATTTATCTTAATTTTTAAATAAAGCCTTTCCACAGCGCCCAGTGTAATCGGTGAGTTCCAGCAATCATGTCAAATTAAGAAGAATATCATTTTTTGTAGTCAAAATGACTCATTTATCACATTCATAAGGTCAAAGTCCAAAATCAGTTTAATTAAGTCCCACAGTCAATCGTTTCACTGTTGAAAGCGATACAACTTAGTAATATCGGAAAAAAATCACTAAATACATGTTGGTACGAATGTTTGACGCAACCGTTGTAACTCAAACGGATTGACACCGTTAGAAAGTCAATGAAATGGAGTTTTTGAAACTGTCTCTATATCTTCAGCGCGCGCTAACGGCTAAGATTTGTCCCACAGTAAAAATGACTTATTTATCTAAATTTTTAATGAATCGCTACCACAGGGTCCAGTGTAATCGCTGAGTTCCGGCAATCATGTCAAATTAAGAAGAATGTTCTTTCTTGGAGTCCAATTGTCTCATTTATCACACTTATGAGGTCACAGTCCAAAGTGAGTTCAATTAAGTCCCCCAGTCAATCGTTTCACTGTTTGAAGCGATGCAACCTAGTAATATCAGAAAAATATCGATAAATACATGTTGATTCGAATATGTGACCCAACTGTTGTAACTCAAACGGATTGACACCGTCAGAAAGTCAATGAAATGTACTTTTTAAAGCTGTCTCTATTTCTTCAGCGCGAACTAACGGCTAGGATTGGTCCCACAGTAAAAAATGACTTATTTATCTAAATTTTTAAAAAAGGGCTACCACAGAGCCTAATGTAATCGCTGAATTCCAGCAATCATGTCAAATTAAGAAGAATGTTTTTCCTTGAAGACCTATTGGCTCATTTATCACATTTATAAGGTCACAGTCCTGAATCAGTTCAAATATTACCGCAGTCAATCGTTTCACTGTTAAAAGCGATACAACTTAGTATTATCCAAAGAAAATCACTAAATACATTTTGGTACGAATATGTGACGCAACTGTTGTAACTCAAACGGATTGACACCGTTAGAAAGTCAATGAAATGTGGTTTTTCAAACTGTCTCTATTTCTTCAGCGCGCGATAACGGCTAGGATTGGTCCCACATTAAAAAAGACTTATTTATCTTAATTTTTAAATAAAGCGCTACCACAGCGCCCAGTGTAATCGCTGAGTTCCAGCAATCATGTCAAATTAAGAAGAATGTTATTTCTTGGCGTCCAATTGTCTCACTTATAACATTTATAAGGTCAAAGTCCAAAATCAGTTCATTTAAGTCGCACAGTCAAACGTTTCACAGTTAAAAGCGATGCAACCTAGTAATATCCGAATACTTTCGCTAAATACATGTTGGTACAAATGTGTGACGCAACCGTTGTAACTCAAACGGATTGACACCGTTAGAAAGTCAATGAAATGGAGTTTTTGAAACTGTCTCTATATCTTCAGCGCACGCTAACAGCTAGGATTGGTCCCACAGTAAAAATGACTTATTTATCTAAATTTTTAAATGGATCGCTACCATAGGGTCCAGTGTAATCGCTGAGTTCCAGCAATCATGTCAAATTAAGAAGAATGTGATTCCTTGGAGACCTTTTGCCTCATTTATCACATTTATAAGGTCACAGTCCTGAATCAGTTCAAATAATTCCCACAGTCAATCGTTTCACTGTTAAAAGCGATACAACTTAGGAATATCCGAAGAAAATCACTAAATACATTTTGTACGAATATGTGACGCAACTGTTGTAACTCAAACGGATTGACACCGTTAGAAAGTCAGTGAAATGTGGTTTTTCAAACTGTCTCTATTTCTTCAGCGCGCGATAACGGCTAGGATTGGTCCCACAGTAAAAAAAGACTTATTTATCTAAATTTTTATAAAAGGGCTACCACAGAGCCTAATGTAATCGCTGAGTTCCAGCAATCATGTCAAATTACGAAGAATATCATTTCTTGTAGTCAAAATGACTCATTTATCACATTTATAAGGTCAAAGTCCAAAATCAGTCCAATTAAGTCCCACAGTCAATCGTTTCACTGTTGAAAGCGATACAACTTAGTAATATCGGAAAAAAATCACTAAATACATGTTGGTACGAATGTGTGACGCAACCGTTGTAACTCAAACGGATTGACACCGTTAGAAAGTCAATGAAATGGAGTTTTTGAAACTGTCTCTATGTCTTCAGCGCGCGCTAACGGCTAGGATTGGTCCCACAGTAAAAATGACTTATTTATCTAAATTTTTAAATGAATCGCTACCACAGGGTCCAGTGTAATCGCTGAGTTCCAGCAATCATGTCAAATTACGAAGAATGTTCTTTCTTGGAGTCCAATTGTCTCATTTATCACACTTATGAGGTCAAAGTCCAAAATCAGTTCAATTAAGTCGCACAGTCAAACGTTTCACAGTTAAAAGCGATGCAACATAGTAATATCAGAATACTTTCGCTAAACACATGTTGGTACGAATATGTGACGCAACCGTTGTAACTCAAACGGAATTATACCGCCAAGAAGTCAATGAAATGTAGTTTTTTGAGAATGTCTTTATTTCTTCAGCGCGAACTAACGGCTAGGATTGGTCCCACAGTAAAGAATGACTTATTTATCTTAATTTTTAAATAAAGCGCTACCGCAGCGCCCAGTGTAATCACTGAGTTCCAGCAATCATGTCAAATTAAGAAGAATGTTACTTCTTGTAGTCAAAATGGCTCATTTATCACATTTATAAGGTCAAAGTCCAAAATCAGTTCAATTAAGTCCCACAGTCAATCGTTTTACTGTTGAAAGCGAGGCAACTTAGTAATATCGGAAAGAAATCACTAAATACATGTTGGTACGAATATGTGACGCAACCGTTGTAACTCAAAAGGATTGACACCGTTAGAAAGTCAATGAAATGGAGTTTTTGAAACTGTCTCTATATCTTCAGCGCGCGCTAACGGCTAGGATTGGTCCCACAGTAAAAATGACTTATTTATTTAAATTTTTAAATGAATCACTACCACAGGGTCCAGTGTAATCGCTGAGTTCCGGCAATCATGTCAAATTAAGAAGAGTGTTCTTTCTTGGAGTCCAATTGTCTCATTTATCACACTTATGAGGTCAAAGTCTAAAATCAGTTCAATTAAGACCCACAGTCAATCGTTTCACTGTTGAAAGCGATACAACTTAGTAATATCGGAAAAAAATCACTAAATACATGTTGGTACGAATATGTGACGCAACCGTTGTAGCTCAAACGGATTGACACCGTTAAAAAATCAATGAAATTTAGTTTCAGAAACTGTCTCTATTTCTTCAGCGCGCGCTAACGGCTAGGATTTGTCCCACAGTAAAAAATGACTTATTTATCTTAATTTTTAAATAAAGCCTTTCCACAGCGCCCAGTGTAATCGCTGAGTTCCAGCAATCATGTCAAATTAAGAAGAATATCATTTTTTGTAGTCAAAATGACTCATTTATCACATTCATAAGGTCAAAGTCCAAAATCAGTTTAATTAAGTCCCACAGTCAATCGTTTCACTGTTGAAAGCGATACAACTTAGTAATATCGGAAAAAAATCACTAAATACATGTTGGTACGAATGTTTGACGCAACCGTTGTAACTCAAACGGATTGACACCGCTAGAAAGTTAATGAAATGGAGTTTTTGAAACTGTCTCTATATCTTCAGCGCGCGCTAACGGCTAGGATTTGTCCCACAGTAAAAATGACTTATTTATCTAAATTTTTAATGAATCGCTACCACAGGGTCCAGTGTAATCGCTGAGTTCCGGCAATCATGTCAAATTAAGAAGAATGTTCTTTCTTGGAGTCCAATTGTCTCATTTATCACACTTATGAGGTCACAGTCCAAAGTTAGTTCAATTAAGTCCCCCAGTCAATCGTTTCACTGTTTGAAGCGATGCAACCTAGTAATATCAGAAAAATATCGATAAATACATGTTGGTTCGAATATGTGACCCAACTGTTGTAACTCAAACGGATTGACACCGTCAGAAAGTCAATGAAATGTACTTTCTAAAGCTGTCTCTATTTCTTCAGCGCGAACTAACGGCTAGGATTGGTCCCACAGTAAAAAATGACTTATTTATCTAATTTTTTAAAAAAGGGCTACCACAGAGCCTAATGTAATCGCTGAATTCCAGCAATCATGTCAAATTAAGAAGAATGTTTTTCCTTGAAGACCTATTGGCTCATTTATCACATTTATAAGGTCACAGTCCTGAATCAGTTCAAATAATTCCCACAGTCAATCGTTTCACTGTTAAAAGCGATACAACTTAGTATTATCCGAAGAAAATCACTAAATACATTTTAGTACGAATATGTGACGCAACTGTTGTAACTCAAACGGATTGACACCGTTAGAAAGTCAATGAAATGTGGTTTTTCAAACTGTCTCTATTTCTTCAGCGCGCGATAACGGCTAGGATTGGTCCCACATTAAAAAAAGACTTATTTATCTTAATTTTTAAATAAAGCGCTACCACAGCGCTCAGTGTAATCGGTGAGTTCCATCAATCATTTCAAATTAAGAAGAATGTTATTTCTTGGCGTCCAATTGTCTCACTTATAATATTTATAAGGTCAAAGTCCAAAATCAGTTCATTTAAGTCGCACAGTCAAACGTTTCACAGTTAAAAGCGATGCAACCTAGAAATATCCGAATACTTTCGCTAAATACATGTTGGTACGAATATGTGACGCAACCGTTGTAACTTAAACGGAATTATACCGCCAAGAAATTAATGAAATGTAGTTTTTGAGAATGTCTTTATTTCTTCAGCGCGTGCTAACGGCCAGGATTGGTCCCACAGTAAGAAAATCTTATTTATCTAAATTTTAAAATGAATCGCTACCACAGCGCCCAGTGTAATTGCTGAGTTCCAGCAATCATGTCAAATTAAGAAGAATATCTTTTCTTGTAGTCAAAATGACTCATTTATCACATTTATAAGGTCACAGTCCTGAATCAGTTCAAATAATTCCCACAGTCAATCGTTTCACTGTTAAAAGCGATACAACTTAGGAATATCCGAAAAAAATCACTAAATACATTTTGGTACGAATATGTGACGCAACTGTTGTAACTCAAACGGATTGACACCGTTAGAAAGTCAATGAAATGTGGTTTTTCAAACTGTCTCTATTTCTTCAGCGCGCAATAACGGCTAGGATTGGTCCCACAGTAAAAAAAGACTTATTTATCTTAATTTTTAAATAAAGCGCTACCACAGCGCCTGTGTAATCGCTAATTCCAGCAATCATGTCAAATTAAGAAGAATGTTATTTCTTGGAGTCCAATTGTTTCACTTATAACATTTATAAGGTCAAAGTCCAAAATCAGTTCAATTAAGTCGCACAGTCAAACGTTTCACAGTTAAAAGCAATGCAACCTAGTAATATCCGAAAACTTTCGCTAAATACATGCTGGTACGAATATGTGACGCAACCTTTGTAACTCAAACGGAATTATACCGCCAAGAAATCAATGAAATGTAGTTTTTGAGAATGTTTTTATTTATTCAGTTCGTGCTAACGGCCAGGATTGGTCCCACAGTAAGAAAATCTTATTTATCTAAATTTTTAAATAAAGCGCTACCGCAGACCCTAATGTAACCGCTGAATTCCAGCGATCATGTCAAATTAAGAAGAATGTTATTCCTTGGAGACCAATTGGCGCATTAATCACATTTATAAGGTCACAGTCCAGAATCAGTTGAATTAATTCCCACGGTCAATCGTTTCACTGTTAAAAGCGATACAACTTTGTAATATCGGAAGGAAATCACTAAATACATGTTGGTACGAATGTGTGACGCAACCGTTGTAACTCAAACGGATTGACACCGTTAGAAAGTCAATGAATTGTAGTTTTTGAAACTGTCTCTACTTCTTCAGCGCGCGATAACGGCTAGGATTGTTTGCACAGTAATAAATGACTTATCTATCTTAACTTTTAAACAAAGCGCTACCACAGCGCCCAGTGTAATCGCTGAGTTCCAGCAATCATGTCAAATTAAGAAGAATGTTTTTTCTTTTAGTCAAAATGGCTCATTTATTACATTTATAAGGTGAAAGTCCAAAATCAGGTCAATTAAGTCCCGCAGTCAATCGTTTCACTGTTGAAAGCGATACAACTTAGTAATATCGGAAAAAAATCACTAAATACATGTTGGTACGAATGTGTGACGCAACCGTTGTAACTCAAACGGCTTGACACCGTTAGAAAGTCAATGAAATGGAGCTTTTGAAACTGTCTCTATATCTTCAGCGCGTGCAAACGGCTAGGATTGGTCCCAGAGTAAAATTGACTTATTTATCTAAATTTTTAAATGAATCGCTACCACAGGGTCCAGTGTAATCGCTGAGTTCCGGCAATCATGTCAAATTAAGAAGAATGTTATTTCTTGGCGTCCAATTTTCTCATTTATCACACCTATGAGGTCAAAGTCTAAAATCAGTTCAGTTAAGTCCCGCAGTCAATCGTTTCACTGTTGAAAGCGATACAACTTAGTAATATCGGAAAAAAATCACTAAATACATGTTGGTACGAATGTGTGACGCAACTGTTGTAACTCAAACGGATTGACACCGTTAGAAAGTCAATGAAATGGAGCTTTTGAAACTGTCTCTATATCTTCAGCGCGTGCAAACGGCTAGGATTGGTCCCACAGTAAAAATGACTTATTTATCTAAATTTTTAAATAAAGCGCTACCGCAGAGCCTAATGTAACCGGTGAATTCCAGCAATCATGTCAAATTAAGAAGAATGTTATTCCTTGGAGACCAATTGGCGCATTAATCACATTTATAAGGTCACAGTCCAGAATCAGTTGAATTAATTCCCACAGTCAATCGTTTCACTGTTAAAAGCAATACAACTTAGTAATATCGGTAAAAAAATCACTAAATACATGTTGGTACGAATGTGTGACGCAACCGTTGTAACTCAAACGGATTGACACCGTTAGAAAGTCAATGAAATGGAGCTTTTGAAACTAACTCTATATCTTCAGCGCGCGCTAACGGCTAGGATTGGTCCCACAGTAAAAATGACTTGTTTATCTAAATTTTTAAATGAATCGCTACCACAGGGTCCAGTGTAATCGCTGAGTTCCGGCAATCATGTCAAATTAAGAAGAATGTTCTTTCGTGGAGTCCAATTTTCTCATTTATCACACCTATGAGGTCAAAGTCCAAAATCAGTTCAATTAAGACCCACAGTCAATCGTTTCACTGTTGAAAGCGATACAACTTAGTAATATCGGAAAAAAATCACTAAATGCATGTTCGTACGAATATGTGACGCAACAGTTGTAACTCAAACGGATTAACTCCGTTAGAAAATTAATGAAATTTAGTTTTAGAAACTGTCTCTATTTCTTCAGCGCGCGATAACGGCTAGGATTGGTCCCACAGTAAGAAATGACTTATTTATCTAAATTTTTAAAAAACGCTACCACAGAGCCTAATGTAATCGCTGAATTCCAGCAATCATGTCAAATTAGGAAGAATGTTATTCCTTGGAGACCTATTGCCTCATTTATCACACTTATAAGTTCACAATCCTGAATCAGTTCAAATAATTCCCACACCCACAATCAATCGTTTCACTGTTAAAAGCGATACAACTTAGTAATATCCGAAGAAAATCACTAAATACATGTTGGTACGAATGTGTGACGCAACCGTTGTTACTCAAACGGATTGACACGTTAGAAAGTCAATGAAATGGAGTTTTTGAAACTGTCTCTATATCTTCAGCGCGCGTTAACGGCTAGAATTGGTCCCACAGTAAAAATGACTTATTTATCTACATTTTTAAATGAATCGCTACCACAGGGTCCAGTGTAATCGCTGAGTTCCGGCAATCATGTCAAATTAAGAAGAATGTTCTTTCTTGGGGTCCAATTGTCTCATTTATCACACTTATGAGGTTACAGTCCAAAGTTAGATCAATTAATTCCCACAGTCAATCGTTTCACTGTTAGAAGCGATACAACTTAGTAATATCGGAAGAAAATCACTAAATACATGTTGGTACGATTATGTGACGCAACCGTTGTAAGTCAAACGGATTGACACCGTTAGAAAGTGAATGAAATGTAGTTTTTGAAACTGTCTCTATTTCTTCAGCGCGCTATAACGGCTAGGATTGGTCCCACAGTACAAAATGACTTATTTATCTTAATTTTTAAATAAAGCCTTACCACAGCGCCCAGGGTAATCGGTGAGTTCCATCAATCATGTCAAATTACGGAAAATGTTATTTCTTCTAATCAAAATGGCTCATTAATTACATTTATAAGGTCAAAGTCCAAAATCAGTTCCATTAAGTCGCACAGTGAAACGTTTCACAGTTAAAAGCGATGCAACCTAGTAATATTCGAATACTTTCGCTAAATACATGTTGGTACGAATATGTGACGCAACCGTGGTAACTCAAACGGAATTATACCGCCAAGAAATCAATGAAATGTAGTTTTTGAGAATGTCTTTATTTCTTCAGCGCGTGCTAACGGCCAGGATTGGTCCCACAGTAGGAAAATCTTATTTATCTGAATTTTTAAATAAAGCGCTACCGCAGAGCCTAATGTAATCGCTGAGTTCCGGCAATCATGTCAAATTAAGAAGAACGTTCTTTCTTGGAGTCCAATTGTCTCATTTATCACACTTATGAGGTCAAAGTCCAAAATCAGTTCAATTAAGACCCGCAGTCAATAGTTTCACTGTTGAAAGCGATACAACTTAGTAATATCGGAAAAAATCACTAAATACATGTTGGTACGAATATGTGACGCAACCGTTGTAAGTCAAACGTATTGACACCGTTAGAAAGTGAATGAAATGTAGTTTTTGAAACTGTCTCTATTTCTTCAGCGCGCTATAACGACTAGGATTGGTCCCACAGTACAAAATGACTTATTTATCCTAATTTTTAAATAAAGCGTTACCACAGCGCCCAGTGTTACCGGTGAGTTCCATCAATCATGTCAAATTAAGGAGAACGTTCTTTCTTGGAGTCCAATTGTCTCATTTATCACACTTATGAGGTCAAAGTCCAAAATCAGTTCAATTAAGACCCGCAGTCAATAGTTTCACTGTTGAAAGCGATACAACTTAGTAATATCGGAAAAAATCACTAAATACATGTTGGTACGAATATGTGACGCAACCGTTGTAAGTCAAACGTATTGACACCGTTAGAAAGTGAATGAAATGTAGTTTTTGAAACTGTCTCTATTTCTTCAGCGCGCTATAACGACTAGGATTGGTCCCACAGTACAAAATGACTTATTTATCCTAATTTTTAAATAAAGCGTTACCACAGCGCCCAGTGTTACCGGTGAGTTCCATCAATCATGTCAAATTAAGGAGAATGTTATTTTTTCTAGTCAAAATGGCTCATTTATTACATTTATAAGGTCAAAGTCCAAACTCAGTTCAATTAAGTCCCACAGTCAATCGTTTCTATGTTGAAAGCGATACAACTGAGTAATGTCGAAAGAAAATCACTAAATACATGTTGGTACGATTATGTGACGCAACCGTTCTAACTAAAACGTATTGACACCGTTAGAAAGTCAATGAAATGGAGTTTTTGAAACTGTCTCTATATCTTCAGCGCGCGCTAACGGCTAGGATTGGTCCCACAGCAAAAATGACTTATTTATCTAAATTTTTAAATGAATCGCTACCACAGGGTCCAGTGTAATCGCTGAGTTCCGGCAATCATGTCAAATTAAGAAGAATGTTATTTCTTGGTGTCCAATTGTCTCACTTATAACATTTATAAGGCAAAGTTCAAAATCAGTTCAATTAAGTCGCACAGTCAAACGTTTCACAGTTAAAAGCGATGCAACCTAGTAATATCCGAATACTTTCGCTAAATACATGTTGGTACGAATATGTGACGCAACCGTTGTAATTCAAACGGATTGACACCGTTAGAAAATCAATGAAATTTAGTTTTAGAAACTGTCTCTATTTCTTTAGCTCTCGATAACGGCTAGGATTGGTCCCACAGTACAAAATGACTTATTTATCTTAATTTTTAAATAAAGCCTTACCACAGCGCCCAGGGTTATCGGTGAGTTCCATCAATCATGTCAAATTAAGGAGAATGTTATTTCTTCTAATCAAAATGGCTCATTTATTACATTTACAAGGTGAAAGCCCAAAATCAGTTCAATTAAGTCCCACAGTCAATCGTTTCACTGTTGAAAGCGATACAACTTAGTAATATCGGAAGGAAATCACAAAATACATGTTAGTACGAATATGTGATGCAACCGTTTTAACTCAAACGGATTGACACCGTTAGAAAGTCAATGAAATGTAGTTTTTGAAACTGTCTCTATTTCTTCAGCGCGCGATAACGGCTAGGATTTTTTCCACAGTAATAAATGACTTATTTATCTTAACTTTGAAACAAAGCGCTACCACAGCGCCCAGTGTAATCGCTGAGTTCCAGCAATCATGTCAAATTAAGGAGAATGTTATTCCTTGGAGACCAATTGGTGCATTAATCACATTTGTAAGGGCACAGTCCAGAATCAGTTGAATTAATTCCCACGGTCAATCGTTTCACTGTTAAAAGCGATACAACTTAGTAATATCGGAAGGAAATCATTAAATACATGTTGGTACGAATATGTGACGCAACCGTTGTAACTCAAACGGATTGACACCGTTAGAAAGTCAATGAGATGTGGTTTTGGAAACTGTCTCTATTTCTTCAGCTCGCGATAACCGCTAGGATTGGTCCCACAGTAATAAAAGACTTATTTATCTTAGTTTTTAAATAAAGCGCTACCACAGCGCCCAGTGTAATCGCTCAGTTCCAGCAATCATGTCAAATTAAGAAGAATGCTATTTCTTGGAGTCCAATTGTCTCACTTATAACATTTATAAGGTCAAAGTCCAAAATCAGTTCAATTAAGTCGCACAGTCAAACGTTTCACAGTTAAAAGCGATGCAACCTAGTAATATCCGAATACTTTCGCTAAATACATGTTGGTACGAATATGTGACGCAACCGTTGTAACTCAAACGGAATTATACCGCTAAGAAATCAATGAAATGTAGTTTTTGAGAATGTCTTTATTTCTTCAGCGCGTGCTAACGGCCAGGATTGGTCCCACAGTAGGAAAATCTTATTTATATAAATTTTTAAATAAAGCGCTACCGCAGAGCCTATAGTAACCGCTGAATTCCAGGAATGATATCAAATTAAGAAGAATGTTATTTCTTGGAGACCAATTGGCGCATTAATCACATTTATAAGGTCACAGTGCAGAATCAGTTGAATTAATTCCCACGGTCAATCGTTTCACTGTTAAAAGCGATACAACTTAGTAATATCGGAAGGAAATCACTAAATACATGTTGGTACGAATATGTGACGCAACCGTTGTAACTCAAACGGATTGACACCGTTAGAAAATAAATGAAATGTAGTTTTTGAAACTGTCTCTACTTCTTCAGCGCGCGATAACGGCTAGGATTGTTTCCACAGTAATAAATGACTTATTTATCTTAACTTTTAAACAAAGCGCTACCACAGCGCCCAGTGTAATCGCTGAGTACCAGCAATCATGTCACATTAAGAAGAATGTGATTTCTTTTAGTCAAAATGGCTCATTTATTACATTTATAAGGTGAAAGCCCAAAATCAGTTCAATTAAGTCCCACAGTCAATCGTTTCACTGTTGAAAGCGATACAACTTAGTAATATCGGAAAAAAATCACTAAACACATGTTGGTACGAATATGTGACGCAACCGTTGTAACTCAAACGGATTGACACCGTTAGAAATACAATGAAATGGAGTTTTTGAAACTGTCTCTATATCTTCAGCGCGCGCTAACGGCTAGGATTGGTCCCACAGTAAATATGACTTATTTATCTAAATTTTTAAATAAATCGTTACCACAGGGTCCAGTGTAATCGCTGAGTTCCAGCAATCATGTCAAATTAAGGAGAATGTTATTCCTTGGAGACCAATTGGTGCATTAATCACATTTGTAAGGGCACAGTCCAGAATCAGTTGAATTAATTCCCACGGTCAATCGTTTCACTGTTAAAAGCGATACAACTTAGTAATATCGGAAGGAAATCATTAAATACATGTTGGTACGAATATGTGACGCAACCGTTGTAACTCAAACGGATTGACACCGTTAGAAAGTCAATGAGATGTGGTTTTGGAAACTGTCTCTATTTCTTCAGCTCGCGATAACCGCTAGGATTGGTCCCACAGTAATAAAAGACTTATTTATCTTAGTTTTTAAATAAAGCGCTACCACAGCGCCCAGTGTAATCGCTCAGTTCCAGCAATCATGTCAAATTAAGAAGAATGCTATTTCTTGGAGTCCAATTGTCTCACTTATAACATTTATAAGGTCAAAGTCCAAAATCAGTTCAATTAAGTCGCACAGTCAAACGTTTCACAGTTAAAAGCGATGCAACCTAGTAATATCCGAATACTTTCGCTAAATACATGTTGGTACGAATATGTGACGCAACCGTTGTAACTCAAACGGATTGACACCGTTAGAAATACAATGAAATGGAGTTTTTGAAACTGTCTCTATATCTTCAGCGCGCGCTAACGGCTAGGATTGGTCCCACAGTAAATATGACTTATTTATCTAAATTTTTAAATAAATCGTTACCACAGGGTCCAGTGTAATCGCTGAGTTCCAGCAATCATGTCAAATTAAGGAGAATGTTATTCCTTGGAGACCAATTGGTGCATTAATCACATTTGTAAGGGCACAGTCCAGAATCAGTTGAATTAATTCCCACGGTCAATCGTTTCACTGTTAAAAGCGATACAACTTAGTAATATCGGAAGGAAATCATTAAATACATGTTGGTACGAATATGTGACGCAACCGTTGTAACTCAAACGGATTGACACCGTTAGAAAGTCAATGAGATGTGGTTTTGGAAACTGTCTCTATTTCTTCAGCTCGCGATAACCGCTAGGATTGGTCCCACAGTAATAAAAGACTTATTTATCTTAGTTTTTAAATAAAGCGCTACCACAGCGCCCAGTGTAATCGCTCAGTTCCAGCAATCATGTCAAATTAAGAAGAATGCTATTTCTTGGAGTCCAATTGTCTCACTTATAACATTTATAAGGTCAAAGTCCAAAATCAGTTCAATTAAGTCGCACAGTCAAACGTTTCACAGTTAAAAGCGATGCAACCTAGTAATATCCGAATACTTTCGCTAAATACATGTTGGTACGAATATGTGACGCAACCGTTGTAACTCAAACGGAATTATACCGCTAAGAAATCAATGAAATGTAGTTTTTGAGAATGTCTTTATTTCTTCAGCGCGTGCTAACGGCCAGGATTGGTCCCACAGTAGGAAAATCTTATTTATATAAATTTTTAAATAAAGCGCTACCGCAGAGCCTATAGTAACCGCTGAATTCCAGGAATGATATCAAATTAAGAAGAATGTTATTTCTTGGAGACCAATTGGCGCATTAATCACATTTATAAGGTCACAGTGCAGAATCAGTTGAATTAATTCCCACGGTCAATCGTTTCACTGTTAAAAGCGATACAACTTAGTAATATCGGAAGGAAATCACTAAATACATGTTGGTACGAATATGTGACGCAACCGTTGTAACTCAAACGGATTGACACCGTTAGAAAATAAATGAAATGTAGTTTTTGAAACTGTCTCTACTTCTTCAGCGCGCGATAACGGCTAGGATTGTTTCCACAGTAATAAATGACTTATTTATCTTAACTTTTAAACAAAGCGCTACCACAGCGCCCAGTGTAATCGCTGAGTACCAGCAATCATGTCACATTAAGAAGAATGTGATTTCTTTTAGTCAAAATGGCTCATTTATTACATTTATAAGGTGAAAGCCCAAAATCAGTTCAATTAAGTCCCACAGTCAATCGTTTCACTGTTGAAAGCGATACAACTTAGTAATATCGGAAAAAAATCACTAAACACATGTTGGTACGAATATGTGACGCAACCGTTGTAACTCAAACGGATTGACACCGTTAGAAATACAATGAAATGGAGTTTTTGAAACTGTCTCTATATCTTCAGCGCGCGCTAACGGCTAGGATTGGTCCCACAGTAAATATGACTTATTTATCTAAATTTTTAAATAAATCGTTACCACAGGGTCCAGTGTAATCGCTGAGTTCCAGCAATCATGTCAAATTAAGGAGAATGTTATTCCTTGGAGACCAATTGGTGCATTAATCACATTTGTAAGGGCACAGTCCAGAATCAGTTGAATTAATTCCCACGGTCAATCGTTTCACTGTTAAAAGCGATACAACTTAGTAATATCGGAAGGAAATCATTAAATACATGTTGGTACGAATATGTGACGCAACCGTTGTAACTCAAACGGATTGACACCGTTAGAAAGTCAATGAGATGTGGTTTTGGAAACAGTCTCTATTTCTTCAGCTCGCGATAACCGCTAGGATTGGTCCCACAGTAATAAAAGACTTATTTATCTTAGTTTTTAAATAAAGCGCTACCACAGCGCCCAGTGTAATCGCTCAGTTCCAGCAATCATGTCAAATTAAGAAGAATGCTATTTCTTGGAGTCCAATTGTCTCACTTATAACATTTATAAGGTCAAAGTCCAAAATCAGTTCAATTAAGTCGCACAGTCAAACGTTTCACAGTTAAAAGCGATGCAACCTAGTAATATCCGAATACTTTCGCTAAATACATGTTGGTACGAATATGTGACGCAACCGTTGTAACTCAAACGGAATTATACCGCTAAGAAATCAATGAAATGTAGTTTTTGAGAATGTCTTTATTTCTTCAGCGCGTGCTAACGGCCAGGATTGGTCCCACAGTAGGAAAATCTTATTTATATAAATTTTTAAATAAAGCGCTACCGCAGAGCCTATAGTAACCGCTGAATTCCAGGAATGATATCAAATTAAGAAGAATGTTATTTCTTGGAGACCAATTGGCGCATTAATCACATTTATAAGGTCACAGTGCAGAATCAGTTGAATTAATTCCCACGGTCAATCGTTTCACTGTTAAAAGCGATACAACTTAGTAATATCGGAAGGAAATCACTAAATACATGTTGGTACGAATATGTGACGCAACCGTTGTAACTCAAACGGATTGACACCGTTAGAAAATAAATGAAATGTAGTTTTTGAAACTGTCTCTACTTCTTCAGCGCGCGATAACGGCTAGGATTGTTTCCACAGTAATAAATGACTTATTTATCTTAACTTTTAAACAAAGCGCTACCACAGCGCCCAGTGTAATCGCTGAGTACCAGCAATCATGTCACATTAAGAAGAATGTGATTTCTTTTTGTCAAAATGGCTCATTTATTACATTTATAAGGTGAAAGCCCAAAATCAGTTCAATTAAGTCCCACAGTCAATCGTTTCACTGTTGAAAGCGATACAACTTAGTAATATCGGAAAAAAATCACTAAACACATGTTGGTACGAATATGTGACGCAACCGTTGTAACTCAAACGGATTGACACCGTTAGAAATACAATGAAATGGAGTTTTTGAAACTGTCTCTATATCTTCAGCGCGCGCTAACGGCTAGGATTGGTCCCACAGTAAATATGACTTATTTATCTAAATTTTTAAATAAATCGTTACCACAGGGTCCAGTGTAATCGCTGAGTTCCAGCAATCATGTCAAATTAAGGAGAATGTTATTCCTTGGAGACCAATTGGTGCATTAATCACATTTGTAAGGGCACAGTCCAGAATCAGTTGAATTAATTCCCACGGTCAATCGTTTCACTGTTAAAAGCGATACAACTTAGTAATATCGGAAGGAAATCATTAAATACATGTTGGTACGAATATGTGACGCAACCGTTGTAACTCAAACGGATTGACACCGTTAGAAAGTCAATGAGATGTGGTTTTGGAAACAGTCTCTATTTCTTCAGCTCGCGATAACCGCTAGGATTGGTCCCACAGTAATAAAAGACTTATTTATCTTAGTTTTTAAATAAAGCGCTACCACAGCGCCCAGTGTAATCGCTCAGTTCCAGCAATCATGTCAAATTAAGAAGAATGCTATTTCTTGGAGTCCAATTGTCTCACTTATAACATTTATAAGGTCAAAGTCCAAAATCAGTTCAATTAAGTCGCACAGTCAAACGTTTCACAGTTAAAAGCGATGCAACCTAGTAATATCCGAATACTTTCGCTAAATACATGTTGGTACGAATATGTGACGGAACCGTTGTAACTCAAATGGATTGACACCGTTAGAAAGTCAATGAGATGTGGTTTTGGAAACTGTCTCTATTTCTTCAGCTCGCGATAACGGCTAGGATTGTTTCCACAGTAATAAATGACTTATTTATCTTAACTTTTAAACAAAGCGCTACCACAGCGCCCAGTGTAATCGCTGAGTACCAGCAATCATGTCACATTAAGAAGAATGTTATTTCTTCTAGTCAAAATGGCTCATTTATTAAATTTATAAGGTCAAAGTCCAAACTCAGTTCAATTAAGTCCCACAGTCAATCGTTTCTATGTTGAAAGCGATACAACTGAGTAATGTCGGAAGAAAATCACTAAATACATGTTGGTACGATTATGTGACGCAACCGTTCTAACTAAAACGTATTGACACCGTTAGAAAGTCAATGAAATGGAGTTTTTGAAACTGTCTCTATATCTTCAGCGCGCGCTAACGGCTAGGATTGGTCCCACAGCAAAAATGACTTATTTATCTAAATTTTTAAATGAATCGCTACCACAGGGTCCAGTGTAATCGCTGAGTTCCGGCAATCATGTCAAATTAAGAAGAATGTTATTTCTTGGTGTCCAATTGTCTCACTTATAACATTTATAAGGAAAAGTTCAAAATCAGTTCAATTAAGTCGCACAGTCAAACGTTTCACAGTTAAAAGCGATGCAACCTAGTAATATCCGAATACTTTCGCTAAATACATGTTGGTACGAATATGTGACGCAACCGTTGTAACTCAAACGGATTGACACCGTTAGAAAATCAATGAAATTTAGTTTTAGAAACTGTCTCTATTTTTTTAGCGCGCAATAACGGCTAGGATTGGTCCCACACTACAAAATGACTTATTTATCTTAATTTTTAAATAAAGCCTTACCACAGCGCCCAGGGTTATCGGTGAGTTCCATCAATCATGTCAAATTAAGGAGAATGTTATTTCTTCTAATCAAAATGGCTCATTTATTACATTTATAAGGTGAAAGCCCAAAATCAGTTCAATTAAGTCCCACAGTCAATCGTTTCACTGTTGAAAGCGATACAACTTAGTAATATCGGAAGGAAATCACAAAATACATGTTAGTACGAATATGTGACGCAACCGTTTTAACTCAAACGGATTGACACCGTTAGAAAGTCAATGAAATGTAGTTTTTGAAACTGTCTCTATTTCTTCAGCGCGCGATAACGGCTAGGATTTTTTCCACAGTAATAAATGACTTATTTATCTTAACTTTGAAACAAAGCGCTACCACAGCGCCCAGTGTAATCGCTGAGTTCCAGCAATCATGTCAAATTAAGGAGAATGTTATTCCTTGGAGACCAATTGGCGCATTAATCACATTTGTAAGGGCACAGTCCAGAATCAGTTGAATTAATTCCCACGGTCAATCGTTTCACTGTTAAAAGCGATACAACTTAGTAATATCGGAAGGAAATCATTAAATACATGTTGGTACGAATATGTGACGCAACCGTTGTAACTCAAACGGATTGACACCGTTAGAAAGTCAATGAGATGTGGTTTTGGAAACTGTCTCTATTTCTTCAGCTCGCGATAACCGCTAGGATTGGTCCCACAGTAATAAATGACTTATTTATCTTAACTTTTAAACACAGCGCTACCACAGCGCCCAGTGTAATCGCTGAGTACCAGCAATCATGTCACATTAAGAAGAATGTGATTTCTTTTAGTCAAAATGGCTCATTTATTACATTTATAAGGTGAAAGCCCAAAATCAGTTCAATTAAGTCCCACAGTCAATCGTTTCACTGTTGAAAGCGATACAACTCAGTAATATCGAAAAAAATTCACTAAATACATGTTGGTACGAAAATGTGACGTAACCGTTGTAACTCAAACGGATTGACACCGTTAGAAATACAATGAAATGGAGTTTTTGAAACTGTCTCTATATCTTCAGCGCGCGCTAACGGCTAGGATTGGTCCCACAGTAAATATGACTTATTTATCTAAATTTTTAAATGAATCGTTACCACAGGGTCCAGTGTAATCGCTGAGTTCCGGCAATCATGTCAAATTAAGAAGAACGTTCTTTCTTGGAGTCCAATTGTCTCATTTATCACACTTATGAGGTCAAAGTCCAAAATCAGTTCAATTAAGACCCGCAGTCAATCGTTTCACTGTTGAAAGCGATACAACTTAGTAATATCGGAAAAAATCACTAATTACATGCTGGTACGAATATGTGACGCAACCGTTGTAACTCAAACGGATTGACTCCGTTAGAAAATCAATGAAATTTAGTTTTAGAAACTGTCTCTATTTCTTCAGCGCGCGATAACGGCTAGGATTGGTCCCACAGTAAAAAATGACTTATTTATCTAAATTTTTAAAAAAGCGCTACCACAGAGCCTAATGTAATCGCTGAATTCCAGCAATCATGTCAAATTAAGAAGAATGTTATTCCTTGGAGACCTATTGCCTCATTTATCACATTTATAAGGTCACAGTCCTGAATCAGTTCAAATAATTCCCACAGTCAATCGTTTCACTGTTAAAAGCGATACAACTTAGTAATATCGGAAGGAAATCATTAAATACATGTTCGTACGAATATGTGACGTAACCGTTGTAAATCAAAAGGATTGACACCGTTAGAAAGTCAATGAGATGTGGTTTTGGAAACTGTCTCTATTTCTTCAGCTCGCGATAACCGCTAGGATTGGTCCCACAGTAATAAAAGACTTATTTATCTTAGTTTTTAAATAAAGCGCTACCACAGCGCCCAGTGTAATCGCTCAGTTCCAGCAATCATGTCAAATTAAGAAGAATGTTATTTCTTGGAGTCCAATTGTCTCACTTATAACATTTATAAGGTCAAAGTCCAAAATCAGTTCAATTAAGTCGCACAGTCAAACGTTTCACAGTTAAAAGCGATGCAACCTAGTAATATCCGAATACTTTCGCTAAATACATGTTGGTACGAATATGTGACGCAACCGTTGTAACTCAAACGGAATTATACCGCTAAGAAATCAATGAAATGTAGTTTTTAAGAATGTCTTTATTTCTTCAGCGCGTGCTAACGGCCAGGATTGGTCCCACAGTAGGAAAATCTTATTTATATAAATTTTTAAATAAAGCGCTACAGCAGAGCCTAATGTAACCGCTAAATTCCAGCAATCATATCAAATTAAGAAGAATGTTATTCCTTGGAGACCAATTGGCGCATTAATCACATTTATAAGGTGAAAGCCCAAAATCAGTTCAATTAAGTCCCACAGTCAATCGTTTCACTGCTGAAAGCGATACAACTTAGTAATATCGGAAAAAAGTCACTAAATACATGTTGGTACGAATATGTGACGCAACCGTTGTAACTCAAACGGAATTATACCGCCAAGAAATCAATGAAATGTAGTTTTTGAGAATGTCTTTATTTCTTCAGCGCGTGCTAACGGCCAGGATTGGTCCCACAGTAGGAAAATCTTATTTATCTGAATTTTTAAATAAAGCGCTACCGCAGAGCCTAATGTAACCGCTGAATTCCAGGAATCATATCAAATTAAGAAGAATGTTATTTCTTGGAGACCAATTGACGCATTAATCACATTTATAAGGTCACAGTGCAGAATCAGTTGAATTAATTCCCACGGTCAATCGTTTCACTGTTAAAAGCGATACAACTTAGTAATATCGGAAGGAAATCACTAAATACATGTTGGTACGAATATGTGACGCAACCGTTGTAACTCAAACGGATTGACACCGTTAGAAAATAAATGAAATGTAGTTTTTGAAACTGTATCTACTTCTTCAGCGCGCGATAACGGCTAGGATTGTTTCCACAGTAATAAATGACTTATTTATCTTAACTTTTAAACAAAGCGCTACCACAGCGCCCAGTGTAATCGCTGAGTACCAGCAATCATGTCACATTAAGAAGAATGTTATTTCTTTTAGTCAAAATGGCTCATTTATTACATTTATAAGGTGAAAGCCCAAAATCAGTTCAATTAAGTCCCACAGTCAATCGTTTCACTGTTGAAAGCGATACAACTTAGTAATATCGGAAAAAAATCACTAAATACATGTTGGTACGAATATGTGACGCAACCGTTGTAACTCAAACGGATTGACACCGTTAGAAATACTATGAAATGGAGTTTTTGAAACTGTCTCTATATCTTCAGCGCGCGCTAACGGCTAGGATTGGTCCCACAGTAAATATGACTTATTTATCTAAATTTTTAAATGAATCGTTACCACAGGGTCCAGTGTAATCGCTGAGTTCCGGCAATCATGTCAAATTAAGAAGAACGTTCTTTCTTGGAGTCCAATTGTCTCATTTATCACACTTATGAGGTCAAAGTCCAAAATCAGTTCAATTAAGACCCGCAGTCAATCGTTTCACTGTTGAAAGCGATACAACTTAGTAATATCGGAAAAAATCACTAAATACATGTTGGTACGAATATGTGACGCAACCGTTGTAACTCAAACGGATTGACTCCGTTAGAAAATCAATGAAATTTAGTTTTAGAAACTGTCTCCATTTCTTCAGCGCGCGATAACGGCTAGGATTGGTCCCACAGTAAAAAATGACTTATTTATCTAAATTTTTAAATAAATCGCTACCACAGAGCCTAATGAAATCGCTGAATTCCAGCAATCATGTCAAATTAAAAAGAATGTTATTCCTTGGAGACCTGTTGCCTCATTTATCACATTTAAAAAGTCACAGTCCTGAATCAGTTCAAATAATTCCCACAGTCAATCGTTTCACTGTTAAAAGCGATACAACTTAGTAATATCCGAAGAAAATCACTAAATACATTTTGGTACGAATATGTGACGCAACTGTTGTAGCTCAAACGGATTGACACCGTTAGAAAGTCAATGAAATGTGGTTTTTGAAACTGTCTCTATTTCTTCAGCGCGCGATAACGGGAAGGATTGGTCATACAGTAAAAAAAGACTTATTTATCTTAATTTTTAAATAAAGCGCTACCACAGCGCCCAGTGTAATCGCTGAGTTCCAGCAATCATGTCAAATTAAGGAGAATGTTATTTCTTTTAGTCAAAATGGCTCATTTATTACATTTATAAGGTCAAAGTCCAAAATCAGTTCATTTAAGTCCCACAGGCAATCGTTTCACTGTTGAAAGCGATATAACTTAGTAATATCGGAAGAAAATCACTAATTACATGTTTTTACGATTATGTGACGCAACCGTTCTAACTCAAACAGATTGACACCGTTAGAAAGTCAATGAAACGTAGTTTTTGAAACTGACTCTATTTCTTCAGCGCGCGATAACGGCTAGGATTGGTACCACAGTACAAAATGACTTATTTTTCTTAATCTTTAAATAAAGCGTTACCACAGCGCCAAGTGTAATCGCTGAGTTCCAGCAATCATGTCAAACTAAGAAGAATGTCATTTCTTGTAGTCAAAACGACTCATTTATAACATTTATAAGGTCAAAGTCTAAAATCAGTTCAACTAAGTCCCACAGTCAATCGTTTCACTGTTAGAACGATGCAACCTAGTAATATCCGAAAAATTTCGCTAAATATATGTTGGTACGAATATGTGACCCAACCGTTGCAACTCAAACGGATTGACACAGTTAGAAAGTCAATGAAATGTACTTTTTGAAGCTGTCTCTATTTCTTCAGCGCAAACTAACGGCTAGGATTGGTCCCACAGTAAAAAATGACTTATTCATCTTAATCTTTAAATAAAGCGCAACCACAGCGCCCAGTGTAATCGCTGAGTTCCAGCAATCATGTCAAATTAAGAAGAATGTTATTTCTTGGAGTCCAATTGTCTCACTTATAACATTTATAAGGTCAAAGTCCAAAAGCAGTTCAATTAAGTCGCACAGTCAAACGTTTCACAGTTAAAAGCGATGTAACCTAGTAATATCCGAATACTTTCGCTAAATACATGTTGGTACGAATATGTGACGCAACCGTTCTAACTCAAACGGATTGACACCGTTAGAAAGTCAATGAAATGTGGTTTTT
This sequence comes from Hydractinia symbiolongicarpus, assembly GCF_029227915.1. Taxonomy (NCBI): domain Eukaryota; kingdom Metazoa; phylum Cnidaria; class Hydrozoa; order Anthoathecata; family Hydractiniidae; genus Hydractinia; species Hydractinia symbiolongicarpus. The sequence goes on from NC_079877.1 coordinate 34,632,482, forward strand.
AAAACTCTCTCTATTTCTTCAGCGCGCGATAACGGCTAGGATTGGTCCCACAGTACAAAATGACTTATTTATCCTAATTTTTAAATAAAGCGTTACCACAGCGCCCAGTGTAATCGCTGAGTTCCAGCAATCATGTCAAATTAAGAAGAATGTTATTTCTTTTAGTCAAAATGGCTCATTTATTACATTTATAAGGTCAAAGTCCAAAATCATTTCAATTAAGTCCCACAGTCAATCGTTTCGCTGTTGAAAGCGATACAACTTAGTAATATCGGAAGAAAATCAGTAAATACATGTTGGTACGCAACCGTTCTAACTTAAACGGATTGACACCGTTAGAAAGTCAATGAAATGTGGTTTTTGAAACTCTCTCTATTTCTTCAGCCCGCTATAACGGCTAGGATTGGTCCCACAGTAAAAAATGACTTATTTATCTTAATTTTTAAATAAAGCGCTACCACAGAGCCCAGTGTAATTGCTGAGTTCCAGTAATCATGTCAAATTTAGAAGAATGTTATTTCTTGGAGTCCGATTGGCGCATTCATCACATTTATAAGGTCACAGTCCAGAATCAGTTAAATTGATTCCCACAGTCAATTGTTTCACTGTTAAAAGCGTTACAACTTAGTAATATCGGAAGGAAATCACTAAATACATGTTGGTACGAATATGTGACGCAACCGTTGTAACTCAAACGCATTGACACTGTTAGAAAGTCAATGAAATGTATTTTCTGAAACTGTCTCTATTTCTTCAGCGCGCGATAACGGCTAGGATTGTTTCCACAGTAAAAATGACTTATTTATCTTAACTTTTAAATAAAGCGATGCCACAGTGCCCAGTGTAATCGCTGAGTTCCAGCAATCATGTCAAATCAAGAAGAATGTTATTTCTTTTAGTCACAATGGCTCATTTATCACATTTATAATGTCAAAGTCCAAAATCAGTTCAATTAAATCCAACAGTCAATCGTTTCACTGTTGAAAGCGATACAACTTAGTAATATCGGAAGAAAATCACTAAATACATGTTGGTACGATTATGTGACGCAACCGTTGTAACTCAAACGCATTGACACCGTTAGAAAGTCAATGAAATGTAGTTTTTGAAACTGTCTCTATTTCTTCAGCGCGAACTAACGACTAGGATTCGTCCCACAGTAAAAAATGTCTTATTTATCTTAATTTTTAAATAAAGTGCTACCACAGCGCCCAGTGTAATTGCTGAGTTCCAGTAATCATGTCAAATTTAGAAGAATGTTATTTCTTGGAGTCCAATTGGCGCATTCATCACATTTATAAGGTCACAGTCCAGAATCAGTTAAATTAATTCCCACAGTCAATCGTTTCACTGTTAAAAGCGTTACAACTTAGTAATATCGGAAGGGAATCAGTAAATGCATGTTAGTACGAATTTGTGACGCAACTATTTCTTCAGCGCGCGATAACGGCTAGGATTGTTTCCACAGTAAAAATGACTTATTTATCTTAACTTTTAAATAAAGCGCGGCCACAGCGCCCAGTGTAATCGCTGAGTTCCAGCAATCATGTCAAATCAAGAAGAATGTTATTTCTTTTAGTCACAATGGCTCATTTATCACATTTATAATGTCAAAGTCCAAAATCAGTTCAATTAAATCCAACAGTCAATCGTTTCACGGTTGAAAGCGATACAACTTAGTAATATCGGAAGAAAATCACTAAATACATGTTGGTACGATTATGTGACGCAACCGTTGTAACTCAAACGCATTGACACCGTTAGAAAGTCAATGAAATGTAGTTTTTGAAACTGTCTCTATTTCTTCAGCGCGAACTAACGACTAGGATTCGTCCCACAGTAAAAAATGTCTTATTTATCTTAATTTTTAAATAAAGTGCTACCACAGCGCCCAGTGTAATTGCTGAGTTCCAGTAATCATGTCAAATTTAGAAGAATGTTATTTCTTGGAGTCCAATTGGCGCATTCATCACATTTATAAGGTCACAGTCCAGAATCAGTTAAATTAATTCCCACAGTCAATCGTTTCACTGTTAAAAGCGTTACGACTTAGTAATATCGGAAGGAAATCACTAAATACATGTTGGTACGAATATGTGACGCAACCGTTGTAACTCAAACGCATTGACACTATTAGAAAGTCAATGAAATGTAGTTTTTGAAACTGTGTCTATTTTTTCAGCGCGCGCGAACGGCTAGGATTGGTCCCACAGTTAAAATGACTTATTTATCTTAATTTTTAAATAAAGCGCTACCACAGCGCCCAATGTAATCGCTGAGTTCCAGTAATCATGTCAAATTAAGAAGAATGTTATTTCTTGGAGTCCAATTGGCGCATTTATCTCATTTATAAGGTCACAGTCCAGAATCAGTTATATTAATTCCCACAGTCAATAGTTTCACTGTTAAAAGCGATACAACTTAGTAATATCGGAAGGAAATCACTAAATACATGTTGGTACGAATATGTGACGCAACCGTTGTAACTCAAACGCATTGACACTGTTAGAAAGTCAATGAAATGTAGTTTTTGAAACTGTCTCTATTTCTTCAGCGCGAACTAACGACTAGGATTCGTCCCACAGTAAAAAATGTCTTATTTATCTTAATTTTTAAATAAAGTGCTACCACAGCGCCCAGTGTAATCGGTGAGTTCCAGTAATCATGTCAAAATTAGAAGAATGTTATTTCTTGGAGTCCAATTGACGCATTCATCACATTTATAAGGTCACAGTCCAGAATCAGTTAAATTAATTCCCACAGTCAATTGTTTCACTGTTAAAAGCGTTACAACTTAGTAATATCGGAAGGAAATCACTAAATACATGTTGGTACGAATATGTGACGCAACCGTTGTAACTCAAACGCATTGACACTGTTAGAAAGTCAATGAAATGTATTTTCTGAAACTGTCTCTATTTCTTCAGCGCGCGATAACGGCTAGGATTGTTTCCACAGTAAAAATGACTTATTTATCTTAACTTTTAAATAAAGCGCGGCCACAGCGCCCAGTGTAATCGCTGAGTTCCAGCAATCATGTCAAATCAAGAAGAATGTTATTTCTTTTAGTCACAATGGCTCATTTATCACATTTATAATGTCAAAGTCCAAAATCAGTTCAATTAAATCCAACAGTCAATCGTTTCACTGTTAAAAGCGATACAACTTAGTAATATCGGAAGGAAATCACTAAATACATGTTGGTACGAATATGTGACGCAACCGTTGTAACTCAAACGCATTGACACTGTTAGAAAGTCAATGAAATGTAGTTTTTGAAACTGTCTCTATTTCTTCAGCGCGAACTAACGACTAGGATTCGTCCCACAGTAAAAAATGTCTTATTTATCTTAATTTTTAAATAAACTGCTACCACAGCGCCCAGTGTAATCGGTGAGTTCCAGTAATCATGTCAAAATTAGAAGAATGTTATTTCTTGGAGTCCAATTGACGCATTCATCACATTTATAAGGTCACAGTCCAGAATCAGTTAAATTAATTCCCACAGTCAATTGTTTCACTGTTAAAAGCGTTACAACTTAGTAATATCGGAAGGAAATCACTAAATACATGTTGGTACGAATATGTGACGCAACCGTTGTAACTCAAACGCATTGACACTGTTAGAAAGTCAATGAAATGTACTTTCTGAAACTGTCTCTATTTCTTCAGCGCGCGATAACGGCTAGGATTGTTTCCACAGTAAAAATGACTTATTTATCTTAACTTTTAAATAAAGCGCGGCCACAGCGCCCAGTGTAATCGCTGAGTTCCAGCAATCATGTCAAATCAAGAAGAATGTTATTTCTTTTAGTCACAATGGCTCATTTATCACATTTATAATGTCAAAGTCCAAAATCAGTTCAATTAAATCCAACAGTCAATCGTTTCACTGTTGAAAGCGATACAACTTAGTAATATCGGAAGAAAATCACTAAATACATGTTGGTACGATTATGTGACGCAACCGTTGTAACTCAAACGCATTGACACCGTTAGAAAGTCAATGAAATGTAGTTTTTGAAACTGTCTCTATTTCTTCAGCGCGAACTAACGACTAGGATTCGTCCCACAGTAAAAAATGTCTTATTTATCTTAATTTTTAAATAAAGTGCTACCACAGCGCCCAGTGTAATTGCTGAGTTCCAGTAATCATGTCAAATTTAGAAGAATGTTATTTCTTGGAGTCCAATTGGCGCATTCATCACATTTATAAGGTCACAGTCCAGAATCAGTAAAATTTATTCCCACAGTCAATCGTTTCACTGTTAAAAGCGTTACAACTTAGTAATATCGGAAGGGAATCAGTAAATGCATGTTAGTACGAATTTGTGACGCAACTGTTGTAACTCAAACAGATTGACACCGTTAGTAAGTCACTGAATTGTGGTTTTTGAAACTGTCTCTATTTCTTCAGCGCGGCATAACGGCTAGGATTGGTCCCACAGTAAAAAAGGACTAATTTATCTTAATTTTTAAATAAAGCGCTACCACAGCGCCCAGTGTAATCGCTGAGTTCCAGTAATCATGTCAAATTAAGAAGAATGTTATTTCTTGGAGTCCAATTGGCGCATTTATCACATTTATAAGGTCACAGTCCAGAATCAGTTAAATTAATTCCCACAGTCAATCGTTTCACTGTTAAAAGCGATACAACTTAGTAATATCGGAAGGAAATCACTAAATACATGTTGGTACGAATATGTGACGCACCTGTTGTAACTCAAACGCATTGACACTGTTAGAAAGTCAATGAAATGTAGTTTTTGAAACTGTCTCCATTTCTTCAGCGCGCGATAACGGCTAGGATTGTTTCCACAGTAAAAATGACTTATTTATCTTAACTTTTAAATAAAGCGCTACCACAACGCCCAGTATAATCGCTGAGTTCCAGCAATCATGTCAAATCAAGAAGAATGTTATTTCTTTTAGTCAAAATGGCTCATTTATCACATTTATATGGTCAAAGTCCAAAATCAGTTCAATTAAGTCCAACAGTCAAACGTTTCACTGTAAAAAGCGATGCAACCTAGTAATATCCGAATACTATCGCTAAATACATGTTGGTACGAATATGTGACGCAACCGTTGTTACTCAAACGGAGTTACACCGTTAGAAAGTCAATGAAATGTAGTTTTTGAAACTGTGTCTATTTTTTCAGCGCGCGCGATTGGCTAGGATTGGTCCCATAGTTAAAATGACTTATTTATCTTAATTTTTAAATAAAGTGCTACCACAGCGCCAAGTGTAATCGCTGAGTTCCAGTAATCATGTCAAATTTAGAAGAATGTTATTTCTTGGAGTCCAATTGGCGCATTCATCACATTTATAAGGTCACAGTCCAGAATCAGTTAAATTAATTCCCACAGTCAATCGTTTCACTGTTAAAAGCGTTACAACTTAGTAATATCGGAAGGGAATCAGTAAATGCATGTTAGTACGAATTTGTGACGCAACTGTTGTAACTCAAACAGATTGACACCGTTAGTAAGTCAATGAATTGTGGTTTTTGAAACTGTCTCTATTTCTTCAGCGCGGCATAACGGCTAGGATTGGTCCCACAGTAAAAAAGGACTTATTTATCTTAATTTTTAAATAAAGCGCTACCACAGCGCCCAGTGTAATCGCTGAGTTCCAGTAATCATGTCAAATTAAGAAGAATGTTATTTCTTGGAGTCCAATTGGCGCATTCATCACATCTATAAGGTCACAGTCCAGAATCAGTTAAATTAATTCCCACAGTCAATCGTTTCACTGTTAAAAGCGTTACAACTTAGTAATATCGGAAGGGAATCAGTAAATGCATGTTAGTACGAATTTGTGACGCAACTGTTGTAACTCAAACAGATTGACACCGTTAGTAAGTCAATGAATTGTGGTTTTTGAAACTGTCTCTATTTCTTCAGCGCGGCATAACGGCTAGGATTGGTCCCACAGTAAAAAAGGAGTTATTTATCTTAATTTTTAAATAAAGCGCTACCACAGCGCCCAGTGTAATCGCTGAGTTCCAGTAATCATGTCAAATTAAGAAGAATGTTATTTCTTGGAGTCCAATTGGCGCATTCATCACATTTATAAGGTCACAGTCCAGAATCAGTTAAATTAATTCCCACAGTCAATCGTTTCACTGTTAAAAGCGATACAACTTAGTAATATCGGAAGGAAATCACTAAATACATGTTGGTACGAATATGTGACGCAACCGTTGTAACTCAAACGCATTGACACTGTTAGAAAGTCAATGAAATGTAGTTTTTGAAACTGTCTCCATTTCTTCAGCGCGCGATAACGGCTAGGATTGTTTCCACAGTAAAAATGACTTATTTATCTTAACTTTTAAATAAAGCGCTACCACAGCGCCCAGTATAATCACTGAGTTCCAGCAATCATGTCAAATCAAGAAGAATGTTATTTCTTTTAGTCAAAATGGCTCATTTATCACATTTATAAGGTCAAAGTCCAAAATCAGTTCAATTAAGTCCCACAGTCAAACGTTTCACTGTAAAAAGCGATGCAACCTAATAATATCCGAATACTATCGCTAAATACATGTTGGTACGAATATGTGACGCAACCGTTGTAACTCAAACGGATTGACACCGTTAGAAAGTCAATGAAATGTAGTTTTTGAAACTGTCTCTATTTCTTCAGCGCGCGCTAACGGCTAGGATTGGTCCCACAGTTAAAATGACTTATTTATCTAAGTTTTTAAATGAATCGCTACCACAGGGTCCAGTGTAATGGCTGAGTTCCATCAATCATGTCAATTTAAGAAGAATGTTATTTCTTGTATTCAAAATGGCTCAATTATCACATTTATAAGGTCGAAGTCCAAAATCAGTTCAATTAAGTCCAACAGTCAATAGTTTCACTGTTGAAAGCGATACAACTTAGTAATATCGGAAGAAAATCACTAAATACATGTTGGTACGATTATGTGACGCAACCGTTGTAACTCAAACGCATTGACACCGTTAGAAAGTGAATGAAATGGAGTTTTTGAAACTGTCTCTATATCTTCAGCGCGCGCCAACGGCTAGGATTGGACCCACAGTCAAATTGACTTATTTATTTAAATTTTTAAATGAATCGCTACCACAGGGTCCAGGGTAATCGCTGGGTTCCGGCAATCATGTCAAATTAAGAAGAATGTTATTTCTTGTATTCAAAATGGCTCAATTATCACATTTATAAGGTCAAAGTCCAAAATCAGTTCAATTAAGTCCAACAGTCAATCGTTTCACTGTTGAAAGCGATACTACTTAGTAATATCGAAAGAAAATCACTAAATACATGTTGGTACGATTATGTGACGCAACCGTTGTAACTCAAACGCATTGACGCCGTTAGAAAGTCAATGAAATGGAGTTTTTGAAACTGTCTCTATATCTTCAGCGCGCGCCAACGGCTAGGATTGGACCCACAGTAAAATTGACTTATTTATTTAAAGTTTTAAATGAATCGCTGCCACAGGGTCCAGTGTAATCGCTGGGTTCCGGCAATCATGTCAAATTAAGAAGAATGTTATTTCTTGTAGTTAAACTGACTCATTTATCACACTTAAAAGGTCAAAGTCCAAAATCAGTTCAATTAAGTCCCACAGTCAAACGTTTCACTGTAAAAAGCGATGCAACCTAGTAATATCCGTATACTATCGCTAAAAACATGTTGGTACGAATATGTGACGCAACCGTTGTAACTCAAATGGATTTATACCGCTAGAAAGTCAATGAAATGTAGTCTTTGGACCTGTTCCTATTTATTCAGCGTGTGGTAACGTCCAGGATTGGTCCCACAGTCAGAAAAAACATATTTATCTAAATTTTTTCAAAAAGCGCTACCACAGATCCTAATTTAATCGCTGAATTCCAGCAATCATATCAAACTAAGAAGAATGTTATTCCTTGCAGAACAATTGGCTCATTTATCACATTTATAAGGGCACAGTCCAGAATCAGTTCAAATAAATCCTGCAGTCAATCGTTTCACTGTTAAAAGCGATACAACTTAGTAATATCGGAAGAAAATCACTAAATACATTTTGTTACGAATATGTGACGCAACTGTTGTAACTCAAACGGATTGACACCGTTAGAAAGTCAATAAAATGTGGTTTTTGAAACTGTCTCTATTTCTTCAGCGCGTGAGAATGGCTAGGATTGGTTCCACAGTAAAAAATGACTTATTTATCTTAATTTTTAAATAAAGCGCTACCACAGCGCCAAGTGTAATCGCTGAGTTCCAACAATCATGTCAAAATAAGAAGAATGTTATTTCTTGGAGTCCAGTTGGCTCACTTATCACATTTATAAGGTCACAGGCCAAAGTTAGTTCAAATAAGCTCCACAGTCAATCATTTTATTGTTAAAAGCGGTATAACTTAGTAATATCGGAAAAATGTCACTAAATACATGTTGTACGAATATGTGACGCAATCGTTGTAACTCAAACGGATTGATACCGCCAAAAAACCAATTAAATGTAGTTTTTGAGAATGCCTCTATTTTTTCGCCGCGTGCTAACGGCCAGGATTCGTCCCGCAGTAAAAAAAGACTTATTTGTCCTAATTCTTTAATAAAGCGCTACCGCAGCGCTTAGCGTAATCGCTGAGTTCCAGCTATCATGTCAAATTAAGAAGAATGTTATTTGTTGTAGTCAAACTTGCTCATTTATCACATTTATAAGGTCAAAGACTAAAATCAGTTCAATTAAGTCCCACAGTCAAACGTTTCACTGTTAAAAGCGATGCAACCTAGTAATATCCAAATACTATCGCTAAGTACAACTGTTGTAACTCAAACGGATTTATGCCGTTAGAAAGTCAATGAAATGTAGTCTTTGGAACTGTTCGTATTTATTCAGCGCGTGCTAACGGCCAGGATTGGTCCCACAGTAACAAAAGACTTATTTATCTAAGTTTTTAAATAAAGCGCTCCCACAGAGCCTAATGTAATCCCTGAATTCAAGCAATCATTTCAAATTAATAAGAATGTTTTCCTTGGAGATCAATTGGCTCATTTATCACATTTATTAGGTCACATTCCAGAATCAGCTCAATTAGTTCCCACAGTCAATCGTTTCACTGTTAAAAAAAATACAACTTAGTAATATCAGAAGAAAATCACTAAATACATGTTGGTGCGAATATGTGACGCAACCGTTGTAACTCAAACGGATTGACACCGTTAGTAAATCAATGAAATGTAGCCTTTGGAACTGTTCCTATTTATTCAGCACGTGCTAACGGCCAGGATTGTTCCCCCAGTAAGAAAAAACTTATTTATCTAAGTTTTTAAATAAAACGCTACCACAGAGCCTAATGTAATCGCTGAATTCCAGCAATCATGTCAAATTAAGAAGAATGTTATTCCTTGGAGAACAATTAGCTCATTCATCACATTTATAAGGTCACAGTCCAGAATAAGTTCCATTAATTCCCACAGTCAATCGTTTCACTGTTAAAAAAAATACAACTTAGAATTATCGGAAGAAAATCATTAAATACATGTTGGTGCGAATTTGTGACGCAACCGTTGTAACTCCACCGGATTGACACCGTTAGAAAGTCAATGAAATGTAGTTTTTGAAACTCTCTCTATTTCTTCAATGCGCGATAACGGCTAGGACTGGTCCCACACTTAAAAATAACTTATTTTCTTAATTTTTTAATAAAGCGCTACCACAGCGCCCAGCGTAATCGCTGAGTTCCATCAATCATGTCAAATTAAGAAGAATGTTATTTCTTGTAGTCAAAATCGCTCATTTATCACATTTATAAGGTCGAAGTCCAAAATCAGTTCAATTAACTCCCACAGTCAATCGTTTCACTGTTGAAAGCGATACAACTTAGTAAAACGGGAAGAAAATTACTAAATCCATGTTGGTGCGAATATGTGTCGCAACCGTTGCAACTCAAACGGATTAAAACTGTTAGAAAGTCAATGAAATGTAGTTTTTGAAACTGTCTCTATTTCTTCAGCGCGAACAAACGACTAGGATTCGTCCCACAGTAAAAAATGACTTATTTATCTTAATTTTTAAATAAAGCGCAACCACAGCGCCCAGTGTAATAGCTGAGTTCCAGCAATCATGTAAAATTAAGAAGGATGTTATTTCTTGTAGTCAAAATGGCTCCCTTATCACATTTATCAGGTCAAAGTCCAAAATCAGTTCAATTAAGTCCCACAGTCAATCGTTTCACTGTTGAAAGCGATACAACTTAGTAATACGGGAAGAAAATCACTAAATACATGTTGGTACGAATGTGTGACGCAACCGTTGTAACTCAAACGGATTGACCCCGTTAGAAAGTCAATGAAATGGAGTTTTCGAAACTGTCTCTATATCTTCAGCGCGCTAACGGCTAGGATTGGTCCTACAGTAAAATTGACTTATTTATCTAAATTTTTGAAATGAATCACTACTACAGGGTCCAGTGTAATCGCTGAGTTCCTACAATCATGTCAAATTAAGAAGAATGTCATTTCTTAGAGTCCTATTTTCTCACTTATAACATTTATAAGGTCACAGTCCAAAATCAGTTCAATTAAGTCCCACAGTCAATCGTTTCACTGTTAAAAGCGATGCAAACTAGTAATATGAGAAAAATATCGCTAAATACATGTTGGTACAAATATGTGACCCAACCGTTGTAACTCAAGCGGACTGACACCGTTAGAACGTCATTGAAATGTAGTTTTTGAAACTGTCGCTATTTTTTCAGCGCGCGACAACGGCTACGATTGGTCCCACAGTAAAGAATGACTTATTTATCTAAATTTTTAAATGAATCACTACCACAGGGTCCAGTGTAATCGGTGAGTTCCATCAATCATGTCAAATTAAGAAGAATGTTATTTCTTGTAGTCAAAATCGCTCATTTATCACATTTATAAGGTCGAAGTCCAAAATCAGTTCAATTAAGTCCCACAGTCAATCGTTTCACTGTTGAAAGCGATACAACTTAGTAATACGGGAAGAAAATCACTAAATACATGTTGGTGCGAATATGTGACACAACCGTTGCAACTGAAACGGATTAAAACTGTTAGAAAGTCAATGAAATGTAGTTTTTGAAACTGTCTCTATTTCTTCAGCGCGAACTAACGACTAGGATTCGTCCCACAGTAAAAAATGACTTATTTATCTTAATTTTTAAATAAAGCGCAACCACAGCGCCCAGTGTAATCGCTGAGTTCCAGCAATAATGTAAAATTAAAAAGAATGTTATTTCTTGTAGTCAAAATGGCTCACTTATCACATTTATAAGGTCGAAGTACAAAATCAGTTCAATTAAGTCCCACAGTCAATCGTTTCACTGTTAAAAGCGATGCAAACTAGTGATATGAGAAAAATATCGCTAAATACATGTTGGCACAAATATGTGACCCAACCGTTGTAACTCAAGCGGACTGACACCGTTAGAACGTCATTGAAATGTAGTTTTTGAAACTGTCGCTATTTTTTCAGCGCGCGACAACGGCTACGATTGGTCCCACAGTAAAGAATGACTTATTTATCTAAATTTTTAAATGAATCACTACCACAGGGTCCAGTGTAATCGCTGAGATCCTACAATCATGTCAAATTAAAAAGAATATCATTTCTTGGAGACCAATTAGCTCATTCATCACATTTATAAGGTCACAGTCCAGAATAAGTTCAATTAATTCCCACAGTCAATCGTTTCACTGTTAAAAAAATACAACTTAGAACTATCGGAAGAAAATCATTAAATACATGTTGGTGCGAATTTGTGACGCAACCGTTGTAACTCCACCGGATTGACACCGTTAGAAAGTCAATGAAATGTAGTTTTTGAAACTCTCTCTATTTCTTCAATGCGCGATAACGGCTAGGACTGGTCCCACACTTAAAAATAACTTATTTTCTTAATTTTTTAATAAAGCGCTACCACAGCGCCCAGCGTAATCGCTGAGTTCCATCAATCATGTCAAATTAAGAAGAATGTTATTTCTTGTAGTCAAAATCGCTCATTTATCACATTTATAAGGTCGAAGTCCAAAATCAGTTCAATTAACTCCCACAGTCAATCGTTTCACTGTTGAAAGCGATACAACTTAGTAAAACGGGAAGAAAATTACTAAATCCATGTTGGTGCGAATATGTGTCGCAACCGTTGCAACTCAAACGGATTAAAACTGTTAGAAAGTCAATGAAATGTAGTTTTTGAAACTGTCTCTATTTCTTCAGCGCGAACAAACGACTAGGATTCGTCCCACAGTAAAAAATGACTTATTTATCTTAATTTTTAAATAAAGCGCAACCACAGCGCCCAGTGTAATAGCTGAGTTCCAGCAATCATGTAAAATTAAGAAGGATGTTATTTCTTGTAGTCAAAATGGCTCCCTTATCACATTTATCAGGTCAAAGTCCAAAATCAGTTCAATTAAGTCCCACAGTCAATCGTTTCACTGTTGAAAGCGATACAACTTAGTAATACGGGAAGAAAATCACTAAATACATGTTGGTACGAATGTGTGACGCAACCGTTGTAACTCAAACGGATTGACCCCGTTAGAAAGTCAATGAAATGGAGTTTTCGAAACTGTCTCTATATCTTCAGCGCGCTAACGGCTAGGATTGGTCCTACAGTAAAATTGACTTATTTATCTAAATTTTTGAAATGAATCACTACTACAGGGTCCAGTGTAATCGCTGAGTTCCTACAATCATGTCAAATTAAGAAGAATGTCATTTCTTAGAGTCCTATTTTCTCACTTATAACATTTATAAGGTCACAGTCCAAAATCAGTTCAATTAAGTCCCACAGTCAATCGTTTCACTGTTAAAAGCGATGCAAACTAGTAATATGAGAAAAATATCGCTAAATACATGTTGGTACAAATATGTGACCCAACCGTTGTAACTCAAGCGGACTGACACCGTTAGAACGTCATTGAAATGTAGTTTTTGAAACTGTCGCTATTTTTTCAGCGCGCGACAACGGCTACGATTGGTCCCACAGTAAAGAATGACTTATTTATCTAAATTTTTAAATGAATCACTACCACAGGGTCCAGTGTAATCGCTGAGTTCCTACAATCATGTCAAATTCAGAAGAATCTTATTCCTTGGAGACCAATTAGCTCCTTCATCACATTTGTAAGGTCACAGTCCAGAATCATTTAATTAACTCCCACAGTCAATCGTTGCACTGTTAAAAAAAACACAACTTAGTAATATCGGAAGGAAATCACTAAATACATGTTGGTGCGAATATGTGAGGCAACCGTTGTAACTCCACCGGATTGACACCGTTAGAAAGTCAATAAAATGTAGTTTTTGAAACTGTCTCTATTTCTTCAATGCGCGATAACGGCTAGTATTAGTCCCACACTAAAAAATAACTTATTTTCTTAATTTTTAAATAAAGCGCTACCACAGCGCCCAGTGTAATCGGTGAGTTCCATCAATCATGTCAAATTAAGAAGAATGTTATTTCTTGTAGTCAAAATCGCTCATTTATCACATTTATAAGGTCGAAGTCCAAAATCAGTTCAATTAAGTCCCACAGTCAATCGTTTCACTGTTGAAAGCGATACAACTTAGTAATACGGGAAGAAAATCACTAAATACATGTTGGTGCGAATATGTGACACAACCGTTGCAACTGAAACGGATTAAAACTGTTAGAAAGTCAATGAAATGTAGTTTTTGAAACTGTCTCTATTTCTTCAGCGCGAACTAACGACTAGGATTCGTCCCACAGTAAAAAATGACTTATTTATCTTAATTTTTAAATAAAGCGCAACCACAGCGCCCAGTGTAATCGCTGAGTTCCAGCAATAATGTAAAATTAAAAAGAATGTTATTTCTTGTAGTCAAAATGGCTCACTTATCACATTTATAAGGTCGAAGTACAAAATCAGTTCAATTAAGTCCCACAGTCAATCGTTTCACTGTTAAAAGCGATGCAAACTAGTGATATGAGAAAAATATCGCTAAATACATGTTGGCACAAATATGTGACCCAACCGTTGTAACTCAAGCGGACTGACACCGTTAGAACGTCATTGAAATGTAGTTTTTGAAACTGTCGCTATTTTTTCAGCGCGCGACAACGGCTACGATTGGTCCCACAGTAAAGAATGACTTATTTATCTAAATTTTTAAATGAATCACTACCACAGGGTCCAGTGTAATCGCTGAGATCCTACAATCATGTCAAATTAAAAAGAATATCATTTCTTGGAGACCAATTAGCTCATTCATCACATTTATAAGGTCACAGTCCAGAATAAGTTCAATTAATTCCCACAGTCAATCGTTTCACTGTTAAAAAAATACAACTTAGAACTATCGGAAGAAAATCATTAAATACATGTTGGTGCGAATTTGTGACGCAACCGTTGTAACTCCACCGGATTGACACCGTTAGAAAGTCAATGAAATGTAGTTTTTGAAACTCTCTCTATTTCTTCAATGCGCGATAACGGCTAGGATTGGTCCCACAATTAAAAATAACTTATTTTCTTAATTTTTAAATAAAGCGATACCACAGCGCCCAGCGTAATCGCTGAGTTCCAGCAATCATGTCAAATTAAGAAGAATGTTATTTGTTGTAGTCAAACTGGCCCATTTATCACAATTATAAGGTCAAAGACTAAAATCAGTTCAATTAAGTCCCACAGTCAATCGTTTCACTGTTGAAAGCGATACAACTTAGTAATACAGGAAGAAAATCACTAAATACATGTTGGTGCGAATATGTGACGCAACCGTTGCAACTCAAACGGATTAAAACTGTTAGAAAGTCAATGAAATGTAGTTTTTGAAACTGTCTCTATTTCTTCAGCGCGCGCTAACGGCTAGGATTGGTCCCACAGTAAAATTGACTTATTTATCTAAATTTTTGAAATAAATCACTACCACAGGGTCCAGTGTAATCGCTGAGTTCCTACAATCATGTCACATTAAGAAGAATGTCATTTCTTAGAGTCCAATTTTCTCACTTATAACATTTATAAGGTCACAGTCCAAAATCAGTTCAATTAAGTCCCACAATCAATCGTTTCACTGTTAAAAGCGATGCAAACTAGTAATATGAGAAAAATATCGCTAAATACATGTTGGTACAAATATGTGACCCAACCGTTGTAACTCAAGGGGACTGACACTGTTAGAACGTCATTGAAATGTAGTTT
The DNA here is from genome assembly GCF_029227915.1 of Hydractinia symbiolongicarpus. NCBI lineage: Eukaryota > Metazoa > Cnidaria > Hydrozoa > Anthoathecata > Hydractiniidae > Hydractinia > Hydractinia symbiolongicarpus. Next base: position 34,647,650 of record NC_079877.1, read on the forward strand.
TTGAAACTGTCGCTATTTTTTCAGCGCGCAACAACGGCTACGATTGGTCCCACAGTAAAGAATGACTTATTTATCTAAATTTTTAAATGAACCACTACCACAGGGTCCAGTGTAATCGCTGAGTTCCTACAATCATGTCAAATTAAAAAGAATGTTATTCTTGGAGTCCAATTGGCTCATTTATCGCATTCATAAGTTTACAGTCCAGAATCAGTTCAATTAAGTCCCACAGTCAATCGTTTCACTGTTAAAAGCAATACAACTTAGTAATATCGGAAAAAAATCACTAAATACATGTTGGTACGAATATGTGACGACAATGTTGTAACTTAAACGGATTGAAACCGTTAGAAAGTCAATGAAATGGAGTTTTCGAAACTGTCTCTATATCTTCTGCGCGCGATAACGGCTAGGATTGGTCCCACAGTAAAAAATGACTTATTTATCTTAATTTTTAAATTAAGCGCTACCACAGCGCCCAGTGTAATCGCTGAGTTCCAGCAATCATGTCAAATTAAGAATAATGTTATTTCTTGTGGTCAACATCGCTCATTTATCACATTTATAAGGTCGAAGTCCAAAATCAGTTCAATTAAGTCCCACAGTCAATCGTTTCACTGTTGAAAGCGATACAACTTAGTAATATTGGAAAAAAATCACTAAATACATGTTGGTACGAATATGTGACGACAATGTTGTAACTTATACGGATGGACACCGTTAGAAAATCAATGAAATGTAGTTTTTGAAACTGTCTTTATTTCTTCAGCCCGAACTAACGGCTAGGACTAGTCCCACAGTAAAAAATGACTTATTAGTCTTAATTTTTTAATAAAGCGCTACCACAGCGCCCAGCGTAATCGCTGAGTTCCAGCAATCATGTCAAATTAAGAAGAATGTTATTTGTTGTAGTCAAACTGGCTCATTTATCACAATTATAAGGTCAAAGACTAACATCAGTTCAATTAAGTCCCACAGTCAAACGTTTCACTGTTAAAAGCGATGCAACCTAGTAATATCCGAATACTATAGCTATATATAACCGCTGTAACTCAAACGGATTTATACCGTTAGTAAGTCAATGAAATATAGCCTTTGGAACTGTTCCTAATTATTCAGCACGTGCTAACGGCCAGGATTGGTCCCCCAGTAAGAAAAAACTTATTTATCTAAGTTTTTAAATAAAGCGCTACCACAGAGCCTAATGTAATCGCTGAATTCTAGCAATCATGTCAAATTAAGATGAATGTTATTCCTTGGAGACCAATTAGCTCCTTCATCAAATTTGTAAGGTCACAGTCCAGAATGATTCAATTAACTCCCACAGTCAATCGTTTCACTGTTAAAAAAAACACAACTTAGTAATATCGGAAGAAAATCACTAAATACATGTTGGTGCGAATATGTGACGCAACCGTTGTAACTCCACCGGATTGACACCGTTAGAAAGTCAATAAAATGTAGTTTTTGAAACTGTCTCTCTTTCGTCAATGCGCGATAACGGCTAGGATTGGTCCCACAGTAAAAAATGACTTATTTATCTTAATTTTTAAATAAAGCGCTACCACAGCGCCCAGTGTAATCGCTGAGTTCCAGCAATCATGTCAAATTAAGAAGAATGTTATTTCTTGTGGTCAACATCGCTCATTTATCACATTTATGAGGTCGAAGTCCAAAATCAGTTCAATTAAGTCCCACAGTCAATCGTTTCACTGTTGAAAGCGATACAACTTAGTAATATTGGAAAAAAATCACTAAATACATGTTGGTACGAATATGTGACGACAATGTTGTAACTTAAACGGATGGACACCGTTAGAAAATCAATGAAATGTAGTTTTTGAAACTGTCTTTATTTCTTCAGCCCGAACTAACGGCTTGGACTAGTCCCACAGTAAAAAATGACTTATTTGTCTTAATTTTTTAATAAAGCGCTACCACAGCGCCCAGCGTAATCGCTGAGTTCCAGCAATCATGTCAAATTAAGAAGAATGTTATTTGTTGTAGTCAAACTGGCTCATTTATCACAATTATAAGGTCAAAGACTAAAATCAGTTCAATTAAGTCCCACAGTCAAACGTTTCACTGTTAAAAGCGATGTAACCTAGTAATATCCGAATACTATCGCTATATACAACCGCTGTAACTGAAACGGATTTATACCGTTAGTAAGTCAATGAAATATAGCCTTTGGAACTGTTCCTAATTATTCAGCACGTGCTAACGGCCAGGATTGGTCCCCCAGTAAGAAAAAACTTATTTATCTAAGTTTTTAAATAAAGCGCTACCACAGAGCCTAATGTAATCGCTGAATTCCAGCAATCATGTCAAATTAAGATGAATGTTATTCCTTGGAGACCAATTAGCTCCTTCATCACATTTGTAAGGTCACATTCCAGAATCATTCAATTAACTCCCACAGTCAATCGTTTCACTGTTAAAAAAACACAACTTAGTAATATCGGAAGAAAATCACTAAATACATGTTGGTGCGAATATGTGACGCAACCGTTGTAACTCCACCGGATTGACACCGTTAGAAAGTCAATAAAATGTAGTTTTTGAAACTGTCTCTATTTCTTCAATGCGCGATAACGGCTAGGATTGGTCCCACACTAAAAAATAACTTATTTTCTTAATTTTTAAATAAAGTGCTACCACAGCGCCCAGTGTAATCGCTGAGTTCCAGCAATCATGTCAAATTAAGAAGAATGTTATTTCTTGTAGTCAAACTTGCTCATTTATCACATTTATAAGGTCAAAGACCAAAATCAGTTCAATTAAGTCCCACAGTCAATCGTTTCAATGTTGAAAGCGATACAACTTAGTAATATCGGAAAAAAATCATTAAATACTTGTTGGTACGAATGTGTGACGCAACCGTTGTAACTCAAACGGATTGACACCGTTAGAAAGTCAATGAAATGTAGTTTTTGAAACTGTCTCTATTTCTTTAGCGCGCTGTAACGGCTAGGATTGGTTCCACAGTTAAAAATGACTTATTTATATTAATTTTTAAATGAAGCGCTACCACAGCGCCCAGTGTAATCGCTGAGTTCCAGCAATCATGTCAAATTAAGAAGAATGTTATTTCTTGTAGTCAAAATTGCTCATTTATCACATTTATAAGGTCAAAGTCCAAAATCAGTTCAATTAAGTCCCACAGTCAATCGTTTCAATGTTGAAAGCAATACAACTTAGTAATACGGGAAGAAAATCACTAAATACATGTTGGTGCGAATATGTGACGCAACCGTTGCAACTCAAACGGATTAAAACTGTTAGAAAGTCAATGAAATGTAGTTTTTGAAACTGTCTCTATTTCTTCAGCGCGAACTAACGACTAGGATTCGTCCCACAGTAAAAAATGACTTATTTATCTTAATTTTTAAATAAAGCCTTTCCACAGCGCCCAGTGTAATCGCTGAGTTCCAGCAATTATGTAAAATTAAGAGGAATGTTATTTCTTGTAGTCAAAATGGCTCACTTATCACATTTGTAAGGTCAAAGTCCAAAATCAGTTCAATTAAGTCCCACAGTCAATCGTTTTACTGTTGAAAGCGATACAACTTAGTAATATCGGCAAAAATCACTAAATACATGTTGGTACGAATATGTGTCGCAACCGTTGTAACTCAAACGGATTGACACCGTTAGAAAGTCAATGAAGTGAAGTTTTCGAAACTGTCTCTATATCTTCAGCCCGCGCTAACGGCTAGGATTGGTCCCACAGTAAAATTGACTTATTTATCTAAATTTTTAAATGAATCACTACCACAGGGTCCAGTGTAATCGCTGAGTTCCTACAATCATGTCAAATTAAGAAGAATGTCATTTCTTAGAGTCCAATTTTCTCACTTATAACATTTATAAAGTCACAGTCCAAAATCAGTTCAATTAAGTCCCACAGTCAATCGTTTCACTGTTAAAAGCGATGCAAACTAGTAATATGAGAAAAATATCGCTAAATACATGTTGGTACAAATATGTGACCCAACCGTTTTAACTCAAACGGACTGACACCGTTAGAACGTCATTGAAATGTAGTTTTTGAAACTGTCGCTATTTTTTCAGCGCGCGACAACGGCTACGATTGGTCCTACAGTAAAGAATAACTTATTTATCTAAATTTTTAAATGAAGCGCTACGACAGCGCCCAATGTAATCGCTAAGTTCCGGCATTCACGTCAAATTAAGAAGAATGTTATTTCTTGGAGTCCAATTGTCTCAATTATCACATTTATCAGGTCACAGTCCAAAGTTAGTTGAAATAATTCCCACAGTCAATCGTTTCACTGTTAAAACCAATACAACTTAGTAATATCGGAAGAAAATCACTAGATACATGTTGGTACGAATATGTGACGCAACCGTTGTAACACAAACGGACTGATACAGTTAGAACGTCATTGAAATGTAGTTTTTGAAACTGTCGCAATTTTTTAGCGCGCGATAACGGCTAGGATTGGTCCCACAGTAAAAAATGACTTATTTATCTAAGTTTTTAAATGAAGCACTTTCACTGCGCCAAGTGTAATTGCTGAGTTCCAACAATCATGTCAAAACAAGAAGAATGTTTTTTCTTGGAGTCCAATTTTCACACTTATAACATTTATAAGGTCACAGTCCAAAGCTAGCTCAATTAAGCTCCACAGTCAATCATTTCATTGTTAAAAGCGATATAACTTAGTAATGTCGGAAAAAAATCACTAAATACATGTTGGTACGAATGTGTGACGCAACCGTTGTAACTCAAACGGATTGACACCGTTAGAAAGTCAATGAAATGGAGTTTTCGAAACTGTCTCTATATCTTTAGCGCGCGCTAACGGCTATTATTGGTCCGACAGTAAAATTGACTTATTTATCTAAATATTTAAATGAATCACTACCACAGGGTCCAGTGTAATCGCTGAGTTCCTACAATCATGTCAAATTAAGAAGAATGTCATTTCTTGGAGAACAATTAGCTCATTCATCACATTAATAAGGTCACAGTCCAGAATAAGTTCAATTAATTCCCACAGTCAATCGTTTCACTGTTAAAACCAATACAACTTAGTAATATCGGAAGAAAATCACTAGATACATGTTGGTACGAATATGTGACGCAACCGTTGTAACTCAAACGGACTGATACAGTTAGAACGTCATTGAAATGTAGTTTTTGAAACTGTCGCAATTTTTTAGCGCGCGATAACGGCTAGGATTGGTCCCACAGTAAAAAATGACTTATTTATCTAAGTTTTTAAATGAAGCGCTTTCACTGCGCCAAGTGTAATCGCTGAGTTCCAACAATCATGTCAAAATAAGAAGAATGTTTTTTCTTGCAGTCCAGTTGGCTCACTTATCACATTTATAAGGTCACAGGCCAAAGCTAGCTCAATTAAGCTCCACAGTCAATCATTTCATTGTTAAAAGCGATATAACTTAGTAATGTCGGAAAAAAATCACTAAATACATGTTGGTGCGAATGTGTGACGCAACCGTTGTAACTCAAACGGATTGACACCGTTGGAAAGTCAATGAAATGGAGTTTTCGAAACTGTCTCTATATCTTTAGCGCGCGCTAACGGCTATTATTGGTCCCACAGTAAAATTGACTTATTTATCTAAATATTTAAATGAATCACTACCACAGGGTCCAGTGTAATCGCTGAGTTCCTACAATCATGTCAAATTAAGAAGAATGTCATTTCTTGGAGAACAATTAGCTCATTCATCACATTTATAAGGTCACAGTCCAGAATCAGTTCAAATAAGTCCCACAGTCAATCGTTTCACTTTTAAAAGCGATACAACTTAGTAATATCGGAAAAAAATCACTAAATACATGTTGGTACGAATATGTGACGACACCGTTGTAACTCAAACGGATTGACACCGTTAGAAAGTCAATGAAATGTAGTTTTTGAAACTGTCTCTATTTCTTCAGCGCGCGCTAACGGCTAGGACTGGTCCCACAGTAAAAAATGACTGATTTATCTTAATTTTTAAATAAAGCGCTACCACAGCGCCCAGTGTAATCGCTGAGTTCCAACAATCATGTCAAATTAAGAAGAATATTATTTCTTGTAGTCAAAATTGCTCATTTATCTTATTATAAGATCAAAATCCAAAATCAGTTCAATTAAGTCCCACAGTCAATCGTTTCACTGTTGAAAGCGATACAACTTAGTAATACCGGAAGAAAATCAATAAATACATGTTGGTGCGAATATGTGACGACACCGTTGCAACTCAAACGGATTAAAACTGTTAGAAAGTCAATGAAATGTAGTTTTTGAAACTGTCTCTATTTCTTCAGCGCGAACTAACGACTAGGATTCGTCCCCCAGTAAAAAATGACTTATTTATCTTAATTTTTAAATAAAGCGCAACCACAGCGCCCAGTGTAATCGCTGAGTTCCAGCAATCATGTAAAATTAAGAAGAATGTCATTTCTTAGAGTCCAATTTTCTCACTTATCACATTTATAAGGTCACAGGCCAAAGCTAGCTCAATTAAGCTCCACAGTCAATCATTTCATTGTTAAAAGCGATATAACTTAGTAATGTCGGAAAAAAATCACTAAATACATGTTGGTACGAATGTGTGACGCAACCGTTGTAACTCAAACGGATTGACACCGTTAGAAAGTCAATGAAATGGAGTTTTCGAAACTGTCTCTATATCTTTAGCGCGCGCTAACGGCTATTATTGGTCCCACAGTAAAATTGACTTATTTATCTAAATATTTAAATGAATCACTACCACAGGGTCCAGTGTAATCGCTGAGTTCCTACAATCATGTCAACCTAAGAAGAATGTCATTTTTTGGAGAACAATTAGCTCATTCATCACATTTATAAGGTCACAGTCCAGAATCAGTTGAAATAAGTCCCACAGTCAATCGATTCACTTTTAAAAGCGATACAACTTAGTAATATCGGAAAAAAATCACTAAATACATGTTGGTACGAATATGTGACGACACCGTTGTAACTCAAACGGATTGACACCGTTAGAAAGTCAATGAAATGTAGTTTTTGAAACTGTCTCTATTTCTTCAGCGCGCGCTAACGGCTAGGACTGGTCCCACAGTAAAAAATGACTGATTTATCTTAATTTTTAAATAAAGCGCTACCACAGCGCCCAGTGTAATCGCTGAGTTCCAACAATCATGTCAAAATAAGAAGAATGTTTTTTCTTGCAGTCCAGTTGGCTCACTTATCACATTTATAAGGTCACAGGCCAAAGCTAGCTCAATTAAGCTCCACAGTCAATCATTTCATTGTTAAAAGCGATATAACTTAGTAATGTCGGAAAAAAATCACTAAATACATGTTGGTGCGAATGTGTGACGCAACCGTTGTAACTCAAACGGATTGACACCGTTGGAAAGTCAATGAAATGGAGTTTTCGAAACTGTCTCTATATCTTTAGCGCGCGCTAACGGCTATTATTGGTCCCACAGTAAAATTGACTTATTTATCTAAATATTTAAATGAATCACTACCACAGGGTCCAGTGTAATCGCTGAGTTCCTACAATCATGTCAAATTAAGAAGAATGTCATTTCTTGGAGAACAATTAGCTCATTCATCACATTTATAAGGTCACAGTCCAGAATCAGTTCAAATAAGTCCCACAGTCAATCGTTTCACTGTTGAAAGCGATACAACTTAGTAATACCGGAAGAAAATCAATAAATACATGTTGGTACGAATATGTGACGACACCGTTGTAACTCAAACGGATTGACACCGTTAGAAAGTCAATGAAATGTAGTTTTTGAAACTGTCTCTATTTCTTCAGCGCGCGCTAACGGCTAGGACTGGTCCCACAGTAAAAAATGACTGATTTATCTTAATTTTTAAATAAAGCGCTACCACAGCGCCCAGTGTAATCGCTGAGTTCCAACAATCATGTCAAATTAAGAAGAATATTATTTCTTGTAGTCAAAATTGCTCATTTATCTTATTATAAGATCAAAATCCAAAATCAGTTCAATTAAGTCCCACAGTCAATCGTTTCACTGTTGAAAGCGATACAACTTAGTAATACCGGAAGAAAATCAATAAATACATGTTGGTGCGAATATGTGACGACACCGTTGCAACTCAAACGGATTAAAACTGTTAGAAAGTCAATGAAATGTAGTTTTTGAAACTGTCTCTATTTCTTCAGCGCGAACTAACGACTAGGATTCGTCCCCCAGTAAAAAATGACTTATTTATCTTAATTTTTAAATAAAGCGCAACCACAGCGCCCAGTGTAATCGCTGAGTTCCAGCAATCATGTAAAATTAAGAAGAATGTCATTTCTTAGAGTCCAATTTTCTCACTTATCACATTTATAAGGTCACAGGCCAAAGCTAGCTCAATTAAGCTCCACAGTCAATCATTTCATTGTTAAAAGCGATATAACTTAGTAATGTCGGAAAAAAATCACTAAATACATGTTGGTGCGAATGTGTGACGCAACCGTTGTAACTCAAACGGATTGACACCGTTGGAAAGTCAATGAAATGGAGTTTTCGAAACTGTCTCTATATCTTTAGCGCGCGCTAACGGCTATTATTGGTCCCACAGTAAAATTGACTTATTTATCTAAATATTTAAATGAATCACTACCACAGGGTCCAGTGTAATCGCTGAGTTCCTACAATCATGTCAAATTAAGAAGAATGTCATTTCTTGGAGAACAATTAGCTCATTCATCACATTTATAAGGTCACAGTCCAGAATCAGTTCAAATAGGTCCCACAGTCAATCGTTTCACTTTTAAAAGCGATACAACTTAGTAATATCGGAAAAAAATCACTAAATACATGTTGGTACGAATATGTGACGACACCGTTGTAACTCAAACGGATTGACACCGTTAGAAAGTCAATGAAATGTAGTTTTTGAAACTGTCTCTATTTCTTCAGCGCGCGCTAACGGCTAGGACTGGTCCCACAGTAAAAAATGACTGATTTATCTTAATTTTTAAATAAAGCGCTACCACAGCGCCCAGTGTAATCGCTGAGTTCCAACAATCATGTCAAATTAAGAAGAATATTATTTCTTGTAGTCAAAATTGCTCATTTATCTTATTATAAGATCAAAATCCAAAATCAGTTCAATTAAGTCCCACAGTCAATCGTTTCACTGTTGAAAGCGATACAACTTAGTAATACCGGAAGAAAATCAATAAATACATGTTGGTGCGAATATGTGACGACACCGTTGCAACTCAAACGGATTAAAACTGTTAGAAAGTCAATGAAATGTAGTTTTTGAAACTGTCTCTATTTCTTCAGCGCGAACTAACGACTAGGATTCGTCCCCCAGTAAAAAATGACTTATTTATCTTAATTTTTAAATAAAGCGCAACCACAGCGCCCAGTGTAATCGCTGAGTTCCAGCAATCATGTAAAATTAAGAAGAATGTCATTTCTTAGAGTCCAATTTTCTCACTTATCACATTTATAAGGTCACAGGCCAAAGCTAGCTCAATTAAGCTCCACAGTCAATCATTTCATTGTTAAAAGCGATATAACTTAGTAATGTCGGAAAAAAATCACTAAATACATGTTGGTACGAATGTGTGACGCAACCGTTGTAACTCAAACGGATTGACACCGTTAGAAAGTCAATGAAATGGAGTTTTCGAAACTGTCTCTATATCTTTAGCGCGCGCTAACGGCTATTATTGGTCCCACAGTAAAATTGACTTATTTATCTAAATATTTAAATGAATCACTACCACAGGGTCCAGTGTAATCGCTGAGTTCCTACAATCATGTCAACCTAAGAAGAATGTCATTTTTTGGAGAACAATTAGCTCATTCATCACATTTATAAGGTCACAGTCCAGAATCAGTTGAAATAAGTCCCACAGTCAATCGATTCACTTTTAAAAGCGATACAACTTAGTAATATCGGAAAAAAATCACTAAATACATGTTGGTACGAATATGTGACGACACCGTTGTAACTCAAACGGATTGACACCGTTAGAAAGTCAATGAAATGTAGTTTTTGAAACTGTCTCTATTTCTTCAGCGCGCGCTAACGGCTAGGACTGGTCCCACAGTAAAAAATGACTGATTTATCTTAATTTTTAAATAAAGCGCTACCACAGCGCCCAGTGTAATCGCTGAGTTCCAACAATCATGTCAAATTAAGAAGAATATTATTTCTTGTAGTCAAAAATGCTCATTTATCTTATTATAAGGTCAAAATCCAAAATCAGTTCAATTAAGTCCCACAGTCAATCGTTTCACTGTTGAAAGCGATACAACTTAGTAATACCGGAAGAAAATCAATAAATACATGTTGGTGCGAATATGTGACGACACCGTTGCAACTCAAACGGATTAAAACTGTTAGAAAGTCAATGAAATGTAGTTTTTGAAACTGTCTCTATTTCTTCAGCGCGAACTAACGACTGGGATTCGTCCCCCAGTAAAAAATGACTTATTTATCTTAATTTTTAAATAAAGCGCAACCACAGCGCCCAGTGTAATCGCTGAGTTCCAGCAATCATGTAAAATTAAGAAGAATGTCATTTCTTAGAGTCCAATTTTCTCACTTATAACATTTATAAGGTCACAGTCCAAAATCAGTTCAATTAAGTCCCACAGTCAATCCTTTCACTGTTAAAAGCGATGCTAACTAGTAATATGAGAAAAATCTCGCTAAATACATGTTGGTACAAGTATGTGTCCCAACCGTTGTAACTCAAACGGACTGACACCGTTAGAACGTCATTGAAATGTAGTCTTTGAAACTGTCGCTATTTTTTCAGCGCGCGACAACGGCTACGATTGGTCCCACAGTAAAGAATGACTTATTTATCTAAATTTTTAAATGAAGCGCTACCACAGCGCCCAATGTGATCGCTAAGTTCCGGCATTCACGTCAAATTAAGAAGAATGTGATTTCTTGGAGTCCAATTGTCTCATTTATCACATTTATCAGGTCATAGTTCAAAGTTAGTTGAATTAATTCCCACAGTCAATCGTTTCACTGTTAAAACCAATACAACTTAGTAATATCGGAAGAAAATCACTAGATACATGTTGGTACGAATATGTGACGCAACCGTTGTAACTCAAACGGACTGATACAGTTAGAACGTCATTGAAATGTAGTTTTTGAAACTGTCGCAATTTTTCAGCGCGCGATAACGGCTAGGATTGGTCCCACAGTAAAAAGTGACTTATTTATCTAAGTTTTTAAATGAAGCGCTTCCACTGCGCCAAGTGTAATCGCTGAGTTCCAACAATCATGTCAAAATAAGAAGAATGTTATTTCTTGGAGTCCAGTTGGCTCACTTATCACATTTATAAGGTCACAGGCCAAAGCTAGCTCAATTAAGCTCCACAGTCAATCATTTCATTGTTAAAAGCGATATAACTTAGTAACATCGGAAAAAAATCACTAAATACATGTTGGTACGAATGTGTGACGAAACCGTTGTAACTCAAACGGATTGACACCGTTAGAAAATCAATGAAATTAAGTTTTTGAAACTGTCTCTATATCTTTAGCGCGCGCTAACGGCTATTATTGGTCCCACAGTAAAATTGACTTATTTATCTAAATTTTTAAATCAATCACTACCACAGGGTCCAGTGTAATCGCTGAGTTCCTACAATCATGTCAAATTAAGAAGAATGTCATTTCTTGTAGTCAAAATGACTCATTTATCACATTTATAAGGTCAAAGTCCAAAATCAGTTCAATTAAGTCCCACAGTCAATCGTTTCACTGTTGAAAGCGATACAACTTAGTAATATCGGAAAAAAATCACTAAATACATGTTGGTACAAGTATGTGACCCAACCGTTCTAACTCAAACGGACTGACACCGTTAGCACGTCATTGAAATGTAGGTTTTGAAACTGTCGCTAATTTTTCAGCGCGCGACAACGGCTAGGATTGGTCCCACAGTAAAGAATGACTTATTTATCTAAATTTTTAAATGAAGCGCTACCACAACGCCCAATGTAATCGCTAAGTTCCGGCATTCACGTCAAATTAAGAAGAATGTTATTTCTTGGAGTCCAATTGTCTCATTTATCACATTTATCAAGTCACAGTCCAAAGTTAGTTGAATTAATTCCCACAGTCAATCGTTTCACTGTTAAAACCAATACAACTTAGTAATATCGGAAGAAAATCACTAGATACATGTTGGTACGAATATGTGACGCAACCGTTGTAACTCAAACGGACTGATACAGTTAGAACGTCATTGAAATGTAGTTTTTGAAACTGTCACAATTTTTCAGCGCGCGATAACGGCTAGGATTGGTCGCACAGTAAAAAATGACTTATTTATCTAAGTTTTTAAATGAAGCGCTTCCACTGCGCCAAGTGTAATCACTGAGTTCCAACAATCATGTCAAAATAAGAAGAATGTTATTTTTCGGGGTCCAGTTGGCCCACTTATCACATTTATAAGGTCACAGGCCAAAGCTAGCTCAATTAAGCTCCACAGTCAATCATTTCATTGTTAAAAGCGATATAACTTAGTAATATCGGAGAAATGTCACTAAATACATGTTGTACGAATATGTGACGCAACCGTTGTAACTCAAACGGATTAATACCGCCAAAAAACCAATTAAATGTAGTTTTTGAGAATGCCTCTATTTCTTCAGCGCGCGCTAACGGCTAGGATTGGTCCCACAGTAAAAAATGACTTATTTATCTGAATTTTTAAATAAAGCGCTACCACAGCGCCCAGTGTAATCGCTGAGTTCCAGCAATCATGTCAAATTAAGAAGAATGTTATTTCTTGTAGTCAAAATTGCTCATTTATCACATTTATAAGGTCAAAGTCCAAAATCAGTTCAATTAAGTCCCACAGTCAATCATTTCACTGTTGAAAGCGATACAACTTAGTAATACCGGAAGAAAATCACTAAATACTTGTTGGTACGGATATGTGACGCAACCGTTGTAACTCAAACGGAATGATACTGTTAGAACGTCATTGAATTGTAGTTTGTGAAACAGTCGCTATTTTTTCAGCGCGCGACAACGGCTACGATTGGTCTCACAGTAAAGAATGACTTATTTATCTAAATTTTTAAATGAAGCGCTACCACAGCGCCCAATGTAATCGCTAAGTTCCGGCATTCACGTCAAATTAGGAAGAATGTTATTTCTTGGAGTCCAATTGTCTTATTTATCACATTTATCAAGTCACAGTCCAAAGTTAGTTGAATTAATTCCCACAGTCAATCGTTTCACTGTTAAAACCGATATAACTTAGTAATATCGGAGAAATGTCACTAAATACATGTTGTACGAATATGTGACGCAACCGTTGTAACTCAAACGGATTAATACCGCCAAAAAACCAAATAAATGTAGTTTTTGAGAATGCCTCTATTTCTTCAGCGCGCGCTAACGGCTAGGATTGGTCCCACAGTAAAAAATGACTTATTTATCTGAATTTTTAAATAAAGCGCTACCACAGCGCCCAGTGTAATCGCTGAGTTCCAGCAATCATGTCAAATTAAGAAGAATGTTATTTCTTGTAGTCAAAATTGCTCATTTATCACATTTATAAGGTCAAAGTCTAAAATCAGTTCAATTAAGTCCCACAGTCAATCGTTTCACTGTTGAAAGCGATACAACTTAGTAATACCGGAAGAAAATCACTAAATACATGTTGGTGCGAATATGTGACGCAACCGTTGCAACTCAAACGGATTAAAACTGTTAGAAGGTCAATGAAATGTAGTTTTTGAAACTGTCTCTATTTCTTCAGCGCGAACTAACGACTAGGATTCGTCCCACAGTAAAAAATGACTTATTTATCTTAATTTTTAAATAAAGCGCAACCACAGCGCCCAGTGTAACCGCTGAGTTCCAGCAATCATGTAAAATTAAGAAGAATGTCATTTCTTAGAGTCCAATTTTCTCACTTATAACATTTATAAGGTCACAATCCAAAATCAGTTCAATTAAGTCCCACAGTCAATCGTTTCACTGTTAAAAGCGATGCTAACTAGTAATATGAGAAAAATATCGCTAAATACATGTTGGTACAAATATGTGTCCCAACCGTTGTAACTCAAACGGACTGACACCGTTAGAACGTCATTGAAATGTAGTTTTTGAAACTGTCGCTATTTTTTCAGCGCGCGACAACGGCTACGATTGGTCCCACAGTAAAGAATGACTTATTTATCTAAATTTTTAAATGAAGCGCTACCACAGCGCCCAGGGTAATCGCTGAGTTCCAGCAATTATTTCAAATTAAAAAGAATGTTATTTCTTGTATTTAAAATTGCTCATTCATCACATTTATGATGTCAAAGTCCAAAATCAGTTCATATAAGTCCCACAGTCAATCATTTCACTGTTGAAAGCGATACAACTTAGTAATATCGGAAAAAAATCACTAAATACATGTTGGTACGAATATGTGACGACACCGTTGTAACTCAAACGGATTGACACCGTTAGAAAGTCAATGAAATGTAGTTTTTGAAACTGTCTCTATTTCTTCAGCGCGCGCTAACGGCTAGGACTGGTCCCACAGTAAAAAATGACTGATTTATCTTAATTTTTAAATAAAGCGCTACCACAGCGCCCAGTGTAATCGCTGAGTTCCAACAATCATGTCAAATTAAGAAGAATATTATTTCTTGTAGTCAAAATTGCTCATTTATCTTATTATAAGATCAAAATCCAAAATCAGTTCAATTAAGTCCCACAGTCAATCGTTTCACTGTTGAAAGCGATACAACTTAGTAATACCGGAAGAAAATCAATAAATACATGTTGGTGCGAATATGTGACGACACCGTTGCAACTCAAACGGATTAAAACTGTTAGAAAGTCAATGAAATGTAGTTTTTGAAACTGTCTCTATTTCTTCAGCGCGAACTAACGACTAGGATTCGTCCCCCAGTAAAAAATGACTTATTTATCTTAATTTTTAAATAAAGCGCAACCACAGCGCCCAGTGTAATCGCTGAGTTCCAGCAATCATGTAAAATTAAGAAGAATGTCATTTCTTAGAGTCCAATTTTCTCACTTATCACATTTATAAGGTCACAGGCCAAAGCTAGCTCAATTAAGCTCCACAGTCAATCATTTCATTGTTAAAAGCGATATAACTTAGTAATGTCGGAAAAAAATCACTAAATACATGTTGGTACGAATGTGTGACGCAACCGTTGTAACTCAAACGGATTGACACCGTTAGAAAGTCAATGAAATGGAGTTTTCGAAACTGTCTCTATATCTTTAGCGCGCGCTAACGGCTATTATTGGTCCCACAGTAAAATTGACTTATTTATCTAAATATTTAAATGAATAACTACCACAGGGTCCAGTGTAATCGCTGAGTTCCTACAATCATGTCAAATTAAGAAGAATGTCATTTCTTGGAGAACAATTAGCTCATTCATCACATTTATAAGGTCACAGTCCAGAATCAGTTCAAATAAGTCCCACAGTCAATCGATTCACTTTTAAAAGCGATACAACTTAGTAATATCGGAAAAAAATCACTAAATACATGTTGGTACGAATATGTGACGACACCGTTGTAACTCAAACGGATTGACACCGTTAGAAAGTCAATGAAATGTAGTTTTTGAAACTGTCTCTATTTCTTCAGCGCGCGCTAACGGCTAGGACTGGTCCCACAGTAAAAAATGACTGATTTATCTTAATTTTTAAATAAAGCGCTACCACAGCGCCCAGTGTAATCGCTGAGTTCCAACAATCATGTCAAATTAAGAAGAATATTATTTCTTGTAGTCAAAAATGCTCATTTATCTTATTATAAGGTCAAAATCCAAAATCAGTTCAATTAAGTCCCACAGTCAATCGTTTCACTGTTGAAAGCGATACAACTTAGTAATACCGGAAGAAAATCAATAAATACATGTTGGTGCGAATATGTGACGACACCGTTGCAACTCAAACGGATTAAAACTGTTAGAAAGTCAATGAAATGTAGTTTTTGAAACTGTCTCTATTTCTTCAGCGCGAACTAACGACTGGGATTCGTCCCCCAGTAAAAAATGACTTATTTATCTTAATTTTTAAATAAAGCGCAACCACAGCGCCCAGTGTAATCGCTGAGTTCCAGCAATCATGTAAAATTAAGAAGAATGTCATTTCTTAGAGTCCAATTTTCTCACTTATAACATTTATAAGGTCACAGTCCAAAATCAGTTCAATTAAGTCCCACAGTCAATCCTTTCACTGTTAAAAGCGATGCTAACTATTAATATGAGAAAAATCTCGCTAAATACATGTTGGTACAAATATGTGTCCCAACCGTTGTAACTCAAACGGACTGACACCGTTAGAACGTCATTGAAATGTAGTCTTTGAAACTGTCGCTATTTTTTCAGCGCGCAACAACGGCTACGATTGGTCCCACAGTAAAGAATGACTTATTTATCTAAATTTTTAAATGAAGCGCTACCACAGCGCCCAATGTGATCGCTAAGTTCCGGCATTCACGTCAAATTAAGAAGAATGTGATTTCTTGGACTCCAATTGTCTCATTTATCACATTTATCAGGTCATAGTTCAAAGTTAGTTGAATTAATTCCCACAGTCAATCGTTTCACTGTTAAAACCAATACAACTTAGTAATATCGGAAGAAAATCACTAGATACATGTTGGTACGAATATGTGACGCAACCGTTGTAACTCAAACGGACTGATACAGTTAGAACGTCATTGAAATGTAGTTTTTGAAACTGTCGCAATTTTTCAGCGCGCGATAACGGCTAGGATTGGTCCCACAGTAAAAAGTGACTTATTTATCTAAGTTTTTAAATGAAGCGCTTCCACTGCGCCAAGTGTAATCGCTGAGTTCCAACAATCATGTCAAAATAAGAAGAATGTTATTTCTTGGAGTCCAGTTGGCTCACTTATCACATTTATAAGGTCACAGGCCAAAGCTAGCTCAATTAAGCTCCACAGTCAATCATTTCATTGTTAAAAGCGATATAACTTAGTAACATCGGAAAAAAATCACTAAATACATGTTGGTACGAATGTGTGACGAAACCGTTGTAACTCAAACGGATTGACACCGTTAGAAAATCAATGAAATTAAGTTTTTGAAACTGTCTCTATATCTTTAGCGCGCGCTAACGGCTATTATTGGTCCCACAGTAAAATTGACTTATTTATCTAAATTTTTAAATGAATCACTACCACAGGGTCCAGTGTAATCGCTGAGTTCCTACAATCATGTCAAATTAAGAAGAATGTCATTTCTTGTAGTCAAAATGACTCATTTATCACATTTATAAGGTCAAAGTCCAAAATCAGTTCAATTAAGTCCCACAGTCAATCGTTTCACTGTTGAAAGCGATACAACTTAGTAATATCGGAAAAAAATCACTAAATACATGTTGGTACAAGTATGTGACCCAACCGTTCTAACTCAAACGGACTGACACCGTTAGAACGTCATTGAAATGTAGGTTTTGAAACTGTCGCTATTTTTTCAGCGCGCGACAACGGCTAGGATTGGTCCCACAGTAAAGAATGACTTATTTATCTAAATTTTTAAATGAAGCGCTACCACAGCGCCCAATGTAATCGCTAAGTTCCGGCATTCACGTCAAATTAAGAAGAATGTTATTTCTTGGAGTCCAATTGTCTCATTTATCACATTTATCAGGTCATAGTTCAAAGTTAGTTGAATTAATTCCCACAGTCAATCGTTTCACTGTTAAAACCAATACAACTTAGTAATATCGGAAGAAAATCACTAGATACATGTTGGTACGAATATGTGACGCAACCGTTGTAACTCAAACGGACTGATACAGTTAGAACGTCATTGAAATGTAGTTTTTGAAACTGTCGCAATTTTTCAGCGCGCGATAACGGCTAGGATTGGTCCCACAGTAAAAAGTGACTTATTTATCTAAGTTTTTAAATGAAGCGCTTCCACTGCGCCAAGTGTAATCGCTGAGTTCCAACAATCATGTCAAAATAAGAAGAATGTTATTTCTTGGAGTCCAGTTGGCTCACTTATCACATTTATAAGGTCACAGGCCAAAGCTAGCTCAATTAAGCTCCACAGTCAATCATTTCATTGTTAAAAGCGATATAACTTAGTAACATCGGAAAAAAATCACTAAATACATGTTGGTACGAATGTGTGACGAAACCGTTGTAACTCAAACGGATTGACACCGTTAGAAAATCAATGAAATTAAGTTTTTGAAACTGTCTCTATATCTTTAGCGCGCGCTAACGGCTATTATTGGTCCCACAGTAAAATTGACTTATTTATCTAAATTTTTAAATGAATCACTACCACAGGGTCCAGTGTAATCGCTGAGTTCCTACAATCATGTCAAATTAAGAAGAATGTCATTTCTTGTAGTCAAAATGACTCATTTATCACATTTATAAGGTCAAAGTCCAAAATCAGTTCAATTAAGTCCCACAGTCAATCGTTTCACTGTTGAAAGCGATACAACTTAGTAATATCGGAAAAAAATCACTAAATACATGTTGGTACAAGTATGTGACCCAACCGTTCTAACTCAAACGGACTGACACCGTTAGAACGTCATTGAAATGTAGGTTTTGAAACTGTCGCTATTTTTTCAGCGCGCGACAACGGCTAGGATTGGTCCCACAGTAAAGAATGACTTATTTATCTAAATTTTTAAATGAAGCGCTACCACAGCGCCCAATGTAATCGCTAAGTTCCGGCATTCACGTCAAATTAAGAAGAATGTTATTTCTTGGAGTCCAATTGTCTCATTTATCACATTTATCAAGTCACAATCCAAAGTTAGTTGAATTAATTCCCACAGTCAATCGTTTCACTGTTAAAACCAATACAACTTAGTAATATCGGAAGAAAATCACTAGATACATGTTGGTACGAATATGTGACGCAACCGTTGTAACTCAAACGGACTGATACAGTTAGAACGTCATTGAAATGTAGTTTTTGAAACTGTCACAATTTTTCAGCGCGCGATAACGGCTAGGATTGGTCGCACAGTAAAAAATGACTTATTTATCTAAGTTTTTAAATGAAGCGCTTCCACTGCGCCAAGTGTAATCGCTGAGTTCCAACAATCATGTCAAAATAAGAAGAATGTTATTTTTTGGGGTCCAGTTGGCCCACTTATCACATTTATAAGGTCACAGGCCAAAGCTAGCTCAATTAAGCTCCACAGTCAATCATTTCATTGTTAAAAGCGATATAACTTAGTAATATCGGAGAAATGTCACTAAATACATGTTGTACGAATATGTGACGCAACCGTTGTAACTCAAACGGATTAATACCGCCAAAAAACCAATTAAATGTAGTTTTTGAGAATGCCTCTATTTCTTCAGCGCGCGCTAACAGCTAGGATTGGTCCCACAGTAAAAAATGACTTATTTATCTGAATTTTTAAATAAAGCGCTACCACAGCGCCCAGTGTAATCGCTGAGTTCCAGCAATCATGTCAAATTAAGAAGAATGTTATTTCTTGTAGTCAAAATTGCTCATTTATCACATTTATAAGGTCAAAGTCCAAAATCAGTTCAATTAAGTCCCACAGTCAATCATTTCACTGTTGAAAGCGATACAACTTAGTAATACCGGAAGAAAATCACTAAATACTTGTTGGTACGGATATGTGACGCAACCGTTGTAACTCAAACGGAATGATACTGTTAGAACGTCATTGAATTGTAGTTTGTGAAACAGTCGCTATTTTTTCAGCGCGCGACAACGGCTACGATTGGTCTCACAGTAAAGAATGACTTATTTATCTAAATTTTTAAATGAAGCGCTACCACAGCGCCCAATGTAATCGCTAAGTTCCGGCATTCACGTCAAATTAGGAAGAATGTTATTTCTTGGAGTCCAATTGTCTTATTTATCGCATTTATCAAGTCACAGTCCAAAGTTAGTTGAATTAATTCCCACAGTCAATCGTTTCACTGTTAAAACCAATATAACTTAGTAATATCGGAGAAATGTCACTAAATACATGTTGTACGAATATGTGACGCAACCGTTGTAACTCAAACGGATTAATACCGCCAAAAAACCAAATAAATGTAGTTTTTGAGAATGCCTCTATTTCTTCAGCGCGCGCTAACGGCTAGGATTGGTCCCACAGTAAAAAATGACTTATTTATCTGAATTTTTAAATAAAGCGCTACCACAGCGCCCAGTGTAATCGCTGAGTTCCAGCAATCATGTCAAATTAAGAAGAATGTTATTTCTTGTAGTCAAAATTGCTCATTTATCACATTTATAAGGTCAAAGTCTAAAATCAGTTCTATTAAGTCCCACAGTCAATCGTTTCACTGTTGAAAGCGATACAACTTAGTAATACCGGAAGAAAATCACTAAATACATGTTGGTGCGAATATGTGACGCAACCGTTGCAACTCAAACTGATTAAAACTGTTAGAAGGTCAATGAAATGTAGTTTTTGAAACTGTCTCTATTTCTTCAGCGCGAACTAACGACTAGGATTCGTCCCACAGTAAAAAATGACTTATTTATCTTAATTTTTAAATAAAGCGCAACCACAGCGCCCAGTGTAACCGCTGAGTTCCAGCAATCATGTAAAATTAAGAAGAATGTCATTTCTTAGAGTCCAATTTTCTCACTTATAACATTTATAAGGTCACAATCCAAAATCAGTTCAATTAAGTCCCACAGTCAATCATTTCACTGTTGAAAGCGATACAACTTAGTAATACCGGAAGAAAATCACTAAATACTTGTTGGTACGGATATGTGACGCAACCGTTGTAACTCAAACGGACTGATACTGTTAGAACGTCATTGAATTGTAGTTTGTGAAACAGTCGCTATTTTTTCAGCGCGCGACAACGGCTACGATTGGTCTCACAGTAAAGAATGACTTATTTATCTAAATTTTTAAATGAAGCGCTACCACAGCGCCCAATGTAATCGCTAAGTTCCGGCATTCACGTCAAATTAAGAAGAATGTTATTTCTTGGAGTCCAATTGTCTCATTTATCACATTTATCAAGTCACAGTCCAAAGTTAGTTGAATTAATTCCCACAGTCAATCGCTTCACTGTTAAAACCAATACAACTTAGTAATATCGGAAGAAAATCACTAGATACATGTTGGTACGAATATGTGACGCGACCGTTGTAACTCAAACGGACTGATACAGTTAGAACGTCATTGAAATGTAGTTTTTGAAACTGTCACAATTTTTCAGCGCGCGATAACGGCTAGGATTGGTCGAGAGATAGGAAAATGCCGATGTTAGGACAGACCCCGTTGGCACTTTACCATTTCACGTCAAATTATAGGCCATCCCCGTCAAATAAACGATAGAAGAGTCCATAAAATCCGTTAGCACCTACGAATGTCCGGATCCGCCCCAACCCCCACCGTGTCCCCTCCCTCCCCTCCCCATGGGTCCCTCCCCACCCTCATCTGTCGTGTCCCACAATTATAGTGTTATGTGTGTCTATCTTTACCAGAAACAAGTAAAGATGATTGCAACATTGCAAGGTTTAGCGCCACATAATGTCATAACTGAAGAATTGATTTTGATGATTATTTTGAGATTGTTTGAGACCATTTGATCTGACAAAGGCATCACCCTTGAAACTATAATCCTTCAATTCATCACAAAGTTTTGCAGGCAACCATGTCTTATATTTATTTCCCATTCTATCTTGAACCTCCGCATACATAGATTTTTCAGAAAGAGCACCAGGTCTTGATATTTCCATCTCTTTCACATATTTAACAAGGTAAATATCGTTTTTAGGCAGCTCTCTCCACTTTATGATTGGAGCAACTTGTTCTATGTTTTGTTCAAATTCTTCAACTGTTGGAAAAGCCATTGTGTTTATATTCACGATTACATCTCTTTATACCACTTTATAAATAACAACACGCAAGCAGTTTTTGTTATCTACCATCTGTCAATCAAACGCTTATAACAATAGGATTTTACATATTTTACATACCAGAAAGTTGTTTACATAAGAAAAAAGTCAAAACGAAAGTAGCCGTTGCTAAGGATATTTGGTATGTAAGGAATGCATTGTTTCTCTATTGTTATTCTGGCTTGATTGACATTTAATTGACGTCATTCTTTATCTAAACAAATACCATATGAAATAACCTGTTGTCATAACAATCACAAGAGCGATCTTCTCATCTTCGTGTGTAGGAGGAGTATCTTTGTGGTAAGGTGCAGTAATGTGTTTATCTGTAGTATCCACGTGGTGTACGGTAATGTGTTTATCAGGATGGATATCAGGATGATCGGGTGTTACTGGCTTCTTTTTAGTTATCTTATGTGATTCGGTAACATTGACCTTTCGATTGATACCAATGGTAAGATCCTCACCCGATATCAAAATCTTGTTGTTGTAACCCACCACACCGGTCTTAATTCTGAGATTCATGTCACTAGGTAACATATAAATACCTTGTCCAACCGAATAATCAACCTTACTTGAAGCGTAGTTTAACGTATCCTGATAACGTTTAATGTCCTCCTGAATATCGACCCTACGGTTAACAATGTCCTCAAGGTTATTCATAAAAACTTTTTGGGCGGTCAGAGCACTTGAATCATTACCGAGGATGGAGGATCGCGCTGAGGCTAGAGAACTAAGAACAAGATAGGCATAGGCCCTGACACTGCTCGAGATCTTCACAAGGCCCGTTTTTGTAAATCCATCGGATTTTTCCACAATCCACCGCGTCATGGAGTCGTTTGTGAAATAACTTAACCCCGGAGTCGGATATTCTTTACGTCTTTTTTGATATGAGCTGAAAAAGTTCTGACCCCTGTATTTCATGGAGTTGGGATCAACTCCATAATCGCCGCAGATTTTTAAAAACTCCTCATTTGAATAGGGATTGTCGTATCGATTGAAGCTATCCTCAAAGGGTAGAGGTGTCTGTAGGCGCTTAATGATTCGCCTAATGTGATAATACACATGAAAACGATATATTGACCTGACCATAGATCTACCATCCTTCAGGTGTTCTGAACTTACCCCACAGGCACTTGAAGCGCACCAAGTGGCGAAATTTAGCTGGGTTTGCCATAATCTAAAAGGTTGCTCATTCCAAATTCTCATACGTTGCGCGTTATGACTAAGTTCATAATTGGTAAAAATATTAGGAAAGGAAGCGGGGAAAGAGCCACTTTCAGACACAATAATGGCCTGTTTGTACAGATCCCTAGCGCCCAATATTTGAAGATCCAGCCCCCCATTTGGCTTATATGCCGCATTCGGGTTATATCTGAAAATGTCATCCATTCTTTGATTTAAATATATTCACAATCTCTAATATAATAATGTATATCACAATAAAGGACGTAAATAGCGAGAAGAAAATCTATTTGTATCAACCGATAGACAACTCACATGGTACAAAGGAGGTTGCGATCGTGGAGACGTTTTCAGATAATGTCACATATGTAGCTACAGCTCCAATAGATATACCCTTGGCCGATGGAGTTACCACGGTTAGGTTACAACAGGGTCAGCACTACACGGGTAGGGAGTTGAATTCAATCGTGAGAGGTGATGTAAAATCAACACAACTAGCTAGAAACTCTAAGTTGAGTAAAATATTTAATATGGAGGGTGTAACGGAACTACATTTTAATCTTAATGAATTGGATGACCTGATGACATATCATATATCCGAGTATGGTGGTGATTTTACATATATTGAACCGAAAAATCCGCAATATAAGAAACTAAAGAAAGGTTTACTTCAATCACTTACCATGAGAGTCACAGGTCAGGATGGTAAGGTGTTATGGGGTGGTATGAAGACAGCAGTTACACTACACATAAGAGATACGGCGGACAGATGATACCGTAGCATTAACCGAATTAAAGTAAAATAAAATAAAAGTAATATGGAATAGAATGGAATACGGGAAAAAGTTAAACCCAGAGCGTTCACTTAGGATCGCACATGGCGTAAAAGGAACGCATCAAAAAGTAATTGTCACTCACAACCCAAGTGAGATTGATCAGAACCAGTTACTCCTGATTAGGTTCCCTAATTTAGGTAACGATGATGTCATTGTTCCTGGTACTTCGAAAATAAGTTTCGACGTTGAACTCGAGTCAAAAGTCGACACGAAGAGAACATTGGTCTCTAACATAGGGAGGGCAATTGTTAAAAAGCTAGCTATCAAGTTCGAGGGTACCGAGATTCTGAGCATTGATGACTTTGATCTTTTCGGGTGCTACAGAGATTTATGGCTAACCAAGTCCGAGAAAAGAAATGCAATAAGACAAGGTATCATCTTTGATGAAGGGTGTACAGAAAACTGTATGAAACTGAGAGTTGGAGCCGCGGATAAAGACGCATCAGAGGTAGCGGACAAAGCTATTTATGATGCATACAAAAACAAGTTCACCATACCACTAGATTTTGAAATGTTAGATAGCACGATCCCATATTATCAGGCTGGATTAGGTAATAGGCTGCGTTATGAGATAACATTCAACAATTATGACAGGGTAGTATTATCAACACCAACCAAACCTTCCGGTGCCACATCGGCACCCGCGCCGGATGCTAAATACAAAATCTCCAACATATCTCTCGAATATGAGATTGTGACACAACCCACACTCGCCAGATTCATTTCAAATGAATACCAAAACATGGCCGTACTATATGACAGATTTCTGAGACATAGACAAATTAGGGTGGATAAGTCGGACACAACGTGGAATTGGTCATTCAATACACCGTGCAAGTCCCTGAAGGGTATATTGGTTCTGTTTGAGGAAGAGAAAGCTTACAAACGAGATACCGGTAGGTTCTACAATCCTAAGATCAAAAAGGTATCCGCCATAGTTGAGGGTAAGCCTAACCAACTTTTCGCTCAGGGGATGCAACCGTTTGAGCATTATGGTGAAATATGCAAGTATTTCGCAGAGGGCAAGCAAAAGGACAGCAACGCCGGTGAAATACAGAAACATCTGCAACTACATGATGTGAAGGTCGCGGACTACCTAACCACGAAATATGCTCTATGGCTGGATTTTAGAACCATAGATGAAAACTCACTGCGCGGGACCGGCCGACGGATTGAAAATGCGAGCGAGGGGATCACACTACAAGTTGAAAAGACGGCCGAAACCGCGGGATCCTTAAACGCCTACATATATCTAATCATGGATGCTCAATTAAATATTCAAAACGGTGAAATTATGGATGTACTATATTAAGATGGACTACATGAAAGATCCTCACACGGCACTATTCGTCGGTCCAACTGGCTGCGGAAAATCCAAACGCGTAGTAACACTGCTGGAGAGTGAATACTTTGATCACTTCGATTTCATTGTGATTATATGTCCAACATTAAGATGGAACAAGACATATATGGGGAGTAACTGGTTCTGGAGGGATAGATATGTGATTCTAATTGAGCCCAGAGGTATGTTATATGAATGGATTCAAAAGATGACGGATTTCTGTGCCGGGTACAAAACATTATTCCTGATCGACGACATCATCGCAGATGAGAAACTGGACAAAAAGAGGCAACCGCTTCTGGAGCTGGCCATCAGCGGTCGGCATCGAAACCACACCATGTGGCTACTCACACAATCATACACCGCGATACCGAAGAACTTACGAAGGCAGGCAAAAATGTTATATGTGTGGTATCCGAAGGACAGACATGATCTCGCAACCATCCACGAAGAGAATGATGTCATTGAATCGTCGGAGATCCAGAAGGTTAAGGAAAGGCTGAAAGATGGCAAATATACACATTTAGTCATGAGGATGGAACATCCAAGAACTCACGTGATTTGCTAGAATGGACATTTTTTTGTTACAAGAGTCTTGTAACAAATCTATAGGAAAACTACAGTACTATCCTATAATGATAGAATATATAAATTTCATATTACTGGTGATAGCTGTAGTGCTATTGCTGGTATTGGTTAGTTTCTGTCTTTTTTGTATTAAAAAATACCTATGGCTATTGAAAATGGCCGAAACGGTAATTGACAACCTAATTTTTATCGATGAACGGGATGATGGGAAGAGACAGAAATTGCTCGAGTGCGTGCTGACTGGGAATAGTAAGTTATATCTTGGTAAGATGTATACGGAGGCGGAGATCCAGAAGCTCAAGAATGATGAGGTGGATAAACTGTTCACCATATACGAGGCTAAACTATCCGGTCAAATGGTAAAGTCTTTGGGACAGTCAATAATCCACATGTACTCCATGGGCGCCTGTACAGCTCTCGGTATAAAAAATCAAAAAGCTCTGAGTGATGACCTGGAGAATGATCCATTCCTAAACTCGGCACTCCAAAGGTTCACATGTGATCTATATTATAAGTTTGGATCACTACTATCACCAATCAGTGTGGGTCTAATTACAGGTAGGCATTATATCGCTGGAAGAAATTTAAACGCAAATAATAATAATATAGATATAGATAATAAAGATGTCAGAGGAACAGACTCCTATTCAGGTGACAACGAAGAACCCTAAAAAGGTTGAGGCTGGTAAGAGGGTGGCCGAATTCAACCGCAAACAGAGGGAAGACTATAAAAGACTGCTCATGGCGCAGGCAGAGACGCAGGCGAAGACGGAATCGACACCAACGCGGTCGACACCTCAGACACTGTTGGAGGATCCTAAGGATATTGTAATTGAGGATTCCGTGACAGATGTTCCCAAGGGTGGGGTTAACAACTACGCAATAATGGGCGGCGGTGTGATTGTGATGCTAATAATCGGAGCGTTTGTGGTGATGAGGAACAACACCTCACAGAGTAAGGTGAAGGATCCCCCACCGAGAGCTCCATCGGACACTAGAAAAACCAGGAGTAAACTTGAAATGGAATAAAGGGATAATATCGCGATATTATAATCTAGAAGTAAATATAAGACATGGATAAGAAAAGTATAGTAAACGATATTTATAAGGCATCAGTCGTATGCGTTTTCGCCGTAGGCTATTCAATGCTCGGGAAAAAGGTATTAAAAATGACACCACCCTCAATTCAGAAATTTGACCTGGAAGATACCGGAAAGCTTGTAGCCATAGTCGCCGCAAGTGAAATGACAAGAGAATATCTAGTTAAGCAAAAAATTATACCTGAAACTATAAATATATAATGTTGCGAATACTGGAATGGTTGGTCTGGGTTTTATGCCAGCGCAAGAAAGTTGAGAGGATTTTACCCAAGGTGGAATACATCGATACCGAGGTCATAGACGACTCTGATGTCATAGACTCCGAGGCTATCGTATTAAAATAACGCCACTATATTATACCGGATTATATAAACATGGCTTCAATTGCAATGATGTTGGGAGGTGCCTTTGCGAACGCTTTGGCCTTCACCGGATCAAGCTACCTCTTTTCAAGTTTATCAAAGGATAGGATAGATAAGGAACGGAAGCGGCATGATCTGGCCATAGAGCAGCTGCAAAAGGCTCAGGTTATATGGCAACGTAAAAGACAGGAGAGGGTTGACTTTATCAATAAGCAGCTCAGACTTGAGAAGAAGGCCGAGGGTAAATTTACGGAGCTGGATGACGCGATGCGGGAATATAAAAAAGTATTTGGAGGTTCACCTCTCACAGATATTCCGCGCAAGCCCGTATTGAGCGACTTTTATAAACCCAGCAATGGCCAGCATGAGAGGGAATTGGCATTTATCGCGCTAAGCATGATCTGTGTCGGTGGTGCCGTGTGGTATTTCGAAAAATAGTACCATGCCGCGGGTATTATGTTACATGTGTCATGTAACATAGTAGTAGTAGTATCACTAACGCTTTGTTACCATGTAGGTGTATATCAGACCTCCGATTCCGACTATCAAAGCCCACAGGTTTTGACTCAACCAACCGACGACCTCCTTTGCTCTATTTAGGATCCATGATACGATGGATCCAATTATACCGGGCAGTGATGCGGCTGCGGCACCGGCTAATCTACCCAGGAGAGATCCCAGCGCGTTCAGCTTGTTCTTTATCCATTCCCTCGCACCACCTTCGGTTTTTTCATGATTTTTTGTATTACCGGTGGATGACCCCCCACCCCCTGGTGTCAAAGTTTCAACTAGAAGGCCGATAACCATACCAAATGCCGTTAGTACACTGACGATGGTGATACCCTGCTCACGGAATAGTGTTCGTATCTTTTCACCCAATGTAGTTTCTTTGTCAAGTACTTTGGTAATCGTCTCCCTGATGCTTTTTATTTGACTGTTAAGTTTACCTTTGAGAATATCGATAATCTCTTGCCGGCCTTTCAACTCATTTTGCAAACCTTTCAACCTTTCTTTCGCTTCATTTTGTTGTCCCTCGGTCATATTTGGTGTGTTTTCCATCTCTTCCAACTTGTTTTTTTCTCTGTCAATATGCTGTTCGAGCTGAACCTTTTTTGCAACTTCATCCTGAAGACTTCCTCTTATGTTTCTCAATGATCTATCCAATCCTAGCAATTCACGCATAGGATATTCAAATAGATCACCGGTCTGGGTTGCTTCATGGTCTACAGATTGTTGTT
The DNA here is from genome assembly GCF_029227915.1 of Hydractinia symbiolongicarpus. Classification (NCBI taxonomy): domain Eukaryota; kingdom Metazoa; phylum Cnidaria; class Hydrozoa; order Anthoathecata; family Hydractiniidae; genus Hydractinia; species Hydractinia symbiolongicarpus. The sequence goes on from NC_079877.1 coordinate 34,676,187, forward strand.
TGACCAATGAAATTAAATCTTCCGCACTGTTCACAACACCTCCAGACATGGTTTCTAATTCTATATCCGTCGCATTCTCTATTTTATCCGGTGATGGTAGTCTCTCTTCTATTTTGTTTAGCATAGCGGCCTGTCGGGGGGTAATACTACCTTTCGGTATATCAAACCCCAAACTGCGCAGCCTTTTCTTGCCCAGTATATCCGCAATGGTGCCGACGGTCCTTAGAGATCCACCATTTGTCAGAGGTCTGTTATCACCCTTGTAGTATAATTCACGACCACGAGACTCAAACAGATCGGTATGTATCACGCTCGGGTTCTCGTTTGGATATATAGTTAGTAGCTTCTCATAGAGCGATTTAACCAGCTCACTGGTAACTCTGGAGCGCAGAGAGGTTTCTCCACCGAATGATGTCTCCTCATCGGTAGTATGTATCTGTACTCGTGTGCGTTCCCTCGGTACCAGAGGTGTGGAGTCATCGGTACCCTCGTCGGGTTGGTCGTGGTCACCAAACGGATCAATATCAATGTCCGCCATTATTTTATTTAAAGGATAGTTTTTTTCCTAATATAATAGAAATGGCAGAGAGTTCTAGTACCAGAGAAGAAACTTTTAAAACGGATATATCCAATTCCCAACTTGAGGAGCTGGTGAAATTACGAGGCAAGTTACAAGACAGGACACACGAACACGGAGGATCTCTGATCATATGGTCGATTCTGGAGGGATTATCCGGAACCGCAGCAATTACCGGCTCGATAGCGACCGCGGTGACCATTATTAGAAATTTGGGCGGTACCCATGGAAATTACATGTGGAATTCGGGTATGTGTCTATTGGGCTCGGCTTCCTATGCGGTTACCGCCCAATATGTTAGGACATATCGGGAGAAACTTATCAAATTAAGAGCCGCATATCGCGTTGTACAAAATGCCATCGATGTTTTCGATAAAACGCTACTCTGGCACACTCGGATCTGTAGAGCCGATTTTGAGAATTTGTGTGATACGTATCATAGAACTCTCAAGGATCTGGATAAACTGGATATAGGTTATTTAGAGTAAAGTTTTTTTCTTTGTAGTAACCAAATGGCAGAGATTTATCCGAAGCTACCAACGGCTCCTGAGTATTCGAGCGAGCAGGACAAGTTTAATACTAATACTGTGAACTCTCAACTTGGGGAGCTTAGAAAATTACGTGATAAGTTCAATACAAAATATGAGAAATATAACAAGACGCTGCACAGACTGGTGCTTTTAAATGCCAGCACCACGGCCATAACCGCCGCTTCGGGCATAGGTTCGGTGGTGACCGGTGCCACGCTCATCGGAATCCCCGCTTCGGTAGGATTGGGAGCCGTGGCACTGTCGGGAACCATTTTCACGGGCTCCGTCATGGCTCTGATTAAAAGATATCGAAGCAAGCTCGACAAGGTCATGAAATTATATGATGTTGCGACATCCGCCATCGCCGTGTTTGAAAACTCCGTCTCGCGGGCTCTGAATAATGATGACATTAGTCACATCGAATTTCAAACCCTGAGCGGTATATACTACGAAGCTCTGAAAAAGATGATGAAAACCGACAGAAAGATGGAGAGCGAAACTCGCAACCAGTTTGAAAAAAGTCTAATGGACGAGGTTCAAAGCCTCAGAAGGACCGTAAATCAAGGTTAGTGATGTGCGCATGTACACCGCTCGCATATTTCGTGTGGTACGATAAAAGTGCTTAAAGTTTTTAGCCGTACATGTATATGCCATAATATGTCGGACATGAATACCGCACCGGACTACAAATTAATGAAACTGCGAGAGTTGCGAGAGATTGCCAAAGCTCGTGGGGTGAAGTATATTTGCGCGATGAAAAAGATCAGGCTGATTGATGTGATTGAGAAGAATGATCTGGATCCGACATACACCATCGATCCGGATACCAAACGACAACGGTACGGATACTATTCAAGGTGGAGGACGAAAAACAGGGAGGCATATCTAAAAGCTCAAAAACGTTATAACGACAAAAGATCCAAGTGATTGTGCGCATTTTTGTTACTCGGACGGGTAACAAATATCGGGAATTCATGTTTAATATTGTCTAATGACAAAATCTATTGGTGCCCGACATATGGGACATTTATCCCTCCTATTCTCCAATATAGATGCGCACGATAAACAGCAGCAGCAATGTCCCATTCTACCATGAACAAAGGTTGCGCTCTTTCTTTTAGAAAGACAAATTATGCATTTGTCCTCGTCCTCTAGGTCATCATCGTCATCACTAAAAAAATCACGATCAATCAGCGCTCTTGTCCTCGTCGTCCTCTTCTCATCGTCGTCCTCATCTTCATCAATGTCAAGCTGTGCTGGTACCGATCCAGGTGCCGGTATCTGTTGAAATGGAGGTGGTCTGGTGGGTCCGGGCTCATTATAATGAGTATGATCTATTGATAATAATAATTGGATAAGCTCGTCCCTTCTTAGATGCGAGTATCTAGATGCGCCGAGGAAACCCGCTCGGTTTCGTAAATCACGGACCGTGAAAAGACTAAAGTCATCAATATATTCTCTACTGTAGGTGGGTGGTGTCGGTCTAGGTGTCGGAACACTCTCGATTGCTATCCGGCGGGAATAATGCGATAGATCTATTGATAATAATAATCTGATAAGCTCAGCCCTTCTGAGCCGCGAGTATCCATGTAGGCCAAGGTACCTCGCTCTGGCTCTTAAATCAGGGAGTGTGAAAAGACTAAAGTCATCAATATATTCTCTGCTGTAGGTGAGGGAGCGTACGATCGGTGAAGACATGGTTGGATATGATATGATATGATATACGATATAGGAATCTTTAATCCAATTTTTATAGATCGTATTTGAGGTTGGCGATTCGCACGCCATGGATATCTCCGCGAATTCCTGGCCTTTGTTACTCGGACGGGTAACAAAAAATCCCGTGGTGTCGATGGATACTCACCCACGGTGGATCGGCACTCTGTGTGTTTTAGCGTGTTTTACTACAATTTTAGCACGGTGTGGCAACCACAAACTAGGACACTCATGACCCTCCAACACGGTTTACGATTTTTTAAAAAAAGGGTTAAAGATTCTGTATTGGTATATCATACGCAAGCATGACTTCGAGAAATACCTTTTCTGAATTAAGAAAACTCGCTAAGGAACGCGGTCTACATGGCTACGCAAAGCTCAGAAAGGCCGAGATTATCGAATTATTGGGACCAACTACCGTTTCAGCACCGGTTAGACCGGTACCCATGCCGAGACCCTCGAGACCCGTACCGGTGTCGAGACCTAGACCGAGACCGAGACCGAGACCGGCACCTAGACCGGTGTCGAGACCGATACCGGCACCTAGATACACCGGACCGCCTAGACTCTACAGCCCTTTACCAACATCTAGACCCACCATACATGTACCACCTACATCAATCAAATCTCTGGGGAGTTTTCTAGGATCCGATGGATCTGTACCCATACCAACACCGAGACCGAGACCTAGACCATTTGGATCTGGCTCTGACATGGATATTTTTGAGCAGGAAGAAATGGCTAAAACCAGACCTATAGTGAAAAGCAAGTTGATTGAATGGAGAGACTGGTTGACGAAACATGTACCTAAGGCTATTAAGGATAAAACAACAAAAGCTTTCAAAACCATGAAGGATAAGATCATGGGTTTGTATAAAAAGGGCAGTGGAGAGGAAGAGGTGGAAGAGGTGAAAGAGGTGGAAGAGGTGAAAGAGGAAAACCCCTTTACCCCCATTGAGGAGGCGTTTGACCGTTCATACAAACGTTTCAAGATAAACTCGGATGGTAAGAAGAGGAATGTCAAGGTTCTTTCTCAAACAGCTTAAGCCTATCGTTAAGAGGTTGATGAAGGAAGTGCTCAGGCAGAAGAAGTCGCTGAAGACTCAGGCTACACTGTGGGTGAAATGGGTAAAGGAGGACACCGGCTCGACCGATGCCCCACGTGTATATGTTGACAAAGCGTTCAATAGCTATATTGAGGTATTACATTCCAACGATGACATTTCTAATGTTTTTGATCGGATCCGTAATAAGATAATCGAGCAGATTGACAACCCTGCTCTACCCGCCAGTGGGTTCACAATCGATAAAATCTTGCATATGCATGTGGACTTTCATAAGCTAAAATTAACGAGAGGTAGTTCTTACTTACCGCTACCCAAGAATTTCAGTGGAAAGCGATCTGTGATTAACCCACATAACGAGGATGAAGAATGCTTCAAATGGGCCGTTATCGCTGCTCTCAATCATGATAAGATTGATAATCATCCTGAACGAATCTCAAACCTTAAGAAGTTTGAAGACAAGTGCAATTGGGGTGGCCTAACTTTCCCAATGGCTCTAAACAAGATAGATTTATTTGAGAGAAGGAACCCTGATATCGCCGTGCATGTTTTGACAAAAGATGACATAGAGGGTGTCTATATGTGTCGAAAGTCGAAGCATCTTGACCGGGATGAGACGGTTGTTTTGTTTTTACTGTGTGAAGGGGATAAGAGGCATTATATCGCTGTTAAGAACCTGAGCGGTGTCCTGAGCAAGGCCAACTCAAAGCATGAACATAAAGAGCATTATTGCTTGAATTGTCTCTCTGGTTTTCCAAGCGAACGGAAAAGGGATGAGCACTTTGAGTATTGTAAGAATAACGATGCCGTTAATATTCAACTCCCTAAGGAGGGTAGCACCTTAACCTTCACCCACGGTCAGTACCAGCTCAAAGCCCCATTCATCATGTATGCTGATTTTGAAGCTTTTACAAAACCTGAAGAGATAGAGTGTGGATCGTCCACCGAGAAAGTTGGTAAACATATCCCCACCGGATTCTGTTGTTATAGTAAATATGCTCATGGTGAAGTTTTGGACCCTCTGAAGCTTTACCGTGGTGATGACTGTGTTCCGCGCTTTGTGGATCATGTGGTTTCCGAGGCGAAAAGGTTATACAACATGTTTCCACAACTTGGTATGCAAGATCTAACCGATGAAGAACTTGATGGATATGAAAATTCCATCAAGTGCCACATCTGTATGAGAGAATTTGGTGATGATGACATCAAGGTCAGGGATCACTGTCATTTTACCGGAAAGTTTCGTGGATCGGCACACATGGAATGTAATCTCCGTTACAAGGTGCCTAATTATATTCCGGTTGTCTTCCATAATCTGAGCGGATATGATGCGCATCTATTTATCAAAGAGCTTGCGAAGAAGTATGGAGAAGGTGGTATGAGTGTAATCGCTGAAAATAAAGAGAAATATATCTCTTTCTCGACCGATGTTAAGGTTGGTGAATACACCAACAAAAATGGTGAGACCAAAGACAAAAAGATAAAGCTGAGATTCATCGATTCATTTAGATTTATGTCAAGAGGATTAGGTTCCTTGGTTGACAATCTATCCGATGATCAGTGTAAAAACCTTAGAAAATTCTTCAATGATGAGCAATTCAACATAATGAGAAGGAAGGGTGTATACCCATATGAGTATGTTGATTTATTCGATAGGTTTAATGAAACCAGGCTTCCTTCGAAAGATGACTTTTATAGCAAGTTGAACATGAATGGTATCAGCGATGCTGATTATGCGCATGCCCAGAAGGTGTGGAAGGACATGAAAGTTGAAAATATGGGCGTTTATCATGATATCTATCTCAAGACGGATGTTCTGCTTATGAGTGATGTGTTTGAGACATTCAGAGAGACATGTTTGAAAAACTATAAACTAGATCCCGCTCATTTTTACACGGCCCCCGGATTAGCTTGGCAGGCATGCCTGAAAAAGACAGATGTTAAGCTGGATTTGTTGTCAGATATGGATATGTTACTGTTTGTGGAGATGGGTATTAGGGGCGGTCTCTGTCAGGCCGTTCACAGACACGCGAAGGCAAATAATCCATATATGGGTGAAATGTATAATACTTCGGAAGATACAACCTATCTACAGTATCTTGATGCTAACAATCTGTATGGATGGGCTATGATACAGAAGATGCCCACCGGGGGGTTTGAGTGGGATGGTTCCGGTAAATTTACACCCGAACTCATTTCAGAGTTGGCTGTGGAAAACGGTGAAAAGGGGTACATGCTTGAGGTTGATGTTAGATATCCACATAATCTTCATGACACACATAACGATCTTCCTTTCATGCCTGAGAGGAAGGTTATCAATGGTGTCGAGAAGCTGACACCATGTCTTTCAGACAAGAGGAACTATGTGATTCATATCCGTGCGCTTGCTCAAGCTTTGAATCACGGTCTTGTTCTGGATAAGGTTCATAGGGTACTGAGGTTTGATCAGAGCGCATGGTTGAAACCTTACATCGACTTCAATACACAGCTGCGCACGGAGTCAAAGAATGACTTTGAAAAGGATTTCTTCAAGCTGATGAACAATTCCGTCTTTGGTAAGACAATGGAGAATCAGCGAAGACAGAAGGATATACGTTTGGCCACCAACCAAAAAAATTATGAGAAAATGGTGATGAAGCCAAACTTCAGGGGTGCAATCCGTTTCTCGGAAACACTGATGGGGATAGAGATGTCCAAGATCAAGATCAAAATGAACAAACCGATCTACCTCGGCCCCACAATCCTCCATCTATCCAAGATGATTATGTATGAGTTCCACCATGATTACATGAGACCGAAATATGGTGATGATGTGAAGCTTTGCTACATGGATACGGATTCATTCGTTTACCATATAAAAACAGACGACTTCTACAAAGATATCGCGAACGATGTGCCTGCGAGATTTGACACTTCTGGGTATGATAGTAAAGATGACAGACCTCTACCATTAGGTTTGAATAAAAAGATCATTGGGCTGATGAAGGACGAGTTGGGTGGTAAGGTGATGACTGAGTTTGTAGCCCTAAGAGCTAAGACCTACGCATACAAACAGCTATGTGGTAGGGAGGGTAAGAGATGTAAGGGGGTGAAGAAATGCGTGGTGAGGGAGACCATAGGTTTCGATGACTATAAGAGATGCCTGTTTGAGGGTGAGAACATTTACAGAACCCAAATGACCTTTCAATCGATTAAGCATGATGTTCACACGGTGAAAACAAACAAACTGGCGCTCAATGCCGATGATGATAAACGCATAATTTTGGAAGATGGTATTACCACACTGGCAAGAGGACATTATAGACACACATAACACTATAATTGTGGGACACGACAGATGAGGGTGGGGAGGGACCCATGGGGAGGGGAGGGAGGGGACACGGTGGGGGTTGGGGCGGATCCGGACATTCGTAGGTGCTAACGGATTTTATGGACTCTTCTATCGTTGATTTGACGGGGATGGCCTATAATTTGACGTGGAATGGTAAAGTGCCAACGGGGTCTGTCCTAACATCGGTATTTTCCTATCTCTGGTCGCACAGTAAAAAATGACTTATTTATCTAAGTTTTTAAATGAAGCTCTTCCACTGCGCCAAGTGTAATCGCTGAGTTCCAACAATCATGTCAAAATAAGAAGAATGTTATTTTTTGGGGTCCAGTTGGCCCACTTATCACATTTATAAGGTCACAGGCCAAAGCTACCTCAATTAAGCTCCACAGTCAATAATTTCATTGTTAAAAGCGATATAACTTAGTAATATCGGAGAAATGTCACTAAATACATGTTGTACGAATATGTGACGCAACCGTTGTAACTCAAACGGATTAATACCGCCAAAAAACCAATTAAATGTAGTTTTTGAGAATGCCTCTTTTTCTTCAGCGCGCGCTAACGGCTAGGATTGGTCCCACAGTAAAAAATGACTTATTTATCTGAATTTTTAAATAAAGCGCTACCACAGCGCCCAGTGTAATCGCTGAGTTCCAGCAATCATGTCAAATTAAGAAGAATGTTATTTCTTGTAGTCAAAATTGCTCATTTATCACATTTATAAGGTCAAAGTCTAAAATCAGTTCAATTAAGTCCCACAGTCAATCGTTTCACTGTTGAAAGCGATACAATTTAGTAATACCGGAAGAAAATCACTAAATACATGTTGGTACAAATATGTGTCCCAACCGTTGTAACTCAAACGGACTGACACCGTTAGAACGTCATTCAAATGTAGTTTTTGAAACTGTCGCTATTTTTTCAGCGCGCGACAACGGCTACGATTGGTCCCACAGTAAAAAATGACTTATTTATCTAAATTTTTAAATGAAGCGCTACCACAGCGCCCAGTGTAATCGCTGAGTTCCGGCAATCATGTCAAATTAAGAAGAATGTTAGTTCTTGTAGTCAAACTGGCTCATTTATCACATTTATAAGGTCAAAGTCCAAAATCAGTTCAATTAAGTCCCACAGTCAATCATTTCACTGTTGAAAGCGATACAACTTAGTAATACCGGAAGAAAATCACTAAATACTTGTTGGTACGGATATGTGACGCAACTGTTGTAACTCAAACGGACTGATACCGTTAGAAAGTCATTCAAATGTAGTTTTTGAAACTGTCTCTATTTCTTCAGCGCGCGCTAACGGCTAGGATTGGTCCCACAGTAAAAAATGACTTATTAATCTTAATTCTTAAATAAAGCGCTACCACAGCACCCAGTGTAATCGCTGAGTTCCAGCAATCATGTCAAATTAAGAACACTGTTATTTCTTGTAGTCCAGTTGGCTCACTTTTCACATTTATAACGTTACAGTCCAGAATGAGATCAATTAAGTCCCACAGTCAATCGTTTCACTGTTAAAAGCGATACAACTTAGTAATATCGTTAAAAAATGTCTAAACACATATTGGTACGAATATGTGACGCAACCATTGTAACTCAAACGGATTGACACCGTTAGAAAGTTAATGAAATGTAGTTATGGAAACTATCTCTACTTCTTCAGCGCAAACTAACAGCTAGGATTGGTCACACAGTAAAAAGTGACTTATTTATCTTAATTTTTAAATAAATCGCTACAACAGCGCCCAGTGTAATCGCTGAGTTCCAGCACTCATGTCAAGTTAAAGACAACGTTATTTCTTGTAGTCAAACTGGCATACTTATCACATTTATAAGGTCAAAGTCCACAATCAGTTCAATAAAGTCCCACAGTCAATTGTTTCACTGTTAAAAGCGATGCAACCGAGTAATATGAGAAAAATATGGCTAAATACAAGTTGGTACGAATATGTCAGGCAACCGTTGTAACTGAAGCGGATTGATACCGTTAGAAAATCAATGAAATGTGGTTTTTGAAACTGTCGCTATTTCTTCAGCGCGAACTAACGGCTAGGACTGGTCCCACATTAGAAAATGACTTATTTATCTTGATTTTTAAATAAAGCGCTACCACAGCACCCAGTGTAATCGCTGAGTTCCAGCAATCATGTCAACTTAAGAACACTGTTATTTCTTGTAGTCCAGTTGGCTCACTTTTCAGACTTATAAGGTCACAGTCCAGAATGAGATCAATTAAGTCCCACAGTCAATCGTTTCACTGTTAAAAGCGATACAGTCTAGTAATATCTGAACACTATCGCTAAATACATGTTGGTACGAATATGTGACGCAGCCGTAGTAACTCAAACGGATTTATACCGCTAGAAAGTCAATGAAATGTAGTCTTTGAAACTGTTCCTATTCATTCAGCGCGCGCGAACGGCCAGGATTGGTCCCACAGTAAAAAAAGACTTTTTCATCTAAATTTTTAAATAAAGCGCTACCACAGAGCTTAATGTAATCGCGGTATTCCAGCAATCATGTCAAATTAAAAAGAATGTTATTCCTTTGAGACCATTTGGCTCATTTATCACATTTATAAGGTCACAGTCCAGAATCAGTTCAGTTAAGTCCCACAGTCAATCGTTTCACTGTTAAAAGCGATAGAACTTAGTAATATTGGAAAAAAATCACTAACTACATGTTGGTACGCATATGTGCCGAAACTGTTGTAACTCAAACGGACTGATACCGTTAGAAAGTCATTGAAATTTGGTTTTTGAAACTGTCGCTATTTCTTCAGCGCGCGATAACGGCTAGGACTCGTCCCACAGTAAAAAATGACTGATTTATTTAAATTTTATAATGAAGTGCTACCACAGGGCCCAGTGTAATCGCTGAGTTCCGGCAATTATGTCAAATTAAGAAGAATGTTATTTCTTGGATCCAGTTGACTCACTTATCACATTTATAAGGTCACAGGCCAAACTTATTTCAATTAAGTTCCACAGGCAATCGTTTCACTGTTAAAAGCGAAGCAACCTAGTAATATGAGAAAAATATGGCAAAATACAAGTTGGTACGAATATGTCACGCAATCGTTGTAACTGAAGCGGATTGATACCGTTAGAAAATCAATAAAATGTGTTTTTTGAAACTGTCGCTATTTCTTCACCGCGAACTAACGGTTAGGACTGGTCCCACATTAGAAAATGACTTATTTATCTAAATTTTTAAAGAAGGCGCTACCAGAGATCCTAGTGTAATCGCTGAATTCCAGCAATCAAGTTGAATTAAGAAGAATGTTAATCCTTGGAGTCCAATTGGCTCATTTATCACATTTACAAGGTCGCAGTCCAAAGTTACTTCAATTAAGTCCCAGAGTCAATCGTTTCACTGTTAAAAGCGATATAACTTAGTAATATCCGAAAAAAATCACTAAATACATGTTGGTACGACTATGTGACACAACTGTTGTAACTCAAACGGATTGATATCACCAAGAAGTCAATGAAATGTAGTCTTTTAGAATGTCTCCACTTCATCAGCGCGAACTAACGGCTAGGAATGGTCCCACATTAGAAAATGACTTATTTATCTTAATTTTTTAATAAAGCGCTACTACAGCACCCAGTGTAATTGCTGAGTTCCAGCAATTATGTCAAATTAAGAACACTGTTATTTCTTGTAGTCAAACTGGCTCATTTATCACATTTATAAGGTCAAAGTCCAAAATCAGTTCAATTAAGTCCCAGAGTCAATCGTTTCACTGTTAAAAGCAATGTAACCTAGTAATATCAGAAAAATATCCCTAAATACATGTGGGGACGAATATGTCACGCAACCGTTGTAACTGAAGCGGATTGATACCGTTAGAAAATCAATAAAATGTGGTTTTTGAAACTGTCGCTATTTTTTCACCGCGAACTAACGGTTAGGACTGGTCCCACATTAGAAAATGACTTATTTATCTAAATTTTTAAAGAAGGCGCTACCAGAGATCCTAGTGTAATTCCTGAAATCCAGCAATCATGTCGAATTAAGAAGAATGTTATTCCTTGGAGTCCAATTGGCTCATCTATCACATTTATAAGTTCACAGTCCAGAATCAGTTCAATTAAGTCCCAGAGTCAATCGTTTCACTGTTAAAAGCGATATAACTTAGTAACATCCGAAAAATATCACTAAATACATGTTGGTACGAATATGTGACGCAACCGTTGTAACTCAAACGGATTGATACCAGCAAGAACTCAATGAAATGTAGTTTTTGAGAAACTCTCTATTTCTTCAGCGAGTGCTAACGGCCAGAATTGGTCCCACAGTAAAAAAAGACTTATTTATCTAAATTTTTAAATAAAGCGCTACCACAGAGCCTAGTGTAATTCCTGAAATCCAGCAATCATGTCGAATTAAGAAGAATGTTATTCCTTGGAGTCCAATTGGCTCATCTATCACATTTATAAGGTCACAGTCCAGAATCAGTTCAATTAAGTCGCACAGTCAATCGTTTCACTGTTTAAAGCGATACAACTTAGTAATATCGGAAAAAAGTCACTAAATACAGGTTGGTACGAATATGTGACGCATCCGTTGTAACTCAAACGGATTGACAACGTTAGAAAGTCCATGAAATGTAGTTTTTGAAACTGTCTCTATTTCTTCAGCGCGAACTAACCGCTAGGATTAGTCCCACAGTAAAAAATGATTTACTTATCTTAATTTTTTAATAAAGCGCTACCACAGCACCCAGTGTAATTGCTGAGTTCCAGCAATTATGTCAAATTAAGAACACTGTTATTTCTTGTAGTCAAACTGGCTCATTTATCACATTTATAAGGTCAAAGTCCAAAATCAGTTCAATTAAGTCCCAGAGTCAATCGCTTCACTGTTAAAAGCAATGTAACCTAATAATAGCGAAAAAATATCGCTAAATACATGTTGGTACAAGTATGTGACCCAACAGTTGTAACTCAAACGGATTGATACCGCCAAGAAGTAAATGAAATGTAGTCTTTTAGAATGTCTCTATTTTTTCAGCGCTTGCTGACGGCCAGGCTTGGTCCCACAGTAAAAAAAGACTTATTTATCTAAATTTTTAAAGAAAGCGCTACCACAGATCCTAATGTAATCGCTGAATTCCAGCAATCATGTCGAATTAAGAAGAATGTTATGCCTTGGAGTCCAATTGGCTCATTTATCACATTTATAAGGTCGCAGTCCAAAGTTACTTCAATGAAGTCCCAGAGTCAATTGTTTCACTGTTAAAAGCGATATAACTTAGTAATATCGGAAAAAAGTCACTAAATACATGTTGGTACGAATATGTGACGCAACCATTGTAACTCAAACGGATTGACAACGTTATAAAGTCCATGAAATGTAGTTTTTGAAACTGTCTCTATTTCTTCAGCGCGGACTAACAGCTAGGATTGGTCCCACAGTAAAAAATGACTTATTTATCTTAATTTTTAAATAATGCGCTACCACAGCGCCCAGTGTAATCTCTGAGTTCCAGCAATCATGTCAAATTAAGAACACTGTTATTTCTTGTAGTCAAACTGGGTCATTTATAATGTCAAAGTCCAAAATCCGTTCAATTAGGTCCCACAGTGAAACGTTTCACTGTTAAAATCGATGCAGCCTAGTAATATCCGAACACTATCGCTAAATACATGTTGGTACGAATATGTGACGCAACCGTAGTAACTCAAACGGATTTATACCGCTAGAAAGTCAATGAAATGTAGTCTTTGAAACTGTTCCTATTCATTCAGCGCGTGCTAACGGCCAGGATTGGTCCCACAGTAAAAAAAGACTTTTTCATCTAAATTTTTAAATAAAGCGCTACCACAGAGCTTAATGTAATCGCAGAATTCCAGCAATCATGTCAAATTAAAAGAATGTTATTCCTTGGAGACAAATTGGCTCATTTATCACATTTATAAGGTCACAGTCCAGAATCGGTTCAATTAAGTCCCACAGTCAATCGTTTCACTGTTAAAAGCGATACAACTTAGTAATATCGGATAAAAATCACTAAATACATGTGGGGACGGATATGTGACCCAACCGTTGTAACTCAAACGGGCTGATACCGTAAGAATTTTAGTTTTTGAAACTGTCGCTATTTCTTCAGCGCGCGATAACGGCTGGGATTCGTCCCACAGTAAAAAATGACTTATTTACCTAAATATTTAAATGAACCGCCACCACAGCGCCCAGTGTAATCGCTGAGTTCCAACAATCACGTCAAATTAAGAATGTTATTTCTTGGGGCCCAATTGTCTCACTTATCACATTCTTAAGGTCACAGTCTAGAATCAGTTCAACTAAGTCCCACAGGCAATCGTTTCACTGTTAAAAGTGATACAACCTAGTAATATCAGAAAAATATCCCTAAATACATGTGGGGAAGAATATGTGACGCAACCGTTGTAACTCAAACGGACTGATACTGTTAGAAATTCATTGAAATGTAGTTCTGGAAACTGTCTCAATTTCTTCAGCGCGCGATAACAGCTACGATTGGTCCTACAGTAAAAAATGACTGATTTATGTAAATTTTATAATGAAGTGCTACCACAGCGCCCAGTGTAATCGCTGAGTTCCGGCAATCATGTCGAATTTAGAAGAATGTTATTCCTTGGAGTCCAATTGGCTCATCTATCACATTTATAAGTTCACAGTCCAGAATCAGTTCAATTAAGTCCCAGAGTCAATCGTTTCACTGTTAAAAGCGATATAACTTAGTAACATCCGAAAAATATCACTAAATACATGTTGGTACGAATATGTGACGCAACCGTTCTAACTCAAACGGATTGATACCAGCAAGAAGTCAATGAAATGTAGTTTTTGAGAATCTCTCTATTTCTTCAGCGCGTGCTAACGGCCAGGATTGGTCCCACAGTAAAAAAAGACTTATTTATCTAAATTTTTAAATAAAGCGCTACCACAGCGCCCAGTGTAATCTCTGAGTTCCAGCAATCATGTCAAATTAAGAACACTGTTATTTCTTGTAGTCAAACTGGGTCATTTATAATGTCAAAGTCCAAAATCCGTTCAATTAGATCCCACAGTGAAACATTTCACTGTTAAAAGCGATGCAGCCTAGTAATATCCGAACACTATCGCTAAATACATGTTGGTACGAATATGTGACGCAACCGTAGTAACTCAAACGGATTTATACCTCTAGAAAGTCAATGAAATGTAGTCTTTGAAACTGTTCCTATTCATTCAGCGCGTGCTAATGGCCAGGATTGGTCCCACAGTAAAAAAAGACTTTTTCATCTAAATTTTTAAATAAAGCGCTACCACAGAGCTTAATGTAATCGCAGAATTCCAGCAATCATGTCAAATTAAAAGAATGTTATTCCTTGGAGACAAATTGGCTCATTTATCACATTTATAAGGTCACAATCCAGAATCGGTTCAATTAAGTCCCACAGTCAATCGTTTCACTGTTAAAAGCGATACAACTTAGTAATATCGGATAAAAATCACTAAATACATGTGGGGACGGATATGTGACCCAACCGTTGTAACTCAAACGGGCTGATACCGTAAGAAATTTAATTTTTGAAACTGTCGCTATTTCTTCAGCGCGCGATAACGGCTGGGATTCGTCCCACAGTAAAAAATGACTTATTTACCTAAATATTTAAATGAACCGCCACCACAGCGCCCAGTGTAATCGCTGAGTTCCGGCAATCACGTCAAATTAAGAATGTTATTTCTTGGGGTCCAATTGTCTCACTTATCACATTCTTAAGGTCACAGTCTAGAATCAGTTAAACTAAGTCCCACAGGCAATCGTTTCACTGTTAAAAGTGATACAACCTAGTAATATCAGAAAAATATCCCTAAATACATGTGGGGAAGAATATGTGACGCAACCGTTGTTACTCAAACGGACTGATACTGTTAGAAATTCATTGAAATGTAGTTCTGGAAACTGTCTCAATTTCTTCAGCGCGCGATAACAGCTACAATTGGTCCTACAGTAAAAAAATGACTGATTTATGTAAATTTTATAATGAAGTGCTACCACAGCGCCCAGTGTAATCGCTGAGTTCCGGCAATCATGTCAAATTAAGAAGAATGTTATTTCTTGGATCCAGTTGACTTACATATCACATTTATAACGTCACAGGCCAAACTTATTTCAATCAAGTTCCACAGGCAATCGTTTCACTGTTAAAAGTGATATAACTTAGTAATATCAGAAAAATAACACTAAATACACTTTGGTACGACTATGTGACACAACCGTTGTAACTCAAACGGATTGATACCGCCAAGAAGTCAATGAAATGTAGTCTTTTAGAATGTCTCTATTTCTTCAGCGCGTGCTAACGGCCAGGATTGGTCCCACAGTAAAAAAGACTTATTTATCTAAATTTTTAAATAAAGCGCTACCACAGAGCCTAGTGTAATTCCTGAAATCCAGCAATCATGTCGAATTTAGAAGAATGTTATTCCTTGGAGTCCAATTGGCTCATCTATCACATTTATAAGTTCACAGTCCAGAATCAGTTCAATTAAGTCCCAGAGTCAATCGTTTCACTGTTAAAAGCGATATAACTTAGTAACATCCGAAAAATATCACTAAATACATGTTGGTACGAATATGTGACGCAACCGTTGTAACTCAAACGGATTGATACCAGCAAGAAGTCAATGAAATGTAGTTTTTGAGAATCTCTCTATTTCTTCAGCGCGTGCTAACGGCCAGGATTGGTCCCACAGTAAAAAAGACTTATTTATCTAAATTTTTAAATAAAGCGCTACCACAGAGCCTAGTGTAATTCCTGAAATCCAACAATCATGTCGAATTAAGAAGAATGTTATTCCTTGGAATCCAATTGGCTCATTTATCATATTTATAAGGTCGCTAACCAAAGTTACTTCATATTAAGACCCAGAGTCAATCGTTTCACAGTTAAAAGCGATATAACTTAGTAATATCCAAAAAATATCACTAAATACATGTTGGTACGAATATGTGACACAATTGTTGTAACTCAAACGGATTAACACCGTTAGGAAGTCAATGAAACGTAGTTTTTGAAACTGTCGCTATTTCTTCAGCGCGAACTAACGGCTAGGACTGGTCCCACATTAGAAAAGGGCTTATTAATCTTAATTCTTAAATAAAGCGCTACCACAGCACCCAGTGTAATCGCTGAGTTCCAGCAATCATGTCAAATTAAGAACACTGTTATTTCTTGTGGTCAAACTGGCTCATTTATCACATTTATAAGGTCAAATTCCAAAATCAGTTCAATTAAGTCCCACAGTGAAACGTTTCACTGTTTAAAGCGTTGCAGCCTAGTAATATCCGAACACTATCGCTAAATACATGTTGGTACGAATATGTGACGCAACTGTTGTAACTCAAACGAACTGATACCGTTAGAAAGTCATTGAAATGTAGTTTTTGAAACTGCCGCTATTTCTTCAGCGCGCGATAACGGCTGGGATTCGTCCCACAGTAAAAAATGACTTATTTACCTAAATATTTAAATGAACCGCCACCACAGCGCCCAGTGTAATCGCTGAGTTCCGGCAATCACGTCAAATTAAGAATGTTATTTCTTGGGGTCCAATTGTCTCACTTATCACATTCTTAAGGTCACAGTCTAGAATCAGTTCAACTAAGTCCCACAGGCAATCGTTTCACTGTTAAAAGTGATACAACCTAGTAATATCAGAAAAATATCCCTAAATACATGTGGGGAAGAATATGTGACGCAACCGTTGTAACTCAAACGGACTGATACTGTTAGAAATTCATTGAAATGTAGTTCTGGAAACTGTCTCAATTTCTTCAGCGCGCGATAACAGCTACGATTGGTCCTACAGTAAAAAATGACTGATTTATGTAAATTTTATAATGAAGTGCTACCACAGCGCCCAGTGTAATCGCTGAGTTCCGGCAATCATGTCAAATTAAGAAGAATGTTATTTCTTGGATCCAGTTGACTTACTTATCACATTTATAACGTCACAGGCCAAACTTATTTCAATCAAGTTCCACAGGCAATCGTTTCACTGTTAAAAGTGATATAACTTAGTAATATCAGAAAAATAACACTAAATACATGTTGGTACGACTATGTGACACAACCGTTGTAACTCAAACGGATTGATACCGCCAAGGAGTCAATGAAATGTAGTCTTTTAGAATGTCTCTATTTCTTCAGCGCGTGCTAACGGCCAGGATTGGTCCCACAGTAAAAAAAGACTTATTTATCTAAATTTTTAAATAAAGTGCTACCGCAGAGCCTAGTGTAATTCCTGAAATCCAGCAATCATGTCGAATTTAGAAGAATGTTATTCCTTGGAGTCCAATTGGCTCATCTATCACATTTATAAGTTCACAGTCTAGAATCAGTTCAATTAAGTCCCAGAGTCAATCGTTTCACTGTTAAAGGCGATATAACTTAGTAACATCCGAAAAATATCACTAAATACATGTTGGTACGAATATGTGACGCAACCGTTGTAACTCAAACGGATTGATACCAGCAAGAAGTCAATGAAATGTAGTTTTTGAGAATCTCTCTATTTCTTCAGCGCGTGCTAACGGCCAGGATTGGTCCCACAGTAAAAAAAGACTTATTTATCTAAATTTTTAAATAAAGCGCTACCACAGAGCCTAGTGTAATTCCTGAAATCCAGCAATCATGTCGAATTAAGAAGAGTGTTATTCCTTGGAGTCCAATTGGCTCATTTATCACATTTATAAGGTCACGGTCCAGAATCAGTTCAATTAAGTCGCACAGTCAATGGTTTCACTGTTTAAAGCGATACAACTTAGTAATATCGGAAAAAAGTCACTAAATACATGTTGGTACGAATATGTGACGCAACCGTTGTAACTCAAACGGATTGACAACGTTAGAAAGTCCATGAAATGTAGTTTTTGAAACTGTCTCTATTTCTTCAGCGCGAACTAACCGCTAGGATTAGTCCCACAGTAAAAAATGACTTACTTATCTTAATTTTTAAATAAAGCGTTACCACAGCGACCAGTGTAATCTCTGAATTCCAGCAATCATGTCAAATTAAGAACACTGTTATTTCTTGTGGTCAAACTGGCTCATTTATCACATTTATAAGGTCAAATTCCAAAATCAGTTTAATTAAGTCCCACAGTGAAACGTTTCACTGTTAAAAGCGATGCAGCCTAGTAATATCCGAACACTATCGCTAAATACATGTTGCTACGAATATGTGACGCAACCGTTGTAACTCAAACGGATTTATACCGCTAGAAAGTCCATGAAATGTAGTTTTTGAAACTGTCTCTATTTCTTCAGCGCGAACTAACCGCTAGGATTGGTCCCACAGTAAAAAAAGACTTAATTATCTAAATCTTTAAAGAAAGCGCTACCACAGATCCTAGTGTAATCGCTGAATTCCAGCAATCATGTCGAATTAAGAAGAATGTTATTCCTTGGAATCCAATTGGCTCATTTATCATATTTATAAGGTCGCTAACCAAAGTTACTTCATATTAAGACCCAGAGTCAATCGTTTCACAGTTAAAAGCGATATAACTTAGTAATATCCAAAAAATATCACTAAATACATGTTGGTACGAATATGTGATGCAACCGTTGTAACTCAAACGGATTAACAGCGTTAGGAAGTCAATGAAACGTAGTTTTTGAAACTGTCGCTATTTCTTCAGCGCGAAGTAACGGCTAGGACTGGTCCCACATTAGAAAAGGACTTATTAATCTTAATTCTTAAATAAAGCGCTACCACAGCACCCAATGTAATCGCTGAGTTCCAGCAATCATGTCAAATTAAGAACACTGTTATTTCTTGGATCCAGTTGACTCACTTATCACATTTATAAGGTCACAGGCGAAACTTATTTCAATTAAGTCCCACAGTCAATCGTTTCACTGTTAAAAGCGATACAACTTAGTAATATCGAAAAAAAATCACTAAATACATGTTGGTACGAATATGTGATGCAACCGTTGTAGCTCAAACGGATTGACAACGTTAGAAAGTCAATGAAATGTAATTTTTGAAACTGTCTCTATTTCATCAGCGCGAAGTAGTGGCTAGGAATGGTCCCACATTAGAAAATGACTTATTTATCTTAATTTTTTAATAAAGCGCTACCACAGCACCCAGTGTAATTGCTGAGTTCCAGCAATTATGTCAAATTAAGAACACTGTTATTTCTTGTAGTCAAACTGGCTCATTTATCACATTTATAAGGTCAAAGTCCAAAATCAGTTCAATTAAGTCCCACAGTGAAACATTTCACTGTTAAAAGCGATGAAGCCTAGTAATATCCGAACACTAACCCTAAATACATGTTGGTACGAATATGAGACGCAATCGTAGTAACTCAAACGGATTTATACCGCTAGAAAGTCAATGAAATGTAGTCTTTGAAACTGCTCCTATTCATTCAGCGCGTGCTAACGGCCAGGATTGGTCCCACAGTAAAAAAAGACTTTTTCATCTACATTTTATAATGAAGTGCTACCACAGCGCCCAGTGTAATCGCTGAGTTCCGGCAATTATGTCAAATTAAGAAGAATGTTATTTCTTGGATCCAGTTGACTCACTTATCACATTTATAAGGTCACAGGCCAAACTTATTTCAATTAAGTTCCACAGGCAATCGTTTCACTGTTAAAAGTGATATAACTTAGCAATATCAGAAAAATAACACTAAGTACATGTTGGTACGACTATGTGACACAACTGTTGTAACTCAAACGGATTGATACCGCCAAGAAGTCAATGAAATGTAGTCTTTTAGAATGTCTCTATTTCTTCTGCGCGTGCTAACGGCCAGGATTGGTCCCACAGTAAAAAAAGACTTATTTATCTAAATTTTTAAAGAAGGCGCTACCAGAGATCCTAGTGTAATCGCTGAATTCCAGCAATCATGTCGAATTAAGAAGAATGTTATTCCTTGGAGTCCAATTGGCTCATTTGTCACATTTACAAGGTCGCAGTCCGGAATCAGTTCAATGAAGTCCCACAGTCAATCGTTTCACTGTTAAAAGCGATACAACTTAGTAATATCGAAAAAAAATCACTAAATACATGTTGGTACGAATATGTGATGCAACCGTTGTAACTCAAACGGATTGACAACTTGAGAAAGTCAATGAAATGTAATTTTTGAAACTGTCTCTATTTCATCAGCGCGAACTAGCGGCTAGGAATGGTCCCACATTAGAAAATGACTTATTTATATTAATTTTTTAATAAAGCGCTACCACAGCGCCCAGTGTAATCGCTGAGTTCCGGCAATTATGTCAAATTAAGAAGAATGTTATTTCTTGGATCCAGTTGACTCACTTATCACATTTATAAGGTCACAGGCCAAACTTATTTCAATTAAGTTCCACAGGCAATCGTTTCACTGTTAAAAGTGATATAACTTAGCAATATCAGAAAAATAACACTAAGTACATGTTGGTACGACTATGTGACACAACTGTTGTAACTCAAACGGATTGATACCGCCAAGAAGTCAATGAAATGTAGTCTTTTAGAATGTCTCTATTTCTTCTGCGCGTGCTAACGGCCAGGATTGGTCCCACAGTAAAAAAAGACTTATTTATCTAAATTTTTAAAGAAGGCGCTACCAGAGATCCTAGTGTAATCGCTGAATTCCAGCAATCATGTCGAATTAAGAAGAATGTTATTCCTTGGAGTCCAATTGGCTCATTTGTCACATTTACAAGGTCGCAGTCCGGAATCAGTTCAATGAAGTCCCACAGTCAATCGTTTCACTGTTAAAAGCGATACAACTTAGTAATATCGAAAAAAAATCACAAAATACATGTTGGTACGAATATGTGATGCAACCGTTGTAACTCAAACGGATTGACAACTTGAGAAAGTCAATGAAATGTAATTTTTGAAACTGTCTCTATTTCATCAGCGCGAACTAGCGGCTAGGAATGGTCCCACATTAGAAAATGACTTATTTATATTAATTTTTTAATAAAGCGCTACCACAGCACCCAGTGTAATTGCTGAGTTCCAGCAATTATGTCACATTAAGAACACTGTTATTTCTTGTAGTCAAACTGGCTCATTTATCACATTTATAAGGTCAAAGTCCAAAATCAGTTCAATTAAGTCCCACAGTGAAACATTTCACTGTTAAAAGCGATGCAGCCTAGTAATATCCGAACACTAACCCTAAATACATGTTGGTACGAATATGTGACGCAACCGTAGTAACTCAAACGGATTTATACCGCTAGAAAGTCAATGAAATGTAGTCTTTGAAACTGCTCCTATTCATTCAGCGCGTGCTAACGGCCAGGATTGGTCCCACAGTAAAAAAAGACTTTTTCATCTACATTTTATAATGAAGTGCTACCACAGCGCCCAGTGTAATCGCTGAGTTCCGGCAATTATGTCAAATTAAGAAGAATGTTATTTCTTGGATCCAGTTGACTCACTTATCACATTTATAAGGTCACAGGCCAAACTTATTTCAATTAAGTTCCACAGGCAATCGTTTCACTGTTAAAAGTGATATAACTTAGCAATATCAGAAAAATAACACTAAGTACATGTTGGTACGACTATGTGACACAACTGTTGTAACTCAAACGGATTGATACCGCCAAGAAGTCAATGAAATGTAGTCTTTTAGAATGTCTCTATTTCTTCTGCGCGTGCTAACGGCCAGGATTGGTCCCACAGTACAAAAACACATAATTATCTAAATTTTTAAATAAAATGCTACCACAGAGCCTAGTGTAATTCCTGAAATCCAGCAAACATGTCGAATTAAGAAGAATTTTATTCCTTGGAGTCCAATTGGCTCATCTATCACATTTATAAGGTCACAGTCCGGAATCAGTTCAATTAAGTCCCACAGTCAATCGTTTCACTGTTAAAAGCGATACAACTTAGTAATATCGAAAAAAAATCACTAAATACATGTTGGTACGAATATATGATGCAACCGTTGTAACTCAAACGGATTGACACCGTTAGAAAGTCAATGAAATGTAATTTTTGAAACTGTCTCTACTTCATCAGCGCGAACTAACGGCTAGGAATGGTCCCACATTAGAAAATGACTTATTTATCTTAATTTTTTAATAAAGCGCTACCACAGCACCCAGTGTAATTGCAGAGTTCCAGCAATTATGTCAAATTAAGAAGACTGTTATTTCTTGTAGTCAAACTGGCTCATTTATCACATTTATAAGGTCAAATTCCAAAATCAGTTCAATTAAGTCCCACAGTGAAACGTTTCACTGTTAAAAGCGATGCAGCCTAGTAATATCCGAACACCATCCCTAAATACATACCATGTGTTTTGACTTATCTTAAGTGTAGGATTTTACAGTATTTTATTAATTGTATTATATGTATAAATTTATCATAACTTACTTGTAAATAACTTTTAACCTTTTCTCTTTTTTTTTTTTTTATGTAGAAGAACCATTTGTAAATAATGGAACCAAATACATGATGATGATGAAATACATGTTGGTACGAATATGTGACGCAACCGTAGTAACTCAAACGGATTTATACCGCTAGAAAGTCAATGAAATGTAGTTTTTGAAACTGTTCCTATTCATTCAGCGCGTGCTAACGGCCAGGGTTGGTCCCACAGTAAAAAAAGACTTTTTCATCTAAATTTTTAAATAAAGCGCTACCACAGAGCAGAGTAATCGCGGAATTCCAGCAATCATGTCAAATTAAAAAGAATGTTATTCCTTGGAGACCAATTGGCTCATTTATCACATTTATAAGGTAACAGTCCAGAATCAGTTCAATTAAGTCCCACACTCAATCGTTTCACTGCTAAAAGCGATACAACTTAGTAATATCGGATAAAAATCACTAAATACATGTGGGGACGAATATGTGACCCAACCGTTGTAACTCAAACGGACTGATACCGTTATAAAGTCATTGAAATATAGTTTTTGAAACTGTCGCTATTTCTTCAGCGCGCGATAATGGCTAGGATTGGTCCCAGAGTAAGAAATTACTTATTTATCTAAATATTTAAATGAAGCGCTACTACAGCGCCCAGTGTAATCGCTGAGTTCCGGCAATCACGTCAAACTAAGAAGAATGTTATTTCTTGGGGTCCAATTGGCTCACTTATCACATTCTTAAGGTCACAGTCTAGAATCAGTTCAATTAAGTCCCACAGTCAATCGTTGCACTGTTTAAAGCGATACAACTTAGTAATATCGGAAAAAAGTCACTAAATACATGTTGGTACGAATATGTGACGCAACCGTTATATCTCAAACGGATTGACACCGTTAGAAAGTCAATGAAATTTTGTTTTGGAAACTGTCTCTACTTCTTCAGCGCAGACTAACGGCTAGGATTGGTCCCACAGTAAAAAGTGACTTATTTATCTTAATTTTTAAATAAATCGCTACAACAGCGCCCAGTGTAATCGCTGAGTTCCAGCAATCATGTCAAGTTAAGCACAACGTTATTTCTTGTAGTCAAACTGGCATACTTATCACATTTATAAGGTCAAAGTCCACAATCAGTTCAATAAAGTCCCACAGTCAAACGTTTCACTGTTAAAAGCGATGCAACCTAGTAATATGAGAAAAATATGGCTAAATACATGTTAGTACGAATATGTGACCCAACCGTTATAACTCAAACGGACTGATACCGTTAGAAAATCAATGAAATGTGGTTTTTGAAACTGTCGCTATTTCTTCAGCGCGCGATAACGGCTAGGATTCGTCCCACTGTAAAGAATGACTTATTTATCTAAATTTTTAAATGAAGCGCTGCCACAGCGCCCAGTGCAATCACTGAGTTCCGGCAAACACGTCAAATTATGAAGAATGTTATTTCTTGGGGTCCAATTGTCTCATTTATCACATTTATCAGGTCACAGTCCAAAGTTAGTTCATTACGTCCCACAGCCAATCGTTTCACTGTTAAAAGCGATGCAACCTAGTAATATCAGAAAAATATCGCTAAATACATGTTGGTACGAATATGTGACGCAACCGTTGTAACTCAATTGGATTGATACCGCTAGAAATTCAATAAAATGTAGTTTTTGAAACAGTCTCTATTTCTTCAGCGCAAACTAACGGCTAGGATTGGTCCCACAGTAAAAAATAACGTATTTATCTTAATTTTTAAATAAAGCACTACCACAGAGCCCAGTGTAATCGCTGAGTTCCGGCAATCACGTCAAACTAAGAAGAATGTTATTTCTTGGGGTCCAATTGGCTAACTTATCACATTCTTAAGTTCACAGTCTAGAATCAGTTCAATTAAGTCCCACAGTCAATCGTTGCACTGTTTAAAGCGATACAACTTAGTAATATCGGAAAAAGGTCACTAAATTCATGTTGGTACGAATATGTGACGCAACCGTTGTATCTCAAACGGATTGACAACGTTAGAAATTCCATGAAATGTAGTTTTTGAAACTGTCTCTATTTCTTCAGCGCGAACTAACCGCTAGGATTGGTCCCACAGTAAAAAATGACTTATTTATCTAAATTTTTAAAGAAAGCGCTACCAGAGATCCTAGTGTAATCGCTGAGTTCCGGCAATCATGTCAAATTAAGAAGAATATTATTTCTTGGATGAAGTTGACTCACTTATCACATTTATAAGGTCACAGGCCAAACTTATTTCAATTAAGTTCCACAGGCAATCGTTTCACTGTTAAAAGCGATTTAACTTAGTATTATCCGAAAAATATCACTAAATACATGTTGGTACGAATATGTGACGCAACCGTTGTAACTCAAACGGATTGATACCGGCAAGAAGTCAATGAAATGTAGTTTTTGAGAATCTCTCTATTTCTTTAGCGCGTGCTAACGGCCAGAATTGGTCCCACAGTATAAAAAGACTTATATATCTAAATTTTTAAATAAAGTG
The DNA here is from genome assembly GCF_029227915.1 of Hydractinia symbiolongicarpus. Classification (NCBI taxonomy): domain Eukaryota; kingdom Metazoa; phylum Cnidaria; class Hydrozoa; order Anthoathecata; family Hydractiniidae; genus Hydractinia; species Hydractinia symbiolongicarpus. The sequence continues at coordinate 34,701,308 of NC_079877.1, forward strand.
CTACCATAGAGCCTAGTGTAATTCCTGAAATCCATCAATCATGTCGAATTAAGAAGAATGGTATTCCTTGGGGTCCAGTTGGCTTACTTATCACATTGATAAGGTCACAGTCCAGAATGAGTTCAATTAAGTCCCACAGTCAATCGTTTCACTGTTAAAAGCGATACAAATTAGTAATATCGGATAAAAATCATTAAATACCTGTGGGGACGAATATGTGACCCAACCATTGTAACTCAAACGGACTGACACCGTTAGGAAGTCAATGAAACGTAGTTTTTGAAACTGTCGCTATTTCTTCAGCGCGCGATAACGGCTAGGATCGGTCCCACAGTAGAGAATGACTTATCTATCTAAATGTTTTTAATGAAGCACTTTCACAACGCCCAGTGTAATCGCTGAGTTCCAGCAATCATGTCAAATTAAGAACAATGTTATTTCTTGGGGTCCAGTTGACTCATTTATCACATTTATAAGGTCACAGTCCAGAATGAGTTCAATTAAGTCCCACAGTCAATCGTTTCACTGTTAAAAGCGATACAACTTAGTAATATCGGAAAAAAATACCTAAAAACATATTGGTACGAATATGTGACGCAACCGTTGTAACTCAATCGGATTGATACCGCTAGAAATTCAATGAAATGTAGTTTTTGAAACAGTCTCTATTTCTTCCGCGCAAACTAACGGCTAGGATTGGTCCCACAGTAAAAAATAACGTATTTATCTTAATTTTTAAATAAAGCGCTACCACAGCGCTCAGTGTAATCGCTGAGTTCCAGCAATCATGTCAAATTAAGAACAACGTTATTTCTTGTAGTCAAACTGGCTTATTTATCACATTTATAAGGTCAAAGTCCACAATCAGTTCAATTAAGTCCCACAGTCAAACGTTTCACTGTTAAAAGCGATGCAACCTAGTAATATCAAAACACTATCGCTAAATACATGTTGGTACGAATATGTGACGCAACAGTTGTAACTCAAACGGATTTATACCGCTAGAAAGTCAATAAAATGTAGTTTTGGAAACTGTTCCTATTTATTCGGCGCGTGTTAACGGCCAGGATTCTTCCCACAGTAAAAAATGACTTATTTATCTCAATTTTTAAATAAAGCGCTACCACAGCGCTCAGTGTAATCGCTGAGTTCCAGCAATCATGTCAAATTAAGAACAATGTTATTTCTTGGGGTCCAGTTGGCTCACTTATCACATTTATAAGGTCACAGTCCAGAATGAGTTCAATTAAGTCCCACAGTCAATCGTTTCATTGTTAAAAGCGATACAACTTAGTAATATCGGAAAAAAATATCTAAACACATGTTGGCACGAATATGTGACGCAACCGCTGTAACTTAAACGGATTGACACCGTTAGAAAATCAATGAAATGTGGTTTTTGAAACTGTCGCTATTTCTTCAGCGCGCGATAACGGCTAGGATTCGTCCCACTGTAAAGAATGACTTATTTATATAAATTTTTAAATGAAGCGCTACCACAGCGCCCAGTGCAATCACTGAGTTCCGGCAAACACGTCAAATTATGAAGAATGTTATTTCTCGGGGTCCAACTGTCTTATTTATCACATTTATCACGTCACAGTCCAAAGTTAGTTCATTACGTCCCACAGCCAATCGTTTCACTGTTAAAAGCGATGCAACCTAGTAATATCATAAAAATATCGCTAAATACATGTTGGTACGAATATGTGACGCAATCGTTGTAACTCAATTGGATTGATACCGCTAGAAATTCAATGAAATGTAGTTTTTGAAACAGTCTCTATTTCTTCAGCGCGAACTAACGGCTAGGATTGGTCCCACAGTAAAAAATAACGTATTTATCTTAATTTTTAAATAAAGCGCTACCACAGAGCCCAGTGTAATCGCTGAGTTCCAGCAATCATGTCAAATTAAAAAGAATGTTCTTTCTTGGGGTCCAATTGGCTAACTTATTACATTCTTAAGTTCACAGTCTAGAATCAGTTCAATTAAGTCCCACAGTCAATCGTTGCACTGTTTAAAGCGATACAACTTAGTAATATCGGAAAAAAGTCACTAAATACATGTTGGTACGAATATGTGACGCAACCGTTGTATCTCAAACCGATTGACAACGTTAGAAATTCCATGAAATGTAGTTTTTGAAACTGTCTCTATTTCTTCAGCGCGAACTAACCGCTAGGATTGGTCCCACAGTAAAAAATGACTTATTTATCTTAATTTTTAAATAAAGCGCTACCACAGCGCCCAGTGTAATCGCTGAGTTCCAGCAATCATGTCAAATTAAAAAGAATGTTATTTCTTGGGGTCCAGTTGACTCACTTATCACATTTATAAGGTCACAGTCCAGAAACAATTCAATTAAGTCCCACAGTCAATCGTTTCACTGTTAAAAGCGATACAACTTAGTAATATCGGAAAAAAGTCACTAAATACATGTTGGTACGAATATGTGACGCAACCGTTGTAACTCAAACGGACTGATACCGTTAGAAAGTCAATGAAATGTAGTCTTTTAGAATGTCTCTATTTCTTCAGTGCGTGCTAACGGCCAGGATTGGTGCCACAGTAAAAAAAGACTCATTTATCTAAATTTTTAAAGAAAGCGCTACCAGAGATCCTAGTGTAATCGCTGAGTTCCGGCAATCATGTCAAATTAAGAAGAATATTATTTCTTGGATCCAGTTGACTCACTTATCACATTTATAAGGTCACAGGCCAAACTTATTTCAATTAAGTTCCACAGGCAATCGTTTCACTGTTAAAAGCGATTTAACTTAGTATTATCCGAAAAATATCACTAAATATATGTTGGTACGAATATGTGACGCAACCGTTGTAACTCAAACGGATTGATACCTGCAAGAAGTCAATGAAATGTAGTTTTTGAGAATCTCTCTATTTCTTTAGCGCGTGCCAACGTCCAGAATTGGTCCCACAGTATAAAAAGACTTATATATCTAAATTTTTAAATAAAGTGCTACCATAGAGCCTAGTGTAATTCCTGAAATCCATCAATCATGTCGAATTAAGAAGAATGTTATTTGTTGGGGTCAAATTGGCATACTTATCACATTTATAAGGTCAAAGTCCACAATCAGTTCAATAAAGTCCCACAGTCAAACGTTTCACTGTTAAAAGCGATGCAACCTAGTAATATCAGAAAAATATCGCTAAATACATGTTGGTACGAATATGTGACGCAACCGTTGTAACTCAATTGGATTGATACCGTTAGAAAGTCAATGAAATTTTGTTTTGGAAACTGTCTCTACTTCTTCAGCGCAAACTAACGGCTAGGATTGGTCCCACAGTAAAAAGTGACTTATTTATCTTAATTTTTAAATAAATCGCTACAACAGCGCCCAGTGTAATCGCTGAGTTCCAGCAATCATGTCAAACTAAGAAGAATGTTATTTGTTGGGGTCAAACTGGCATACTTATCACATTTATAAGGTCAAAGTCCACAATCAGTTCAATAAAGTCCCACAGTCAAACGTTTCACTGTTAAAAGCGATGCAACCTAGTAATATCAGAAAAATATCGCTAAATACATGTTGGTACGAATATGTGACGCAACCGTTGTAACTCAATTGGATTGATACCGCTAGAAATTCAATGAAATGTAGTTTTTGAAACAGTCTCTATTTCTTCAGCGCGAACTAACGGCTAGGATTGGTCCCACAGTAAAAAATAACGTATTTATCTTAATTTTTAAATAAAGCGCTACCACAGAGCCAAGTGTAATCGCTGAGTTCCGGCAATCACGTCAAACTAAGAAGAATGTTATTTCTTGGGGTCCAATTGGCTAACTTATCACATTCTTAAGTTCACAGTCTGGAATCAGTTCAATTAAGTCCCACAGTCAATCGTTGCACTGTTTAAAGCGATACAACTTAGTAATATCGGAAAAATATCGCTAAATACATGTTGGTACGAATATGTGACGCAACCGTTGTAACTCAATTGGATTGATACCGCTAGAAATTCAATGAAATGTAGTTTTTGAAACAGTCTCTATTTCTTCAGCGCGAACTAACGGCTAGGATTGGTCCCACAGTAAAAAATAACGTATTTATCTTAATTTTTAAATAAAGCGCTACCACAGAGCCCAGTGTAATCGCTGAGTTCCGGCAATCACGTCAAACTAAAAAGAATGTTATTTCTTGGGGTCCAATTGGCTAACTTATCACATTCTTAAGTTCACAGTCTAGAATCAGTTCAATTAAGTCCCACAGTCAATCGCTGTTTAAAGCGATACAACTTAGTAATATCGGAAAAAAGTCACTAAATACATGTTGGTACGAATATGTGACGCAACCGTTGTATCTCAAACGGATTGACAACGTTAGAAATTCCATGAAATGTAGTTTTTGAAACTGTCTCTATTTCTTCAGCGCGAACAAACCGCTAGGATTGGTCCCACAGTAAAAAATGACTTATTTATCTTAATTTTTAAATAAAGCGCTACCACAGCGCCCAGTGTAATAGCTGAGTTCCAGCAATCATGTCAAATTAAAAAGAATGTTATTTCTTGGGGTCCAGTTGACTCACTTATCACATTTATAAAAATATCGGATAAAAATCATTAAATACGTGTGGGGACGAATATGTGACGCAACTGTTGTAACTCAAACGGACTGATACCGTTAGAAAGTCAATGAAATGTAGTCTTTTAGAATGTCTCTATTTCTTCAGTGCGTGCTAACGGCCAGGATTGGTGCCACAGTAAAAAAAGACTCATTTATCTAAATTTTTAAAGAAAGCGCTACCAGAGATCCTAGTGTAATCGCTGAGTTCCGGCAATCATGTCAAATTAAGAAGAATATTATTTCTTGGATCCAGTTGACTCACTTATCACATTTATAAGGTCACAGGCCAAACTTATTTCAATTAAGTTCCACAGGCAATCGTTTCACTGTTAAAAGCGATTTAACTTAGTATTATCCGAAAAATATCACTAAATACATGTTGGTACGAATATGTGACGCAACCGTTGTAACTCAAACGGATTGATACCTGCAAGAAGTCAATGAAATGTAGTTTTTGAGAATCTCTCTATTTCTTTAGCGCGTGCCAACGTCCAGAATTGGTCCCACAGTATAAAAAGACTTATATATCTAAATTTTTAAATAAAGTGCTACCATAGAGCCTAGTGTAATTCCTGAAATCCATCAATCATGTCGAATTAAGAAGAATGTTATTCCTTGGGGTCCAGTTGGCTCACTTATCACATTGATAAGGTCACAGTCCAGAATGAGTTCAATTAAGTCCCACAGTCAATCGTTTCACTGTTAAAATCCATACAACTTAGTAATATCGGAAAAAAATACATAAACACATATTGGTACGAATATGTGACGCAACCGTTGTAACTCAAACGGATTGACACCGTTAGAAAGTCAATGAAATTTTGTTTTGGAAACTGTCTCTACTTCTTCAGCGCAAACTAACGGCTAGGATTGGTCCCACAGTAAAAAGTGACTTATTTATCTTAATTTTTAAATAAATCGCTACCACAGCGCCCAGTGTAATCGCTGAGTTCCAGCAATCATGTCAAACTAAGAAGAATGTTATTTCTTGGGGTCAAACTGGCATACTTATCACATTTATAAGGTCAAAGTCCACAATCAGTTCAATAAAGTCCCACAGTCAAACGTTTCACTGTTAAAAGCGATGCAACCTAGTAATATCAGAAAAATATCGCTAAATACATGTTGGTACGAATATGTGACGCAACCGTTGTAACTCAATTGGATTGATACCGCTAGAAATTCAATGAAATGTAGTTTTTGAAACAGTCTCTATTTCTTCAGCGCGAACTAACGGCTAGGATTGGTCCCACAGTAAAAAATAACGTATTTATCTTAATTTTTAAATAAAGCGCTACCACAGAGCCAAGTGTAATTGCTAAGTTCCGGCAATCACGTCAAACTAAGAAGAATGTTATTTCTTGGGGTCCAATTGGCTAACTTATCACATTCTTAGGTTCACAGTCTGGAATCAGTTCAATTAAGTCCCACAGTCAATCGTTGCACTGTTTAAAGCGATAAAACTTAGTAATATCGGAAAAAAGTCACTAAATACATGTTGGTACGAAAATGTGACGCAACCGTTGTATCTCAAACGGATTGACAACGTTAGAAATTCCATAAAATGTAGTTTTTGAAACTGTCTCTATTTCTTCAGCGGGAACTAACCGCTAGGATTGGTCCCACAGTAAAAAATGACTTATTTATCTTAATTTTTAAATAAAGCGCTACCACAGCGCCCAGTGTAATCGCTGAGTTCCAGCAATCATGTCAAATTAAAAAGAATGTTATTTCTTGGGGTCCAGTTGACTCACTTATCACATTGATAAGGTCACAGTCCAGAAACAATTCAATTAAGTCCCACAGTCAATCGTTTCACTGTTAAAAGCGATACAACTTAGTAATATCGGATAAAAATCATTAAATACCTGTGGGGACGAATATGTGACCCAACCATTGTAACTCAAACGGACTGACACCGTTAGGAAGTCAATGAAACGTAGTTTTTGAAACTGTCGCTATTTCTTCAGCGCGCGATAACGGCTAGGATCGGTCCCACAGTAGAGAATGACTTATCTATCTAAATGTTTTTAATGAAGCACTTTCACAACGCCCAATGTAATCGCTGAGTTCCAGCAATCATGTCAAATTATGAACAATGTTATTTCTTGGGGTCCAGTTGACTCATTTATCACATTGATAAGGTCACAGTCCAGAATGAGTTCAATTAAGTCCCACAGTCAATCGTTTCACTGTTAAAAGCGATACAACTTAGTAATATCGGAAAGAAATACCTAAACACATATTGGTACGAATATGTGACGCAACCGTTGTAACTCAATCGGATTGATACCGCTAGAAATTCAATGAAATGTAGTTTTTGAAACACTCTCTATTTCTTCCGCGCGAACTAACGGCTAGGATTGGTCCCACAGTAAAAAATAACGTATTTATCTTAATTTTTAAATAAAGCGCTACCACAGCGCTCAGTGTAATCGCTGAGTTCCAGCAATCATGTCAAATTAAGAACAACGTTATTTCTTGTAGTCAAACTGGCTTATTTATCACATTTATAAGGTCAAATTCCACAATCAGTTCAATTAAGTCCCACAGTCAAACGTTTCACTGTTAAAAGCGATTCAACCTAGTAATATCAAAACACTATCGCTAAATACATGTTGGTACGAATATGTGACGCAACAGTTGTAACTCAAACGGATTTATACCGCTAGGAAGTCAATAAAATGTAGTTTTGGAAACTGTTCCTATTTATTCGGCGCGTGTTAACGGCCAGGATTGTTCCCACAGTAAAAAATGACTTATTTATCTCAATTTTTAAATAAAGCGCTACCACAGCGCTCAGTGTAATCGCTGAGTTCCAGCAATCATGTCAAATTAAGAACAATGTTATTTCTTGGGGTCCAGTTGGCTCACTTATCACATTTATAAGGTCACAGTCCAGAATGAGTTCAATTAAGTCCCACAGTCAATCGTTTCATTGTTAAAAGCGATACAACTTAGTAATATCGGAAAAAAATATCTAAACACATGTTGGCACGAATATGTGACGCAACCGCTGTAACTTAAACGGATTGACACCGTTAGAAAATCAATGAAATGTGGTTTTTGAAACTGTCGCTATTTCTTCAGCGCGCGATAACGGCTAGGATTCGTCCCACTGTAAAGAATGACTTATTCATATAAATTTTAAATGAAGCGCTAACACAGCGCCCAGTGCAATCACTGAGTTCCGGCAAACACGTCAAATTATGAAGAATGTTATTTCTTGGGGTCCAATTGTCTTATTTATCACATTTATCAGGTCACAGTCCAAAGTTAGTTCATTACGTCCCACAGCCAATCGTTTCACTGTTAAAAGCGATGCAACCTAGTAATATCAGAAAAATATCGCTAAATACATGTTGGTACGAATATGTGACGCAACCGTTGTAACTCAATTGGATTGATACCGTTAGAAATTCAATGAAATGTAGTTTTTGAAACAGTCTCTATTTCTTCAGCGCGAACTAACGGCTAGGATTGGTCCCACAGTAAAAAATAACGTATTTATCTTAATTTTTAAATAAAGCGCTACCACAGAGCCCAGTGTAATCGCTGAGTTCCGGCAATCACGTCAAACTAAGAAGAATGTTATTTCTTGGGGTCCAATTGGCTAACTTATCACATTCTTAGGTTCACAGTCTGGAATCAGTTCAATTAAGTCCTACAGTCAATCGTTGCACTGTTTAAAGCGATACAACTTAGTAATATCGGAAAAAAGTCACTAAATACATGTTGGTACGAAAATGTGACGCAACCGTTGTATCTCAAACGGATTGACAACGTTAGAAATTCCATAAAATGTAGTTTTTGAAACTGTCTCTATTTCTTCAGCGGGAACTAACCGCTAGGATTGGTCCCACAGTAAAAAATGACTTATTTATCTTAATTTTTAAATAAAGCGCTACCACAGCGCCCAGTGTAATCGCTGAGTTCCAGCAATCATGTCAAATTAAAAAGAATGTTATTTCTTGGGGTCCAGTTGACTCACTTATCACATTTATAAGGTCACAGTCCAGAAACAATTCAATTAAGTCCCACAGTCAATCGTTTCACTGTTAAAAGCGATACAACTTAGTAATATCGGATAAAAATCATTAAATACCTGTGGGGACGAATATGTGACCCAACCATTGTAACTCAAACGGACTGACACCGTTAGGAAGTCAATGAAACGTAGTTTTTGAAACTGTCGCTATTTCTTCAGCGCGCGATAACGGCTAGGATCGGTCCCACAGTAGAGAATGACTTATCTATCTAAATTTTTTTAATGAAGCACTTTCACAACGCCCAGTGTAATCGCTGAGTTCCAGCAATCATGTCAAATTAAAAACAATGTTATTTCTTGGGGTCCAGTTGACTCACTTATCACATTGATAAGGTCACAGTCCAGAAACAATTCAATTAAATCCCACAGTCAATCGTTTCACTGTTAAAAGCGATACAACTTAGTAATATCGGAAAGAAATACCTAAACACATATTGGTACGAATATGTGACGCAACCGTTGTAACTCAATCGGATTGATACCGCTAGAAATTCAATGAAATGTAGTTTTTGAAACACTCTCTATTTCTTCCGCGCGAACTAACGGCTAGGATTGCTCCCACAGTAAAAAATAACGTATTTATCTTCATTTTTAAATAAAGCGCTACCACAGCGCTCAGTGTAATCGCTGAGTTCCAGCAATCATGTCAAATTAAGAACAACGTTATTTCTTGTAGTCAAACTGGCTTATTTATCACATTTATAAGGTCAAATTCCACAATCAGTTCAATTAAGTCCCACAGTCAAACGTTTCACTGTTAAAAGCGATTCAACCTAGTAATATCAAAACACTATCGCTAAATACATGTTGGTACGAATATGTGACGCAACAGTTGTAACTCAAACGGATTTATACCGCTAAGAAGTCAATAAAATGTAGTTTTGGAAACTGTTCCTATTTATTCGGCGCGTGTTAACGGCCAGGATTGTTCCCACAGTAAAAAATAACGTATTTATCTTCATTTTTAAATAAAGCGCTACCACAGCGCTCAGTGTAATCGCTGAGTTCCAGCAATCATGTCAAATTAAGAACAATGTTATTTCTTGGGGTCCAGTTGGCTCACTTATCACATTTATAAGGTCACAGTCCAGAATGAGTTCAATTAAGTCCCACAGTCAATCGTTTCATTGTTAAAAGCGATACAACTTAGTAATATCGGAAAAAAATATCTAAACACATGTTGGCACGAATATGTGACGCAACCGCTGTAACTTAAACGGATTGACACCGTTAGAAAATCAATGAAATGTGGTTTTTGAAACTGTCGCTATTTCTTCAGCGCGCGATAACGGCTAGGATTCGTCCCACTGTAAAGAATGACTTATTCATATAAATTTTAAATGAAGCGCTAACACAGCGCCCAGTGCAATCACTGAGTTCCGGCAAACACGTCAAATTATGAAGAATGTTATTTCTTGGGGTCCAATTGTCTTATTTATCACATTTATCAGGTCACAGTCCAAAGTTAGTTCATTACGTCCCACAGCCAATCGTTTCACTGTTAAAAGCGATGCAACCTAGTAATATCAGAAAAATATCGCTAAATACATGTTGGTACGAATATGTGACGCAACCGTTGTAACTCAATTGGATTGATACCGTTAGAAATTCAATGAAATGTAGTTTTTGAAACAGTCTCTATTTCTTCAGCGCGAACTAACGGCTAGGATTGGTCCCACAGTAAAAAATAACGTATTTATCTTAATTTTTAAATAAAGCGCTACCACAGAGCCCAGTGTAATCGCTGAGTTCCGGCAATCACGTCAAACTAAGAAGAATGTTATTTCTTGGGGTCCAATTGACTAACTTATCACATTCTTAGGTTCACAGTCTGGAATCAGTTCAATTAAGTCCTACAGTCAATCGTTGCACTGTTTAAAGCGATACAACTTAGTAATATCGGAAAAAAGTCACTAAATACATGTTGGTACGAAAATGTGACGCAACCGTTGTATCTCAAACGGATTGACAACGTTAGAAATTCCATAAAATGTAGTTTTTGAAACTGTCTCTATTTCTTCAGCGGGAACTAACCGCTAGGATTGGTCCCACAGTAAAAAATGACTTATTTATCTTAATTTTTAAATAAAGCGCTACCACAGCGCCCAGTGTAATCGCTGAGTTCCAGCAATCATGTCAAATTAAAAAGAATGTTATTTCTTGGGGTCCAGTTGACTCACTTATCACATTTATAAGGTCACAGTCCAGAAACAATTCAATTAAGTCCCACAGTCAATCGTTTCACTGTTAAAAGCGATACAACTTAGTAATATCGGATAAAAATCATTAAATACCTGTGGGGACGAATATGTGACCCAACCATTGTAACTCAAACGGACTGACACCGTTAGGAAGTCAATGAAACGTAGTTTTTGAAACTGTCGCTATTTCTTCAGCGCGCGATAACGGCTAGGATCGGTCCCACAGTAGAGAATGACTTATCTATCTAAATTTTTTTAATGAAGCACTTTCACAACGCCCAGTGTAATCGCTGAGTTCCAGCAATCATGTCAAATTAAAAACAATGTTATTTCTTGGGGTCCAGTTGACTCACTTATCACATTGATAAGGTCACAGTCCAGAAACAATTCAATTAAATCCCACAGTCAATCGTTTCACTGTTAAAAGCGATACAACTTAGTAATATCGGAAAGAAATACCTAAACACATATTGGTACGAATATGTGACGCAACCGTTGTAACTCAATCGGATTGATACCGCTAGAAATTCAATGAAATGTAGTTTTTGAAACACTCTCTATTTCTTCCGCGCGAACTAACGGCTAGGATTGGTCCCACAGTAAAAAATAACGTATTTATCTTCATTTTTAAATAAAGCGCTACCACAGCGCTCAGTGTAATCGCTGAGTTCCAGCAATCATGTCAAATTAAGAACAACGTTATTTCTTGTAGTCAAACTGGCTTATTTATCACATTTATAAGGTCAAATTCCACAATCAGTTCAATTAAGTCCCACAGTCAAACGTTTCACTGTTAAAAGCGATTCAACCTAGTAATATCAAAACACTATCGCTAAATACATGTTGGTACGAATATGTGACGCAACAGTTGTAACTCAAACGGATTTATACCGCTAAGAAGTCAATAAAATGTAGTTTTGGAAACTGTTCCTATTTATTCGGCGCGTGTTAACGGCCAGGATTGTTCCCACAGTAAAAAATGACTTATCTATCTAAATTTTTTTAATGAAGCACTTTCACAACGCCCAGTGTAATCGCTGAGTTCCAGCAATCATGTCAAATTAAAAACAATGTTATTTCTTGGGGTCCAGTTGACTCACTTATCACATTGATAAGGTCACAGTCCAGAAACAATTCAATTAAATCCCACAGTCAATCGTTTCACTGTTAAAAGCGATACAACTTAGTAATATCGGAAAGAAATACCTAAACACATATTGGTACGAATATGTGACGCAACCGTTGTAACTCAATCGGATTGATACCGCTAGAAATTCAATGATATGTAGTTTTTGAAACACTCTCTATTTCTTCCGCGCGAACTAACGGCTAGGATTGGTCCCACAGTAAAAAATAACGTATTTATCTTCATTTTTAAATAAAGCGCTACCACAGCGCTCAGTGTAATCGCTGAGTTCCAGCAATCATGTCAAATTAAGAACAACGTTATTTCTTGTAGTCAAACTGGCTTATTTATCACATTTATAAGGTCAAATTCCACAATCAGTTCAATTAAGTCCCACAGTCAAACGTTTCACTGTTAAAAGCGATTCAACCTAGTAATATCAAAACACTATCGCTAAATACATGTTGGTACGAATATGTGACGCAACAGTTGTAACTCAAACGGATTTATACCGCTAGGAAGTCAATAAAATGTAGTTTTGGAAACTGTTCCTATTTATTCGGCGCGTGTTAACGGCCAGGATTGTTCCCACAGTAAAAAATGACTTATTTATCTCAATTTTTAAATAAAGCGCTACCACAGCGCTCAGTGTAATCGCTGAGTTCCAGCAATCATGTCAAATTAAGAACAATGTTATTTCTTGGGGTCCAGTTGGCTTACTTATCACATTTATAAGGTCACAGTCCAGAATGAGTTCAATTAAGTCCCACAGTCAATCGTTTCATTGTTAAAAGCGATACAACTTAGTAATATCGGAAAAAAATATCTAAACACATGTTGGCACGAATATGTGACGCAACCGCTGTAACTTAAACGGATTGACACCGTTAGAAAATCAATGAAATGTGGCTTTTGAAACTGTCGCTATTTCTTCAGCGCGCGATAACGGCTAGGATTCGTCCCACTGTAAAGAATGACTTATTTATATAAAATTTAAATGAAGCGCTAACACAGCGCCCACTGCAATCACTGAGTTCCGGCAAACACGTCAAATTATGAAGAATGTTATTTCTTGGGGTCCAATTGTCTTATTTATCACATTTATCAGGTCACAGTCCAAAGTTAGTTCATTACGTCCCACAGCCAATCGTTTCACTGTTAAAAGCGATTCAACCTAGTAATATCAAAACACTATCGCTAAATACATGTTGGTACGAATATGTGACGCAACAGTTGTAACTCAAACGGATTTATACCGCTAGGAAGTCAATAAAATGTAGTTTTGGAAACTGTTCCTATTTATTCGGCGCGTGTTAACGGCCAGGATTGTTCCCACAGTAAAAAATGACTTATTTATCTCAATTTTTAAATAAAGCGCTACCACAGCGCTCAGTGTAATCGCTGAGTTCCAGCAATCATGTCAAATTAAGAACAACGTTATTTCTTGTAGTCAAACTGGCTTATTTATCACATTTATAAGGTCAAATTCCACAATCAGTTCAATTAAGTCCCACAGTCAAACGTTTCACTGTTAAAAGCGATTCAACCTAGTAATATCAAAACACTATCGCTAAATACATGTTGGTACGAATATGTGACGCAACAGTTGTAACTCAAACGGATTTATACCGCTAAGAAGTCAATAAAATGTAGTTTTGGAAACTGTTCCTATTTATTCGGCGCGTGTTAACGGCCAGGATTGTTCCCACAGTAAAAAATGACTTATCTATCTAAATTTTTTTAATGAAGCACTTTCACAACGCCCAGTGTAATCGCTGAGTTCCAGCAATCATGTCAAATTAAAAACAATGTTATTTCTTGGGGTCCAGTTGACTCACTTATCACATTGATAAGGTCACAGTCCAGAAACAATTCAATTAAATCCCACAGTCAATCGTTTCACTGTTAAAAGCGATACAACTTAGTAATATCGGAAAGAAATACCTAAACACATATTGGTACGAATATGTGACGCAACCGTTGTAACTCAATCGGATTGATACCGCTAGAAATTCAATGATATGTAGTTTTTGAAACACTCTCTATTTCTTCCGCGCGAACTAACGGCTAGGATTGGTCCCACAGTAAAAAATAACGTATTTATCTTCATTTTTAAATAAAGCGCTACCACAGCGCTCAGTGTAATCGCTGAGTTCCAGCAATCATGTCAAATTAAGAACAACGTTATTTCTTGTAGTCAAACTGGCTTATTTATCACATTTATAAGGTCAAATTCCACAATCAGTTCAATTAAGTCCCACAGTCAAACGTTTCACTGTTAAAAGCGATTCAACCTAGTAATATCAAAACACTATCGCTAAATACATGTTGGTACGAATATGTGACGCAACAGTTGTAACTCAAACGGATTTATACCGCTAGGAAGTCAATAAAATGTAGTTTTGGAAACTGTTCCTATTTATTCGGCGCGTGTTAACGGCCAGGATTGTTCCCACAGTAAAAAATGACTTATTTATCTCAATTTTTAAATAAAGCGCTACCACAGCGCTCAGTGTAATCGCTGAGTTCCAGCAATCATGTCAAATTAAGAACAATGTTATTTCTTGGGGTCCAGTTGGCTTACTTATCACATTTATAAGGTCACAGTCCAGAATGAGTTCAATTAAGTCCCACAGTCAATCGTTTCATTGTTAAAAGCGATACAACTTAGTAATATCGGAAAAAAATATCTAAACACATGTTGGCACGAATATGTGACGCAACCGCTGTAACTTAAACGGATTGACACCGTTAGAAAATCAATGAAATGTGGCTTTTGAAACTGTCGCTATTTCTTCAGCGCGCGATAACGGCTAGGATTCGTCCCACTGTAAAGAATGACTTATTTATATAAAATTTAAATGAAGCGCTAACACAGCGCCCACTGCAATCACTGAGTTCCGGCAAACACGTCAAATTATGAAGAATGTTATTTCTTGGGGTCCAATTGTCTTATTTATCACATTTATCAGGTCACAGTCCAAAGTTAGTTCATTACGTCCCACAGCCAATCGTTTCACTGTTAAAAGCGATGCAACCTAGTAATATTAGAAAAATATCGCTAAATACATGTTGGTACGAATATGTGACGCAACCGTTGTAACTCAATTGGATTGATACCGTTAGAAATTCAATGAAATGTAGTTTTTGAAACAGTCTCTATTTCTTCAGCGCGAACTAACGGCTAGGATTGGTCCCACAGTAAAAAATAACGTATTTATCTTAATTTTTAAATAAAGCGCTACCACAGAGCCCAGTGTAATCGCTGAGTTCCGGCAATCACGTCAAACTAAAAAGAATGTTATTTCTTGGGGTCCAATTGGCTAACTTATCACATTCTTAAGTTCACAGTCTAGAATCAGTTCAATTAAGTCCCACAGTCAATCGTTGCACTGTTTAAAGCGATACAACTTAGTAATATCGGAAAAAAGTCACTAAATGCATGTGGGTACGAATATGTGACGCAACCGTTGTATCTCAAACGAATTGACAACGTTAGAAATTCCATGAAATGTAGTTTTTGAAACTGTCTCTATTTCTTCAGCGCGAACTAACCGCTAGGATTGGTCCCACAGTAAAAAATGACTTATTTATCTTAATTTTTAAATAAAGCGCTACCAAAGCGCCCAGTGCAATCGCTGAGTTCCAGCAATCATGTCAAATTAAAAAGAATGTTATTTCTTGGGGTCCAGTTGACTCACTTATCACATTTATAAGGTCACAGTCCAGAAACAATTCAATTAAGTCCCACAGTCAATCGTTTCACTGTTAAAAGCGATACAACTTAGTAATATCGGATAAAAATCATTAAATACCTGTGGGGACGAATATGTGACGCAACTGTTGTAACTCAAACGGACAGATACCGTTAGAAAGTCAATGAAATGTAGTCTTTTAGAATGTCTCTATTTCTTCAGTGCATGCTAACGGCCAGGATTGGTGCCACAGTAAAAAAAGACACATTTATCTAAATTTTTAAAGAAAGCGCTACCAGAAATCCTAGTGTAATCGCTGAGTTCCGGCAATCATGTTAAATTAAGAAGAATATTATTTCTTGGATCCAGTTGACTCACTTATCACATTTATAAGGTCACAGGCCAAACTTATTTCAATTAAGTTCCACAGGTAATCGTTTCACTGTTAAAAGCGATTTAACTTAGCATTATCCGAAAAATATCACTAAATACATGTTGGTACGAATATGTGACGCAACCGTTGTAACTCAAACGGATTGATACCTGCAAGAAGTCAATGAAATGTAGTTTTTGAGAATCTCTCTATTTCTTTAGCGCATGCCAACGGCCAGAATTGGTCCCACAGTATAAAAAGACTTATATATCTAAATTTTTAAATAAAGTGCTACCATAGAGCCTAGTGTAATTCCTGAAATCCATCAATCATGTCGAATTAAGAAGAATGTTATTCCTTGGGGTCCAGTTGGCTCACTTATCACATTGATAAGGTCACAGTCCAGAATCAGTTCAATTTAGTCCCACAGTCAATCGTTTCACTGTAAAAAGCGATACAACTTAGTAATATCGGAAAAAAATACCTAAACACATATTGGTACGAATATGTGATGCAACCGTTGTAACTCAAACGGATTGACACCGTTAGAAAGTCAATGAAATTTTGTTTTGGAAACTGTCTCTACTTCTTCAGCGCAAACTAACGGCTAGGATTGGTCCCACAGTAAAAAGTGACTTATTTATCTTAATTTTTAAATAAATCGCTACAACAGCGCCCAGTATAATCGCTGAGTTCCAGCAATCATGTCAAACTAAGAAGAATATTATTTCTTGGGGTCAAACTGGCATACTTATCACATTTATAAGGTCAAAATCCCCAATCAGTTCAATAAAGTCCCACAGTCAAACGTTTCACTGTTAAAAGCGATGCAACCTAGTAATATCAGAAAAATATCGCTAAATACATGTTGGTACGAATATGTGACGCAACCGTTGTAACTCAATTGGATTGATACCGCTAGAAATTCAATGAAATGTAGTTTTTGAAACAGTCTCTATTTCGTCAGTGCGAACTAACGGCTAGGATTGGTCCCACAGTAAAAAATAACGTATTTATCTTAATTTTTAAATAAAGCGCTACCACAGAGCCAAGTGTAATCGCTGAGTTCCGGCAATCACGTCAAACTAAGAAGAATGTTATTTCTTGGGGTCCAATTGGCTAACTTATCACATTCTTAAGTTCACAGTCTGGAATCAGTTCAATTAAGTCCCACAGTCAATGGTTGCACTGTTTAAAGCGATACAACTTAGTAATATCGGAAAAAAGTCACTAAATACATGTTGGTACGAATATGTGACGCAACCGTTGTATCTCAAACGGATTGACAACGTTAGAAATCCCATAAAATGTAGTTTTTGAAACTGTCTCTATTTCTTCAGCGCGAACTAACCGCTAGGATTGGTCCCACAGTAAAAAACGACTTATTTATCTTAATTTTTAAATAAAGCGCTACCACAGCGCCCAGTGTAATCGCTGAGTTCCAGAAATCATGTCAAATTAAGAACAATGTTATTTCTTGGGGTCCAGTTGACTCACTTATCACATTGATAAGGTCACAGTCCAGAATGAGTTCAATTAAGTCCCACAGTCAATCGTTTCACTGTTAAAAGCGATAGAACTTAGTAATATCGGAAAAAAATACCTAAACACATATTGGTACGAATATGTGACGCAACCGTTGTAACTCAATCGGATTGATACCGCTAGAAATTCAATGAAATGTAGTTTTTGAAACAGTCTCTATTTCTTCAGCGCGAACTAACGGCTAGGATTGGTCCCACAGTAAAAAATAACGTATTTATCTTAATTTTTAAATAAAGCGCTACCACAGCGCTCAGTGTAATCGCTGAGTTCCAGCAATCATGTCAAATTAAGAACAACGTTATTTCTTGTAGTCAAACTGGCTTATTTATCACATTTATAAGGTCAAATTCCACAATCAGTTCAATTAAGTCCCACAGTCAAACGTTTCACTGTTAAAAGCGATGCAACCTAGTAATATCAAAACACTATCGCTAAATACATGTTGGTACGAATATGTGACGCAACAGTTGTAACTCAAACGGATTTATACCGCTAGGAAGTCAATAAAATGTAGTTTTGGAAACTGTTCCTATTTATTCGGCGCGTGTTAACGGCCAGGATTGTTCCCACAGTAAAAAATGACTTATTTATCTCAATTTTTAAATAAAGCGCTACCACAGCGCTCAGTGTAATCGCTGAGTTCCAGCAATCATGTCAAATTAAGAACAATGTTATTTCTTGGGGTCCAGTTGGCTCACTTATCACATTTATAAGGTCACAGTCCAGAATGGGTTCAATTAAGTCCCACAGTCAATCGTTTCATTGTTAAAAGCGATACAACTTAGTAATATCGGAAAAAAATATCTAAACACATGTTGGCACGAATATGTGACGCAACCGCTGTAACTTAAACGGATTGACACCGTTAGAAAATCAATGAAATGTGGTTTTTGAAACTGTCGCTATTTCTTCAGCGCGCGATAACGGCTAGGATTCGTCCCACTGTAAAGAATGACTTATTTATATAAATTTTAAATGAAGCGCTAACACAGCGCCCAGTGCAATCACTGAGTTCCGTCAAACACGTCAAATTATGAAGAATGTTATTTCTTGGGGTCCAATTGTCTTATTTATCACATTTATCAGGTCACAGTCCAAAGTTAGTTCATTACGTCCCACAGCCAATCGTTTCACTGTTAAAAGCGATGCAACCTAGTAATATCAGAAAAATATCGCTAAATACATGTTGGTACGAATATGTGACGCAACCGTTGTAACTCAATTGGATTGATACCGTTAGAAATTCAATGAAATGTAGTTTTTGAAACAGTCTCTATTTCTTCAGCGCGAACTAACGGCTAGGATTGGTCCCACAGTAAAAAATAACGTATTTATCTTAATTTTTAAATAAAGCGCTACCACAGAGCCCAGTGTAATCGCTGAGTTCCGGCAATCACGTCAAACTAAAAAGAATGTTATTTCTTGGGGTCCAATTGGCTAACTTATCACATTCTTAAGTTCACAGTCTAGAATCAGTTCAATTAAGTCCCACAGTCAATCGTTGCACTGTTTAAAGCGATACAACTTAGTAATATCGGAAAAAAGTCACTAAATACATGTGGGTACGAATATGTGACGCAACCGTTGTATCTCAAACGAATTGACAACGTTAGAAATTCCATGAAATGTAGTTTTTGAAACTGTCTCTATTTCTTCAGCGCGAACTAACCGCTAGGATTGGTCCCACAGTAAAAAATAACGTATTTATCTTAATTTTTAAATAAAGCGCTACCACAGCGCTCAGTGTAATCGCTGAGTTCCAGCAATCATGTCAAATTAAGAACAACGTTATTTCTTGTAGTCAAACTGGCTTATTTATCACATTTATAAGGTCAAATTCCACAATCAGTTCAATTAAGTCCCACAGTCAAACGTTTCACATTTAAAAGCGATTCAACCTAGTAATATCAAAACACTATCGCTAAATACATGTTGGTACGAATATGTGACGCAACAGTTGTAACTCAGACGGATTTATACCGCTAGGAAGTCAATAAAATGTAGTTTTGGAAACTGTTCCTATTTATTCGGCGCGTGTTAACGGCCAGGATTGTTCCCACAGTAAAAAATGACTTATTTATCTCAATTTTTAAATAAAGCGCTACCACAGCGCTCAGTGTAATCGCTGAGTTCCAGCAATCATGTCAAATTAAGAACAATGTTATTTCTTGGGGTCCAGTTGGCTCACTTATCACATTTATAAGGTCACAGTCAAGAATGAGTTCAATTAAGTCCCACAGTCAATCGTTTCATTGTTAAAAGCGATACAACTTAGTAATATCGGAAAAAAATATCTAAACACATGTTGGCACGAATATGTGACGCAACCGCTGTAACTTAAACGGATTGACACCGTTAGAAAATCAATGAAATGTGGTTTTTGAAACTGTCGCTATTTCTTCAGCGCGCGATAACGGCTAGGATTCGTCCCACTGTAAAGAATGACTTATTTATATAAATTTTAAATGAAGCGCTAACACAGCGCCCAGTGCAATCACTGAGTTCCGGCAAACACGTCAAATTATGAAGAATGTTATTTCTTGGGGTCCAATTGTCTTATTTATCACATTTATCAGGTCACAGTCCAAAGTTAGTTCATTACGTCCCACAGCCAATCGTTTCACTGTTAAAAGCGATGCAACCTAGTAATATCAGAAAAATATCGCTAAATACATGTTGGTACGAATATGTGACGCAACCGTTGTAACTCAATTGGATTGATACCGTTAGAAATTCAATGAAATGTAGTTTTTGAAACAGTCTCTATTTCTTCAGCGCGAACTAACGGCTAGGATTGGTCCCACAGTAAAAAATAACGTATTTATCTTAATTTTTAAATAAAGCGCTACCACAGAGCCCAGTGTAATCGCTGAGTTCCGGCAATCACGTCAAACTAAAAAGAATGTTATTTCTTGGGGTCCAATTGGCTAACTTATCACATTCTTAAGTTCACAGTCTAGAATCAGTTCAATTAAGTCCCACAGTCAATCGTTGCACTGTTTAAAGCGATACAACTTAGTAATATCGGAAAAAAGTCACTAAATACATGTGGGTACGAATATGTGACGCAACCGTTGTATCTCAAACGAATTGACAACGTTAGAAATTCCATGAAATGTAGTTTTTGAAACTGTCTCTATTTCTTCAGCGCGAACTAACCGCTAGGATTGGTCCCACAGTAAAAAATGACTTATTTATCTTAATTTTCAAATAAAGCGCTACCAAAGCGCCCAGTGCAATCGCTGAGTTCCAGCAATCATGTCAAATTAAAAAGAATGTTATTTCTTGGGGTCCAGTTGACTCACTTGTCACATTTATAAGGTCACAGTCCAGAAACAATTCAATTAAGTTCCACAGTCAATCGTTTCACTGTTAAAAGCGATACAACTTAGTAATATCGGATAAAAATCATTAAATACCTGTGGGGACGAATATGTGACGCAACTGTTGTAACTCAAACGGACAGATACCGTTAGAAAGTCAATGAAATGTAGTCTTTTAGAATGTCTCTATTTCTTCAGTGCATGCTAACGGCCAGGATTGGTGCCACAGTAAAAAAAGACACATTTATCTAAATTTTTAAAGAAAGCGCTACCAGAGATCCTAGTGTAATCGCTGAGTTCCGGCAATCATGTTAAATTAAGAAGAATATTATTTCTTGGATCCAGTTGACTCACTTATCACATTTATAAGGTCACAGGCCAAACTTATTTCAATTAAGTTCCACAGGCAATCGTTTCACTGTTAAAAGCGATTTAACTTAGTATTATCCGAAAAATATCACTAAATACATGTTGGTACGAATATGTGACGCAACCGTTGTAACTCAAACGGATTGATACCTGCAAGAAGTCAATGAAATGTAGTTTTTGAGAATCTCTCTATTTCTTTAGCGCGTGCCAACGGCCAGAATTGGTCCCACAGTATAAAAAGACTTATATATCTAAATTTTTAAATAAAATGCTACCATAGAGCCTAGTGTAATTCCTGAAATCCATCAATCATGTCGAATTAAGAAGAATGTTATTCCTTGGGGTCCAGTTGGCTCACTTTTCACATTGATAAGGTCACAGTCCAGAATGAGTTCAATTTAGTCCCACAGTCAATCGTTTCACTGTAAGAAGCGATACAACTTAGTAATATCGGAAAAAAATACCTAAACACATATTGGTACGAATATGTGATGCAACCGTTGTAACTCAAACGGATTGACACCGTTAGAAAGTCAATGAAATTTTGTTTTGGAAACTGTCTCTACTTCTTCAGCGCAAACTAACGGCTAGGATTGGTCCCACAGTAAAAAGTGACTTATTTATCTTAATTTTTAAATAAATCGCTACAACAGCGCCCAGTGTAATCGCTGAGTTCCAGCAATCATGTCAAACTAAGAAGAATGTTATTTCTTGGGGTCAAACTGGCATACTTATCACATTTATAAGGTCAAAATCCACAATCAGTTCAATAAAGTCCCACAGTCAAACGTTTCACTGTTAAAAGCGATGCAACCTAGTAATATCAGAAAAATATCGCTAAATACATGTTGGTACGAATATATGACGCAACCGTTGTAACTCAATTGGATTGATACCGCTAGAAATTCAATGAAATGTAGTTTTTGAAACAGTCTCTATTTCTTCAGCGCGAACTAAAGGCTAGGATTGGTCCCACAGTAAAAAATAACGTATTTATCTTAATTTTTAAATAAAGCGCTACCACAGAGCCAAGTGTAATCGCTGAGTTCCGGCAATCACGTCAAACTAAGAAGAATGTTATTTCTTGGGGTCCAATTGGCTAACTTATCACATTCTTAAGTTCACAGTCTGGAATCAGTTCAATTAAGTCCCACAGTCAATGGTTGCACTGTTTAAAGCGATACAACTTAGTAATATCGGAAAAAAGTCACTAAATACATGTTGGTACGAATATGTGACGCAACCGTTGTATCTCAAACGGATTGACAACGTTAGAAATTCCATAAAATGTAGTTTTTGAAACTGTCTCTATTTCTTCAGCGCGAACTAACCGCTAGGATTGGTCCCACAGTAAAAAACGACTTATTTATCTTAATTTTTAAATAAAGCGCTACCACAGCGCCCAGTGTAATCGCTGAGTTCCAGCAACCATGTCAAATTAAAAAGAATGTTATTTCTTGGGGTCCAGTTGACTCACTTATCACATTTATAAGGTCACAGTCCAGAAACAATTCAATTAAGTCCCACAGTCAATCGTTTCACTGTTAAAAGCGATACAACTTAGTAATATCGGATAAAAATCATTAAATACCTGTGGGGACGAATATGTGACCCAACCATTGTAACTAAAACGGACTGACACCGTTAGGAAGTCAATGAAACGTAGTTTTTGAAACTGTCGCTATTTCTTCAGCGCGCGATAACGGCTAGGATCGGTCCCACAGTAGAGAATGACTAATCTATCTAAATTTTTTTAATGAAGCACTTTCACAACGCCCAGTGTAATCGCTGAGTTCCAGAAATCATGTCAAATTAAGAACAATGTTATTTCTTGGGGTCCAGTTGACTCACTTATCACATTGATAAGGTCACAGTCCAGAATGAGTTCAATTAAGTCCCACAGTCAATCGTTTCACTGTTAAAAGCGATAGAACTTAGTAATATCGGAAAAAAATACCTAAACACATATTGGTACGAATATGTGACGCAACCGTTGTATCTCAAACGGATTGACAACGTTAGAAATTCCATAAAATGTAGTTTTTGAAACTGTCTCTATTTCTTCAGCGCGAACTAACCGCTAGGATTGGTCCCACAGTAAAAAACGACTTATTTATCTTAATTTTTAAATAAAGCGCTACCACAGCGCCCAGTGTAATCGCTGAGTTCCAGCAATCATGTCAAATTAAAAAGAATGTTATTTCTTGGGGTCCAGTTGACTCACTTATCACATTTATAAGGTCACAGTCCAGAAACAATTCAATTAAGTCCCACAGTCAATCGTTTCACTGTTAAAAGCGATACAACTTAGTAATATCGGATAAAAATCATTAAATACCTGTGGGGACGAATATGTGACCCAACCATTGTAACTAAAACGGACTGACACCGTTAGGAAGTCAATGAAACGTAGTTTTTGAAACTGTCGCTATTTCTTCAGCGCGCGATAACGGCTAGGATCGGTCCCACAGTAGAGAATGACTTATCTATCTAAATTTTTTTAATGAAGCACTTTCACAACGCCCAGTGTAATCGCTGAGTTCCAGAAATCATGTCAAATTAAGAACAATGTTATTTCTTGGGGTCCAGTTGACTCACTTATCACATTGATAAGGTCACAGTCCAGAATGAGTTCAATTAAGTCCCACAGTCAATCGTTTCACTGTTAAAAGCGGTAGAACTTAGTAATATCGGAAAAAAATACCTAAACACATATTGGTACAAATATGTGACGAACCGTTGTAACTCAATCGGATTAACACCGTTAGAAAATCAAGAAAATGTAGTTTTTGAAACAGTCTCTATTTCTTCCGCGCAAACTAACGGCTAGGATTGGTCCCACAGTAAAAAATAACGTATTTATCTTAATTTTTAAATAAAGCGCTACCACAGAGCCCAGTGTAATCGCTGAGTTCCGGCAATCACGTCAAACTAAAAAGAATGTTATTTCTTGGGGTCCAATTGGCTAACTTATCACATTCTTAAGTTCACAGTCTAGAATCAGTTCAATTAAGTCCCACAGTCAATCGTTGCACTGTTTAAAGCGATACAACTTAGTAATATCGGAAAAAAGTCACTAAATACATGTGGGTACGAATATGTGACGCAACCGTTGTATCTCAAACGAATTGACAACGTTAGAAATTCCATGAAATGTAGTTTTTGAAACTGTCTCTATTTCTTCAGCGCGAACTAACCGCTAGGATTGGTCCCACAGTAAAAAATAACGTATTTATCTTAATTTTTAAATAAAGCACAGCGCTCAGTGTAATCGCTGAGTTCCAGCAATCATGTCAAATTAAGAACAATGTTATTTCTTGTAGTCAAACTGGCTTATTTATCACATTTATAAGGTCAAATTCCACAATCAGTTCAATTAAGTCCCACAGTCAAACGTTTCACATTTAAAAGCGATTCAACCTAGTAATATCAAAACACTATCGCTAAATACATGTTGGTACGAATATGTGACGCAACAGTTGTAACTCAAACGGATTTATACCGCTAGAAAGTCAATAAAATGTAGTTTTGGAAACTGTTCCTATTTATTCGGCGCGTGTTAACGGCCAGGATTGTTCCCACAGTAAAAATGACTTATTTATCTCTATTTTTAAATAAAGCGCTACCACAGAGCCCAGTGTAATCGCTGAGTTCCGGCAATCACGTCAAACTAAGAAGAATGTTATTTCTTGGGGTCCAATTGGCTAACTTATCACATTGATAAGGTCACAGTCCTGAATGAGTTCAATTAAGTCCCACAGTCAATCGTTTCACTGTTAAAAGCGATAGAACTTAGTAATATCGAAAAAAAATATTTAAACACATGTTGGCACGAATATGTGACGCAACCGCTGTAACTTAAACGGATTGACACCGTTAGAAAATCAATGAAATGTGGTTTTTGAAACTGTCGCTATTTCTTCAGCGCGCGATAACGGCTAGGATTCGTCCCACTGTAAAGAATGACTTATTTATATAAATTTTTAAATGAAGCGCTACCACAGCGCCCAGTGCAATCACTGAGTTCCGGCAAACACGTCAAATTATGAAGAATGTTATTTCTTGGGGTCCAATTGTCTCATTTATCACATTTATCAGGTCACAGTCCAAAGTTAGTTCATTACGTCCCACAGCCAATCGTTTCACTGTTAAAAGCGATGCAACCTAGTAATATCAGAAAAATATCGCTAAATACATGTTGGTACGAATATGTGACGCAACCGTTGTAACTCAATTGGATTGATACCGCTAGAAATTCAATGAAATGTAGTTTTTGAAACAGTTTCTATTTCTTCAGCGCGAACTAACGGCTAGGATTGGTCCCACAGTAAAAAATGACGTATTTATCTTAATTTTTAAATAAAGCGCTACCACAGAGCCCAGTGTAATCGCTGAGTTCCAGCAATCATGTCAAATTAAAAAGAATGTTATTTCTTGGGGTCCAGTTGACTCACTTATCACATTTATAAGGTCACAGTCCAGAAACAATTCAATTAAGTCCCACAGTCAATTGTTTCACTGTTAAAAGCGATACAACTTAGTAATATCGGATAAAAATCATTAAATACCTGTGGGGACGAATATGTGACCCAACCATTGTAACTCAAACGGATTGACACCGTTAGTAAGTCAATGAAATGTAGCCTTTGGAACTGTTCCTATTTATTCAGCACGTGCTAACGGCCAGGATTGTTCCCCCAGTAAGAAAAAACTTATTTATCTAAGTTTTTAAATAAAGCGCTACCTCAGATCCTAATGTAATCGCTGAATTCCAGCAATCATGTCAAAATAAGAAGAATGTTATTTCTTGTAGTCAAAATGGGTAACTTATCACATTTATAAGGTCAAAGACCAAAATCAGTTCAGTTAAGTCCCACAGTCAATCGTTTTACTGTTGAAAGCGATACAACTTAGTAATATCGGAGAAAAATCACTAAATACGTGTTGGTACGAATGTGTGACGCAACCGTTGTAACTCAAACGGATTGACACCGTTAGAAAGTCAATGAAATGGGGTTTTCGAAACTGTCTCTATATCTTCAGCGCGCGACAACGGCTAGGATTGGTCCCACAGTAAAATATGACTTATTTATCTAAGTTTTTAAATGAAGCGCTTCCACTGCGCCAAGTGTAATTGCTGAGTTCCAACAATCATGTCAAAATAAGAAGAATGTTATTTCTTGGAGTCCAGTTGGCTCACTTATCACATTTATAAGGTCACAGGCCAAAGTTAGTTCAAATAAGCTCCACAGTCAATCATTTTATTGTTAAAAGCGGTATAACTTAGTAATATCGGAAAAATGTCACTAAATACATGTTGTACGAATATGTGACGCAACCGTTGTAACTCAAACGGATTGATACCGCCAAAAAACCAATTAAATGTAGTTTTTGAGAATGCCTCTATTTTTTCGCCGCGTGCTAACGGCCAGGATTCGTCCCGCAGTAAAAAAAGACTTATTTGTCCTAATTTTTTAATAAAGCGCCACCACAGCGCTTAGCGTAATCGCTGAGTTCCAGCTATCATGTCAAATTAAGAAGAATGTTATTTGTTGTAGTCAAACTTGCTCATTTATCACATTTATAAGGTCAAAGACTAAAATCAGTTCAATTAAGTCCCACAGTCAAACGTTTCACTGTTAAAAGCGATGCAACCTAGTAATATCCAAATACTATCGCTAAGTACAACTGTTGTAACTCCACCGGATTGACACCGTTAGAAAGTCAATGAAATGTAGTTTTTGAAACTGTCTCTATATCTTCAGCGCGCGCCAACGGCTAGGATTGGTCCCACAGTAAAATATGACTTATTTATCTAAGCTTTTAAATGAAGCGCTTCCACTGCGCCAAGTGTAATCGCTGAGTTCCAACAATCATGTCAAAATAAGAAGAATGTTATTTCTTGGAGTCCAGTTGGCTCACTTATCACATTTATAAGGTCACAGGCCAAAGTTAGTTCAAATAAGCTCCACAGTCAATCATTTTATTGTTAAAAGCGGTATAACTTAGTAATATCGGAAAAATGTCACTAAATACATGTTGTACGAATATGTGACGCAATCGTTGTAACTCAAACGGATTGATACCGCCAAAAAACCAATTAAATGTAGTTTTTGAGAATGCCTCTATTTTTTCGCCGCGTGCTAACGGCCAGGATTCGTCCCGCAGTAAAAAAAGACTTATTTGTCCTAATTCTTTAATAAAGCGCTACCGCAGCGCTTAGCGTAATCGCTGAGTTCCAGCTATCATGTCAAATTAAGAAGAATGTTATTTGTTGTAGTCAAACTTGCTCATTTATCACATTTATAAGGTCAAAGACTAAAATCAGTTCAATTAAGTCCCACAGTCAAACGTTTCACTGTTAAAAGCGATGCAACCTAGTAATATCCAAATACTATCGCTAAGTACAACTGTTGTAACTCAAACGGATTTATGCCGTTAGAAAGTCAATGAAATGTAGTCTTTGGAACTGTTCGTATTTATTCAGCGCGTGCTAACGGCCAGGATTGGTCCCACAGTAACAAAAGACTTATTTATCTAAGTTTTTAAATAAAGCGCTCCCACAGAGCCTAATGTAATCCCTGAATTCAAGCAATCATTTCAAATTAATAAGAATGTTTTCCTTGGAGATCAATTGGCTCATTTATCACATTTATTAGGTCACATTCCAGAATCAGCTCAATTAGTTCCCACAGTCAATCGTTTCACTGTTAAAAAAAATACAACTTAGTAATATCAGAAGAAAATCACTAAATACATGTTGGTGCGAATATGTGACGCAACCGTTGTAACTCAAACGGATTGACACCGTTAGTAAATCAATGAAATGTAGCCTTTGGAACTGTTCCTATTTATTCAGCACGTGCTAACGGCCAGGATTGTTCCCCCAGTAAGAAAAAACTTATTTATCTAAGTTTTTAAATAAAACGCTACCACAGAGCCTAATGTAATCGCTGAATTCCAGCAATCATGTCAAATTAAGAAGAATGTTATTCCTTGGAGAACAATTAGCTCATTCATCACATTTATAAGGTCACAGTCCAGAATAAGTTCCATTAATTCCCACAGTCAATCGTTTCACTGTTAAAAAAAATACAACTTAGAATTATCGGAAGAAAATCATTAAATACATGTTGGTGCGAATTTGTGACGCAACCGTTGTAACTCCACCGGATTGACACCGTTAGAAAGTCAATGAAATGTAGTTTTTGAAACTCTCTCTATTTCTTCAATGCGCGATAACGGCTAGGACTGGTCCCACACTTAAAAATAACTTATTTTCTTAATTTTTTAATAAAGCGCTACCACAGCGCCCAGCGTAATCGCTGAGTTCCATCAATCATGTCAAATTAAGAAGAATGTTATTTCTTGTAGTCAAAATCGCTCATTTATCACATTTATAAGGTCGAAGTCCAAAATCAGTTCAATTAACTCCCACAGTCAATCGTTTCACTGTTGAAAGCGATACAACTTAGTAATACGGGAAGAAAATTACTAAATCCATGTTGGTGCGAATATGTGTCGCAACCGTTGCAACTCAAACGGATTAAAACTGTTAGAAAGTCAATGAAATGTAGTTTTTGAAACTGTCTCTATTTCTTCAGCGCGAACAAACGACTAGGATTCGTCCCACAGTAAAAAATGACTTATTTATCTTAATTTTTAAATAAAGCGCAACCACAGCGCCCAGTGTAATAGCTGAGTTCCAGCAATCATGTAAAATTAAGAAGGATGTTATTTCTTGTAGTCAAAATGGCTCCCTTATCACATTTATCAGGTCAAAGTCCAAAATCAGTTCAATTAAGTCCCACAGTCAATCGTTTCACTGTTGAAAGCGATACAACTTAGTAATACGGGAAGAAAATCACTAAATACATGTTGGTACGAATGTGTGACGCAACCGTTGTAACTCAAACGGATTGACCCCGTTAGAAAGTCAATGAAATGGAGTTTTCGAAACTGTCTCTATATCTTCAGCGCGCTAACGGCTAGGATTGGTCCTACAGTAAAATTGACTTATTTATCTAAATTTTTGAAATGAATCACTACTACAGGGTCCAGTGTAATCGCTGAGTTCCTACAATCATGTCAAATTAAGAAGAATGTCATTTCTTAGAGTCCTATTTTCTCACTTATAACATTTATAAGGTCACAGTCCAAAATCAGTTCAATTAAGTCCCACAGTCAATCGTTTCACTGTTAAAAGCGATGCAAACTAGTAATATGAGAAAAATATCGCTAAATACATGTTGGTACAAATATGTGACCCAACCGTTGTAACTCAAGCGGACTGACACCGTTAGAACGTCATTGAAATGTAGTTTTTGAAACTGTCGCTATTTTTTCAGCGCGCGACAACGGCTACGATTGGTCCCACAGTAAAGAATGACTTATTTATCTAAATTTTTAAATGAATCACTACCACAGGGTCCAGTGTAATCGCTGAGTTCCTACAATCATGTCAAATTCAGAAGAATCTTATTCCTTGGAGACCAATTAGCTCCTTCATCACATTTGTAAGGTCACAGTCCAGAATCATTTAATTAACTCCCACAGTCAATCGTTGCACTGTTAAAAAAAACACAACTTAGTAATATCGGAAGGAAATCACTAAATACATGTTGGTGCGAATATGTGAGGCAACCGTTGTAACTCCACCGGATTGACACCGTTAGAAAGTCAATAAAATGTAGTTTTTGAAACTGTCTCTATTTCTTCAATGCGCGATAACGGCTAGTAT
The DNA here is from genome assembly GCF_029227915.1 of Hydractinia symbiolongicarpus. Taxonomy (NCBI): domain Eukaryota; kingdom Metazoa; phylum Cnidaria; class Hydrozoa; order Anthoathecata; family Hydractiniidae; genus Hydractinia; species Hydractinia symbiolongicarpus. The sequence goes on from NC_079877.1 coordinate 34,731,323, forward strand.
TAGTCCCACACTAAAAAATAACTTATTTTCTTAATTTTTAAATAAAGCGCTACCACAGCGCCCAGTGTAATCGGTGAGTTCCATCAATCATGTCAAATTAAGAAGAATGTTATTTCTTGTAGTCAAAATCGCTCATTTATCACATTTATAAGGTCGAAGTCCAAAATCAGTTCAATTAAGTCCCACAGTCAATCGTTTCACTGTTGAAAGCGATACAACTTAGTAATACGGGAAGAAAATCACTAAATACATGTTGGTGCGAATATGTGACGCAACCGTTGCAACTGAAACGGATTAAAACTGTTAGAAAGTCAATGAAATGTAGTTTTTGAAACTGTCTCTATTTCTTCAGCGCGAACTAACGACTAGGATTCGTCCCACAGTAAAAAATGACTTATTTATCTTAATTTTTAAATAAAGCGCAACCACAGCGCCCAGTGTAATCGCTGAGTTCCAGCAATAATGTAAAATTAAAAAGAATGTTATTTCTTGTAGTCAAAATGGCTCACTTATCACATTTATAAGGTCGAAGTACAAAATCAGTTCAATTAAGTCCCACAGTCAATCGTTTCACTGTTAAAAGCGATGCAAACTAGTAATATGAGAAAAATATCGCTAAATACATGTTGGCACAAATATGTGACCCAACCGTTGTAACTCAAGCGGACTGACACCGTTAGAACGTCATTGAAATGTAGTTTTTGAAACTGTCGCTATTTTTTCAGCGCGCGACAACGGCTACGATTGGTCCCACAGTAAAGAATGACTTATTTATCTAAATTTTTAAATGAATCACTACCACAGGGTCCAGTGTAATCGCTGAGTTCCTACAATCATGTCAAATTAAAAAGAATGTCATTTCTTGGAGACCAATTAGCTCATTCATCACATTTATAAGGTCACAGTCCAGAATAAGTTCAATTAATTCCCACAGTCAATCGTTTCACTGTTAAAAAAATACAACTTAGAACTATCGGAAGAAAATCATTAAATACATGTTGGTGCGAATTTGTGACGCAACCGTTGTAACTCCACCGGATTGACACCGTTAGAAAGTCAATGAAATGTAGTTTTTGAAACTCTCTCTATTTCTTCAATGCGCGATAACGGCTAGGATTGGTCCCACAATTAAAAATAACTTATTTTCTTAATTTTTAAATAAAGCGATACCACAGCGCCCAGCGTAATCGCTGAGTTCCAGCAATCATGTCAAATTAAGAAGAATGTTATTTGTTGTAGTCAAACTGGCCCATTTATCACAATTATAAGGTCAAAGACTAAAATCAGTTCAATTAAGTCCCACAGTCAATCGTTTCACTGTTGAAAGCGATACAACTTAGTAATACAGGAATAAAATCACTAAATACATGTTGGTGCGAATATGTCACGCAACCGTTGCAACTCAAACGGATTAAAACTGTTAGAAAGTCAATGAAATGTAGTTTTTGAAACTGTCTCTATTTCTTCAGCGCGCGCTAACGGCTAGGATTGGTCCCACAGTAAAATTGACTTATTTATCTAAATTTTTGAAATAAATCACTACCACAGGGTCCAGTGTAATCGCTGAGTTCCTACAATCATGTCACATCAAGAAGAATGTCATTTCTTAGAGTCCAATTTTCTCACTTATAACATTTATAAGGTCACAGTCCAAAATCAGTTCAATTAAGTACCACAATCAATCGTTTCACTGTTAAAAGCGATGCAAACTAGTAATATGAGAAAAATATCGCTAAATACATGTTGGTACAAATATGTGACCCAACCGTTGTAACTCAAGGGGACTGACACTGTTAGAACGTCATTGAAATGTAGTTTTTGAAACTGTCGCTATTTTTTCAGCGCGCAACAACGGCTACGATTGGTCCCACAGTAAAGAATGACTTATTTATCTAAATTTTTAAATGAACCACTACCACAGGGTCCAGTGTAATCGCTGAGTTCCTACAATCATGTCAAATTAAAAAGAATGTTATTCTTGGAGTCCAATTGGCTCATTTATCGCATTCATAAGTGTACAGTCCAGAATCAGTTCAATTAAGTCCCACAGTCAATCGTTTCACTGTTAAAAGCAATACAACTTAGTAATATCGGAAAAAAATCACTAAATACATGTTGGTACGAATATGTGACGACAATGTTGTAACTTAAACGGATTGAAACCGTTAGAAAGTCAATGAAATGGAGTTTTCGAAACTGTCTCTATATCTTCTGCGCGCGATAACGGCTAGGATTGGTCCCACAGTAAAAAATGACTTATTTATCTTAATTTTTAAATAAAGCGCTACCACAGCGCCCAGTGTAATCGCTGAGTTCCAGCAATCATGTCAAATTAAGAATAATGTTATTTCTTGTGGTCAACATCGCTCATTTATCACATTTATAAGGTCGAAGTCCAAAATCAGTTCAATTAAGTCCCACAGTCAATCGTTTCACTGTTGAAAGCGATACAACTTAGTAATATTGGAAAAAAATCACTAAATACATGTTGGTACGAATATGTGACGACAATGTTGTAACTTATACGGATGGACACCGTTAGAAAATCAATGAAATGTAGTTTTTGAAACTGTCTTTATTTCTTCAGCCCGAACTAACGGCTAGGACTAGTCCCACAGTAAAAAATGACTTATTAGTCTTAATTTTTTAATAAAGCGCTACCACAGCGCCCAGCGTAATCGCTGAGTTCCAGCAATCATGTCAAATTAAGAAGAATGTTATTTGTTGTAGTCAAACTGGCTCATTTATCACAATTATAAGGTCAAAGACTAAAATCAGTTCAATTAAGTCCCACAGTCAAACGTTTCACTGTTAAAAGCGATGCAACCTAGTAATATCCGAATACTATAGCTATATACAACCGCTGTAACTCAAACGGATTTATACCGTTAGTAAGTCAATGAAATATAGCCTTTGGAACTGTTCCTAATTATTCAGCACGTGCTAACGGCCAGGATTGGTCCCCCAGTAAGAAAAAACTTATTTATCTAAGTTTTTAAATAAAGCGCTACCACAGAGCCTAATGTAATCGCTGAATTCCAGCAATCATGTCAAATTAAGATGAATGTTATTCCTTGGAGACCAATTAGCTCCTTCATCAAATTTGTAAGGTCACAGTCCAGAATGATTCAATTAACTCCCACAGTCAATCGTTTCACTGTTAAAAAAAACACAACTTAGTAATATCGGAAGAAAATCACTAAATACATGTTGGTGCGAATATGTGACGCAACCGTTGTAACTCCACCGGATTGACACCGTTCGAAAGTCAATAAAATGTAGTTTTTGAAACTGTCTCTCTTTCTTCAATGCGCGATAACGGCTAGGATTGGTCCCACAGTAAAAAATGACTTATTTATCTTAATTTTTAAATAAAGCGCTACCACAGCGCCCAGTGTAATCGCTGAGTTCCAGCAATCATGTCAAATTAAGAAGAATGTTATTTCTTGTGGTCAACATCGCTCATTTATCACATTTATGAGGTCGAAGTCCAAAATCAGTTCAATTAAGTCCCACAGTCAATCGTTTCACTGTTGAAAGCGATACAACTTAGTAATATTGGAAAAAAATCACTAAATACATGTTGGTACGAATATGTGACGACAATGTTGTAACTTAAACGGATGGACACCGTTAGAAAATCAATGAAATGTAGTTTTTGAAACTGTCTTTATTTCTTCAGCCCGAACTAACGGCTAGGACTAGTCCCACAGTAAAAAATGACTTATTTGTCTTAATTTTTTAATAAAGCGCTACCACAGCGCCCAGCGTAATCGCTGAGTTCCAGCAATCATGTCAAATTAAGAAGAATGTTATTTGTTGTAGTCAAACTGGCTCATTTATCACAATTATAAGGTCAAAGACTAAAATCAGTTCAATTAAGTCCCACAGTCAAACGTTTCACTGTTAAAAGCGATGTAACCTAGTAATATCCGAATACTATCGCTATATACAACCGCTGTAACTGAAACGGATTTATACCGTTAGTAAGTCAATGAAATATAGCCTTTGGAACTGTTCCTAATTATTCAGCACGTGCTAACGGCCAGGATTGGTCCCCCAGTAAGAAAAAACTTATTTATCTAAGTTTTTAAATAAAGCGCTACCACAGAGCCTAATGTAATCGCTGAATTCCAGCAATCATGTCAAATTAAGATGAATGTTATTCCATGGAGACCAATTAGCTCCTTCATCACATTTGTAAGGTCACAGTCCAGAATCATTCAATTAACTCCCACAGTCAATCGTTTCACTGTTAAAAAAACACAACTTAGTAATATCGGAAGAAAATCACTAAAGACATGTTGGTGCGAATATGTGACGCAACCGTTGTAACTCCACCGGATTGACACCGTTAGAAAGTCAATAAAATGTAGTTTTTGAAACTGTCTCTATTTCTTCAATGCGCGATAACGGCTAGGATTGGTCCCACACTAAAAAATAACTTATTTTCTTAATTTTTAAATAAAGTGCTACCACAGCGCCCAGTGTAATCGCTGAGTTCCAGCAATCATGTCAAATTAAGAAGAATGTTATTTCTTGTAGTCAAAATTGCTCATTTATCACATTTATAAGGTCAAAGACCAAAATCAGTTCAATTAAGTCCCACAGTCAATCGTTTCAATGTTGAAAGCGATACAACTTAGTAATATCGGAAAAAAATCATTAAATACTTGTTGGTACGAATGTGTGACGCAACCGTTGTAACTCAAACGGATTGACACCGTTAGAAAGTCAATGAAATGTAGTTTTTGAAACTGTCTCTATTTCTTTAGCGCGCTGTAACGGCTAGGATTGGTTCCACAGTTAAAAATGACTTATTTATATTAATTTTTAAATGAAGCGCTACCACAGCGCCCAGTGTAATCGCTGAGTTCCAGCAATCATGTCAAATTAAGAAGAATGTTATTTCTTGTAGTCAAAATTGCTCATTTATCACATTTATAAGGTCAAAGTCCAAAATCAGTTCAATTAAGTCCCACAGTCAATCGTTTTACTGTTGAAAGCGATACAACTTAGTAATATCGGCAAAAATCACTAAATACATGTTGGTACGAATATGTGTCGCAACCGTTGTAACTCAAACGGATTGACACCGTTAGAAAGTCAATGAAGTGAAGTTTTCGAAACTGTCTCTATATCTTCAGCCCGCGCTAACGGCTAGGATTGGTCCCACAGTAAAATTGACTTATTTATCTAAATTTTTAAATGAATCACTACCACAGGGTCCAGTGTAATCGCTGAGTTCCTACAACCATGTCAAATTAAGAAGAATGTCATTTCTTAGAGTCCAATTTTCTCACTTATAACATTTATAAAGTCACAGTCCAAAATCAGTTCAATTAAGTCCTACAGTCAATCGTTTCACTGTTAAAAGCGATGCAAACTAGTAATATGAGAAAAATATCGCTAAATACATGTTGGTACAAATATGTGACCCAACCGTTTTAACTCAAACGGACTGACACCGTTAGAACGTCATTGAAATGTAGTTTTTGAAACTGTCGCTATTTTTTCAGCGCGCGACAACGGCTACGATTGGTCCTACAGTAAAGAATGACTTATTTATCTAAATTTTTAAATGAAGCGCTACGACAGCGCCCAATGTAATCGCTAAGTTCCGGCATTCACGTCAAATTAAGAAGAATGTTATTTCTTGGAGTCCAATTGTCTCAATTATCACATTTATCAGGTCACAGTCCAAAGTTAGTTGAAATAATTCCCACAGTCAATCGTTTCACTGTTAAAACCAATACAACTTAGTAATATCGGAAGAAAATCACTAGATACATGTTGGTACGAATATGTGACGCAACCGTTGTAACTCAAACGGACTGATACAGTTAGAACGTCATTGAAATGTAGTTTTTGAAACTGTCGCAATTTTTTAGCGCGCGATAACGGCTAGGATTGGTCCCACAGTAAAAAATGACTTATTTATCTAAGTTTTTAAATGAAGCGCTTTCACTGCGCCAAGTGTAATTGCTGAGTTCCAACAATCATGTCAAAACAAGAAGAATGTTTTTTCTTGGAGTCCAATTTTCACACTTATAACATTTATAAGGTCACAGTCCAAAGCTAGCTCAATTAAGCTCCACAGTCAATCATTTCATTGTTAAAAGCGATATAACTTAGTAATGTCGGAAAAAAATCACTAAATACATGTTGGTACGAATGTGTGACGCAACCGTTGTAACTCAAACGGATTGACACCGTTAGAAAGTCAATGAAATGGAGTTTTCGAAACTGTCTCTATATCTTTAGCGCGCGCTAACGGCTATTATTGGTCCGACAGTAAAATTGACTTATTTATCTAAATATTTAAATGAATCACTACCACAGGGTCCAGTGTAATCGCTGAGTTCCTACAATCATGTCAAATTAAGAAGAATGTCATTTCTTGGAGAACAATTAGCTCATTCATCACATTAATAAGGTCACAGTCCAGAATAAGTTCAATTAATTCCCACAGTCAATCGTTTCACTGTTAAAACCAATACAACTTAGTAATATCGGAAGAAAATCACTAGATACATGTTGGTACGAATATGTGACGCAACCGTTGTAACTCAAACGGACTGATACAGTTAGAACGTCATTGAAATGTAGTTTTTGAAACTGTCGCAATTTTTTAGCGCGCGATAACGGCTAGGATTGGTCCCACAGTAAAAAATGACTTATTTATCTAAGTTTTTAAATGAAGCGCTTTCACTGCGCCAAGTGTAATCGCTGAGTTCCAACAATCATGTCAAAATAAGAAGAATGTTTTTTCTTGCAGTCCAGTTGGCTCACTTATCACATTTATAAGGTCACAGGCCAAAGCTAGCTCAATTAAGCTCCACAGTCAATCATTTCATTGTTAAAAGCGATATAACTTAGTAATGTCGGAAAAAAATCACTAAATACATGTTGGTGCGAATGTGTGACGCAACCGTTGTAACTCAAACGGATTGACACCGTTGGAAAGTCAATGAAATGGAGTTTTCGAAACTGTCTCTATATCTTTAGCGCGCGCTAACGGCTATTATTGGTCCCACAGTAAAATTGACTTATTTATCTAAATATTTAAATGAATCACTACCACAGGGTCCAGTGTAATCGCTGAGTTCCTACAATCATGTCAAATTAAGAAGAATGTCATTTCTTGGAGAACAATTAGCTCATTCATCACATTTATAAGGTCACAGTCCAGAATCAGTTCAAATAAGTCCCACAGTCAATCGTTTCACTTTTAAAAGCGATACAACTTAGTAATATCGGAAAAAAATCACTAAATACATGTTGGTACGAATATGTGACGACACCGTTGTAACTCAAACGGATTGACACCGTTAGAAAGTCAATGAAATGTAGTTTTTGAAACTGTCTCTATTTCTTCAGCGCGCGCTAACGGCTAGGACTGGTCCCACAGTAAAAAATGACTGATTTATCTTAATTTTTAAATAAAGCGCTACCACAGCGCCCAGTGTAATCGCTGAGTTCCAACAATCATGTCAAATTAAGAAGAATATTATTTCTTGTAGTCAAAATTGCTCATTTATCTTATTATAAGATCAAAATCCAAAATCAGTTCAATTAAGTCCCACAGTCAATCGTTTCACTGTTGAAAGCGATACAACTTAGTAATACCGGAAGAAAATCAATAAATACATGTTGGTGCGAATATGTGACGACACCGTTGCAACTCAAACGGATTAAAACTGTTAGAAAGTCAATGAAATGTAGTTTTTGAAACTGTCTCTATTTCTTCAGCGCGAACTAACGACTAGGATTCGTCCCCCAGTAAAAAATGACTTATTTATCTTAATTTTTAAATAAAGCGCAACCACAGCGCCCAGTGTAATCGCTGAGTTCCAGCAATCATGTAAAATTAAGAAGAATGTCATTTCTTAGAGTCCAATTTTCTCACTTATCACATTTATAAGGTCACAGGCCAAAGCTAGCTCAATTAAGCTCCACAGTCAATCATTTCATTGTTAAAAGCGATATAACTTAGTAATGTCGGAAAAAAATCACTAAATACATGTTGGTACGAATGTGTGACGCAACCGTTGTAACTCAAACGGATTGACACCGTTAGAAAGTCAATGAAATGGAGTTTTCGAAACTGTCTCTATATCTTTAGCGCGCGCTAACGGCTATTATTGGTCCCACAGTAAAATTGACTTATTTATCTAAATATTTAAATGAATCACTACCACAGGGTCCAGTGTAATCGCTGAGTTCCTACAATCATGTCAACCTAAGAAGAATGTCATTTTTTGGAGAACAATTAGCTCATTCATCACATTTATAAGGTCACAGTCCAGAATCAGTTGAAATAAGTCCCACAGTCAATCGATTCACTTTTAAAAGCGATACAACTTAGTAATATCGGAAAAAAATCACTAAATACATGTTGGTACGAATATGTGACGACACCGTTGTAACTCAAACGGATTGACACCGTTAGAAAGTCAATGAAATGTAGTTTTTGAAACTGTCTCTATTTCTTCAGCGCGCGCTAACGGCTAGGACTGGTCCCACAGTAAAAAATGACTGATTTATCTTAATTTTTAAATAAAGCGCTACCACAGCGCCCAGTGTAATCGCTGAGTTCCAACAATCGTGTCAAATTAAGAAGAATATTATTTCTTGTAGTCAAAAATGCTCATTTATCTTATTATAAGGTCAAAATCCAAAATCAGTTCAATTAAGTCCCACAGTCAATCGTTTCACTGTTGAAAGCGATACAACTTAGTAATACCGGAAGAAAATCAATAAATACATGTTGGTGCGAATATGTGACGACACCGTTGCAACTCAAACGGATTAAAACTGTTAGAAAGTCAATGAAATGTAGTTTTTGAAACTGTCTCTATTTCTTCAGCGCGAACTAACGACTGGGATTCGTCCCCCAGTAAAAAATGACTTATTTATCTTAATTTTTAAATAAAGCGCAACCACAGCGCCCAGTGTAATCGCTGAGTTCCAGCAATCATGTAAAATTAAGAAGAATGTCATTTCTTAGAGTCCAATTTTCTCACTTATAACATTTATAAGGTCACAGTCCAAAATCAGTTCAATTAAGTCCCACAGTCAATCCTTTCACTGTTAAAAGCGATGCTAACTAGTAATATGAGAAAAATCTCGCTAAATACATGTTGGTACAAGTATGTGTCCCAACCGTTGTAACTCAAACGGACTGACACCGTTAGAACGTCATTGAAATGTAGTCTTTGAAACTGTCGCTATTTTTTCAGCGCGCGACAACGGCTACGATTGGTCCCACAGTAAAGAATGACTTATTTATCTAAATTTTTAAATGAAGCGCTACCACAGCGCCCAATGTGATCGCTAAGTTCCGGCATTCACGTCAAATTAAGAAGAATGTGATTTCTTGGAGTCCAATTGTCTCATTTATCACATTTATCAGGTCATAGTTCAAAGTTAGTTGAATTAATTCCCACAGTCAATCGTTTCACTGTTAAAACCAATACAACTTAGTAATATCGGAAGAAAATCACTAGATACATGTTGGTACGAATATGTGACGCAACCGTTGTAACTCAAACGGACTGATACAGTTAGAACGTCATTGAAATGTAGTTTTTGAAACTGTCGCAATTTTTCAGCGCGCGATAACGGCTAGGATTGGTCCCACAGTAAAAAGTGACTTATTTATCTAAGTTTTTAAATGAAGCGCTTCCACTGCGCCAAGTGTAATCGCTGAGTTCCAACAATCATGTCAAAATAAGAAGAATGTTATTTCTTGGAGTCCAGTTGGCTCACTTATCACATTTATAAGGTCACAGGCCAAAGCTAGCTCAATTAAGCTCCACAGTCAATCATTTCATTGTTAAAAGCGATATAACTTAGTAACATCGGAAAAAAATCACTAAATACATGTTGGTACGAATGTGTGACGAAACCGTTGTAACTCAAACGGATTGACACCGTTAGAAAATCAATGAAATTAAGTTTTTGAAACTGTCTCTATATCTTTAGCGCGCGCTAACGGCTATTATTGGTCCCACAGTAAAAAATGACTGATTTATCTTAATTTTTAAATAAAGCGCTACCACAGCGCCCAGTGTAATCGCTGAGTTCCAACAATCATGTCAAATTAAGAAGAATATTATTTCTTGTAGTCAAAATTGCTCATTTATCTTATTATAAGATCAAAATCCAAAATCAGTTCAATTAAGTCCCACAGTCAATCGTTTCACTGTTGAAAGCGATACAACTTAGTAATACCGGAAGAAAATCAATAAATACATGTTGGTGCGAATATGTGACGACACCGTTGCAACTCAAACGGATTAAAACTGTTAGAAAGTCAATGAAATGTAGTTTTTGAAACTGTCTCTATTTCTTCAGCGCGAACTAACGACTAGGATTCGTCCCCCAGTAAAAAATGACTTATTTATCTTAATTTTTAAATAAAGCGCAACCACAGCGCCCAGTGTAATCGCTGAGTTCCAGCAATCATGTAAAATTAAGAAGAATGTCATTTCTTAGAGTCCAATTTTCTCACTTATCACATTTATAAGGTCACAGGCCAAAGCTAGCTCAATTAAGCTCCACAGTCAATCATTTCATTGTTAAAAGCGATATAACTTAGTAATGTCGGAAAAAAATCACTAAATACATGTTGGTACGAATGTGTGACGCAACCGTTGTAACTCAAACGGATTGACACCGTTAGAAAGTCAATGAAATGGAGTTTTCGAAACTGTCTCTATATCTTTAGCGCGCGCTAACGGCTATTATTGGTCCCACAGTAAAATTGACTTATTTATCTAAATATTTAAATGAATCACTACCACAGGGTCCAGTGTAATCGCTGAGTTCCTACAATCATGTCAACCTAAGAAGAATGTCATTTTTTGGAGAACAATTAGCTCATTCATCACATTTATAAGGTCACAGTCCAGAATCAGTTGAAATAAGTCCCACAGTCAATCGATTCACTTTTAAAAGCGATACAACTTAGTAATATCGGAAAAAAATCACTAAATACATGTTGGTACGAATATGTGACGACACCGTTGTAACTCAAACGGATTGACACCGTTAGAAAGTCAATGAAATGTAGTTTTTGAAACTGTCTCTATTTCTTCAGCGCGCGCTAACGGCTAGGACTGGTCCCACAGTAAAAAATGACTGATTTATCTTAATTTTTAAATAAAGCGCTACCACAGCGCCCAGTGTAATCGCTGAGTTCCAACAATCGTGTCAAATTAAGAAGAATATTATTTCTTGTAGTCAAAAATGCTCATTTATCTTATTATAAGGTCAAAATCCAAAATCAGTTCAATTAAGTCCCACAGTCAATCGTTTCACTGTTGAAAGCGATACAACTTAGTAATACCGGAAGAAAATCAATAAATACATGTTGGTGCGAATATGTGACGACACCGTTGCAACTCAAACGGATTAAAACTGTTAGAAAGTCAATGAAATGTAGTTTTTGAAACTGTCTCTATTTCTTCAGCGCGAACTAACGACTGGGATTCGTCCCCCAGTAAAAAATGACTTATTTATCTTAATTTTTAAATAAAGCGCAACCACAGCGCCCAGTGTAATCGCTGAGTTCCAGCAATCATGTAAAATTAAGAAGAATGTCATTTCTTAGAGTCCAATTTTCTCACTTATAACATTTATAAGGTCACAGTCCAAAATCAGTTCAATTAAGTCCCACAGTCAATCCTTTCACTGTTAAAAGCGATGCTAACTAGTAATATGAGAAAAATCTCGCTAAATACATGTTGGTACAAGTATGTGTCCCAACCGTTGTAACTCAAACGGACTGACACCGTTAGAACGTCATTGAAATGTAGTCTTTGAAACTGTCGCTATTTTTTCAGCGCGCGACAACGGCTACGATTGGTCCCACAGTAAAGAATGACTTATTTATCTAAATTTTTAAATGAAGCGCTACCACAGCGCCCAATGTGATCGCTAAGTTCCGGCATTCACGTCAAATTAAGAAGAATGTGATTTCTTGGAGTCCAATTGTCTCATTTATCACATTTATCAGGTCATAGTTCAAAGTTAGTTGAATTAATTCCCACAGTCAATCGTTTCACTGTTAAAACCAATACAACTTAGTAATATCGGAAGAAAATCACTAGATACATGTTGGTACGAATATGTGACGCAACCGTTGTAACTCAAACGGACTGATACAGTTAGAACGTCATTGAAATGTAGTTTTTGAAACTGTCGCAATTTTTCAGCGCGCGATAACGGCTAGGATTGGTCCCACAGTAAAAAGTGACTTATTTATCTAAGTTTTTAAATGAAGCGCTTCCACTGCGCCAAGTGTAATCGCTGAGTTCCAACAATCATGTCAAAATAAGAAGAATGTTATTTCTTGGAGTCCAGTTGGCTCACTTATCACATTTATAAGGTCACAGGCCAAAGCTAGCTCAATTAAGCTCCACAGTCAATCATTTCATTGTTAAAAGCGATATAACTTAGTAACATCGGAAAAAAATCACTAAATACATGTTGGTACGAATGTGTGACGAAACCGTTGTAACTCAAACGGATTGACACCGTTAGAAAATCAATGAAATTAAGTTTTTGAAACTGTCTCTATATCTTTAGCGCGCGCTAACGGCTATTATTGGTCCCACAGTAAAATTGACTTATTTATCTAAATTTTTAAATCAATCACTACCACAGGGTCCAGTGTAATCGCTGAGTTCCTACAATCATGTCAAATTAAGAAGAATGTCATTTCTTGTAGTCAAAATGACTCATTTATCACATTTATAAGGTCAAAGTCCAAAATCAGTTCAATTAAGTCCCACAGTCAATCGTTTCACTGTTGAAAGCGATACAACTTAGTAATATCGGAAAAAAATCACTAAATACATGTTGGTACAAGTATGTGACCCAACCGTTCTAACTCAAACGGACTGACACCGTTAGCACGTCATTGAAATGTAGGTTTTGAAACTGTCGCTAATTTTTCAGCGCGCGACAACGGCTAGGATTGGTCCCACAGTAAAGAATGACTTATTTATCTAAATTTTTAAATGAAGCGCTACCACAGCGCCCAATGTAATCGCTAAGTTCCGGCATTCACGTCAAATTAAGAAGAATGTTATTTCTTGGAGTCCAATTGTCTCATTTATCACATTTATCAAGTCACAGTCCAAAGTTAGTTGAATTAATTCCCACAGTCAATCGTTTCACTGTTAAAACCAATACAACTTAGTAATATCGGAAGAAAATCACTAGATACATGTTGGTACGAATATGTGACGCAACCGTTGTAACTCAAACGGACTGATACAGTTAGAACGTCATTGAAATGTAGTTTTTGAAACTGTCACAATTTTTCAGCGCGCGATAACGGCTAGGATTGGTCGCACAGTAAAAAATGACTTATTTATCTAAGTTTTTAAATGAAGCGCTTCCACTGCGCCAAGTGTAATCACTGAGTTCCAACAATCATGTCAAAATAAGAAGAATGTTATTTTTCGGGGTCCAGTTGGCCCACTTATCACATTTATAAGGTCACAGGCCAAAGCTAGCTCAATTAAGCTCCACAGTCAATCATTTCATTGTTAAAAGCGATATAACTTAGTAATATCGGAGAAATGTCACTAAATACATGTTGTACGAATATGTGACGCAACCGTTGTAACTCAAACGGATTAATACCGCCAAAAAACCAATTAAATGTAGTTTTTGAGAATGCCTCTATTTCTTCAGCCCGCGCTAACGGCTAGGATTGGTCCCACAGTAAAAAATGACTTATTTATCTGAATTTTTAAATAAAGCGCTACCACAGCGCCCAGTGTAATCGCTGAGTTCCAGCAATCATGTCAAATTAAGAAGAATGTTATTTCTTGTAGTCAAAATTGCTCATTTATCACATTTATAAGGTCAAAGTCCAAAATCAGTTCAATTAAGTCCCACAGTCAATCATTTCACTGTTGAAAGCGATACAACTTAGTAATACCGGAAGAAAATCACTAAATACTTGTTGGTACGGATATGTGACGCAACCGTTGTAACTCAAACGGAATGATACTGTTAGAACGTCATTGAATTGTAGTTTGTGAAACAGTCGCTATTTTTTCAGCGCGCGACAACGGCTACGATTGGTCTCACAGTAAAGAATGACTTATTTATCTAAATTTTTAAATGAAGCGCTACCACAGCGCCCAATGTAATCGCTAAGTTCCGGCATTCACGTCAAATTAGGAAGAATGTTATTTCTTGGAGTCCAATTGTCTTATTTATCACATTTATCAAGTCACAGTCCAAAGTTAGTTGAATTAATTCCCACAGTCAATCGTTTCACTGTTAAAACCGATATAACTTAGTAATATCGGAGAAATGTCACTAAATACATGTTGTACGAATATGTGACGCAACCGTTGTAACTCAAACGGATTAATACCGCCAAAAAACCAAATAAATGTAGTTTTTGAGAATGCCTCTATTTCTTCAGCGCGCGCTAACGGCTAGGATTGGTCCCACAGTAAAAAATGACTTATTTATCTGAATTTTTAAATAAAGCGCTACCACAGCGCCCAGTGTAATCGCTGAGTTCCAGCAATCATGTCAAATTAAGAAGAATGTTATTTCTTGTAGTCAAAATTGCTCATTTATCACATTTATAAGGTCAAAGTCTAAAATCAGTTCAATTAAGTCCCACAGTCAATCGTTTCACTGTTGAAAGCGATACAACTTAGTAATACCGGAAGAAAATCACTAAATACATGTTGGTGCGAATATGTGACGCAACCGTTGCAACTCAAACGGATTAAAACTGTTAGAAGGTCAATGAAATGTAGTTTTTGAAACTGTCTCTATTTCTTCAGCGCGAACTAAGGACTAGGATTCGTCCCACAGTAAAAAATGACTTATTTATCTTAATTTTTAAATAAAGCGCAACCACAGCGCCCAGTGTAACCGCTGAGTTCCAGCAATCATGTAAAATTAAGAAGAATGTCATTTCTTAGAGTCCAATTTTCTCACTTATAACATTTATAAGGTCACAATCCAAAATCAGTTCAATTAAGTCCCACAGTCAATCGTTTCACTGTTAAAAGCGATGCTAACTAGTAATATGAGAAAAATATTGCTAAATACATGTTGGTACAAATATGTGTCCTAACCGTTGTAACTCAAACGGACTGACACCGTTAGAACGTCATTGAAATGTAGTTTTTGAAACTGTCGCTATTTTTTCAGCGCGCGACAACGGCTACGATTGGTCCCACAGTAAAGAATGACTTATTTATCTAAATTTTTAAATGAAGCGCTACCACAGCGCCCAGGGTAATCGCTGAGTTCCAGCAATTATTTCAAATTAAAAAGAATGTTATTTCTTGTATTTAAAATTGCTCATTCATCACATTTATGATGTCAAAGTCCAAAATCAGTTCAATTAAGTCCCACAGTCAATCATTTCACTGTTGAAAGCGATACAACTTAGTAATATCGGAAAAAAATCACTAAATACATGTTGGTACGAATATGTGACGACACCGTTGTAACTCAAACGGATTGACACCGTTAGAAAGTCAATGAAATGTAGTTTTTGAAACTGTCTCTATTTCTTCAGCGCGCGCTAACGGCTAGGACTGGTCCCACAGTAAAAAATGACTGATTTATCTTAATTTTTAAATAAAGCGCTACCACAGCGCCCAGTGTAATCGCTGAGTTCCAACAATCATGTCAAATTAAGAAGAATATTATTTCTTGTAGTCAAAATTGCTCATTTATCTTATTATAAGATCAAAATCCAAAATCAGTTCAATTAAGTCCCACAGTCAATCGTTTCACTGTTGAAAGCGATACAACTTAGTAATACCGGAAGAAAATCAATAAATACATGTTGGTGCGAATATGTGACGACACCGTTGCAACTCAAACGGATTAAAACTGTTAAAAATTCAATGAAATGTAGTTTTTGAAACTGTCTCTATTTCTTCAGCGCGAACTAACGACTAGGATTCGTCCCCCAGTAAAAAATGACTTATTTATCTTAATTTTTAAATAAAGCGCAACCACAGCGCCCAGTGTAATCGCTGAGTTCCAGCAATCATGTAAAATTAAGAAGAATGTCATTTCTTAGAGTCCAATTTTCTCACTTATCACATTTATAAGGTCACAGGCCAAAGCTAGCTCAATTAAGCTCCACAGTCAATCATTTCATTGTTAAAAGCGATATAACTTAGTAATGTCGGAAAAAAATCACTAAATACATGTTGGTACGAATGTGTGACGCAACCGTTGTAACTCAAACGGATTGACACCGTTAGAAAGTCAATGAAATGGAGTTTTCGAAACTGTCTCTATATCTTTAGCGCGCGCTAACGGCTATTATTGGTCCCACAGTAAAATTGACTTATTTATCTAAATATTTAAATGAATAACTACCACAGGGTCCAGTGTAATCGCTGAGTTCCTACAATCATGTCAAATTAAGAAGAATGTCATTTCTTGGAGAACAATTAGCTCATTCATCACATTTATAAGGTCACAGTCCAGAATCAGTTCAAATAAGTCCCACAGTCAATCGATTCACTTTTAAAAGCGATACAACTTAGTAATATCGGAAAAAAATCACTAAATACATGTTGGTACGAATATGTGACGACACCGTTGTAACTCAAACGGATTGACACCGTTAGAAAGTCAATGAAATGTAGTTTTTGAAACTGTCTCTATTTCTTCAGCGCGCGCTAACGGCTAGGACTGGTCCCACAGTAAAAAATGACTGATTTATCTTAATTTTTAAATAAAGCGCTACCACAGAGCCCAGTGTAATCGCTGAGTTCCAACAATCATGTCAAAATAAGAAGAATATTATTTCTTGTAGTCAAAAATGCTCATTTATCTTATTATAAGGTCAAAATCCAAAATCAGTTCAATTAAGTCCCACAGTCAATCGTTTCACTGTTGAAAGCGATACAACTTAGTAATACCGGAAGAAAATCAATAAATACATGTTGGTGCGAATATGTGACGACACCGTTGCAACTCAAACGGATTAAAACTGTTAGAAAGTCAATGAAATGTAGTTTTTGAAACTGTCTCTATTTCTTCAGCGCGAACTAACGACTGGGATTCGTCCCCCAGTAAAAAATGACTTATTTATCTTAATTTTTAAATAAAGCGCAACCACAGCGCCCAGTGTAATCGCTGAGTTCCAGCAATCATGTAAAATTAAGAAGAATGTCATTTCTTAGAGTCCAATTTTCTCACTTATAACATTTATAAGGTCACAGTCCAAAATCAGTTCAATTAAGTCCCACAGGCAATCCTTTCACTGTTAAAAGCGATGCTAACTAGTAATATGAGAAAAATCTCGCTAAATACATGTTGGTACAAATATGTGTCCCAACCGTTGTAACTCAAACGGACTGACACCGTTAGAACGTCATTGAAATGTAGTCTTTGAAACTGTCGCTATTTTTTCAGCGCGCGACAACGGCTACGATTGGTCCCACAGTAAAGAATGACTTATTTATCTAAATTTTTAAATGAAGCGCTACCACAGCGCCCAATGTGATCGCTAAGTTCCGGCATTCACGTCAAATTAAGAAGAATGTGATTTCTTGGACTCCAATTGTCTCATTTATCACATTTATCAGGTCATAGTTCAAAGTTAGTTGAATTAATTCCCACAGTCAATCGTTTCACTGTTAAAACCAATACAACTTAGTAATATCGGAAGAAAATCACTAGATACATGTTGGTACGAATATGTGACGCAACCGTTGTAACTCAAACGGACTGATACAGTTAGAACGTCATTGAAATGTAGTTTTTGAAACTGTCGCAATTTTTCAGCGCGCGATAACGGCTAGGATTGGTCCCACAGTAAAAAGTGACTTATTTATCTAAGTTTTTAAATGAAGCGCTTCCACTGCGCCAAGTGTAATCGCTGAGTTCCAACAATCATGTCAAAATAAGAAGAATGTTATTTCTTGGAGTCCAGTTGGCTCACTTATCACATTTATAAGGTCACAGGCCAAAGCTAGCTCAATTAAGCTCCACAGTCAATCATTTCATTGTTAAAAGCGATATAACTTAGTAACATCGGAAAAAAATCACTAAATACATGTTGGTACGAATGTGTGACGAAACCGTTGTAACTCAAACGGATTGACACCGTTAGAAAATCAATGAAATTAAGTTTTTGAAACTGTCTCTATATCTTTAGCGCGCGCTAACGGCTATTATTGGTCCCACAGTAAAATTGACTTATTTATCTAAATTTTTAAATGAATCACTACCACAGGGTCCAGTGTAATCGCTGAGTTCCTACAATCATGTCAAATTAAGAAGAATGTCATTTCTTGTAGTCAAAATGACTCATTTATCACATTTATAAGGTCAAAGTCCAAAATCAGTTCAATTAAGTCCCACAGTCAATCGTTTCACTGTTGAAAGCGATACAACTTAGTAATATCGGAAAAAAATCACTAAATACATGTTGGTACAAGTATGTGACCCAACCGTTCTAACTCAAACGGACTGACACCGTTAGAACGTCATTGAAATGTAGGTTTTGAAACTGTCGCTATTTTTTCAGCGCGCGACAACGGCTAGGATTGGTCCCACAGTAAAGAATGACTTATTTATCTAAATTTTTAAATGAAGCGCTACCACAGCGCCCAATGTAATCGCTAAGTTCCGGCATTCACGTCAAATTAAGAAGAATGTTATTTCTTGGAGTCCAATTGTCTCATTTATCACATTTATCAGGTCATAGTTCAAAGTTAGTTGAATTAATTCCCACAGTCAATCGTTTCACTGTTAAAACCAATACAACTTAGTAATATCGGAAGAAAATCACTAGATACATGTTGGTACGAATATGTGACGCAACCGTTGTAACTCAAACGGACTGATACAGTTAGAACGTCATTGAAATGTAGTTTTTGAAACTGTCGCAATTTTTCAGCGCGCGATAACGGCTAGGATTGGTCCCACAGTAAAAAGTGACTTATTTATCTAAGTTTTTAAATGAAGCGCTTCCACTGCGCCAAGTGTAATCGCTGAGTTCCAACAATCATGTCAAAATAAGAAGAATGTTATTTCTTGGAGTCCAGTTGGCTCACTTATCACATTTATAAGGTCACAGGCCAAAGCTAGCTCAATTAAGCTCCACAGTCAATCATTTCATTGTTAAAAGCGATATAACTTAGTAACATCGGAAAAAAATCACTAAATACATGTTGGTACGAATGTGTGACGAAACCGTTGTAACTCAAACGGATTGACACCGTTAGAAAATCAATGAAATTAGGTTTTTGAAACTGTCTCTATATCTTTAGCGCGCGCTAACGGCTATTATTGGTCCCACAGTAAAATTGACTTATTTATCTAAATTTTTAAATGAATCACTACCACAGGGTCCAGTGTAATCGCTGAGTTCCTACAATCATGTCAAATTAAGAAGAATGTCATTTCTTGTAGTCAAAATGACTCATTTATCACATTTATAAGGTCAAAGTCCAAAATCAGTTCAATTAAGTCCCACAGTCAATCGTTTCACTGTTGAAAGCGATACAACTTAGTAATATCGGAAAAAAATCACTAAATACATGTTGGTACAAGTATGTGACCCAACCGTTCTAACTCAAACGGACTGACACCGTTAGAACGTCATTGAAATGTAGGTTTTGAAACTGTCGCTATTTTTTCAGCGCGCGACAACGGCTAGGATTGGTCCCACAGTAAAGAATGACTTATTTATCTAAATTTTTAAATGAAGCGCTACCACAGCGCCCAATGTAATCGCTAAGTTCCGGCATTCACGTCAAATTAAGAAGAATGTTATTTCTTGGAGTCCAATTGTCTCATTTATCACATTTATCAAGTCACAGTCCAAAGTTAGTTGAATTAATTCCCACAGTCAATCGTTTCACTGTTAAAACCAATACAACTTAGTAATATCGGAAGAAAATCACTAGATACATGTTGGTACGAATATGTGACGCAACCGTTGTAACTCAAACGGACTGATACAGTTAGAACGTCATTGAAATGTAGTTTTTGAAACTGTCACAATTTTTCAGCGCGCGATAACGGCTAGGATTGGTCGCACAGTAAAAAATGACTTATTTATCTAAGTTTTTAAATGAAGCGCTTCCACTGCGCCAAGTGTAATCGCTGAGTTCCAACAATCATGTCAAAATAAGAAGAATGTTATTTTTTGGGGTCCAGTTGGCCCACTTATCACATTTATAAGGTCACAGGCCAAAGCTAGCTCAATTAAGCTCCACAGTCAATCATTTCATTGTTAAAAGCGATATAACTTAGTAATATCGGAGAAATGTCACTAAATACATGTTGTACGAATATGTGACGCAACCGTTGTAACTCAAACGGATTAATACCGCCAAAAAACCAATTAAATGTAGTTTTTGAGAATGCCTCTATTTCTTCAGCGCGCGCTAACGGCTAGGATTGGTCCCACAGTAAAAAATGACTTATTTATCTGAATTTTTAAATAAAGCGCTACCACAGCGCCCAGTGTAATCGCTGAGTTCCAGCAATCATGTCAAATTAAGAAGAATGTTATTTCTTGTAGTCAAAATTGCTCATTTATCACATTTATAAGGTCAAAGTCCAAAATCAGTTCAATTAAGTCCCACAGTCAATCATTTCACTGTTGAAAGCGATACAACTTAGTAATACCGGAAGAAAATCACTAAATACTTGTTGGTACGGATATGTGACGCAACCGTTGTAACTCAAACGGAATGATACTGTTAGAACGTCATTGAATTGTAGTTTGTGAAACAGTCGCTATTTTTTCAGCGCGCGACAACGGCTACGATTGGTCTCACAGTAAAGAATGACTTATTTATCTAAATTTTTAAATGAAGCGCTACCACAGCGCCCAATGTAATCGCTAAGTTCCGGCATTCACGTCAAATTAGGAAGAATGTTATTTCTTGGAGTCCAATTGTCTTATTTATCACATTTATCAAGTCACAGTCCAAAGTTAGTTGAATTAATTCCCACAGTCAATCGTTTCACTGTTAAAACCAATATAACTTAGTAATATCGGAGAAATGTCACTAAATACATGTTGTACGAATATGTGACGCAACCGTTGTAACTCAAACGGATTAATACCGCCAAAAAACCAAATAAATGTAGTTTTTGAGAATGCCTCTATTTCTTCAGCGCGCGCTAACGGCTAGGATTGGTCCCACAGTAAAAAATGACTTATTTATCTGAATTTTTAAATAAAGCGCTACCACAGCGCCCAGTGTAATCGCTGAGTTCCAGCAATCATGTCAAATTAAGAAGAATGTTATTTCTTGTAGTCAAAATTGCTCATTTATCACATTTATAAGGTCAAAGTCTAAAATCAGTTCTATTAAGTCCCACAGTCAATCGTTTAACTGTTGAAAGCGATACAACTTAGTAATACCGGAAGAAAATCACTAAATACATGTTGGTGCGAATATGTGACGCAACCGTTGCAACTCAAACTGATTAAAACTGTTAGAAGGTCAATGAAATGTAGTTTTTGAAACTGTCTCTATTTCTTCAGCGCGAACTAACGACTAGGATTCGTCCCACAGTAAAAAATGACTTATTTATCTTAATTTTTAAATAAAGCGCAACCACAGCGCCCAGTGTAACCGCTGAGTTCCGGCAATCATGTAAAATTAAGAAGAATGTCATTTCTTAGAGTCCAATTTTCTCACTTATAACATTTATAAGGTCACAATCCAAAATCAGTTCAATTAAGTCCCACAGTCAATCATTTCACTGTTGAAAGCGATACAACTTAGTAATACCGGAAGAAAATCACTAAATACTTGTTGGTACGGATATGTGACGCAACCGTTGTAACTCAAACGGACTGATACTGTTAGAACGTCATTGAATTGTAGTTTGTGAAACAGTCGCTATTTTTTCAGCGCGCGACAACGGCTACGATTGGTCTCACAGTAAAGAATGACTTATTTATCTAAATTTTTAAATGAAGCGCTACCACAGCGCCCAATGTAATCGCTAAGTTCCGGCATTCACGTCAAATTAAGAAGAATGTTATTTCTTGGAGTCCAATTGTCTCATTTATCACATTTATCAAGTCACAGTCCAAAGTTAGTTGAATTAATTCCCACAGTCAATCGCTTCACTGTTAAAACCAATACAACTTAGTAATATCGGAAGAAAATCACTAGATACATGTTGGTACGAATATGTGACGCGACCGTTGTAACTCAAACGGACTGATACAGTTAGAACGTCATTGAAATGTAGTTTTTGAAACTGTCACAATTTTTCAGCGCGCGATAACGGCTAGGATTGGTCGAGAGATAGGAAAATGCCGATGTTAGGACAGACCCCGTTGGCACTTTACCATTTCACGTCAAATTATAGGCCATCCCCGTCAAATAAACGATAGAAGAGTCCATAAAATCCGTTAGCACCTACGAATGTCCGGATCCGCCCCAACCCCCACCGTGTCCCCTCCCTCCCCTCCCCATGGGTCCCTCCCCACCCTCATCTGTCGTGTCCCACAATTATAGTGTTATGTGTGTCTATCTTTACCAGAAACAAGTAAAGATGATTGCAACATTGCAAGGTTTAGCGCCACATAATGTCATAACTGAAGAATTGATTTTGATGATTATTTTGAGATTGTTTGAGACCATTTGATCTGACAAAGGCATCACCCTTGAAACTATAATCCTTCAATTCATCACAAAGTTTTGCAGGCAACCATGTCTTATATTTATTTCCCATTCTATCTTGAACCTCCGCATACATAGATTTTTCAGAAAGAGCACCAGGTCTTGATATTTCCATCTCTTTCACATATTTAACAAGGTAAATATCGTTTTTAGGCAGCTCTCTCCACTTTATGATTGGAGCAACTTGTTCTATGTTTTGTTCAAATTCTTCAACTGTTGGAAAAGCCATTGTGTTTATATTCACGATTACATCTCTTTATACCACTTTATAAATAACAACACGCAAGCAGTTTTTGTTATCTACCATCTGTCAATCAAACGCTTATAACAATAGGATTTTACATATTTTACATACCAGAAAGTTGTTTACATAAGAAAAAAGTCAAAACGAAAGTAGCCGTTGCTAAGGATATTTGGTATGTAAGGAATGCATTGTTTCTCTATTGTTATTCTGGCTTGATTGACATTTAATTGACGTCATTCTTTATCTAAACAAATACCATATGAAATAACCTGTTGTCATAACAATCACAAGAGCGATCTTCTCATCTTCGTGTGTAGGAGGAGTATCTTTGTGGTAAGGTGCAGTGTTGTGTTTATCTGTAGTATCCACGTGGTGTACGGTAATGTGTTTATCAGGATGGATATCAGGATGATCGGGTGTTACTGGCTTCTTTTTAGTTATCTTATGTGATTCGGTAACATTGACCTTTCGATTGATACCAATGGTAAGATCCTCACCCGATATCAAAATCTTGTTGTTGTAACCCACCACACCGGTCTTAATTCTGAGATTCATGTCACTAGGTAACATATAAATACCTTGTCCAACCGAATAATCAACCTTACTTGAAGCGTAGTTTAACGTATCCTGATAACGTTTAATGTCCTCCTGAATATCGACCCTACGGTTAACAATGTCCTCAAGGTTATTCATAAAAACTTTTTGGGCGGTCAGAGCACTTGAATCATTACCGAGGATGGAGGATCGCGCTGAGGCTAGAGAACTAAGAACAAGATAGGCATAGGCCCTGACACTGCTCGAGATCTTCACAAGGCCCGTTTTTGTAAATCCATCGGATTTTTCCACAATCCACCGCGTCATGGAGTCGTTTGTGAAATAACTTAACCCCGGAGTCGGATATTCTTTACGTCTTTTTTGATATGAGCTGAAAAAGTTCTGACCCCTGTATTTCATGGAGTTGGGATCAACTCCATAATCGCCGCAGATTTTTAAAAACTCCTCATTTGAATAGGGATTGTCGTATCGATTGAAGCTATCCTCAAAGGGTAGAGGTGTCTGTAGGCGCTTAATGATTCGCCTAATGTGATAATACACATGAAAACGATATATTGACCTGACCATAGATCTACCATCCTTGAGGTGTTCTGAACTTACCCCACAGGCACTTGAAGCGCACCAAGTGGCGAAATTTAGCTGGGTTTGCCATAATCTAAAAGGTTGCTCATTCCAAATTCTCATACGTTGCGCGTTATGACTAAGTTCATAATTGGTAAAAATATTAGGAAAGGAAGCGGGGAAAGAGCCACTTTCAGACACAATAATGGCCTGTTTGTACAGATCCCTAGCGCCCAATATTTGAAGATCCAGCCCCCCATTTGGCTTATATGCCGCATTCGGGTTATATCTGAAAATGTCATCCATTCTTTGATTTAAATATATTCACAATCTCTAATATAATAATGTATATCACAATAAAGGACGTAAATAGCGAGAAGAAAATCTATTTGTATCAACCGATAGACAACTCACATGGTACAAAGGAGGTTGCGATCGTGGAGACGTTTTCAGATAATGTCACATATGTAGCTACAGCTCCAATAGATATACCCTTGGCCGATGGAGTTACCACGGTTAGGTTACAACAGGGTCAGCACTACACGGGTAGGGAGTTGAATTCAATCGTGAGAGGTGATGTAAAATCAACACAACTAGCTAGAAACTCTAAGTTGAGTAAAATATTTAATATGGAGGGTGTAACGGAACTACATTTTAATCTTAATGAATTGGATAACTCGTTAAATCTTAAAGATGGTGAATATAGCAACAACCTGATGACATATCATATATCCGAGTATGGTGGTGATTTTACATATATTGAACCGAAAAATCCGCAATATAAGAAACTAAAGAAAGGTTTACTTCAATCACTTACCATGAGAGTCACAGGTCAGGATGGTAAGGTGTTATGGGGTGGTATGAAGACAGCAGTTACACTACACATAAGAGATACGGCGGACAGATGATACCGTAGCATTAACCGAATTAAAGTAAAATAAAATAAAAGTAATATGGAATAGAATGGAATACGGGAAAAAGTTAAACCCAGAGCGTTCACTTAGGATCGCACATGGCGTAAAAGGAACGCATCAAAAAGTAATTGTCACTCACAACCCAAGTGAGATTGATCAGAACCAGTTACTCCTGATTAGGTTCCCTAATTTAGGTAACGATGATGTCATTGTTCCTGGTACTTCGAAAATAAGTTTCGACGTTGAACTCGAGTCAAAAGTCGACACGAAGAGAACATTGGTCTCTAACATAGGGAGGGCAATTGTTAAAAAGCTAGCTATCAAGTTCGAGGGTACCGAGATTCTGAGCATTGATGACTTTGATCTTTTCGGGTGCTACAGAGATTTATGGCTAACCAAGTCTGAGAAAAGAAATGCAATAAGACAAGGTATCATCTTTGATGAAGGGTGTACAGAAAACTGTATGAAACTGAGAGTTGGAGCCGCGGATAAAGACGCATCAGAGGTAGCGGACAAAGCTATTTATGATGCATACAAAAACAAGTTCACCATACCACTAGATTTTGAAATGTTAGATAGCACGATCCCATATTATCAGGCTGGATTAGGTAATAGGCTGTGTTATGAGATAACATTCAACAATTATGACAGGGTAGTATTATCAACACCAACCAAACCTTCCGGTGCCACATCGGCACCCGCGCCGGATGCTAAATACAAAATCTCCAACATATCTCTCGAATATGAGATTGTGACACAACCCACACTCGCCAGATTCATTTCAAATGAATACCAAAACATGGCCGTACTATATGACAGATTTCTGAGACATAGACAAATTAGGGTGGATAAGTCGGACACAACGTGGAATTGGTCATTCAATACACCGTGCAAGTCCCTGAAGGGTATATTGGTTCTGTTTGAGGAAGAGAAAGCTTACAAACGAGATACCGGTAGGTTCTACAATCCTAAGATCAAAAAGGTATCCGCCATAGTTGAGGGTAAGCCTAACCAACTTTTCGCTCAGGGGATGCAACCGTTTGAGCATTATGGTGAAATATGCAAGTATTTCGCAGAGGGCAAGCAAAAGGACAGCAACGCCGGTGAAATACAGAAACATCTGCAACTACATGATGTGAAGGTCGCGGACTACCTAACCACGAAATATGCTCTATGGCTGGATTTTAGAACCATAGATGAAAACTCACTGCGCGGGACCGGCCGACGGATTGAAAATGCGAGCGAGGGGATCACACTACAAGTTGAAAAGACGGCCGAAACCGCGGGATCCTTAAACGCCTACATATATCTAATCATGGATGCTCAATTAAATATTCAAAACGGTGAAATTATGGATGTACTATATTAAGATGGACTACATGAAAGATCCTCACACGGCACTATTCGTCGGTCCAACTGGCTGCGGAAAATCCAAACGCGTAGTAACACTGCTGGAGAGTGAATACTTTGATCACTTCGATTTCATTGTGATTATATGTCCAACATTAAGATGGAACAAGACATATATGGGGAGTAACTGGTTCTGGAGGGATAGATATGTGATTCTAATTGAGCCCAGAGGTATGTTATATGAATGGATTCAAAAGATGACGGATTTCTGTGCCGGGTA
Organism: Hydractinia symbiolongicarpus; assembly: GCF_029227915.1. NCBI lineage: Eukaryota > Metazoa > Cnidaria > Hydrozoa > Anthoathecata > Hydractiniidae > Hydractinia > Hydractinia symbiolongicarpus. The sequence continues at coordinate 34,757,912 of NC_079877.1, forward strand.
CAAAACATTATTCCTGATCGACGACATCATCGCAGATGAGAAACTGGACAAAAAGAGGCAACCGCTTCTGGAGCTGGCCATCAGCGGTCGGCATCGAAACCACACCATGTGGCTACTCACACAATCATACACCGCGATACCGAAGAACTTACGAAGGCAGGCAAAAATGTTATATGTGTGGTATCCGAAGGACAGACATGATCTCGCAACCATCCACGAAGAGAATGATGTCATTGAATCGTCGGAGATCCAGAAGGTTAAGGAAAGGCTGAAAGATGGCAAATATACACATTTAGTCATGAGGATGGAACATCCAAGAACTCACGTGATTTGCTAGAATGGACATTTTTTTGTTACAAGAGTCTTGTAACAAATCTATAGGAAAACTACAGTACTATCCTATAATGATAGAATATATAAATTTCATATTACTGGTGATAGCTGTAGTGCTATTGCTGGTATTGGTTAGTTTCTGTCTTTTTTGTATTAAAAAATACCTATGGCTATTGAAAATGGCCGAAACGGTAATTGACAACCTAATTTTTATCGATGAACGGGATGATGGGAAGAGACAGAAATTGCTCGAGTGCGTGCTGACCGGGAATAGTAAGTTATATCTTGGTAAGATGTATACGGAGGCGGAGATCCAGAAGCTCAAGAATGATGAGGTGGATAAACTGTTCACCATATACGAGGCTAAACTATCCGGTCAAATGGTAAAGTCTTTGGGACAGTCAATAATCCACATGTACTCCATGGGCGCCTGTACAGCTCTCGGTATAAAAAATCAAAAAGCTCTGAGTGATGACCTGGAGAATGATCCATTCCTAAACTCGGCACTCCAAAGGTTCACATGTGATCTATATTATAAGTTTGGATCACTACTATCACCAATCAGTGTGGGTCTAATTAAAGGTAGGCATTATATCGCTGGAAGAAATTTAAACGCAAATAATAATAATATAGATATAGATAATAAAGATGTCAGAGGAACAGACTCCTATTCAGGTGACAACGAAGAACCCTAAAAAGGTTGAGGCTGGTAAGAGGATGGCCGAATTCAACCGCAAACAGAGGGAAGACTATAAAAGACTGCTCATGGCGCAGGCAGAGACGCAGGCGAAGACGGAATCGACACCAACGCGGTCGACACCTCAGACACTGTTGGAGGATCCTAAGGATATTGTAATTGAGGATTCCGTGACAGATGTTCCCAAGGGTGGGGTTAACAACTACGCAATAATGGGCGGCGGTGTGATTGTGATGCTAATAATCGGAGCGTTTGTGGTGATGAGGAACAACACCTCACAGAGTAAGGTGAAGGATCCCCCACCGAGAGCTCCATCGGACACTAGAAAAACCAGGAGTAAACTTGAAATGGAATAAAGGGATAATATCGCGATATTATAATCTAGAAGTAAATATAAGACATGGATAAGAAAAGTATAGTAAACGATATTTATAAGGCATCAGTCGTATGCGTTTTCGCCGTAGGCTATTCAATGCTCGGGAAAAAGGTATTAAAAATGACACCACCCTCAATTCAGAAATTTGACCTGGAAGATACCGGAAAGCTTGTAGCCATAGTCGCCGCAAGTGAAATGACAAGAGAATATCTAGTTAAGCAAAAAATTATACCTGAAACTATAAATATATAATGTTGCGAATACTGGAATGGTTGGTCTGGGTTTTATGCCAGCGCAAGAAAGTTGAGAGGATTTTACCCAAGGTGGAATACATCGATACCGAGGTCATAGACGACTCTGATGTCATAGACTCCGAGGCTATCGTATTAAAATAACGCCACTATATTATACCGGATTATATAAACATGGCTTCAATTGCAATGATGTTGGGAGGTGCCTTTGCGAACGCTTTGGCCTTCACCGGATCAAGCTACCTCTTTTCAAGTTTATCAAAGGATAGGATAGATAAGGAACGGAAGCGGCATGATCTGGCCATAGAGCAGCTGCAAAAGGCTCAGGTTATATGGCAACGTAAAAGACAGGAGAGGGTTGACTTTATCAATAAGCAGCTCAGACTTGAGAAGAAGGCCGAGGGTAAATTTACGGAGCTGGATGACGCGATGCGGGAATATAAAAAAGTATTTGGAGGTTCACCTCTCACAGATATTCCGCGCAAGCCCGTATTGAGCGACTTTTATAAACCCAGCAATGGCCAGCATGAGAGGGAATTGGCATTTATCGCGCTAAGCATGATCTGTGTCGGTGGTGCCGTGTGGTATTTCGAAAAATAGTACCATGCCGCGGGTATTATGTTACATGTGTCATGTAACATAGTAGTAGTAGTATCACTAACGCTTTGTTACCATGTAGGTGTATATCAGACCTCCGATTCCGACTATCAAAGCCCACAGGTTTTGACTCAACCAACCGACGACCTCCTTTGCTCTATTTAGGATCCATGATACGATGGATCCAATTATACCGGGCAGTGATGCGGCTGCGGCACCGGCTAATCTACCCAGGAGAGATCCCAGCGCGTTCAGCTTGTTCTTTATCCATTCCCTCGCACCACCTTCGGTTTTTTCATGATTTTTTGTATTACCGGTGGATGACCCCCCACCCCCTGGTGTCAAAGTTTCAACTAGAAGGCCGATAACCATACCAAATGCCGTTAGTACACTGAGGATGGTGATACCCTGCTCACGGAATAGTGTTCGTATCTTTTCACCCAATGTAGTTTCTTTGTCAAGTACTTTGGTAATCGTCTCCCTGATGCTTTTTATTTGACTGTTAAGTTTACCTTTGAGAATATCGATAATCTCTTGCCGGCCTTTCAACTCATTTTGCAAACCTTTCAACCTTTCTTTCGCTTCATTTTGTTGTCCCTCGGTCATATTTGGTGTGTTTTCCATCTCTTCCAACTTGTTTTTTTCTCTGTCAATATGCTGTTCGAGCTGAACCTTTTTTGCAACTTCATCCTGAAGACTTCCTCTTATGTTTCTCAATGATCTATCCAATCCTAGCAATTCACGCATAGGATATTCAAATAGATCACCGGTCTGGGTTGCTTCATGGTCTACAGATTGTTGTTTGACCAATGAAATTAAATCTTCCGCACTGTTCACAACATCTCCAGACATGGTTTCTAATTCTATATCCGTCGCATTCTCTATTTTATCCGGTGATGGTAGTCTCTCTTCTATTTTGTTTAGCATAGCGGCCTGTCGGGGGGTAATACTACCTTTCGGTATATCAAACCCCAAACTGCGCAGCCTTTTCTTGCCCAGTATATCCGCAATGGTGCCGACGGTCCTTAGAGATCCACCATTTGTCAGAGGTCTGTTATCACCCTTGTAGTATAATTCACGACCACGAGACTCAAACAGATCGGTATGTATCACGCTCGGGTTCTCGTTTGGATATATAGTTAGTAGCTTCTCATAGAGCGATTTAACCAGCTCACTGGTAACTCTGGAGCGCAGAGAGGTTTCTCCACCGAATGATGTCTCCTCATCGGTAGTATGTATCTGTACTCGTGTGCGTTCCCTCGGTACCAGAGGTGTGGAGTCATCGGTACCCTCGTCGGGTTGGTCGTGGTCACCAAACGGATCAATATCAATGTCCGCCATTATTTTATTTAAAGGATAGTTTTTTTCCTAATATAATAGAAATGGCAGAGAGTTCTAGTACCAGAGAAGAAACTTTTAAAACGGATATATCCAATTCCCAACTTGAGGAGCTGGTGAAATTACGAGGCAAGTTACAAGACAGGACACACGAACACGGAGGATCTCTGATCATATGGTCGATTCTGGAGGGATTATCCGGAACCGCAGCAATTACCGGCTCGATAGCGACCGCGGTGACCATTATTAGAAATTTGGGCGGTACCCATGGAAATTACATGTGGAATTCGGGTATGTGTCTATTGGGCTCGGCTTCCTATGCGGTTACCGCCCAATATGTTAGGACATATCGGGAGAAACTTATCAAATTAAGAGCCGCATATCGCGTTGTACAAAATGCCATCGATGTTTTCGATAAAACGCTACTCTGGCACACTCGGATCTGTAGAGCCGATTTTGAGAATTTGTGTGATACGTATCATAGAAGTCTCAAGGATCTGGATAAACTGGATATAGGTTATTTAGAGTAAAGTTTTTTTCTTTGTAGTAACCAAATGGCAGAGATTTATCCGAAGCTACCAACGGCTCCTGAGTATTCGAGCGAGCAGGACAAGTTTAATACTAATACTGTGAACTCTCAACTTGGGGAGCTTAGAAAATTACGTGATAAGTTCAATACAAAATATGAGAAATATAACAAGACGCTGCACAGACTGGTGCTTTTAAATGCCAGCACCACGGCCATAACCGCCGCTTCGGGCATAGGTTCGGTGGTGACCGGTGCCACGCTCATCGGAATCCCCGCTTCGGTAGGATTGGGAGCCGTGGCACTGTCGGGAACCATTTTCACGGGCTCCGTCATGGCTCTGATTAAAAGATATCGAAGCAAGCTCGACAAGGTCATGAAATTATATGATGTTGCGACATCCGCCATCGCCGTGTTTGAAAACTCCGTCTCGCGGGCTCTGAATAATGATGACATTAGTCACATCGAATTTCAAACCCTGAGCGGTATATACTACGAAGCTCTGAAAAAGATGATGAAAACCGACAGAAAGATGGAGAGCGAAACTCGCAACCAGTTTGAAAAAAGTCTAATGGACGAGGTTCAAAGCCTCAGAAGGACCGTAAATCAAGGTTAGTGATGTGCGCATGTACACCGCTCGCATATTTCGTGTGGTACGATAAAAGTGCTTAAAGTTTTTAGCCGTACATGTATATGCCATAATATGTCGGACATGAATACCGCACCGGACTACAAATTAATGAAACTGCGAGAGTTGCGAGAGATTGCCAAAGCTCGTGGGGTGAAGTATATTTGCGCGATGAAAAAGATCAGGCTGATTGATGTGATTGAGAAGAATGATCTGGATCCGACATACACCATCGATCCGGATACCAAACGACAACGGTACGGATACTATTCAAGGTGGAGGACGAAAAACAGGGAGGCATATCTAAAAGCTCAAAAACGTTATAACGACAAAAGATCCAAGTGATTGTGCGCATTTTTGTTACTCGGACGGGTAACAAATATCGGGAATTCATGTTTAATATTGTCTAATGACAAAATCTATTGGTGCCCGACATATGGGACATTTATCCCTCCTATTCTCCAATATAGATGCGCACGATAAACAGCAGCAGCAATGTCCCATTCTACCATGAACAAAGGTTGCGCTCTTTCTTTTAGAAAGACAAATTATGCATTTGTCCTCGTCCTCTAGGTCATCATCGTCATCACTAAAAAAATCACGATCAATCAGCGCTCTTGTCCTCGTCGTCCTCTTCTCATCGTCGTCCTCATCTTCATCAATGTCAAGCTGTGCTGGTACCGATCCAGGTGCCGGTATCTGTTGAAATGGAGGTGGTCTGGTGGGTCCGGGCTCATTATAATGAGTATGATCTATTGATAATAATAATTGGATAAGCTCGTCCCTTCTTAGATGCGAGTATCTAGATGCGCCGAGGAAACCCGCTCGGTTTCGTAAATCACGGACCGTGAAAAGACTAAAGTCATCAATATATTCTCTACTGTAGGTGGGTGGTGTCGGTCTAGGTGTCGGAACACTCTCGATTGCTATCCGGCGGGAATAATGCGATAGATCTATTGATAATAATAATCTGATAAGCTCAGCCCTTCTGAGCCGCGAGTATCCATGTAGGCCAAGGTACCTCGCTCTGGCTCTTAAATCAGGGAGTGTGAAAAGACTAAAGTCATCAATATATTCTCTGCTGTAGGTGAGGGAGCGTACGATCGGTGAAGACATGGTTGGATATGATATGATATGATATACGATATAGGAATCTTTAATCCAATTTTTATAGATCGTATTTGAGGTTGGCGATTCGCACGCCATGGATATCTCCGCGAATTCCTGGCCTTTGTTACTCGGACGGGTAACAAAAAATCCCGTGGTGTCGATGGATACTCACCCACGGTGGATCGGCACTCTGTGTGTTTTAGCGTGTTTTACTACAATTTTAGCACGGTATGGCAACCACAAACTAGGACACTCATGACCCTCCAACACGGTTTACGATTTTTTAAAAAAAGGGTTAAAGATTCTGTATTGGTATATCATACGCAATCATGACTTCGAGAAATACCTTTGCTGAATTAAGAAAACTCGCTAAGGAACGCGGTCTACATGGCTACGCAAAGCTCAGAAAGGCCGAGATTATCGAATTATTGGGACCAACTACCGTTTCAGCACCGGTTGGACCGGTACCCATGCCGAGACCCTCGAGACCCGTACCGGTGTCGAGACCTAGACCGAGACCGAGACCGAGACCGGCACCTAGACCGGTGTCGAGACCGATACCGGCACCTAGATACACCGGACCGCCTAGACTCTACAGCCCTTTACCAACATCTAGACCCACCATACATGTACCACCTACATCAATCAAATCTCTGGGGAGTTTTCTAGGATCCGATGGATCTGTACCCATACCAACACCGAGACCGAGACCTAGACCATTTGGATCTGGCTCTGACATGGATATTTTTGAGCAGGAAGAAATGGCTAAAACCAGACCTATAGTGAAAAGCAAGTTGATTGAATGGAGAGACTGGTTGACGAAACATGTACCTAAGGCTATTAAGGATAAAACAACAAAAGCTTTCAAAACCATGAAGGATAAGATCATGGGTTTGTATAAAAAGGGCAGTGGAGAGGAAGAGGTGGAAGAGGTGAAAGAGGTGGAAGAGGTGAAAGAGGAAAACCCCTTTACCCCCATTGAGGAGGCGTTTGACCGTTCATACAAACGTTTCAAGATAAACTCGGATGGTAAGAAGAGGAATGTCAAGGTTCTTTCTCAAACAGCTTAAGCCTATCGTTAAGAGGTTGATGAAGGAAGTGCTCAGGCAGAAGAAGTCGCTGAAGACTCAGGCTACACTGTGGGTGAAATGGGTAAAGGAGGACACCGGCTCGACCGATGCCCCACGTGTATATGTTGACAAAGCGTTCAATAGCTATATTGAGGTATTACATTCCAACGATGACATTTCTAATGTTTTTGATCGGATCCGTAATAAGATAATCGAGCAGATTGACAACCCTGCTCTACCCGCCAGTGGGTTCACAATCGATAAAATCTTGCATATGCATGTGGACTTTCATAAGCTAAAATTAACGAGAGGTAGTTCTTACTTACCGCTACCCAAGAATTTCAGTGGAAAGCGATCTGTGATTAACCCACATAACGAGGATGAAGAATGCTTCAAATGGGCCGTTATCGCTGCTCTCAATCATGATAAGATTGATAATCATCCTGAACGAATCTCAAACCTTAAGAAGTTTGAAGACAAGTGCAATTGGGGTGGCCTAACTTTCCCAATGGCTCTAAACAAGATAGATTTATTTGAGAGAAGGAACCCTGATATCGCCGTGCATGTTTTGACAAAAGATGACATAGAGGGTGTCTATATGTGTCGAAAGTCGAAGCATCTTGACCGGGATGAGACGGTTGTTTTGTTTTTACTGTGTGAAGGGGATAAGAGGCATTATATCGCTGTTAAGAACCTGAGCGGTGTCCTGAGCAAGGCCAACTCAAAGCATGAACATAAAGAGCATTATTGCTTGAATTGTCTCTCTGGTTTTCCAAGCGAACGGAAAAGGGATGAGCACTTTGAGTATTGTAAGAATAACGATGCCGTTAATATTCAACTCCCTAAGGAGGGTAGCACCTTAACCTTCACCCACGGTCAGTACCAGCTCAAAGCCCCATTCATCATGTATGCTGATTTTGAAGCTTTTACAAAACCTGAAGAGATAGAGTGTGGATCGTCCACCGAGAAAGTTGGTAAACATATCCCCACCGGATTCTGTTGTTATAGTAAATATGCTCATGGTGAAGTTTTGGACCCTCTGAAGCTTTACCGTGGTGATGACTGTGTTCCGCGCTTTGTGGATCATGTGGTTTCCGAGGCGAAAAGGTTATACAACATGTTTCCACAACTTGGTATGCAAGATCTAACCGATGAAGAACTTGATGGATATGAAAATTCCATCAAGTGCCACATCTGTATGAGAGAATTTGGTGATGATGACATCAAGGTCAGGGATCACTGTCATTTTACCGGAAAGTTTCGTGGATCGGCACACATGGAATGTAATCTCCGTTACAAGGTGCCTAATTATATTCCGGTTGTCTTCCATAATCTGAGCGGATATGATGCGCATCTATTTATCAAAGAGCTTGCGAAGAAGTATGGAGAAGGTGGTATGAGTGTAATCGCTGAAAATAAAGAGAAATATATCTCTTTCTCCACCGATGTTAAGGTTGGTGAATACACCAACAAAAATGGTGAGACCAAAGACAAAAAGATAAAGCTGAGATTCATCGATTCATTTAGATTTATGTCAAGAGGATTAGGTTCCTTGGTTGACAATCTATCCGATGATCAGTGTAAAAACCTTAGAAAATTCTTCAATGATGAGCAATTCAACATAATGAGAAGGAAGGGTGTATACCCATATGAGTATGTTGATTTATTCGATAGGTTTAATGAAACCAGGCTTCCTTCGAAAGATGACTTTTATAGCAAGTTGAACATGAATGGTATCAGCGATGCTGATTATGCGCATGCCCAGAAGGTGTGGAAGGACATGAAAGTTGAAAATATGGGCGTTTATCATGATATCTATCTCAAGACGGATGTTCTGCTTATGAGTGATGTGTTTGAGACATTCAGAGAGACATGTTTGAAAAACTATAAACTAGATCCCGCTCATTTTTACACGGCCCCCGGATTAGCTTGGCAGGCATGCCTGAAAAAGACAGATGTTAAGCTGGATTTGTTGTCAGATATGGATATGTTACTGTTTGTGGAGATGGGTATTAGGGGCGGTCTCTGTCAGGCCGTTCACAGACACGCGAAGGCAAATAATCCATATATGGGTGAAATGTATAATACTTCGGAAGATACAACCTATCTACAGTATCTTGATGCTAACAATCTGTATGGATGGGCTATGATACAGAAGATGCCCACCGGGGGGTTTGAGTGGGATGGTTCCGGTAAATTTACACCCGAACTCATTTCAGAGTTGGCTGTGGAAAACGGTGAAAAGGGGTACATGCTTGAGGTTGATGTTAGATATCCACATAATCTTCATGACACACATAACGATCTTCCTTTCATGCCTGAGAGGAAGGTTATCAATGGTGTCGAGAAGCTGACACCATGTCTTTCAGACAAGAGGAACTATGTGATTCATATCCGTGCGCTTGCTCAAGCTTTGAATCACGGTCTTGTTCTGGATAAGGTTCATAGGGTACTGAGGTTTGATCAGAGCGCATGGTTGAAACCTTACATCGACTTCAATACACAGCTGCGCACGGAGTCAAAGAATGACTTTGAAAAGGATTTCTTCAAGCTGATGAACAATTCCGTCTTTGGTAAGACAATGGAGAATCAGCGAAGACAGAAGGATATACGTTTGGCCACCAACCAAAAAAATTATGAGAAAATGGTGATGAAGCCAAACTTCAGGGGTGCAATCCGTTTCTCGGAAACACTGATGGGGATAGAGATGTCCAAGATCAAGATCAAAATGAACAAACCGATCTACCTCGGCCCCACAATCCTCCATCTATCCAAGATGATTATGTATGAGTTCCACCATGATTACATGAGACCGAAATATGGTGATGATGTGAAGCTTTGCTACATGGATACGGATTCATTCGTTTACCATATAAAAACAGACGACTTCTACAAAGATATCGCGAACGATGTGCCTGCGAGATTTGACACTTCTGGGTATGATAGTAAAGATGACAGACCTCTACCATTAGGTTTGAATAAAAAGATCATTGGGCTGATGAAGGACGAGTTGGGTGGTAAGGTGATGACTGAGTTTGTAGCCCTAAGAGCTAAGACCTACGCATACAAACAGCTATGTGGTAGGGAGGGTAAGAGATGTAAGGGGGTGAAGAAATGCGTGGTGAGGGAGACCATAGGTTTCGATGACTATAAGAGATGCCTGTTTGAGGGTGAGAACATTTACAGAACCCAAATGACCTTTCAATCGATTAAGCATGATGTTCACACGGTGAAAACAAACAAACTGGCGCTCAATGCCGATGATGATAAACGCATAATTTTGGAAGATGGTATTACCACACTGGCAAGAGGACATTATAGACACACATAACACTATAATTGTGGGACACGACAGATGAGGGTGGGGAGGGACCCATGGGGAGGGGAGGGAGGGGACACGGTGGGGGTTGGGGCGGATCCGGACATTCGTAGGTGCTAACGGATTTTATGGACTCTTCTATCGTTGATTTGACGGGGATGGCCTATAATTTGACGTGGAATGGTAAAGTGCCAACGGGGTCTGTCCTAACATCGGTATTTTCCTATCTCTGGTCGCACAGTAAAAAATGACTTATTTATCTAAGTTTTTAAATGAAGCTCTTCCACTGCGCCAAGTGTAATCGCTGAGTTCCAACAATCATGTCAAAATAAGAAGAATGTTATTTTTTGGGGTCCAGTTGGCCCACTTATCACATTTATAAGGTCACAGGCCAAAGCTACCTCAATTAAGCTCCACAGTCAATAATTTCATTGTTAAAAGCGATATAACTTAGTAATATCGGAGAAATGTCACTAAATACATGTTGTACGAATATGTGACGCAACCGTTGTAACTCAAACGGATTAATACCGCCAAAAAACCAATTAAATGTAGTTTTTGAGAATGCCTCTTTTTCTTCAGCGCGCGCTAACGGCTAGGATTGGTCCCACAGTAAAAAATGACTTATTTATCTGAATTTTTAAATAAAGCGCTACCACAGCGCCCAGTGTAATCGCTGAGTTCCAGCAATCATGTCAAATTAAGAAGAATGTTATTTCTTGTAGTCAAAATTGCTCATTTATCACATTTATAAGGTCAAAGTCTAAAATCAGTTCAATTAAGTCCCACAGTCAATCGTTTCACTGTTGAAAGCGATACAATTTAGTAATACCGGAAGAAAATCACTAAATACATGTTGGTGCGAATATATGACGCAACCGTTGCAACTCAAACGGATTAAAACTGTTAGAAGGTCAATGAAATGTAGTTTTTGAAACTGTCACAATTTTTCAGCGCGCGATAACGGCTAGGATTGGTCGCACAGTAAAAAATGACTTATTTATCTAAGTTTTTAAATGAAGCGCTTCCACTGCGCCAAGTGTAATCGCTGAGTTCCAACAATCATGTCAAAATAAGAAGAATGTTATTCTTTGGGGTCCAGTTGGCCCACTTATCACATTTATAAGGTCACAGGCCAAAGCTAGCTCACTTAAACTCCACAGTCAATCATTTCATTGTTAAAAGCGATATAACTTAGTAATAACCGAGAAATGTCACTAAATACATGTTGTACGAATATGTGACGCAACCGTTGTAACTCAAACGGATTAATACCGCCAAAAAACCAATTAAATGTAGTTTTTGAGAATGCCTCTTCTTCTTCAGCGCGCGCTAACGGCTAGGATTGGTCCCACAGTAAAATATGACTTATTTATCTGAATTTTTAAATAAAGCGCTACCACAGCGCCCAGTGTAATCGCTGAGTTCCAGCAATCATGTCAAATTAAGAAGAATGTTATTTCTTTTAGTCAAAATTGCTCATTTATCACATTTATAAGGTCAAAGTCTAAAATCAGTTCAATTAAGTCCCACAGTCAATCGTTTCACTGTTGAAAGGGATACAATTTAGTAATACCGGAAGAAAATCACTAAATACATGTTGGTACAAATATGTGTCCCAACCGTTGTAACTCAAACGGACTGACACCGTTAGAACGTCATTCAAATGTAGTTTTTGAAACTGTCGCTATTTTTTCAGCGCGCGACAACGGCTACGATTGGTCCCACAGTAAAGAATGACTTATTTATCTAAATTTTTAAATGAAGCGCTACCACAGCGCCCAGTGTAATCGCTGAGTTCCGGCAATCATGTCAATTTAAGAAGAATGTTAGTTCTTGTAGTCAAACTGGCTCATTTATCACATTTATAAGGTCAAAGTCCAAAATCAGTTCAATTAAGTCCCACAGTCAATCATTTCACTGTTGAAAGCGATACAACTTAGTAATACCGGAAGAAAATCACTAAATACTTGTTGGTACGGATATGTGACGCAACTGTTGTAACTCAAACGGACTGATACCGTTAGAAAGTCATTCAAATGTAGTTTTTGAAACTGTCTCTATTTCTTCAGCGCGCGCTAACGGCTAGGATTGGTCCCACAGTAAAAAATGACTTATTAATCTTAATTCTTAAATAAAGCGCTACCACAGCACCCAGTGTAATCGCTGAGTTCCAGCAATCATGTCAAATTAAGAACACTGTTATTTCTTGTAGTCCAGTTGGCTCACTTTTCACATTTATAAGGTTACAGTCCAGAATGAGATCAATTAAGTCCCACAGTCAATCGTTTCACTGTTAAAAGCGATACAACTTAGTAATATCGTTAAAAAATATCTAAACACATATTGGTACGAATATGTGACGCAACCATTGTAACTCAAACGGATTGACACCGTTAGAAAGTTAATGAAATGTAGTTATGGAAACTATCTCTACTTCTTCAGCGCAAACTAACAGCTAGGGTTGGTCACACAGTAAAAAGTGACTTATTTATCTTAATTTTTAAATAAATCGCTACAACAGCGCCCAGTGTAATCGCTGAGTTCCAGCACTCATGTCAAGTTAAAGACAACGTTATTTCTTGTAGTCAAACTGGCATACTTATCACATTTATAAGGTCAAAGTCCACAATCAGTTCAATAAAGTCCCACAGTCAATTGTTTCACTGTTAAAAGCGATGCAACCGAGTAATATGAGAAAAATATGGCTAAATACAAGTTGGTACGAATATGTCAGGCAACCGTTGTAACTGAAGCGGATTGATACCGTTAGAAAATCAATGAAATGTGGTTTTTGAAACTGTCGCTATTTCTTCAGCGCGAACTAACGGCTAGGACTGGTCCCACATTAGAAAATGACTTATTTATCTTGATTTTTAAATAAAGCGCTACCACAGCACCCAGTGTAATCGCTGAGTTCCAGCAATCATGTCAACTTAAGAACACTGTTATTTCTTGTAGTCCAGTTGGCTCACTTTTCAGACTTATAAGGTCACAGTCCAGAATGAGATCAATTAAGTCCCACAGTCAATCGTTTCACTGTTAAAAGCGATACAGTCTAGTAATATCTGAACACTATCGCTAAATACATGTTGGTACGAATATGTGACGCAGCCGTAGTAACTCAAACGGATTTATACCGCTAGAAAGTCAATGAAATGTAGTCTTTGAAACTGTTCCTATTCATTCAGCGCGCGCTAACGGCCAGGATTGGTCCCACAGTAAAAAAAGACTTTTTCATCTAAATTTTTAAATAAAGCGCTACCACAGAGCTTAATGTAATCGCGGTATTCCAGCAATCATGTCAAATTAAAAAGAATGTTATTCCTTTGAGACCATTTGGCTCATTTATCACATTTATAAGGTCACAGTCCAGAATCAGTTCAGTTAAGTCCCACAGTCAATCGTTTCACTGTTAAAAGCGATAGAACTTAGTAATATTGGAAAAAAATCACTAACTACATGTTGGTACGCATATGTGCCGAAACTGTTGTAACTCAAACGGACTGATACCGTTAGAAAGTCATTGAAATTTGGTTTTTGAAACTGTCGCTATTTCTTCAGCGCGCGATAACGGCTAGGACTCGTCCCACAGTAAAAAATGACTGATTTATTTAAATTTTATAATGAAGTGCTACCACAGGGCCCAGTGTAATCGCTGAGTTCCGGCAATTATGTCAAATTAAGAAGAATGTTATTTCTTGGATCCAGTTGACTCACTTATCACATTTATAAGGTCACAGGCCAAACTTATTTCAATTAAGTTCCACAGGCAATCGTTTCACTGTTAAAAGCGAAGCAACCTAGTAATATGAGAAAAATATGGCAAAATACAAGTTGGTACGAATATGTCACGCAACCGTTGTAACTGAAGCGGATTGATACCGTTAGAAAATCAATAAAATGTGTTTTTTGAAACTGTCGCTATTTCTTCACCGCGAAAAGAAAATGACTTATTTATCTAAATTTTTAAAGAAGGCGCTACCAGAGATCCTAGTGTAATCGCTGAATTCCAGCAATCAAGTTGAATTAAGAAGAATGTTATTCCTTGGAGTCCAATTGGCTCATTTATCACATTTACAAGGTCGCAGTCCAAAGTTACTTCAATTAAGTCCCAGAGTCAATCGTTTCACTGTTAAAAGCGATATAACTTAGTAATATCCGAAAAAAATCACTAAATACATGTTGGTACGACTATGTGACACAACTGTTGTAACTCAAACGGATTGATATCACCAAGAAGTCAATGAAATGTAGTCTTTTAGAATGTCTCCACTTCATCAGCGCGAACTAACGGCTAGGAATGGTCCCACATTAGAAAATGACTTATTTATCTTAATTTTTTAATAAAGCGCTACTACAGCACCCAGTGTAATTGCTGAGTTCCAGCAATTATGTCAAATTAAGAACACTGTTATTTCTTGTAGTCAAACTGGCTCATTTATCACATTTATAAGGTCAAAGTCCAAAATCAGTTCAATTAAGTCCCAGAGTCAATCGTTTCACTGTTAAAAGCAATGTAACCTAGTAATATCAGAAAAATATCCCTAAATACATGTGGGGACGAATATGTCACGCAACCGTTGTAACTGAAGCGGATTGATACCGTTAGAAAATCAATAAAATGTGGTTTTTGAAACTGTCGCTATTTTTTCACCGCGAACTAACGGTTAGGACTGGTCCCACATTAGAAAATGACTTATTTATCTAAATTTTTAAAGAAGGCGCTACCAGAGATCCTAGTGTAATTCCTGAAATCCAGCAATCATGTCGAATTAAGAAGAATGTTATTCCTTGGAGTCCAATTGGCTCATCTATCACATTTATAAGTTCACAGTCCAGAATCAGTTCAATTAAGTCCCAGAGTCAATCGTTTCACTGTTAAAAGCGATATAACTTAGTAACATCCGAAAAATATCACTAAATACATGTTGGTACGAATATGTGACGCAACCGTTGTAACTCAAACGGATTGATACCAGCAAGAACTCAATGAAATGTAGTTTTTGAGAAACTCTCTATTTCTTCAGCGAGTGCTAACGGCCAGAATTGGTCCCACAGTAAAAAAAGACTTATTTATCTAAATTTTTAAATAAAGCGCTACCACAGAGCCTTGTGTAATTCCTGAAATCCAGCAATCATGTCGAATTAAGAAGAATGTTATTCCTTGGAGTCCAATTGGCTCATCTATCACATTTATAAGGTCACAGTCCAGAATCAGTTCAATTAAGTCGCACAGTCAATCGTTTCACTGTTTAAAGCGATACAACTTAGTAATATCGGAAAAAAGTCACTAAATACAGGTTGGTACGTGTGACGCATCCGTTGTAACTCAAACGGATTGACAACGTTAGAAAGTCCATGAAATGTAGTTTTTGAAACTGTCTCTATTTCTTCAGCGCGAACTAACCGCTAGGATTAGTCCCACAGTAAAAAATGATTTACTTATCTTAATTTTTTAATAAAGCGCTACCACAGCACCCAGTGTAATTGCTGAGTTCCAGCAATTATGTCAAATTAAGAACACTGTTATTTCTTGTAGTCAAACTGGCTCATTTATCACATTTATAAGGTCAAAGTCCAAAATCAGTTCAATTAAGTCCCAGAGTCAATCGCTTCACTGTTAAAAGCAATGTAACCTAATAATAGCGAAAAAATATCGCTAAATACATGTTGGTACAAGTATGTGACCCAACAGTTGTAACTCAAACGGATTGATACCGCCAAGAAGTAAATGAAATGTAGTCTTTTAGAATGTCTCTATTTTTTCAGCGCTTGCTGACGGCCAGGCTTGGTCCCACAGTAAAAAAAGACTTATTTATCTAAATTTTTAAAGAAAGCGCTACCACAGATCCTAATGTAATCGCTGAATTCCAGCAATCATGTCGAATTAAGAAGAATGTTATGCCTTGGAGTCCAATTGGCTCATTTATCACATTTATAAGGTCGCAGTCCAAAGTTACTTCAATGAAGTCCCAGAGTCAATTGTTTCACTGTTAAAAGCGATATAACTTAGTAATATCGGAAAAAAGTCACTAAATACATGTTGGTACGAATATGTGACGCAACCATTGTAACTCAAACGGATTGACAACGTTATAAAGTCCATGAAATGTAGTTTTTGAAACTGTCTCTATTTCTTCAGCGCGGACTAACAGCTAGGATTGGTCCCACAGTAAAAAATGACTTATTTATCTTAATTTTTAAATAATGCGCTACCACAGCGCCCAGTGTAATCTCTGAGTTCCAGCAATCATGTCAAATTAAGAACACTGTTATTTCTTGTAGTCAAACTGGGTCATTTATAATGTCAAAGTCCAAAATCCGTTCAATTAGGTCCCACAGTGAAACGTTTCACTGTTAAAATCGATGCAGCCTAGTAATATCCGAACACTATCGCTAAATACATGTTGGTACGAATATGTGACGCAACCGTAGTAACTCAAACGGATTTATACCGCTAGAAAGTCAATGAAATGTAGTCTTTGAAACTGTTCCTATTCATTCAGCGCGTGCTAACGGCCAGGATTGGTCCCACAGTAAAAAAAGACTTTTTCATCTAAATTTTTAAATAAAGCGCTACCACAGAGCTTAATGTAATCGCAGAATTCCAGCAATCATGTCAAATTAAAAGAATGTTATTCCTTGGAGACAAATTGGCTCATTTATCACATTTATAAGGTCACAGTACAGAATCGGTTCAATTAAGTCCCACAGTCAATCGTTTCACTGTTAAAAGCGATACAACTTAGTAATATCGGATAAAAATCACTAAATACATGTGGGGACGGATATGTGACCCAACCGTTGTAACTCAAACGGGCTGATACCGTAAGAATTTTAGTTTTTGAAACTGTCGCTATTTCTTCAGCGCGCGATAACGGCTGGGATTCGTCCCACAGTAAAAAATGACTTATTTACCTAAATATTTAAATGAACCGCCACCACAGCGCCCAGTGTAATCGCTGAGTTCCAACAATCACGTCAAATTAAGAATGTTATTTCTTGAGGCCCAATTGTCTCACTTATCACATTCTTAAGGTCACAGTCTAGAATCAGTTCAACTAAGTCCCACAGGCAATCGTTTCACTGTTAAAAGTGATACAACCTAGTAATATCAGAAAAATATCCCTAAATACATGTGGGGAAGAATATGTGACGCAACCGTTGTAACTCAAACGGACTGATACTGTTAGAAATTCATTGAAATGTAGTTCTGGAAACTGTCTCAATTTCTTCAGCGCGCGATAACAGCTACGATTGGTCCTACAGTAAAAAATGACTGATTTATGTAAATTTTATAATGAAGTGCTACCACAGCGCCCAGTGTAATCGCTGAGTTCCGGCAATCATGTCGAATTTAGAAGAATGTTATTCCTTGGAGTCCAATTGGCTCATCTATCACATTTATAAGTTCACAGTCCAGAATCAGTTCAATTAAGTCCCAGAGTCAATCGTTTCACTGTTAAAAGCGATATAACTTAGTAACATCCGAAAAATATCACTAAATACATGTTGGTACGAATATGTGACGCAACCGTTGTAACTCAAACGGATTGATACCAGCAAGAAGTCAATGAAATCTAGTTTTTGAGAATCTCTCTATTTCTTCAGCGCGTGCTAACGGCCAGGATTGGTCCCACAGTAAAAAAAGACTTATTTATCTAAATTTTTAAATAAAGCGCTACCACAGCGCCCAGTGTAATCTCTGAGTTCCAGCAATCATGTCAAATTAAGAACACTGTTATTTCTTGTAGTCAAACTGGGTCATTTATAATGTCAAAGTCCAAAATCCGTTCAATTAGGTCCCACAGTGAAACATTTCACTGTTAAAAGCGATGCAGCCTAGTAATATCCGAACACTATCGCTAAATACATGTTGGTACGAATATGTGACGCAACCGTAGTAACTCAAACGGATTTATACCTCTAGAAAGTCAATGAAATGTAGTCTTTGAAACTGTTCCTATTCATTCAGCGCGTGCTAACGGCCAGGATTGGTCCCACAGTAAAAAAAGACTTTTTCATCTAAATTTTTAAATAAAGCGCTACCACAGAGCTTAATGTAATCGCAGAATTCCAGCAATCATGTCAAATTAAAAGAATGTTATTCCTTGGAGACAAATTGGCTCATTTATCACATTTATAAGGTCACAATCCAGAATCGGTTCAATTAAGTCCCACAGTCAATCGTTTCACTGTTAAAAGCGATACAACTTAGTAATATCGGATAAAAATCACTAAATACATGTGGGGACGGATATGTGACCCAACCGTTGTAACTCAAACGGGCTGATACCGTAAGAAATTTAATTTTTGAAACTGTCGCTATTTCTTCAGCGCGCGATAACGGCTGGGATTCGTCCCACAGTAAAAAATGACTTATTTACCTAAATATTTAAATGAACCGCCACCACAGCGCCCAGTGTAATCGCTGAGTTCCGGCAATCACGTCAAATTAAGAATGTTATTTCTTGGGGTCCAATTGTCTCACTTATCACATTCTTAAGGTCACAGTCTAGAATCAGTTAAACTAAGTCCCACAGGCAATCGTTTCACTGTTAAAAGTGATACAACCTAGTAATATCAGAAAAATATCCCTAAATACATGTGGGGAAGAATATGTGACGCAACCGTTGTTACTCAAACGGACTGATACTGTTAGAAATTCATTGAAATGTAGTTCTGGAAACTGTCTCAATTTCTTCAGCGCGCGATAACAGCTACAATTGGTCCTACAGTAAAAAATGACTGATTTATGTAAATTTTATAATGAAGTGCTACCACAGCGCCCAGTGTAATCGCTGAGTTCCGGCAATCATGTCAAATTAAGAAGAATGTTATTTCTTGGATCCAGTTGACTTACATATCACATTTATAACGTCACAGGCCAAACTTATTTCAATCAAGTTCCACAGGCAATCGTTTCACTGTTAAAAGTGATATAACTTAGTAATATCAGAAAAATAACACTAAATACACTTTGGTACGACTATGTGACACAACCGTTGTAACTCAAACGGATTGATACCGCCAAGAAGTCAATGAAATGTAGTCTTTTAGAATGTCTCTATTTCTTCAGCGCGTGCTAACGGCCAGGATTGGTCCCACAGTAAAAAAAGACTTATTTATCTAAATTTTTAAATAAATTGCTACCACAGAGCCTAGTGTAATTCCTGAAATCCAGCAATCATGTCGAATTTAGAAGAATGTTATTCCTTGGAGTCCAATTGGCTCATCTATCACATTTATAAGTTCACAGTCCAGAATCAGTTCAATTAAGTCCCAGAGTCAATCGTTTCACTGTTAAAAGCGATATAACTTAGTAACATCCGAAAAATATCACTAAATACATGTTGGTACGAATATGTGACGCAACCGTTGTAACTCAAACGGATTGATACCAGCAAGAAGTCAATGAAATGTAGTTTTTGAGAATCTCTCTATTTCTTCAGCGCGTGCTAACGGCCAGGATTGGTCCCACAGTAAAAAAGACTTATTTATCTAAATTTTTAAATAAAGCGCTACCACAGAGCCTAGTGTAATTCCTGAAATCCAACAATCATGTCGAATTAAGAAGAATGTTATTCCTTGGAATCCAATTGGCTCATTTATCATATTTATAAGGTCGCTAACCAAAGTTACTTCATATTAAGACCCAGAGTCAATCGTTTCACAGTTAAAAGCGATATAACTTAGTAATATCCAAAAAATATCACTAAATACATGTTGGTACGAATATGTGACACAATTGTTGTAACTCAAACGGATTAACACCGTTAGGAAGTCAATGAAACGTAGTTTTTGAAACTGTCGCTATTTCTTCAGCGCGAACTAACGGCTAGGACTGGTCCCACATTAGAAAAGGGCTTAATAATCTTAATTCTTAAATAAAGCGCTACCACAGCACCCAGTGTAATCGCTGAGTTCCAGCAATCATGTCAAATTAAGAACACTGTTATTTCTTGTGATCAAACTGGCTTATTTATCACATTTATAAGGTCAAATTCCAAAATCAGTTCAATTAAGTCCCACAGTGAAACGTTTCACTGTTTAAAGCGTTGCAACCTAGTAATATCCGAACACTATCGCTAAATACATGTTGGTACGAATATGTGACGCAACTGTTGTAACTCAAACGAACTGATACCGTTAGAAAGTCATTGAAATGTAGTTTTTGAAACTGCCGCTATTTCTTCAGCGCGCGATAACGGCTGGGATTCGTCCCACAGTAAAAAATGACTTATTTACCTAAATATTTAAATGAACCGCCACCACAGCGCCCAGTGTAATCGCTGAGTTCCGGCAATCACGTCAAATTAAGAATGTTATTTCTTGGGGTCCAATTGTCTCACTTATCACATTCTTAAGGTCACAGTCTAGAATCAGTTCAACTAAGTCCCACAGGCAATCGTTTCACTGTTAAAAGTGATACAACCTAGTAATATCAGAAAAATATCCCTAAATACATGTGGGGAAGAATATGTGACGCAACCGTTGTAACTCAAACGGACTGATACTGTTAGAAATTCATTGAAATGTAGTTCTGGAAACTGTCTCAATTTCTTCAGCGCGCGATAACAGCTACGATTGGTCCTACAGTAAAAAATGACTGATTTATGTAAATTTTATAAGGAAGTGCTACCACAGCGCCCAGTGTAATCGCTGAGTTCCGGCAATCATGTCAAATTAAGAAGAATGTTATTTCTTGGATCCAGTTGACTTACTTATCACATTTATAACGTCACAGGCCAAACTTATTTCAATCAAGTTCCACAGGCAATCGTTTCACTGTTAAAAGTGATATAACTTAGTAATATCAGAAAAATAACACTAAATACATGTTGGTACGACTATGTGACACAACCGTTGTAACTCAAACGGATTGATACCGCCAAGGAGTCAATGAAATGTAGTCTTTTAGAATGTCTCTATTTCTTCAGCGCGTGCTAACGGCCAGGATTGGTCCCACAGTAAAAAAAGACTTATTTATCTAAATTTTTAAATAAAGTGCTACCGCAGAGCCTAGTGTAATTCCTGAAATCCAGCAATCATGTCGAATTTAGAAGAATGTTATTCCTTGGAGTCCAATTGGCTCATCTATCACATTTATAAGTTCACAGTCCAGAATCAGTTCAATTAAGTCCCAGAGTCAATCGTTTCACTGTTAAAGGCGATATAACTTAGTAACATCCGAAAAATATCACTAAATACATGTTGGTACGAATATGTGACGCAACCGTTGTAACTCAAACGGATTGATACCAGCAAGAAGTCAATGAAATGTAGTTTTTGAGAATCTCTCTATTTCTTCAGCGCGTGCTAACGGCCAGGATTGGTCCCACAGTAAAAAAAGACTTATTTATCTAAATTTTTAAATAAAGCGCTACCACAGAGCCTAGTGTAATTCCTGAAATCCAGCAATCATGTCGAATTAAGAAGAGTGTTATTCCTTGGAGTCCAATTGGCTCATTTATCACATTTATAAGGTCACGGTCCAGAATCAGTTCAATTAAGTCGCACAGTCAATGGTTTCACTGTTTAAAGCGATACAACTTAGTAATATCGGAAAAAAGTCACTAAATACATGTTGGTACGAATATGTGACGCAACCGTTGTAACTCAAACGGATTGACAACGTTAGAAAGTCCATGAAATGTAGTTTTTGAAACTGTCTCTATTTCTTCAGCGCGAACTAACCGCTAGGATTAGTCCCACAGTAAAAAATGACTTACTTATCTTAATTTTTAAATAAAGCGTTACCACAGCGACCAGTGTAATCTCTGAATTCCAGCAATCATGTCAAATTAAGAACACTGTTATTTCTTGTGGTCAAACTGGCTCATTTATCACATTTATAAGGTCAAATTCCAAAATCAGTTTAATTAAGTCCCACAGTGAAACGTTTCACTGTTAAAAGCGATGCAGCCTAGTAATATCCGAACACTATCGCTAAATACATGTTGCTACGAATATGTGACGCAACCGTTGTAACTCAAACGGATTTATACCGCTAGAAAGTCCATGAAATGTAGTTTTTGAAACTGTCTCTATTTCTTCAGCGCGAACTAACCGCTAGGATTGGTCCCACAGTAAAAAAAGACTTAATTATCTAAATCTTTAAAGAAAGCGCTACCACAGATCCTAGTGTAATCGCTGAATTCCAGCAATCATGTCGAATTAAGAAGAATGTTATTCCTTGGAATCCAATTGGCTCATTTATCATATTTATAAGGTCGCTAACCAAAGTTACTTCATATTAAGACCCAGAGTCAATCGTTTCACAGTTAAAAGCGATATAACTTAGTAATATCCAAAAAATATCACTAAATACATGTTGGTACGAATATGTGATGCAACCGTTGTAACTCAAACGGATTAACAGCGTTAGGAAGTCAATGAAACGTAGTTTTTGAAACTGTCGCTATTTCTTCAGCGCGAACTAACGGCTAGGACTGGTCCCACATTAGAAAAGGACTTATTAATCTTAATTCTTAAATAAAGCGCTACCACAGCACCCAATGTAATCGCTGAGTTCCAGCAATCATGTCAAATTAAGAACACTGTTATTTCTTGGATCCAGTTGACTCACTTATCACATTTATAAGGTCACAGGCGAAACTTATTTCAATTAAGTCCCACAGTCAATCGTTTCACTGTTAAAAGCGATACAACTTAGTAATATCGAAAAAAAATCACTAAATACATGTTGGTACGAATATGTGATGCAACCGTTGTAGCTCAAACGGATTGATACCGCCAAGAAGTCAATGAAATGTAGTCTTTTAGAATGTTTCTATTTCTTCTGCGCGTGCTAACGGCCAGGATTGGTCCCACAGTAAAAAAAGACTTATTTATCTAAATTTTTAAAGAAGGCGCTACCAGAGATCCTAGTGTAATCGCTGAATTCCAGCAATCATGTCGAATTAAGAAGAATGTTATTCCTTGAAGTCCAATTGGCTCATTTGTCACATTTACAAGGTCGCAGTCCGGAATCAGTTCAATGAAGTCCCACAGTCAATCGTTTCACTGTTAAAAGCGATACAACTTAGTAATATCGAAAAAAAATCACTAAATACATGTTGGTACGAATATGTGATGCAACCGTTGTAACTCAAACGGATTGACAACTTGAGAAAGTCAATGAAATGTAATTTTTGAAACTGTCTCTATTTCATCAGCGCGAACTAGCGGCTAGGAATGGTCCCACATTAGAAAATGACTTATTTATATTAATTTTTTAATAAAGCGCTACCACAGCGCCCAGTGTAATCGCTGAGTTCCGGCAATTATGTCAAATTAAGAAGAATGTTATTTCTTGGATCCAGTTGACTCACTTATCACATTTATAAGGTCACAGGCCAAACTTATTTCAATTAAGTTCCACAGGCAATCGTTTCACTGTTAAAAGTGATATAACTTAGCAATATCAGAAAAATAACACTAAGTACATGTTGGTACGACTATGTGACACAACTGTTGTAACTCAAACGGATTGATACCGCCAAGAAGTCAATGAAATGTAGTCTTTTAGAATGTCTCTATTTCTTCTGCGCGTGCTAACGGCCAGGATTGGTCCCACAGTAAAAAAAGACTTATTTATCTAAATTTTTAAAGAAGGCGCTACCAGAGATCCTAGTGTAATCGCTGAATTCCAGCAATCATGTCGAATTAAGAAGAATGTTATTCCTTGGAGTCCAATTGGCTCATTTGTCACATTTACAAGGTCGCAGTCCGGAATCAGTTCAATGAAGTCCCACAGTCAATCGTTTCACTGTTAAAAGCGATACAACTTAGTAATATCGAAAAAAAATCACAAAATACATGTTGGTACGAATATGTGATGCAACCGTTGTAACTCAAACGGATTGACAACTTGAGAAAGTCAATGAAATGTAATTTTTGAAACTGTCTCTATTTCATCAGCGCGAACTAGCGGCTAGGAATGGTCCCACATTAGAAAATGACTTATTTATATTAATTTTTTAATAAAGCGCTACCACAGCACCCAGTGTAATTGCTGAGTTCCAGCAATTATGTCACATTAAGAACACTGTTATTTCTTGTAGTCAAACTGGCTCATTTATCACATTTATAAGGTCAAAGTCCAAAATCAGTTCAATTAAGTCTCACAGTGAAACATTTCACTGTTAAAAGCGATGCAGCCTAGTAATATCCGAACACTAACCCTAAATACATGTTGGTACGAATATGTGACGCAACCGTAGTAACTCAAACGGATTTATACCGCTAGAAAGTCAATGAAATGTAGTCTTTGAAACTGCTCCTATTCATTCAGCGCGTGCTAACGGCCAGGATTGGTCCCACAGTAAAAAAAGACTTTTTCATCTACATTTTATAATGAAGTGCTACCACAGCGCCCAGTGTAATCGCTGAGTTCCGGCAATTATGTCAAATTAAGAAGAATGTTATTTCTTGGATCCAGTTGACTCACTTATCACATTTATAAGGTCACAGGCCAAACTTATTTCAATTAAGTTCCACAGGCAATCGTTTCACTGTTAAAAGTGATATAACTTAGCAATATCAGAAAAATAACACTAAGTACATGTTGGTACGACTATGTGACACAACTGTTGTAACTCAAACGGATTGATACCGCCAAGAAGTCAATGAAATGTAGTCTTTTAGAATGTCTCTATTTCTTCTGCGCGTGCTAACTGCCAGGATTGGTCCCACAGTACAAAAACACATAATTATCTAAATTTTTAAATAAAATGCTACCACAGAGCCTAGTGTAATTCCTGAAATCCAGCAAACATGTCGAATTAAGAAGAATTTTATTCCTTGGAGACCAATTGGCTCATCTATCACATTTATAAGGTCACAGTCCGGAATCAGTTCAATTAAGTCCCACAGTCAATCGTTTCACTGTTAAAAGCGATACAACTTAGTAATATCGAAAAAAAATCACTAAATACATGTTGGTACGAATATATGATGCAACCGTTGTAACTCAAACGGATTGACACCGTTAGAAAGTCAATGAAATGTAATTTTTGAAACTGTCTCTACTTCATCAGCGCGAACTAACGGCTAGGAATGGTCCCACATTAGAAAATGACTTATTTATCTTAATTTTTTAATAAAGCGCTACCACAGCACCCAGTGTAATTGCAGAGTTCCAGCAATTATGTCAAATTAAGAAGACTGTTATTTCTTGTAGTCAAACTGGCTCATTTATCACATTTATAAGGTCAAATTCCAAAATCAGTTCAATTAAGTCCCACAGTGAAACGTTTCACTGTTAAAAGCGATGCAGCCTAGTAATATCCGAACACCATCCCTAAATACATACCATGTGTCTTGACTTATCTTAAGTGTAGGATTTTACAGTATTTTATTAATTGTATTATATGTATAAATTTATCATAACTTACTTGTAAATAACTTTTAACCTTTTCTCTTTTTTTTTTTTTTATGGAGAAGAACCATTTGTAAATAATGGAACCAAATACATGATGATGATGAAATACATGTTGGTACGAATATGTGACCCAACCGTAGTAACTCAAACGGATTTATACCGCTAGAAAGTCAATGAAATGTAGTTTTTGAAACTGTTCCTATTCATTCAGCGCGTGCTAACGGCCAGGGTTGGTCCCACAGTAAAAAAAGACTTTTTCATCTAAATTTTTAAATAAAGCGCTACCACAGAGCAGAGTAATCGCGGAATTCCAGGAATCATGTCAAATTAAAAAGAATGTTATTCCTTGGAGACCAATTGGCTCATTTATCACATTTATAAGGTAACAGTCCAGAATCAGTTCAATTAAGTCCCACACTCAATCGTTTCACTGCTAAAAGCGATACAACTTAGTAATATCGGATAAAAATCACTAAATACATGTGGGGACGAATATGTGACCCAACCGTTGTAACTCAAACGGACTGACACCGTTAGGAAGTCAATGAAACGTAGTTTTTGAAACTGTCGCTACTTCTTCAGCGCGCGATAACGGCTAGGATCGGTCGCACAGTAAATAATGACTTATCTATCTAAATTTTTTAATGAAGCACTATCACAGCGCCCAGTGTAATCGCTGAGTTCCGGCAATCATGTCAAATTAAGAAGAATGTTATTTCTTGGAGTCCAGTTGACTCACTTATCACATTTATAAGGTCACAGACCAAAGTTAGTTCAATTAAGTTCCACAGGCAATCGTTTCACTGTTAAAAGCGATACAACTTAGTAATATCGGAAAAAAATCACTAACTACATGTTGGTGCGAATATGTGACGCAACTGTTGTAACTCAAACGGACTGATACCGTTATAAAGTCATTGAAATATAGTTTTTGAAACTGTCGCTATTTCTTCAGCGCGCGATAATGGCTAGGATTGGTCCCAGAGTAAGAAATTACTTATTTATCTAAATATTTAAATGAAGCGCTACTACAGCGCCCAGTGTAATCGCTGAGTTCCGGCAATCACGTCAAACTAAGAAGAATGTTATTTCTTGGGGTCCAATTGGCTCACTTATCACATTCTTAAGGTCACAGTCTAGAATCAGTTCAATTAAGTCCCACAGTCAATCGTTGCACTGTTTAAAGCGATACAACTTAGTAATATCGGAAAAAAGTCACTAAATACATGTTGGTACGAATATGTGACGCAACCGTTATATCTCAAACGGATTGACACCGTTAGAAAGTCAATGAAATTTTGTTTTGGAAACTGTCTCTACTTCTTCAGCGCAGACTAACGGCTAGGATTGGTCCCACAGTAAAAAGTGACTTATTTATCTTAATTTTTAAATAAATCGCTACAACAGCGCCCAGTGTAATCGCTGAGTTCCAGCAATCATGTCAAGTTAAGCACAACGTTATTTCTTGTAGTCAAACTGGCATACTTATCACATTTATAAGGTCAAAGTCCACAATCAGTTCAATAAAGTCCCACAGTCAAACGTTTCACTGTTAAAAGCGATGCAACCTAGTAATATGAGAAAAATATGGCTAAATACATGTTAGTACGAATATGTGACCCAACCGTTATAACTCAAACGGACTGATACCGTTAGAAAATCAATGAAATGTGGTTTTTGAAACTGTCGCTATTTCTTCAGCGCGCGATAACGGCTAGGATTCGTCCCACTGTAAAGAATGACTTATTTATCTAAATTTTTAAATGAAGCGCTGCCACAGCGCCCAGTGCAATCACTGAGTTCCGGCAAACACGTCAAATTATGAAGAATGTTATTTCTTGGGGTCCAATTGTCTCATTTATCACATTTATCAGGTCACAGTCCAAAGTTAGTTCATTACGTCCCACAGCCAATCGTTTCACTGTTAAAAGCGATGCAACCTAGTAATATCAGAAAAATATCGCTAAATACATGTTGGTACGAATATGTGACGCAACCGTTGTAACTCAATTGGATTGATACCGCTAGAAATTCAATAAAATGTAGTTTTTGAAACAGTCTCTATTTCTTCAGCGCAAACTAACGGCTAGGATTGGTCCCACAGTAAAAAATAACGTATTTATCTTAATTTTTAAATAAAGCACTACCACAAAGCCCAGTGTAATCGCTGAGTTCCGGCAATCACGTCAAACTAAGAAGAATGTTATTTCTTGGGGTCCAATTGGCTAACTTATCACATTCTTAAGTTCACAGTCTAGAATCAGTTCAATTAAGTCCCACAGTCAATCGTTGCACTGTTTAAAGCGATACAACTTAGTAATATCGGAAAAAGGTCACTAAATTCATGTTGGTACGAATATGTGACGCAACCATTGTATCTCAAACGGATTGACAACGTTAGAAATTCCATGAAATGTAGTTTTTGAAACTGTCTCTATTTCTTCAGCGCGAACTAACCGCTAGGATTGGTCCCACAGTAAAAAATGACTTATTTATCTAAATTTTTAAAGAAAGCGCTACCAGAGATCCTAGTGTAATCGCTGAGTTCCGGCAATCATGTCAAATTAAGAAGAATATTATTTCTTGGATGAAGTTGACTCACTTATCACATTTATAAGGTCACAGGCCAAACTTATTTCAATTAAGTTCCACAGGCAATCGTTTCACTGTTAAAAGCGATTTAACTTAGTATTATCCGTAAAATATCACTAAATACATGTTGGTACGAATATGTGACGCAACCGTTGTAACTCAAACGGATTGATACCGGCAAGAAGTCAATGAAATGTAGTTTTTGAGAATCTCTCTATTTCTTTAGCGCGTGCTAACGGCCAGAATTGGTCCCACAGTATAAAAAGACTTATATATCTAAATTTTTAAATAAAGTGCTACCATAGAGCCTAGTGTAATTCCTGAAATCCATCAATCATGTCGAATTAAGAAGAATGGTATTCCTTGGGGTCCAGTTGGCTTACTTATCACATTGATAAGGTCACAGTCCAGAATGAGTTCAATTAAGTCCCACAGTCAATCGTTTCACTGTTAAAAGCGATACAAATTAGTAATATCGGATAAAAATCATTAAATACCTGTGGGGACGAATATGTGACCCAACCATTGTAACTCAAACGGACTGACACCGTTAGGAAGTCAATGAAACGTAGTTTTTGAAACTGTCGCTATTTCTTCAGCGCGCGATAACGGCTAGGATCGGTCCCACAGTAGAGAATGACTTATCTATCTAAATGTTTTTAATGAAGCACTTTCACAACGCCCAGTGTAATCGCTGAGTTCCAGCAATCATGTCAAATTAAGAACAATGTTATTTCTTGGGGTCCAGTTGACTCATTTATCACATTTATAAGGTCACAGTCCAGAATGAGTTCAATTAAGTCCCACAGTCAATCGTTTCACTGTTAAAAGCGATACAACTTAGTAATATCGGAAAAAAATACCTAAAAACATATTGGTACGAATATGTGACGCAACAGTTGTAACTCAAACGGATTTATACCGCTAGAAAGTCAATAAAATGTAGTTTTGGAAACTGTTCCTATTTATTCGGCGCGTGTTAACGGCCAGGATTCTTCCCACAGTAAAAAATGACTTATTTATCTCAATTTTTAAATAAAGCGCTACCACAGCGCTCAGTGTAATCGCTGAGTTCCAGCAATCATGTCAAATTAAGAACAATGTTATTTCTTGGGGTCCAGTTGGCTCACTTATCACATTTATAAGGTCACAGTCCAGAATGAGTTCAATTAAGTCCCACAGTCAATCGTTTCATTGTTAAAAGCGATACAACTTAGTAATATCGGAAAAAAATATCTAAACACATGTTGGCACGAATATGTGACGCAACCGCTGTAACTTAAACGGATTGACACCGTTAGAAAATCAATGAAATGTGGTTTTTGAAACTGTCGCTATTTCTTCAGCGCGCGATAACGGCTAGGATTCGTCCCACTGTAAAAAATGACTTATTTATATAAATTTTTAAATGAAGCGCTACCACAGCGCCCAGTGCAATCACTGAGTTCCGGCAAACACGTCAAATTATGAAGAATGTTATTTCTCGGGGTCCAACTGTCTTATTTATCACATTTATCAGGTCACAGTCCAAAGTTAGTTCATTACGTCCCACAGCCAATCGTTTCACTGTTAAAAGCGATGCAACCTAGTAATATCATAAAAATATCGCTAAATACATGTTGGTACGAATATGTGACGCAACCGTTGTAACTCAATTGGATTGATACCGCTAGAAATTCAATGAAATGTAGTTTTTGAAACAGTCTCTATTTCTTCAGCGCGAACTAACGGCTAGGATTGGTCCCACAGTAAAAAATAACGTATTTATCTTAATTTTTAAATAAAGCGCTACCACAGAGCCCAGTGTAATCGCTGAGTTCCAGCAATCATGTCAAATTAAAAAGAATGTTATTTCTTGGGGTCCAATTGGCCAACTTATTACATTCTTAAGTTCACAGTCTAGAATCAGTTCAATTAAGTCCCACAGTCAATCGTTGCACTGTTTAAAGCGATACAACTTAGTAATATCGGAAAAAAGTCACTAAATACATGTTGGTACGAATATGTGACGCAACCGTTGTATCTCAAACTGATTGACAACGTTAGAAATTCCATGAAATGTAGTTTTTGAAACTGTCTCTATTTCTTCAGCGCGAACTAACCGCTAGGATTGGTCCCACAGTAAAAAATGACTTATTTATCTTAATTTTTAAATAAAGCGCTACCACAGCGCCCAGTTTAATCGCTGAGTTCCAGCAATCATGTCAAATTAAAAAGAATGTTATTTCTTGGGGTCCAGTTGACTCACTTATCACATTTATAAGGTCACAGTCCAGAAACAATTCAATTAAGTCCCACAGTCAATCGTTTCACTGTTAAAAGCGATACAACTTAGTAATATCGGAAAAAAGTCACTAAATACATGTTGGTACGAATATGTGACGCAACCGTTGTAACTCAAACGGACTGATACCGTTAGAAAGTCAATGAAATGTAGTCTTTTAGAATGTCTCTATTTCTTCAGTGCGTGCTAACGGCCAGGATTGGTGCCACAGTAAAAAAAGACTCATTTATCTAAATTTTTAAAGAAAGCGCTACCAGAGATCCTAGTGTAATCGCTGAGTTCCGGCAATCATGTCAAATTAAGAAGAATATTATTTCTTGGATCCAGTTGACTCACTTATCACATTTATAAGGTCACAGGCCAAACTTATTTCAATTAAGTTCCACAGGCAATCGTTTCACTGTTAAAAGCGATTTAACTTAGTATTATCCGAAAAATATCACTAAATACATGTTGGTACGAATATGTGACGAAACCGTTGTAACTCAAACGGATTGATACCTGCAAGAAGTCAATGAAATGTAGTTTTTGAGAATCTCTCTATTTCTTTAGCGCGTGCCAACGTCCAGAATTGGTCCCACAGTATAAAAAGACTTATATATCTAAATTTTTAAATAAAGTGCTACCATAGAGCCTAGTGTAATTCCTGAAATCCATCAATCATGTCGAATTAAGAAGAATGTTATTCCTTGGGGTCCAGTTGGCTCACTTATCACATTGATAAGGTCACAGTCCAGAATGAGTTCAATTAAGTCCCACAGTCAATCGTTTCACTGTTAAAAGCCATACAACTTAGTAATATCGGAAAAAATACCTAAACACATATTGGTACGAATATGTGACGCAACCGTTGTAACTCAAACGGATTGACACCGTTAGAAAGTCAATGAAATTTTGTTTTGGAAACTGTCTCTACTTCTTCAGCGCAAACTAACGGCTAGGATTGGTCCCACAGTAAAAAGTGACTTATTTATCTTAATTTTTAAATAAATCGCTACAACAGCGCCCAGTGTAATCGCTGAGTTCCAGCAATCATGTCAAACTAAGAAGAATGTTATTTCTTGGGGTCAAACTGGCATACTTATCACATTCTTAAGTTCACAGTCTGGAATCAGTTCAATTAAGTCCCACAGTCAATCGTTGCACTGTTTAAAGCGATACAACTTAGTAATATCGGAAAAATATCGCTAAATACATGTTGGTACGAATATGTGACGCAACCGTTGTAACTCAATTGGATTGATACCGCTAGAAATTCAATGAAAAGTAGTTTTTGAAACAGTCTCTATTTCTTCAGCGCGAACTAACGGCTAGGATTGGTCCCACAGTAAAAAATAACGTATTTATCTTAATTTTTAAATAAAGCGCTACCACAGAGCCCAGTGTAATCGCTGAGTTCCGGCAATCACGTCAAACTAAAAAGAATGTTATTTCTTGGGGTCCAATTGGCTAACTTATCACATTCTTAAGTTCACAGTCTAGAATCAGTTCAATTAAGTCCCACAGTCAATCGTTGCACTGTTTAAAGCGATACAACTTAGTAATATCGGAAAAAAGTCACTAAATACATGTTGGTACGAATATGTGACGCAACCGTTGTATCTCAAACGGATTGACAACGTTAGAAATTCCATGAAATGTAGTTTTTGAAACTGTCTCTATTTCTTCAGCGCGAACAAACCGCTAGGATTGGTCCCACAGTAAAAAATGACTTATTTATCTTAATTTTTAAATAAAGCGCTACCACAGCGCCCAGTGTAATAGCTGAGTTCCAGCAATCATGTCAAATTAAAAAGAATGTTATTTCTTGGGGTCCAGTTGACTCACTTATCACATTTATAAAAATATCGGATAAAAATCATTAAATACGTGTGGGGACGAATATGTGACGCAACTGTTGTAACTCAAACGGACTGATACCGTTAGAAAGTCAATGAAATGTAGTCTTTTAGAATGTCTCTATTTCTTCAGTGCGTGCTAACGGCCAGGATTGGTGCCACAGTAAAAAAAGACTCATTTATCTAAATTTTTAAAGAAAGCGCTACCAGAGATCCTAGTGTAATCGCTGAGTTCCGGCAATCATGTCAAATTAAGAAGAATATTATTTCTTGGATCCAGTTGACTCACTTATCACATTTATAAGGTCACAGGCCAAACTTATTTCAATTAAGTTCCACAGGCAATCGTTTCACTGTTAAAAGCGATTTAACTTAGTATTATCCGAAAAATATCACTAAATACATGTTGGTACGAATATGTGACGCAACCGTTGTAACTCAAACGGATTGATACCTGCAAGAAGTCAATGAAATGTAGTTTTTGAGAATCTCTCTATTTCTTTAGCGCGTGCCAACGTCCAGAATTGGTCCCACAGTATAAAAAGACTTATATATCTAAATTTTTAAATAAAGTGCTACCATAGAGCCTAGTGTAATTCCTGAAATCCATCAATCATTTCGAATTAAGAAGAATGTTATTCCTTGGGGTCCAGTTGGCTCACTTATCACATTGATAAGGTCACAGTCCAGAATGAGTTCAATTAAGTCCCACAGTCAATCGTTTCACTGTTAAAAGCCATACAACTTAGTAATATCGGAAAAAAATACATAAACACATATTGGTACGAATATGTGACGCAACCGTTGTAACTCAAACGGATTGACACCGTTAGAAAGTCAATGAAATTTTGTTTTGGAAACTGTCTCTACTTCTTCAGCGCAAACTAACGGCTAGGATTGGTCCCACAGTAAAAAGTGACTTATTTATCTTAATTTTTAAATAAATCGCTACCACAGCGCCCAGTGTAATCGCTGAGTTCCAGCAATCATGTCAAACTAAGAAGAATGTTATTTCTTGGGGTCAAACTGGCATACTTATCACATTTATAAGGTCAAAGTCCACAATCAGTTCAATAAAGTCCCACAGTCAAACGTTTCACTGTTAAAAGCGATGCAACCTAGTAATATCAGAAAAATATCGCTAAATACATGTTGGTACGAATATGTGACGCAACCGTTGTAACTCAATTGGATTGATACCGCTAGAAATTCAATGAAATGTAGTTTTTGAAACAGTCTCTATTTCTTCAGCGCGAACTAACGGCTAGGATTGGTCCCACAGTAAAAAATAACGTATTTATCTTAATTTTTAAATAAAGCGCTACCACAGAGCCAAGTGTAATCGCTAAGTTCCGGCAATCACGTCAAACTAAGAAGAATGTTATTTCTTGGGGTCCAATTGGCTAACTTATCACATTCTTAGGTTCACAGTCTGGAATCAGTTCAATTAAGTCCCACAGTCAATCGTTGCACTGTTTAAAGCGATAAAACTTAGTAATATCGGAAAAAAGTCACTAAATACATGTTGGTACGAAAATGTGACGCAACCGTTGTATCTCAAACGGATTGACAACGTTAGAAATTCCATAAAATGTAGTTTTTGAAACTGTCTCTATTTCTTCAGCGGGAACTAACCGCTAGGATTGGTCCCACAGTAAAAAATGACTTATTTATCTTAATTTTTAAATAAAGCGCTACCACAGCGCCCAGTGTAATCGCTGAGTTCCAGCAATCATGTCAAATTAAAAAGAATGTTATTTCTTGGGGTCCAGTTGACTCACTTATCACATTGATAAGGTCACAGTCCAGAAACAATTCAATTAAGTCCCACAGTCAATCGTTTCACTGTTAAAAGCGATACAACTTAGTAATATCGGATAAAAATCATTAAATACCTGTGGGGACGAATATGTGACCCAACCATTGTAACTCAAACGGACTGACACCGTTAGGAAGTCAATGAAACGTAGTTTTTGAAACTGTCGCTATTTCTTCAGCGCGCGATAACGGCTAGGATCGGTCCCACAGTAGAGAATGACTTATCTATCTAAATGTTTTTAATGAAGCACTTTCACAACGCCCAGTGTAATCGCTGAGTTCCAGCAATCATGTCAAATTATGAACAATGTTATTTCTTGGGGTCCAGTTGACTCATTTATCACATTGATAAGGTCACAGTCCAGAATGAGTTCAATTAAGTCCCACAGTCAATCGTTTCACTGTTAAAAGTGATACAACTTAGTAATATCGGAAAGAAATACCTAAACACATATTGGTACGAATATGTGACGCAACCGTTGTAACTCAATCGGATTGATACCGCTAGAAATTCAATGAAATGTAGTTTTTGAAACACTCTCTATTTCTTCCGCGCGAACTAACGGCTAGGATTGGTCCCACAGTAAAAAATAACGTATTTATCTTAATTTTTAAATAAAGCGCTACCACAGCGCTCAGTGTAATCGCTGAGTTCCAGCAATCATGTCAAATTAAGAACAACGTTATTTCTTGTAGTCAAACTGGCTTATTTATCACATTTATAAGGTCAAATTCCACAATCAGTTCAATTAAGTCCCACAGTCAAACGTTTCACTGTTAAAAGCGATTCAACCTAGTAATATCAAAACACTATCGCTAAATACATGTTGGTACGAATATGTGACGCAACAGTTGTAACTCAAACGGATTTATACCGCTAGGAAGTCAATAAAATGTAGTTTTGGAAACTGTTCCTATTTATTCGGCGCGTGTTAACGGCCAGGATTGTTCCCACAGTAAAAAATGACTTATTTATCTCAATTTTTAAATAAAGCGCTACCACAGCGCTCAGTGTAATTGCTGAGTTCCAGCAATCATGTCAAATTAAGAACAATGTTATTTCTTGGGGTCCAGTTGGCTCACTTATCACATTTATAAGGTCACAGTCCAGAATGAGTTCAATTAAGTCCCACAGTCAATCGTTTCATTGTTAAAAGCGATACAACTTAGTAATATCGGAAAAAAATATCTAAACACATGTTGGCACGAATATGTGACGCAACCGCTGTAACTTAAACGGATTGACACCGTTAGAAAATCAATGAAATGTGGTTTTTGAAACTGTCGCTATTTCTTCAGCGCGCGATAACGGCTAGGATTCGTCCCACTGTAAAGAATGACTTATTCATATAAATTTTAAATGAAGCGCTAACACAGCGCCCAGTGCAATCACTGAGTTCCGGCAAACACGTCAAATTATGAAGAATGTTATTTCTTGGGGTCCAATTGTCTTATTTATCACATTTATCAGGTCACAGTCCAAAGTTAGTTCATTACGTCCCACAGCCAATCGTTTCACTGTTAAAAGCGATGCAACCTAGTAATATCAGAAAAATATCGCTAAATACATGTTGGTACGAATATGTGACGCAACCGTTGTAACTCAATTGGATTGATACCGTTAGAAATTCAATGAAATGTAGTTTTTGAAACAGTCTCTATTTCTTCAGCGCGAACTAACGGCTAGGATTGGTCCCACAGTAAAAAATAACGTACTTATCTTAATTTTTAAATAAAGCGCTACCACAGAGCCCAGTGTAATCGCTGAGTTCCGGCAATCACGTCAAACTAAGAAGAATGTTATTTCTTGGGGTCCAATTGGCTAACTTATCACATTCTTAGGTTCACAGTCTGGAATCAGTTCAATTAAGTCCTACAGTCAATCGTTGCACTGTTTAAAGCGATACAACTTAGTAATATCGGAAAAAAGTCACTAAATACATGTTGGTACGAAAATGTGACGCAACCGTTGTATCTCAAACGGATTGACAACGTTAGAAATTCCATAAAATGTAGTTTTTGAAACTGTCTCTATTTCTTCAGCGGGAACTAACCGCTAGGATTGGTCCCACAGTAAAAAATGACTTATTTATCTTAATTTTTAAATAAAGCGCTACCACAGCGCCCAGTGTAATCGCTGAGTTCCAGCAATCATGTCAAATTAAAAAGAATGTTATTTCTTGGGGTCCAGTTGACTCACTTATCACATTTATAAGGTCACAGTCCAGAAACAATTCAATTAAGTCCCACAGTCAATCGTTTCACTGTTAAAAGCGATACAACTTAGTAATATCGGATAAAAATCATTAAATACCTGTGGGGACGAATATGTGACCCAACCATTGTAACTCAAACGGACTGACACCGTTAGGAAGTCAATGAAACGTAGTTTTTGAAACTGTCGCTATTTCTTCAGCGCGCGATAACGGCTAGGATCGGTCCCACAGTAGAGAATGACTTATCTATCTAAATTTTTTTAATGAAGCACTTTCACAACGCCCAGTGTAATCGCTGAGTTCCAGCAATCATGTCAAATTAAAAACAATGTTATTTCTTGGGGTCCAGTTGACTCACTTATCACATTGATAAGGTCACAGTCCAGAAACAATTCAATTAAATCCCACAGTCAATCGTTTCACTGTTAAAAGCGATACAACTTAGTAATATCGGAAAGAAATACCTAAACACATATTGGTACGAATATGTGACGCAACCGTTGTAACTCAATCGGATTGATACCGCTAGAAATTCAATGAAATGTAGTTTTTGAAACACTCTCTATTTCTTCCGCGCGAACTAACGGCTAGGATTGGTCCCACAGTAAAAAATAACGTATTTATCTTCATTTTTAAATAAAGCGCTACCACAGCGCTCAGTGTAATCGCTGAGTTCCAGCAATCATGTCAAATTAAGAACAACGTTATTTCTTGTAGTCAAACTGGCTTATTTATCACATTTATAAGGTCAAATTCCACAATCAGTTCAATTAAGTCCCACAGTCAAACGTTTCACTGTTAAAAGCGATTCAACCTAGTAATATCAAAACACTATCGCTAAATACATGTTGGTACGAATATGTGACGCAACAGTTGTAACTCAAACGGATTTATACCGCTAAGAAGTCAATAAAATGTAGTTTTGGAAACTGTTCCTATTTATTCGGCGCGTGTTAACGGCCAGGATTGTTCCCACAGTAAAAAATGACTTATTTATCTCAATTTTTAAATAAAGCGCTACCACAGCGCTCAGTGTAATCGCTGAGTTCCAGCAATCATGTCAAATTAAGAACAATGTTATTTCTTGGGGTCCAGTTGGCTTACTTATCACATTTATAAGGTCACAGTCCAGAATGAGTTCAATTAAGTCCCACAGTCAATCGTTTCATTGTTAAAAGCGATACAACTTAGTAATATCGGAAAAAAATATCTAAACACATGTTGGCACGAATATGTGACGCAACCGCTGTAACTTAAACGGATTGACACCGTTAGAAAATCAATGAAATGTGGCTTTTGAAACTGTCGCTATTTCTTCAGCGCGCGATAACGGCTAGGATTCGTCCCACTGTAAAGAATGACTTATTTATATAAAATTTAAATGAAGCGCTAACACAGCGCCCACTGCAATCACTGAGTTCCGGCAAACACGTCAAATTATGAAGAATGTTATTTCTTGGGGTCCAATTGTCTTATTTATCACATTTATCAGGTCACAGTCCAAAGTTAGTTCATTACGTCCCACAGCCAATCGTTTCACTGTTAAAAGCGATGCAACCTAGTAATATTAGAAAAATATCGCTAAATACATGTTGGTACGAATATGTGACGCAACCGTTGTAACTCAATTGGATTGATACCGTTAGAAATTCAATGAAATGTAGTTTTTGAAACAGTCTCTATTTCTTCAGCGCGAACTAACGGCTAGGATTGGTCCCACAGTAAAAAATAACGTATTTATCTTAATTTTTAAATAAAGCGCTACCACAGAGCCCAGTGTAATCGCTGAGTTCCGGCAATCACGTCAAACTAAAAAGAATGTTATTTCTTGGGGTCCAATTGGCTAACTTATCACATTCTTAAGTTCACAGTCTAGAATCAGTTCAATTAAGTCCCACAGTCAATCGTTGCACTGTTTAAAGCGATACAACTTAGTAATATCGGAAAAAAGTCACTAAATGCATGTGGGTAAGAATATGTGACGCAACCGTTGTATCTCAAACGAATTGACAACGTTAGAAATTCCATGAAATGTAGTTTTTGAAACTGTCTCTATTTCTTCAGCGCGAACTAACCGCTAGGATTGGTCCCACAGTAAAAAATGACTTATTTATCTTAATTTTTAAATAAAGCGCTACCAAAGCGCCCAGTGCAATCGCTGAGTTCCAGCAATCATGTCAAATTAAAAAGAATGTTATTTCTTGGGGTCCAGTTGACTCACTTATCACATTTATAAGGTCACAGTCCAGAAACAATTCAATTAAGTCCCACAGTCAATCGTTTCACTGTTAAAAGCGATACAACTTAGTAATATCGGATAAAAATCATTAAATACCTGTGGGGACGAATATGTGACGCAACTGTTGTAACTCAAACGGACAGATACCGTTAGAAAGTCAATGAAATGTAGTCTTTTAGAATGTCTCTATTTCTTCAGTGCATGCTAACGGCCAGGATTGGTGCCACAGTAAAAAAAGACACATTTATCTAAATTTTTAAAGAAAGCGCTACCAGAGATCCTAGTGTAATCGCTGAGTTCCGGCAATCATGTTAAATTAAGAAGAATATTATTTCTTGGATCCAGTTGACTCACTTATCACATTTATAAGGTCACAGGCCAAACTTATTTCAATTAAGTTCCACAGGTAATCGTTTCACTGTTAAAAGCGATTTAACTTAGCATTATCCGAAAAATATCACTAAATACATGTTGGTACGAATATGTGACGCAACCGTTGTAACTCAAACGGATTGATACCTGCAAGAAGTCAATGAAATGTAGTTTTTGAGAATCTCTCTATTTCTTTAGCGCATGCCAACGGCCAGAATTGGTCCCACAGTATAAAAAGACTTATATATCTAAATTTTTAAATAAAGTGCTACCATAGAGCCTAGTGTAATTCCTGAAATCCATCAATCATGTCGAATTAAGAAGAATGTTATTCCTTGGGGTCCAGTTGGCTCACTTATCACATTGATAAGGTCACAGTCCAGAATGAGTTCAATTTAGTCCCACAGTCAATCGTTTCACTGTAAAAAGCGATACAACTTAGTAATATCGGAAAAAAATACCTAAACACATATTGGTACGAATATGTGATGCAACCGTTGTAACTCAAACGGATTGACACCGTTAGAAAGTCAATGAAATTTTGTTTTGGAAACTGTCTCTACTTCTTCAGCGCAAACTAACGGCTAGGATTGGTCCCACAGTAAAAAGTGACTTATTTATCTTAATTTTTAAATAAATCGCTACAACAGCGCCCAGTGTAATCGCTGAGTTCCAGCAATCATGTCAAACTAAGAAGAATGTTATTTGTTGGGGTCAAACTGGCATACTTATCACATTTATAAGGTCAAAATCCCCAATCAGTTCAATAAAGTCCCACAGTCAAACGTTTCACTGTTAAAAGCGATGCAACCTAGTAATATCAGAAAAATATCGCTAAATACATGTTGGTACGAATATGTGACGCAACCGTTGTAACTCAATTGGATTGATACCGCTAGAAATTCAATGAAATGTAGTTTTTGAAACAGTCTCTATTTCGTCAGTGCGAACTAACGGCTAGGATTGGTCCCACAGTAAAAAATAACGTATTTATCTTAATTTTTAAATAAAGCGCTACCACAGAGCCAAGTGTAATCGCTGAGTTCCGGCAATCACGTCAAACTAAGAAGAATGTTATTTCTTGGGGTCCAATTGGCTAACTTATCACATTCTTAAGTTCACAGTCTGGAATCAGTTCAATTAAGTCCCACAGTCAATGGTTGCACTGTTTAAAGCGATACAACTTAGTAATATCGGAAAAAAGTCACTAAATACATGTTGGTACGAATATGTGACGCAACCGTTGTATCTCAAACGGATTGACAACGTTAGAAATTCCATAAAATGTAGTTTTTGAAACTGTCTCTATTTCTTCAGCGCGAACTAACCGCTAGGAT
Source organism: Hydractinia symbiolongicarpus (assembly GCF_029227915.1). Taxonomy (NCBI): domain Eukaryota; kingdom Metazoa; phylum Cnidaria; class Hydrozoa; order Anthoathecata; family Hydractiniidae; genus Hydractinia; species Hydractinia symbiolongicarpus. The sequence continues at coordinate 34,798,241 of NC_079877.1, forward strand.
TGGTCCCACAGTAAAAAACGACTTATTTATCTTAATTTTTAAATAAAGCGCTACCACAGCGCCCAGTGTAATCGCTGAGTTCCAGCAATCATGTCAAATTAAAAAGAATGTTATTTCTTGGGGTCCAGTTGACTCACTTATCACATTTATAAGGTCACAGTCCAGAAACAATTCAATTAAGTCCCACAGTCAATCGTTTCACTGTTAAAAGCGATACAACTTAGTAATATCGGATAAAAATCATTAAATACCTGTGGGGACAAATATGTGACGCAACTGTTGTAACTCAAACGGACAGATACCGTTAGAAAGTCAATGAAATGTAGTCTTTTAGAATGTCTCTATTTCTTCAGTGCATGCTAACGGCCAGGATTGGTGCCACAGTAAAAAAAGACACATTTATCTAAATTTTTAAAGAAAGCGCTACCAGAGATCCTAGTGTAATCGCTGAGTTCCGGCAATCATGTTAAATTAAGAAGAATATTATTTCTTGGATCCAGTTGACTCACTTATCACATTTATAAGGTCACAGGCCAAACTTATTTCAATTAAGTTCCACAGGTAATCGTTTCACTGTTAAAAGCGATTTAACTTAGCATTATCCGAAAAATATCACTAAATACATGTTGGTACGAATATGTGACGCAACCGTTGTAACTCAAACGGATTGATACCTGCAAGAAGTCAATGAAATGTAGTTTTTGAGAATCTCTCTATTTCTTTAGCGCATGCAAACGGCCAGAATTGGTCCCACAGTATAAAAAGACTTATATATCTAAATTTTTAAATAAAGTGCTACCATAGAGCCTAGTGTAATTCCTGAAATCCATCAATCATGTCGAATTAAGAAGAATGTTATTCCTTGGGGTCCAGTTGGCTCACTTCTCACATTGATAAGGTCACAGTCCAGAATGAGTTCAATTTAGTCCCACAGTCAATCGTTTCACTGTAAAAAGCGATACAACTTAGTAATATCGGAAAAAAATACCTAAACACATATTGGTACGAATATGTGATGCAACCGTTGTAACTCAAACGGATTGACACCGTTAGAAAGACAATGAAATTTTGTTTTGGAAACTGTCTCTACTTCTTCAGCGCAAACTAACGGCTAGGATTGGTCCCACAGTAAAAAGTGACTTATTTATCTTAATTTTTAAATAAATCGCTACAATAGCGCCCAGTGTAATCGCTGAGTTCCAGCAATCATGTCAAACTAAGAAGAATGTTATTTCTTGGGGTCAAACTGGCATACTTATCACATTTATAAGGTCAAAATCCCCAATCAGTTCAATAAAGTCCCACAGTCAAACGTTTCACTGTTAAAAGCGATGCAACCTAGTAATATCAGAAAAATATCGCTAAATACATGTTGGTACGAATATGTGACGCAACCGTTGTAACTCAATTGGATTGATACCGCTAGAAATTCAATGAAATGTAGTTTTTGAAACAGTCTCTATTTCGTCAGTGCGAACTAACGGCTAGGATTGGTCCCACAGTAAAAAATAACGTATTTATCTTAATTTTTAAATAAAGCGCTACCACAGAGCCAAGTGTAATCGCTGAGTTCCGGCAATCACGTCAAACTAAGAAGAATGTTATTTCTTGGGGTCCAATTGGCTAACTTATCACATTCTTAAGTTCACAGTCTGGAATCAGTTCAATTAAGTCCCACAGTCAATGGTTGCACTGTTTAAAGCGATACAACTTAGTAATATCGGAAAAAAGTCACTAAATACATGTTGGTACGAATATGTGACGCAACCGTTGTATCTCAAACGGATTGACAACGTTAGAAATTCCATAAAATGTAGTTTTTGAAACTGTCTCTATTTCTTCAGCGCGAACTAACCGCTAGGATTGGTCCCACAGTAAAAAACGACTTATTTATCTTAATTTTTAAATAAAGCGCTACCACAGCGCCCAGTGTAATCGCTGAGTTCCAGCAATCATGTCAAATTAAAAAGAATGTTATTTCTTGGGGTCCAGTTGACTCACTTATCACATTTATAAGGTCACAGTCCAGAAACAATTCAATTAAGTCCCACAGTCAATCGTTTCACTGTTAAAAGCGATACAACTTAGTAATATCGGATAAAAATCATTAAATACCTGTGGGGACGAATATGTGACCCAACCATTGTAACTAAAACGGACTGACACCGTTAGGAAGTCAATGAAACGTAGTTTTTGAAACTGTCGCTATTTCTTCAGCGCGCGATAACGGCTAGGATCGGTCCCACAGTAGAGAATGACTTATCTATCTAAATTTTTTTAATGAAGCACTTTCACAACGCCCAGTGTAATCGCTGAGTTCCAGAAATCATGTCAAATTAAGAACAATGTTATTTCTTGGGGTCCAGTTGACTCATTTATCACATTGATAAGGTCACAGTCCAGAATGAGTTCAATTAAGTCCCACAGTCAATCGTTTCACTGTTAAAAGCGATAGAACTTAGTAATATCGGAAAAAAATACCTAAACACATATTGGTACGAATATGTGACGCAACCGTTGTAACTCAATCGGATTGATACCGCTAGAAATTCAATGAAATGTAGTTTTTGAAACAGTCTCTATTTCTTCAGCGCGAACTAACGGCTAGGATTGGTCCCACAGTAAAAAATAACGTATTTATCTTAATTTTTAAATAAAGCGCTACCACAGCGCTCAGTGTAATCGCTGAGTTCCAGCAATCATGTCAAATTAAGAACAACGTTATTTCTTGTAGTCAAACTGCCTTATTTATCACATTTATAAGGTCAAATTCCACAATCAGTTCAATTAAGTCCCACAGTCAAACGTTTCACTGTTAAAAGCGATGCAACCTAGTAATATCAAAACACTATCGCTAAATACATGTTGGTACGAATATGTGACGCAACAGTTGTAACTCAAACGGATTTATACCGCTAGGAAGTCAATAAAATGTAGTTTTGGAAACTGTTCCTATTTATTCGGCGCGTGTTAACGGCCAGGATTGTTCCCACAGTAAAAAATGACTTATTTATCTCAATTTTTAAATAAAGCGCTACCACAGCGCTCAGTGTAATCGCTGAGTTCCAGCAATCATGTCAAATTAAGAACAATGTTATTTCTTGGGGTCCAGTTGGCTCACTTATCACATTTATAAGGTCACAGTCCAGAATGGGTTCAATTAAGTCCCACAGTCAATCGTTTCATTGTTAAAAGCGATACAACTTAGTAATATCGGAAAAAAATATCTAAACACATGTTGGCACGAATATGTGACGCAACCGCTGTAACTTAAACGGATTGACACCGTTAGAAAATCAATGAAATGTGGTTTTTGAAACTGTCGCTATTTCTTCAGCGCGCGATAACGGCTAGGATTCGTCCCACTGTAAAGAATGACTTATTTATATAAATTTTAAATGAAGCGCTAACACAGCGCCCAGTGCAATCACTGAGTTCCGTCAAACACGTCAAATTATGAAGAATGTTATTTCTTGGGGTCCAATTGTCTTATTTATCACATTTATCAGGTCACAGTCCAAAGTTAGTTCATTACGTCCCACAGCCAATCGTTTCACTGTTAAAAGCGATGCAACCTAGTAATATCAGAAAAATATCGCTAAATACATGTTGGTACGAATATGTGACGCAACCGTTGTAACTCAATTGGATTGATACCGTTAGAAATTCAATGAAATGTAGTTTTTGAAACAGTCTCTATTTCTTCAGCGCGAACTAACGGCTAGGATTGGTCCCACAGTAAAAAATAACGTATTTATCTTAATTTTTAAATAAAGCGCTACCACAGAGCCCAGTGTAATCGCTGAGTTCCGGCAATCACGTCAAACTAAAAAGAATGTTATTTCTTGGGGTCCAATTGGCTAACTTATCACATTCTTAAGTTCACAGTCTAGAATCAGTTCAATTAAGTCCCACAGTCAATCGTTGCACTGTTTAAAGCGATACAACTTAGTAATATCGGAAAAAAGTCACTAAATACATGTGGGTACGAATATGTGACGCAACCGTTGTATCTCAAACGAATTGACAACGTTAGAAATTCCATGAAATGTAGTTTTTGAAACTGTCTCTATTTCTTCAGCGCGAACTAACCGCTAGGATTGGTCCCACAGTAAAAAATAACGTATTTATCTTAATTTTTAAATAAAGCGCTACCACAGCGCTCAGTGTAATCGCTGAGTTCCAGCAATCATGTCAAATTAAGAACAACGTTATTTCTTGTAGTCAAACTGGCTTATTTATCACATTTATAAGGTCAAATTCCACAATCAGTTCAATTAAGTCCCACAGTCAAACGTTTCACATTTAAAAGCGATTCAACCTAGTAATATCAAAACACTATCGCTAAATACATGTTGGTACGAATATGTGACGCAACAGTTGTAACTCAGACGGATTTATACCGCTAGGAAGTCAATAAAATGTAGTTTTGGAAACTGTTCCTATTTATTCGGCGCGTGTTAACGGCCAGGATTGTTCCCACAGTAAAAAATGACTTATTTATCTCAATTTTTAAATAAAGCGCTACCACAGCGCTCAGTGTAATCGCTGAGTTCCAGCAATCATGTCAAATTAAGAACAATGTTATTTCTTGGGGTCCAGTTGGCTCACTTATCACATTTATAAGGTCACAGTCAAGAATGAGTTCAATTAAGTCCCACAGTCAATCGTTTCATTGTTAAAAGCGATACAACTTAGTAATATCGGAAAAAAATATCTAAACACATGTTGGCACGAATATGTGACGCAACCGCTGTAACTTAAACGGATTGACACCGTTAGAAAATCAATGAAATGTGGTTTTTGAAACTGTCGCTATTTCTTCAGCGCGCGATAACGGCTAGGATTCGTCCCACTGTAAAGAATGACTTATTTATATAAATTTTAAATGAAGCGCTAACACAGCGCCCAGTGCAATCACTGAGTTCCGGCAAACACGTCAAATTATGAAGAATGTTATTTCTTGGGGTCCAATTGTCTTATTTATCACATTTATCAGGTCACAGTCCAAAGTTAGTTCATTACGTCCCACAGCCAATCGTTTCACTGTTAAAAGCGATGCAACCTAGTAATATCAGAAAAATATCGCTAAATACATGTTGGTACGAATATGTGACGCAACCGTTGTAACTCAATTGGATTGATACCGTTAGAAATTCAATGAAATGTAGTTTTTGAAACAGTCTCTATTTCTTCAGCGCAAACTAACGGCTAGGATTGGTCCCACAGTAAAAAATAACGTATTTATCTTAATTTTTAAATAAAGCGCTACCACAGAGCCCAGTGTAATCGCTGAGTTCCGGCAATCACGTCAAACTAAAAAGAATGTTATTTCTTGGGGTCCAATTGGCTAACTTATCACATTCCTAAGTTCACAGTCTAGAATCAGTTCAATTAAGTCCCACAGTCAATCGTTGCACTGTTTAAAGCGATACAACTTAGTAATATCGGAAAAAAGTCACTAAATACATGTGGGTACGAATATGTGACGCAACCGTTGTATCTCAAACGAATTGACAACGTTAGAAATTCCATGAAATGTAGTTTTTGAAACTGTCTCTATTTCTTCAGCGCGAACTAACCGCTAGGATTGGTCCCACAGTAAAAAATGACTTATTTATCTTAATTTTTAAATAAAGCGCTACCAAAGCGCCCAGTGCAATCGCTGAGTTCCAGCAATCATGTCAAATTAAAAAGAATGTTATTTCTTGGGGTCCAGTTGACTCACTTGTCACATTTATAAGGTCACAGTCCAGAAACAATTCAATTAAGTTCCACAGTCAATCGTTTCACTGTTAAAAGCGATACAACTTAGTAATATCGGATAAAAATCATTAAATACCTGTGGGGACGAATATGTGACGCAACTGTTGTAACTCAAACGGACAGATACCGTTAGAAAGTCAATGAAATGTAGTCTTTTAGAATGTCTCTATTTCTTCAGTGCATGCTAACGGCCAGGATTGGTGCCACAGTAAAAAAAGACACATTTATCTAAATTTTTAAAGAAAGCGCTACCAGAGATCCTAGTGTAATCGCTGAGTTCCGGCAATCATGTTAAATTAAGAAGAATATTATTTCTTGGATCCAGTTGACTCACTTATCACATTTATAAGGTCACAGGCCAAACTTATTTCAATTAAGTTCCACAGGCAATCGTTTCACTGTTAAAAGCGATTTAACTTAGTATTATCCGAAAAATATCACTAAATACATGTTGGTACGAATATGTGACGCAACCGTTGTAACTCAAACGGATTGATACCTGCAAGAAGTCAATGAAATGTAGTTTTTGAGAATCTCTCTATTTCTTTAGCGCGTGCCAACGGCCAGAATTGGTCCCACAGTATAAAAAGACTTATATATCTAAATTTTTAAATAAAGTGCTACCATAGAGCCTAGTGTAATTCCTGAAATCCATCAATCATGTCGAATTAAGAAGAATGTTATTCCTTGGGGTCCAGTTGGCTCACTTTTCACATTGATAAGGTCACAGTCCAGAATGAGTTCAATTTAGTCCCACAGTCAATCGTTTCACTGTAAGAAGCGATACAACTTAGTAATATCGGAAAAAAATACCTAAACACATATTGGTACGAATATGTGATGCAACCGTTGTAACTCAAACGGATTGACACCGTTAGAAAGTCAATGAAATTTTGTTTTGGAAACTGTCTCTACTTCTTCAGCGCAAACTAACGGCTAGGATTGGTCCCACAGTAAAAAGTGACTTATTTATCTTAATTTTTAAATAAATCGCTACAACAGCGCCCAGTGTAATCGCTGAGTTCCAGCAATCATGTCAAACTAAGAAGAATGTTATTTCTTGGGGTCAAACTGGCATACTTATCACATTTATAAGGTCAAAATCCACAATCAGTTCAATAAAGTCCCACAGTCAAACGTTTCACTGTTAAAAGCGATGCAACCTAGTAATATCAGAAAAATATCGCTAAATACATGTTGGTACGAATATATGACGCAACCGTTGTAACTCAATTGGATTGATACCGCTAGAAATTCAATGAAATGTAGTTTTTGAAACAGTCTCTATTTCTTCAGCGCGAACTAAAGGCTAGGATTGGTCCCACAGTAAAAAATAACGTATTTATCTTAATTTTTAAATAAAGCGCTACCACAGAGCCAAGTGTAATCGCTGAGTTCCGGCAATCACGTCAAACTAAGAAGAATGTTATTTCTTGCGGTCCAATTGGCTAACTTATCACATTCTTAAGTTCACAGTCTGGAATCAGTTCAATTAAGTCCCACAGTCAATGGTTGCACTGTTTAAAGCGATACAACTTAGTAATATCGGAAAAAAGTCACTAAATACATGTTGGTACGAATATGTGACGCAACCGTTGTATCTCAAACGGATTGACAACGTTAGAAATTCCATAAAATGTAGTTTTTGAAACTGTCTCTATTTCTTCAGCGCGAACTAACCGCTAGGATTGGTCCCACAGTAAAAAACGACTTATTTATCTTAATTTTTAAATAAAGCGCTACCACAGCGCCCAGTGTAATCGCTGAGTTCCAGCAATCATGTCAAATTAAAAAGAATGTTATTTCTTGGGGTCCAGTTGACTCACTTATCACATTTATAAGGTCACAGTCCAGAAACAATTCAATTAAGTCCCACAGTCAATCGTTTCACTGTTAAAAGCGATACAACTTAGTAATATCGGATAAAAATCATTAAATACCTGTGGGGACGAATATGTGACCCAACCATTGTAACTAAAACGGACTGACACCGTTAGGAAGTCAATGAAACGTAGTTTTTGAAACTGTCGCTATTTCTTCAGCGCGCGATAACGGCTAGGATCGGTCCCACAGTAGAGAATGACTAATCTATCTAAATTTTTTTAATGAAGCACTTTCACAACGCCCAGTGTAATCGCTGAGTTCCAGAAATCATGTCAAATTAAGAACAATGTTATTTCTTGGGGTCCAGTTGACTCACTTATCACATTGATAAGGTCACAGTCCAGAATGAGTTCAATTAAGTCCCACAGTCAATCGTTTCACTGTTAAAAGCGATAGAACTTAGTAATATCGGAAAAAAATCATTAAATACCTGTGGGGACGAATATGTGACGCAACTGTTGTAACTCAAACGGACAGATACCGTTAGAAAGTCAATGAAATGTAGTCTTTTAGAATGTCTCTATTTCTTCAGTGCATGCTAACGGCCAGGATTGGTGCCACAGTAAAAAAAGACACATTTATCTAAATTTTTAAAGAAAGCGCTACCAGAGATCCTAGTGTAATCGCTGAGTTCCGGCAATCATGTTAAATTAAGAAGAATATTATTTCTTGGATCCAGTTGACTCACTTATCACATTTATAAGGTCACAGGCCAAACTTATTTCAATTAAGTTCCACAGGCAATCGTTTCACTGTTAAAAGCGATTTAACTTAGTATTATCCGAAAAATATCACTAAATACATGTTGGTACGAATATGTGACGCAACCGTTGTAACTCAAACGGATTGATACCTGCAAGAAGTCAATGAAATGTAGTTTTTGAGAATCTCTCTATTTCTTTAGCGCGTGCCAACGGCCAGAATTGGTCCCACAGTATAAAAAGACTTATATATCTAAATTTTTAAATAAAGTGCTACCATAGAGCCTAGTGTAATTCCTGAAATCCATCAATCATGTCGAATTAAGAAGAATGTTATTCCTTGGGGTCCAGTTGGCTCACTTTTCACATTGATAAGGTCACAGTCCAGAATGAGTTCAATTTAGTCCCACAGTCAATCGTTTCACTGTAAGAAGCGATACAACTTAGTAATATCGGAAAAAAATACCTAAACACATATTGGTACGAATATGTGATGCAACCGTTGTAACTCAAACGGATTGACACCGTTAGAAAGTCAATGAAATTTTGTTTTGGAAACTGTCTCTACTTCTTCAGCGCAAACTAACGGCTAGGATTGGTCCCACAGTAAAAAGTGACTTATTTATCTTAATTTTTAAATAAATCGCTACAACAGCGCCCAGTGTAATCGCTGAGTTCCAGCAATCATGTCAAACTAAGAAGAATGTTATTTCTTGGGGTCAAACTGGCATACTTATCACATTTATAAGGTCAAAATCCACAATCAGTTCAATAAAGTCCCACAGTCAAACGTTTCACTGTTAAAAGCGATGCAACCTAGTAATATCAGAAAAATATCGCTAAATACATGTTGGTACGAATATATGACGCAACCGTTGTAACTCAATTGGATTGATACCGCTAGAAATTCAATGAAATGTAGTTTTTGAAACAGTCTCTATTTCTTCAGCGCGAACTAAAGGCTAGGATTGGTCCCACAGTAAAAAATAACGTATTTATCTTAATTTTTAAATAAAGCGCTACCACAGAGCCAAGTGTAATCGCTGAGTTCCGGCAATCACGTCAAACTAAGAAGAATGTTATTTCTTGCGGTCCAATTGGCTAACTTATCACATTCTTAAGTTCACAGTCTGGAATCAGTTCAATTAAGTCCCACAGTCAATGGTTGCACTGTTTAAAGCGATACAACTTAGTAATATCGGAAAAAAGTCACTAAATACATGTTGGTACGAATATGTGACGCAACCGTTGTATCTCAAACGGATTGACAACGTTAGAAATTCCATAAAATGTAGTTTTTGAAACTGTCTCTATTTCTTCAGCGCGAACTAACCGCTAGGATTGGTCCCACAGTAAAAAACGACTTATTTATCTTAATTTTTAAATAAAGCGCTACCACAGCGCCCAGTGTAATCGCTGAGTTCCAGCAATCATGTCAAATTAAAAAGAATGTTATTTCTTGGGGTCCAGTTGACTCACTTATCACATTTATAAGGTCACAGTCCAGAAACAATTCAATTAAGTCCCACAGTCAATCGTTTCACTGTTAAAAGCGATACAACTTAGTAATATCGGATAAAAATCATTAAATACCTGTGGGGACGAATATGTGACCCAACCATTGTAACTAAAACGGACTGACACCGTTAGGAAGTCAATGAAACGTAGTTTTTGAAACTGTCGCTATTTCTTCAGCGCGCGATAACGGCTAGGATCGGTCCCACAGTAGAGAATGACTAATCTATCTAAATTTTTTTAATGAAGCACTTTCACAACGCCCAGTGTAATCGCTGAGTTCCAGAAATCATGTCAAATTAAGAACAATGTTATTTCTTGGGGTCCAGTTGACTCACTTATCACATTGATAAGGTCACAGTCCAGAATGAGTTCAATTAAGTCCCACAGTCAATCGTTTCACTGTTAAAAGCGATAGAACTTAGTAATATCGGAAAAAAATATCGCTAAATACATGTTGGTACGAATATGTGACGCAACCGTTGTAACTCAATTGGATTGATACCGCTAGAAATTCAATGAAATGTAGTTTTTGAAACAGTTTCTATTTCTTCAGCGCGAACTAACGGCTAGGATTGGTCCCACAGTAAAAAATGACGTATTTATCTTAATTTTTAAATAAAGCGCTACCACAGAGCCCAGTGTAATCGCTGAGTTCCAGCAATCATGTCAAATTAAAAAGAATGTTATTTCTTGGGGTCCAGTTGACTCACTTATCACATTTATAAGGTCACAGTCCAGAAACAATTCAATTAAGTCCCACAGTCAATTGTTTCACTGTTAAAAGCGATACAACTTAGTAATATCGGATAAAAATCATTAAATACCTGTGGGGACGAATATGTGACCCAACCATTGTAACTCAAACGGACTGACACCGTTAGGAAGTCAATGAAACGTAGTTTTTGAAACTGTCGCTATTTCTTCAGCGCGCGATAACGGCTAGGATCGGTCCCACAGTAGAGAATGACTTATCTATCTAAATTTTTTTAATGAAGCACTTTCACAACGCCCAGTGTAATCGCTGAGTTCCAGCAATCATGTCAAATTAAGAACAATGTTATTTCTTGGGGTCCAGTTGACTCACTTATCACATTGATAAGGTCACAGTCCAGAATGAGTTCAATTAAGTCCCACAGTCAATCGTTGCACTGTTTAAAGCGATACAACTTAGTAATATCGGAAAAAAGTCACTAAATACATGTTGGTGCGAATATGTGACGAACCGTTGTAACTCAATCGGATTAACACCGTTAGAAAATCAATAAAATGTAGTTTTTGAAACTGTATCTATTTCTTCAGCGCGAACTAACCGCTAGGATTGGTCCCACAGCAAAAAATGACGTATTTATCTTAATTTTTAAATAAAGCGCTACCACAGAGCCCAGTGTAATCGCTGAGTTCCAGCAATCATGTCAAATTAAAAAGAATGTTATTTCTTGGGGTCCAGTTGACTCACTTATCACATTTATAATGTCACAGTCCAGAAACAATTCAATTAAGTCTCACAGTCAATCGTTTCACTGTTAAAAGCGATACAACTTAGTAATATCGGATAAAAATCATTAAATACCTGTGGGGACGAATATGTGACGCAACTGTTGTAACTCAAACGGACTGATACCGTTAGAAAGTCAATGAAATGTAGTTTTTTAGAATGTCTCTATTTCTTCAGTGCGTGCTAACGGCCAGGATTGGTGCCACATTAAAAAAAAGACTTATTTATCTAAATTTTTAAAGAAAGCGCTACCAGAGATCCCAGTGTAATCGCTGAGTTCCGGCAATCATGTCAAATTAAGAAGAATATTATTTCTTGGATCCAGTTGACTCACTTATCACATTTATAAGGTCACAGGCCAAATTTATTTCAACTAAGTTCCACAGGCAATCGTTTCACTGTTAAAAGCGATTTAACTTAGTATTATCCGAAAAATATCACTAAATACATGTTGGTACGAATATGTGACGCAACCGTTGTAACTCAATCGGATTGATACCGCTAGAAATTCAATGAAATGTAATTTTTGAAACAGTCTCTATTTCTTCCGCGCGAACTAACGGCTAGGATTGGTCCCACAGTAAGAAATGACGTATTTATCTTAAGTTTTAAATAAAGCGCTACCACAGCGCTCAGTGTAATCGCTGAGTTCCAGCAGTCATGTCAAATTAAGAACAACGTTATTTCTTGTAGTCAAACTGGCTTATTTATCACATTTATAAGGTCAAAGTCCACAATCAGTTCAATTAAGTCCCACAGTCAAACGTTTCACTGTTAAAAGCGATGCAACCTAGTAATATCAAAACACTATCGCTAAATACATGTTGGTACGAATATGTGACGCAACAGTTGTAACTCAAACGGATTTATACCGCTAGAAAGTCAATAAAATGTAGTTTTGGAAACTGTTTCCATTTATTCGGTGCGTGTTAACGGCCAGGATTGTTCCCACCGTAAAAAATGACTTATTTATCTCAATTTTTAAATAAAGCGCTACCACAGCGCTCAGTGTAATCGCTGAGTTCCAGCAATCATGTCAAATTAAGAACAATGTTATTTCTTGGGGTCCAGTTGGCTCACTTATCACATTTATAAGGTCACAGTCCAGAATGAGTTCAATTAAGTCCCACAGTCAATCGTTTCATTGTTAAAAGCGATACAACTTAGTAATATCGGAAAAAAATATCTAAACACATGTTGGCACGAATATGTGACGCAACCGCTGTAACTTAAACGGATTGACACCCTTAGAAAATCAATGAAATGTGGTTTTTGAAACTGTCGCTATTTCTTCAGCGCGCGATAACGGCTAGGATTCGTCCCACTGTAAAGAATGACTTATTTATCTAAATTTTTAAATGAAGCGCTACCACAGCGCCCAGTGCAATCACTGAGTTCCGGCAAACACGTCAAATTATGAAGAATGTTATTTCTTGGGGTCCAATTGTCTCATTTATCACATTTATCAGGTCACAGTCCAAAGTTAGTTCATTACGTCCCACAGCCAATCGTTTCACTGTTAAAAGCGATGCAACCTAGTAATATCAGAAAAATATCGCTAAATACATGTTGGTACGAATATGTGACGCAACCGTTGTAACTCAATTGGATTGATACCGCTAGAAATTCAATGAAATGTAGTTCTTGAAACAGTCTCTATTTCTTCAGCGCGAACTAACGGCTAGGATTGGTCCCACAGTAAAAAATAACGTATTTATCTTAATTTTTAAATAAAGCGCTACCACAGAGCCCAGTGTAATCGCTGAGTTCCGGCAATCACGTCAAACTAAGAAGAATGTTATTTCTTGGGTTCCAATTGGCTAACTTATCACATTCTTAAGTTCATAGTCTAGAATCAGTTCAATTAAGTCCCACAGTCAATCGTTGCACTGTTTAAGGCGATACAACTTAGTAATATCGGAAAAAAGTCACTAAATACATGTTGGTACGAATATATGACGCAACCGTTGTATCTCAAACGGATTGACAACGTTAGAAATTCCATGAAATGAAGTTAAATTTAACTTAGTATTATCCGAAAAATATCACTAAATACATGTTGGTACGAATATGTGACGCAACCGTTGTAACTCAAACGGATTGATACCGGCAAGAAGTCAATGAAATGTAGTTTTTGAGAATCTCGCTATTTCTTTAGCGCGTGCTAACGGCCAGAATTGGTCGCACAGTATAAGGAGACTTATATATCTAAATTTTTAAATAAAGTGCTATCATAGAGCCTAGTGTAATTCCTGAAATCCATCAATCATGTCGAATTAAGAAGAATGTTATTCCTTGGGGTCCAGTAGGCTCACTTATCACATTGATAAGGTCACAGTCCAGAATGAGTTTAATTAAGTCCCACAGTCAATCGTTTTACTGTTAAAATGGATACAACTTAGTAATATCGGAAAAAAATACCTAAACACATATTGGTTCGAATATGTGACGCAACCGTTGTAACTCAAACGGATTGAGACCGTTAGAAAGTCAATGAAATTTTGTTTTGGAAAGTGTCTCTACTTCTTCAGCGCAAACTAACGGCTAGGATTGGTCCCACAGTAAAAAGTGACTTATTTATCTTATTTTTTAAATAAAACGCTACAACAGTGCCCAGTGTAATCGCTGAGTTCCAGCAATCATGTCAAGTTAAGCACAACGTTATATCTTGTAGTCAAACTGGCATACTTATCACATTTATAAGGTCAAAGTCCACAATCAGTTCAATAAAGTCCCACAGTCAAACATTTCACTGTTAAAAGCGATGCAACCTAGTAATATGAGAAAAATATGGCTAAATACATGTTAGTACGAATATGTGACACAACCGTTGTAACTCAAACGGACTGATACCGTTAGAAAATCAATGAAATGTGGTTTTTGAAGCTGTCGCTACTTCTTCAGCGCGCAATAACGGCTAGGATTCGTCCCACTGTAAAGAATGACTTATTTATCTAAATTTTTAAATGAAGCGCTACCACAGCGCCCAGTGCAATCACTGAGTTCCAGCAATCATGTCAAATTAAGAACAACGTTATTTCTTGTAGTCAAACTGGCTTATTTATCACATTTATAAGGTCAAAGTCCACAATCAGTTCAATTAAGTCCCACAGTCAAACGTTTCACTGTTAAAAGCGATGCAACCTAGTAATATCAAAGCACTATCGCTAAATACATGTTGGTACGAATATGTGACGCAACAGTTGTAACTCAACCGGATTTATACCGCTAGAAAGTCAATAAAATGTAGTTTTGGAAACTGTTCCTATTTATTCGGCGCGTGTTAACGGCCAGGATTGTTCCCACAGTAAAAAATGACTTATTTATCTCAATTTTTAAATAAAGCGCAGCCACAGCGCTCAGTGTAATCGCTGAGTTCCAGCAATCATGTCAAATTAAGAACAATGTTATTTCTTGGGGTCCAGTTGGCTCACTTATCACATTTATAAGGTCACAGTCCAGAATGAGTTCAATTAAGTCCCACAGTCAATCGTTTCATTGTTAAAAGCGATACAACTTAGTAATATCGGAAAAAAATATCTAAACACATGTTGGCACGAATATGTGACGCAACCGCTGTAACTTAAACGGATTGACACCGTTAGAAAGTCAATGAAATGTAGTCTTTTAGAATGTCTCTATTTCTTCAGCGCGTGCTAACGGCCAGGATTGGTGCCACAGTAAAAAAGACTTATTTATCTAAATTTTCAAAGAAAGGGCTACCAGAGATCCTAGTGTAATCGCTGAGTTCCGGCAATCATGTCAAATTAAGAAGAATGTTATTTCTTGGATCCAGTTGACTCACTTATCACATTTATAAGGTCACAGGCCAAACTTATTTCGATTACGTTTCACAGGCAATCGTTTCACTGTTAAAAGCGATTTAACTTAGTATTAACCGAAAAATATCACTAAATACATGTTGGTACGAATATGTGACGCAACCGTTGTAACTCAAACGGATTGATACCGGCAAGAAGTCAATAAAATGTAGTTTTTGAGAATCTCTCTATTTCTTTAGCGCGTGCTAACGGCCAGGATTGGTCCCACAGTATAAAAAGACTTATATATCTAAATTTTTAAATAAAGTGCTACCATAGAGCCTAGTGTAATTCCTGAAATCCATCAATCATGTCGAATTAAGAAGAATGTTATTCCTTGGGGTCCATTTGGCTCACTTATCACATTGATAAGGTCACAGTCCAGAATGAGTTCAATTAAGTCCCACAGTCAATCGTTTCACTGTTAAAAGCGATACAACTTAGTAATATCGGAAAAAAATACCTAAACACATATTGGTACGAATATGTGACGCAACCGTTGTAACTCAAACGGATTGACACCGTTAGAAAGTCAATGAAATTTTGTTTTGGAAACTGTCTCTACTTCTTCAGCGCAAACTAACGGCTAGGATTGGTCCCACAGTAAAAAGTGACTTATTTATCTTAATTTTTGAATAAATCGCTACAACAGCGCCCACTGTAATCGCTGAGTTCCAGCAATTATGTCAAGTTAAGCACAACGTTATTTCTTGTAGTCAAACTGGCATACTTATCACATTTATAAGGTCAAAGTCCACAATCAGTTCAATAAAGTCCCACAGTCAAACGTTTCACTGTTATAACCGATGCAACCTAGTAATATCCGAATACTATCGCTAAATACATGTTGGTACGAATATGTGACGCAACCGTTGTAATTCAAACGGACTGATACCGTTAGAAAATCAATGAAATGTGGTTTTTGAAACTGTCGCTATTTCTTCAGCGCGCGATAAGGGCTAGGATTCGTCCCACTGTAAAGAATGACTTATTTATCTAAATTTTTAAATGAAGCGCCACCGCAGCGCCCAGTGCAATCATTGAGTTCCGGCAATCACGTCAAATTAAGAAAAATGTTATTCCTTGGGGTCCAATTGTCTCATTCATTACATTCATCAGGTCACAGCCCACAGTTAGTTCATTAAGTCCCACAGTCAATCGTTTCACTGTTAAAAGCGATGCAACCTAGTAATATAAGAAAAATATCGCTAAATACATGTTGGTACGAATATGTGACGCAACCGTTGTAACTCAATCGGATTGATACCGCTAGAAATTCAATGAAATGTAGTTTGTGAAACAGTCTCTATTTTTTTAGCGCAAACTAACGGCTAGGATTGGTCCCACAGTAAAAAATAACGTATTTATCTTAATTTTTAAATAAAGCGCTACCACAGCGCTCAGTGTAATCGGTGAGTTCCAGCAATCATGTCAAATTAAGAACAATTTATTTCTTGGGGTCCAGTTGGCTCACTTATCACATTGATAAGGTCACAGTCCAAAATCGGTTCAATTAAGTCCCACTTTCAATCGTTTCACTGTTAAGAGCGATGTAACCTAGTAATATCAGAAAAATATCCCTAAATACATGTTGGCACGAATTTGTGACGCAACCGCTGTAACTCAAACGGATTGACACCGTTAGAAAGTCAATGAAATTTAGTTTTGGAAACTGTCTCTACTTCTTCACCGCGAACTAACGGCTAGTATTGGTCCCACAGTAAAAATTGATTTATTTATCTTAATTTTTAAATAAAGCGCTACCACAGCGCCCAGTGTAATCGCTGAGTTCTAGCAATAATGTATAATTAAGAACAACGTTATTTCTTGTAGTCAAACTGGCTTATTTATCACATTTATATGGTCAAAGTCCACAATCAGTTCAATTAAGTCCTACATTCAAACGTTTCACGGTTAAAAGCGATGCAACCTAGTAATATCCAAACACTATCGCTAAATACATGTTGGTACGAATATGTGACGCAACAGTTGTAACTCAAACGGATATATAAATGAAAATCAATGAAATGTAGTTTTGGAAACTGTTCCTATTTATTCGGCGCGTGTTAACGGCCAGGATTGGTCCCACAGTAAAAAATGACTTATTTATCTAAATTTTTAAATGAAGCGCTATCACAGCGCCCAGTGCAATCACTGAGTTCCGGCAATCACGTCAAATTAAGAAGAATGTTATTTCTTGGGGTCCAATTGTCTCATTTATCACATTTATCAGATCACAGTCCAAAGTTTGTTCATTAAGTCCCACAGTCAATCGTTTCACTGTTAAAAGCGATGCAACCTAGTAATATGAGAAAAATATGGCTAAACACATGTAAGTACGAATAGGTGACCCAACCGTTGTAACTCAAACGGACTGATACCGTTAGAAAATCAATGAAATGTGGTTTTTGAAACTGTTGCTATCTCTTTAGCGCGCGATAACGGCTAGGATTCGTCCCACGGTGAAGAATGACTTATTTATCTATATTTTTAAATGAAGCGCTACCACAGCACCCAGTGTAATCGCTGAGTTCCAGCAATCATGTCAACTTAAGAACACTGTTATTTCTTGTAGTCCAGTTGGCTCACTTTTCAGATTTATAAGGTCACAGTCCAGAATGAGATCAATTAAGTCCCACAGTCAATCGTTTCACTGCTAAAAGCGATGCAACCTAGTAAAATCCGAACACTATCGCTAAATACATGTGGGTACGAATAATTGACGCAACCGTTGTAACTCAAACGGATTTATACCGCTAGAAAGTCAATGAAACGTAGTTTTGGAAACTGTTCCTATTTATTCAGAGCGTGCTAACGGCCAGGATTGGTCCCACAGTAAGAAATAACTTATTTATCTAAATTTTTTAATGAAGCGCTACCACAGCGCCCAGTGTAATCGCTGAATTCCAGCAATCATGTCAAATTAAGAAGAATGTTATTTCTTGGGGTCCAATTGTCTCACTTATAACATTTATAAAGTCACAGTCCTAAATCAGTTCAATTAAGTCCCACAGTCAATCTTTTCACTGTTAAAAGCGATGCAACCTAGTAATATGAGAAAAATATGGCAAAATACAAGTTGGTACGAATATGTCACGCAACCGTTGTAACTGAAGCGGATTGATACCGTTAGGAAATCAATTAAATGTGGTTTTTGAAACTGTCGCTATTTCTTCAGCGCGAACTAACGGCTAGGACTGGTCTCACATTAGAAAATGACTTATTTATCTTAATTTTCAAATAAAGCGCTACCACAGCACCCAGTGTAATCGCTGAGTTGCAGCAATCATGTCAAATTAAGAACACTGTTATTTCTTGTAGTCAAACCTTCTCATTTATCACATTTATAAGGTCAAAGTCCAAAATCAGTTCAATTCAGTCCCACAGTGATACGTTTCACTGTTAAAAGCGATGCAGCCTAGTAATATCCGAACACTATCGCTAAATACATGTTGGTACGAATATGTGACGCAGCCGTAGTAATTCAAACGGATTTATACCGCTAGAAAGTCAATGAAATGTAGTCTTTGAAACTGTCGCTATTTCTTCAGCGCGCGAAAACGGCTAGGACTCGTCCCACAGTAAAAAATGACTGATTTATTTAAATTTTATAATGAAGTGCTACCACAGCGCCCAGTGTAATCGCTGAGTTCCGGCAATTATATCAAATTAAGAACACTGTTATTTCTTGGATCCAGTTGACTCACTTATCACATTTATAAGGTCACAGGCCAAACTTATTTCAATTAAGTTCCACAGGCAATCGTTTCACTGTTTAAAGTGATATAACTTAGTAATATCAGAAAAATAACACTAAATACATGTTGGTACTGCTTTGTGACACAACTGTTGTAACTCAAACGGATTGATACCGCCAAGAAGTCAATGAAATGTAGTCTTTTAGAATGTCTCTATTTCTTCAGAGCGTGCTAACGGCCAGGATTGGTCCCACAGTAAAAAAAGACTTATTTATCTAAATTTTTAAATAAAGCGCTACCACAGAGCTTAATGTAATCGCGGAATTCCAGCAATCATGTCAAATTAAAAAGAATGTTATTCCTTGGAGACCATTAGGCTCATTTATCACATTTATAAGGTCACAGTCCAGAATCAGTGCAGTTAAGTCCCACAGTCAATCGTTTCACTGTTAAAAGCGATACAACTTAGTAATATTGGATAAAAATCACTAAATACGTGTGGGGACGAATATGTGACCCAACCATTGTAACTCAAACGGACTGACACCGTTAGGAAGTCAATGAAACGTAGTTTCTGAAACTGTCGCTATTTCTTCAGCGCGCGATAACGGCTAGGATCGGTCCCACAGTAAAGAATGACTTATCTACCTAAATCTTTTTAATGAAGCACTACCACAGCGCCCAGTGCAATCTCTGAGTTCCAGCAATCATGTCAACTTAAGAACACTGTTATTTCTTGTAGTCCAGTTGGCTCACTTTTCAGATTTATAAGGTCACAGTCCAGAATGAGATCAATTAAGTCCCACAGTCAATCGTTTCACTGTTAAAAGCGATACAGTCTAGTAATATCTGAACACTATCGCTAAATACATGTTGGTTCAAATATGTGACGCAGCCGTAGTAACTCAAACGGATATATTCCGCTAGAAAGTCAATGAAATGTAGTCTTTGAAACTGTTCCTACAGTTCAATAAAGTCCCACAGTCAAATGTTTCACTGTTAAAAGCGATGCAACCTAGTAAAATCCGAACACTATCGCTAAATACATGTTGGTACAAATATGTGACGCAACCGTTGTAACTCAAACGGATTTATACCGCTAGAAAGTCAATGAAATGTAGTTTTGGAAACTGTTCCTATTTATTCAGAGCGTGCTAACGGCCAGGATTGGTCCCACAGTAAGGAATGACTTATTTATCTAAATTTTTAAATGAAGCGCTACCACAGCGCCCAGTGTAATCGCTGAATTCCAGCAATCATGTCAAATTAGGAAGAATGTTATTTCTTGGGGTCCAATTGTCTCACTTATAACATTTATAAAGTCACAGTCCTAAATCAGTTCAATTAAGTCCCACAGTCAATCGTTTCACTGTTAAAAGCGATGCAACCTAGTAATATGAGAAAAATATGGCAAAATACAAGTTGGTACGAATATGTCACGCAACCGTTGTAACTGAAGCGGATTGATACCGTTAGAAAATCAATGAAATGTGGTTTTTGAAACTGTCGCTATTTCTTCAGCGCGAACTAACGGCCAGGATTGGTCCCACAGTAAAAAAAGACTTTTTCATCTAAATTTTTAAATAAAGCGCTACCACAGAGCTTAATGTAATCGCGGAATTCCAGCAATCATGTCAAATTAAAAAGAATGTTGTTCCTTGGAGACAATTTGGCTTATTTATCACATTTATAAGGTCACAGTCCAGAATCAGTTCAGTTAAGTCCCACAGTCAATCGTTTCACTGTTAAAAGCGATACAACTTAGTAATATCGGATAAAAATGACTAAATACGTGTGGGGACGATTATGTGACCCAACCATTGTAACTCAAACGGACTTACACCGTTAGGAAGTCAATGAAACGTAGTTTTTAAAACTGTCGCTATTTCTTCAGCGCGCGATAACGGCTAGGATCGGTCCCACATTAAAGAATGACTTATCTATCTAAATTTTTTTGATGAAGCACTATCACAGCGCCCAGTGTAATCGCTGAGTTCCGGCAATCATGTCAAATTAAGAAGAATGATATTTCTTGGTGTCCAGTTGAGTCACTTATCACATTTGTAAGGTCACAGTCCAAAGTTAGTTCAATTAAGTTTCACAGGCAATCGTTTCACTGTTAAAAGCGATACAACTTAGTAATATCGGAAAAAAATCACTAACTATATGTTGGTACGAATATGTGCCGCAACTGTTGTAACTCAAACGGACTGATACCGTTAGAAAGTCATTGAAATTTGGTTTTTGAAACTGTCGCTATTTCTTCAGCGCGCGATAACGGCTAGGACTCGTCCCACAGTAAAAAATGACTGATTTATTTAAATTTTATAATGAAGTGCTACCACAGCGCCCAGTGTAATCGCTGAGTTCCGGCAATTATGTCAAAATAAGAAGAATGTTATTTCTTGGATCCAGTTGACTCACTTATCACATTTATAAGGTCACAGGCCAAACTTATTTCAATTAAGTTCCACAGGCAATCGTTTCACTGTTAAAAGTGATATAACTTAGTAATATCAGAAAAATAACACTAAATACATGTTGGTACTACTTTGTGACACAACTGTTGTAACTCAAACGGATTGATACCGCCAAGAAGTCAATGATATGTAGTCTTTTAGAATGTCTCTATTTCTTCAGCGCGTGCTAACGGTCAGGATTGGTCCCACAGTAAAAAAGGACTTATTTATCTAAATTTTTAAATAAAGCGCTACCACAGAGCTTAATGTAATCGCGGAATTCCAGCAATCATGTGAAATTAAAAAGAATGTTATTCCTTGGAGACCATTTGGCTCATTCATCACATTTATAAGGTCACAGTCCAGAATCAGTTCAGTTAAGTCCCAGAGTCAATCGTTTCACTGTTAAAAGCGATATAACTTAGTAAAATCCGAAAAATATCACTAAATACATGTTGGTACGAATATGTGACGCAACCGTTGTAACTCAAACGGATTGATACCGGCAAGAAGTCAATGAAATGTAGTTTTTGAGAATCTCTCTAGTTCTTCAGCGCGTGCTAACGGCCAGGATTGGTCCCACAGTATAAAAAGTCTATTTATCTAAATTTTTAAATAAAATGCTACCACAGAGCCTAGTGTAATTCCTGAAATCCAGCAATCATGTCGAATTAAGAAGAATGTTATTCCTTGGAGTCCAATTGGCTCATCTATCACAATTATAAGGTCACAGTCCGGAATCAGTTCAATTAAGTCCCACAGTCAATCGTTTCACTGTTAAAAGCGATACAACTTAGTAATATCGAAAAAAAATCACTAAATACATGTTGGTACGAATATGTGATGCAACTGTTGTAACTCAAACGGATTGACAACGTTAGAAAGTCAATGAAATGTAATTTTTGAAACTGTCTCTACTTCATCAGTGCGAACTAACGGCTAGGAATGGTCCCACATTAGAAAATGACTTATTTATCTGAATTTTTTATTAAAGCGCTACCACAGCACCCAGTGTAATTGCTGAGTTCCAGCAATTATGTCAAATTAAGAACACTGTTATTTCTTGTAGTCAAACTGGCTCATTTATCACATTTATAAGGTCAAAGTCCAAAATCAGTTCAATCAAATCCCACAGTGAAACGTTTCACTGTTAAAAGCGATGCAGCCTAGTAATATCCGAACACTATCCCTAAATAAATGTTGGTACGAATATGTGACGCAACCGTAGTAACTCAAACGGATTTATACCGCTAGAAAGTCAATAAAATGTAGTCTTTGAAACTGTTCCTATTCATTCAGCGCGTGCTAACGGCCAGGATTGGTCCCACAGTAAAAAAAGACTTTTTCATCTACATTTCTAAATAAAGCGCTACCACAGAGCTTAATGTAATCGCGGAATTCCAGCAATCATGTCAAATTAAAAAGAATGTTATTCCTTGGAGAACAATTGGCTCATTTATCACATTTATAAGGCAACAGTCCAGAATCAGTTCAATGAAGTCCCACACTCAATCGTTTCACTGTTAAAAGCGATACAACTTAGTAATATCGGATAAAAATCACTAAATACATGTGGGGACGAATATGTGACCCAACCGTTCTAACTCAAACGGACTGACACTGTTAGGAAGTCAATGAAACGTAGTTTTTGAAACTGTCGCTATTTCTTTAGCGCGCGATAACGGCTAGGATCGGTCGCACAGTAAAGAATGACTTATCTATCTAAATTTTTTAATGAAGCACTATCACAGCGCCCAGTGTAATCGCTGAGTTCCGGCAATCATGTCAAATTAAGAAGAATGTTATTTCTTGGAGTCCAGTTGACTCACTTATCACATTTATAAGGTCACAGACCAAAGTTAGTTCAATTAAGTTCCACAGGCAATCGTTTCACTGTTAAAAGCGATACAACTTAGTAATATCGGAAAAAAATCACTAACTACATGTTGGTGCGAATATGTGACGCAACTGTTGTAACTCAAACGGACTGATACCGTTAGAAAGTCATTGAAATGTAGTTTTTGAAACTGTGGCTATTTCTTCAGCGCGCGATAATGGCTAGGATTGGTCCCACAGTAAAAAATTACTTATTTATCTAAATATTTAAATGAAGCGCTACCACAGCGCCCAGTGTAATCGCTGAGTTCCGGCAATCACGTCAAATTAAGAGGAATGTTATTTCTTGGGGTCCAATTGGCTCACTTATCACATTCTTAAGGTCACAGTCTAGAATCAGTTCAATTAAGTCCCACAGTCAATCGTTGCACTGTTTAAAGCGATACAACTTAGTAATATCGGAAAAAAGTCACTAAATACATGTTAGTACGAATATGTGACACAACCGTTGTATCTCAAACGGATTAACAACGTTAGAAATTCCATGAAATGTAGTTTTTGAAACTGTCTCTATTTCTTCAGAGTGAACTAACCGCTAGGATTGGTCCCACAGTAGAGAATGACTTATCTATCTAAATTTTTTAATGAAGCACTATCACAGCGCCCAGTGTAATCGCTGAGTTCCGGCAATCATGTCAAATTAAGAAGAATGTTATTTCTTGGAGTCCAGTTGACACACTTATCACATTTATAAGGTCACAGTCCAAAGTTAGTTCAATTAAGTTTCACAGGCAATCGTTTCACTGTTAAAAGCGATACAACTTAGTAATATCGGAAAAAAATCACTAACTACATGTTGGTACGAATATGTGACGCAACTGTTGTAACTCAAACGGACTGATACCGTTAGAAAGTCAATGAAATGTAGTCTTTTAGAATGTCTCTATTTCTTCAGCGCGTGCTAACGGCCAGGATTGGTGCCACAGTAAAAAAAGACTTATTTATCTAAATTTTTAAAGAAAGCGCTACCAGAGATCCTAGTGTAATCGCTGAGTTCCGGCAATCATGTCAAATTAAGAAGAATGTTATTTCTTGGATCCAGTTGACTCACTTATCACATTTATAAGGTCACAGGCCAAACTTATTTCAATTAAGTTCCACAGGCAATCGTTTCACTGTTAAAAGTGATATAACTTAGTAATATCCGAAAAATATCACTAAATACATGTTGGTACGAATATGTGACGTAACCGTTGTAACTCAAACGGATTGATACCGGTCAGAAGTCAATGAAATGTAGTTTTTTAGAATCTCTCTATTTCTTCAGCGCGTTGTAACGGCCAGGATTGGTCCCACAGTATAAAAAGACTTATTTATCTAAATTTTTAAATAAAATGCTACCACAGAGCCTATTCCTGAAATCCAGCAAACATGTCGATTTAAGAAGAATGTTATTCCTTGGAGTCCAATTGTCTCATCTATCACATTTATAAGGTGACAGTCCGGAATCAGTTCAATTAAGTCCCACAGTCAATCGTTGCACTGTTTAAAGCGATACAACTTAGTAATATCGGAAAAAGTCACTAAATACATGTTAGTACGAATATGTGACACAACCGTTGTATCTCAAACGGATTAACAACGTTAGAAATTCCATGAAATGTAGTTTTTGAAACTGTCTCTATTTCTTCAGAGTGAACTAACCGCTAGGATTGGTCCCACAGTAAAAAATGACTTTTTTATCTTAATTTTTAAATAAAGTTCTACCACAGCGCCCAGTGTAATCGCTGAGTTCCAGGAATCATGTCAAATTAAGAAGAATGTTATTTCTTGGGTCCAGTTGACTCACTTATCACATTTATAAGGTCACAGTCCAGAAACAATTCAATTAAGTCCCACAGTCAATCGTTTCACTGTTAAAAGCGATACAACTTAGTAATATCGGATAAAAATCATTAAATACATGTGGGGACGAATATGTGACCCAACCATTGTAACTCAAACGGACTGATACCGTTAGAAAGTCAATGAAATGAAGTCTTTTAGAATGTCTCTATTTCTTCAGCGCGTGCTAACGGCCAGGATTGGTGCCACAGTAAAAAAAGACTTATTTATCTAAATTTTTAAAGAAAGCGCTACCAGAGATCCTAGTGTAATCGCTGAGTTCCGGCAATCATGTCAAAATAAGAAGAATGTTATTTCTTGGATCCAGTTGACTCACTTATCACATTTATAAGGTCACAGGCCAAACTTATTTCAATTAAGTTCCACAGGCAATCGTTTCACTGTTAAAAGTGATGTAACTTAGGAATATCAGAAAAATAACACTAAATACATGTTGGTACTACTTTGTGACACAACTGTCGTAACTCAAACGGATTGATACTGCCAAGAAGTCAATGATATGTAGTCTTTTAGAATGTCTCTATTTCTTCAGCGCGTGCTAACGGCCAGGATTGGTCCCACAGTAAAAAGGGACTTATTTATCTAAATTTTTAAATAAAGCGCTACCACAGAGCTTAATGTAATCGCGGAATTCCAGCAATCATGTCAAATTAAAAAGAATGTTATTCCTTGGAGACCATTTGGCTCATTCATCACATTTATAAGGTCACAGTCCAGAATCAGTTCAGTTAAGTCCCACAGTCAATCGTTTCACTGTTAAAAGCGATACAACTTAGTAATAT
Organism: Hydractinia symbiolongicarpus; assembly: GCF_029227915.1. Classification (NCBI taxonomy): domain Eukaryota; kingdom Metazoa; phylum Cnidaria; class Hydrozoa; order Anthoathecata; family Hydractiniidae; genus Hydractinia; species Hydractinia symbiolongicarpus. The sequence goes on from NC_079877.1 coordinate 34,824,106, forward strand.
TGAATAAAAATCACTAAATACGTGTGGGAACGAATATGTGACCCAACCATTGTAACTCAAACGGACTGACACCGTTAGGAAGTCAATGAAACGTAGTTTTTGAAACTGTCGCTATTTCTTCAGAGCGCGATAACGGCTAGGATCGGTCCCACAGTAAAGAATGACTTATCTATCTAAATCTTTTTAATGAAGCACTATCACAGCGCCCAGTGTAATCGCTGAGTTCCGGCAATTATGTCAAATTAAGAAGAATGTTATTTCTTGGTGTCTAGTTGACTCACTTATCACATTTATAAGGTCACAGTCCAAAGTTAGTTCAATTAAGTTTCACAGGCAATCGTTTCACTGTTAAAAGCGATAAAACTTAGCAATATCGGAAAAAAATCACTAACTACATGTTGGTACGAATATGTGCCGCAACTATTGTAACTCAAACGGACTAATACCGTTAGAAAGTCATTGAAATTTAGTTTTTGAAACTGTCGCTATTTCTTCAGCGCGTGCTAACGGCCAGGATTGATCCCACAGTAAAAAAAGACTTATTTATCTAAATTTTTAAAGAAGGCACTACCAGAGATCCTAGTGTAATCGCTGAATTCCAGCAATCATGTCGAATTAAGAAGAATGTTATTCCTTGGAGTTCAATTGGCTCATTTATCACATTTACAAGGTCGCAGTCCAAAGTTACTTTAATTAAGTCCCAGAGTCAATCGTTTCACTGTTAAAAGCGATATAACTTAGTAAAATCCGAAAAATATCACTAAATACATGTTGGTACGAATATGTGACGCAACCGTTGTAACTCAAACGGATTGATACCGGCAAGAAGTCAATGAAATGTAGTTTTTGAGAATCTCTCTAGTTCTTCAGCGCGTGCTAACGGCCAGGATTGGTCCCACAGTATAAAAAGTCTATTTATCTGAATTTTTTAATAAAGCGCTACCACAGCACCCAGTGTAATTGCTGAGTTCCAGCAATTATGTCAAATTAAGAACACTGTTATTTCTTGTAGTCAAACTGGCTCATTTATCACATTTATAAGGTCAAAGTCCAAAATCAGTTCAATCAAATCCCACAGTGAAACGTTTCACTGTTAAAAGCGATGCAGCCTAGTAATATCCGAACACTATCCCTAAATACATGTTGGTACGAATATGTGACGCAACCGTAGTAACTCAAACGGATTTATACCGCTAGAAAGTCAATGAAATGTAGTCTTTGAAACTGTTCCTATTCATTCAGCGCGTGCTAACGGCCAGGATTGGTCCCACAGTAAAAAAAGACTTTTTCATCTACATTTCTAAATAAAGCGCTACCACAGAGCTTAATGTAATCGCGGAATTCCAGCAATCATGTCAAATTAAAAAGAATGTTATTCCTTGGAGAACAATTGGCTCATTTATCACATTTATAAGGCAACAGTCCAGAATCAGTTCAATGAAGTCCCACACTCAATCGTTTCACTGTTAAAAGCGATACAACTTAGTATTATCGGATAAAAATCACTAAATACATGTGGGGACGAATATGTGACCCAACCGTTCTAACTCAAACGGACTGACACTGTTAGGAAGTCAATGAAACGTAGTTTTTGAAACTGTCGCTATTTCTTTAGCGCGCGATAACGGCTAGGATCGGTCGCACAGTAAAGAATGACTTATCTATCTAAATTTTTTAATGAAGCACTATCACAGCGCCCAGTGTAATCGCTGAGTTCCGGCAATCATGTCAAATTAAGAAGAACGTAATTTCTTGGAGTCCAGTTGACTCACTTATCACATTTATAAGGTCACAGTCCAAAGTTAGTTCAATTAAGTTCCACAGGTAATCGTTTCACTGTTAAAAGCGATACAACTTAGTAATATCGGAAAAAAATCACTAACTACATGTTGGTGCGAATATGTGACGCAACTGTTGTAACTCAAACGGACTGATACCGTTAGAAAGTCATTGAAATGTAGTTTTTGAAACTGTCGCTATTTCTTCAGCGCGCGATAATGGCTAGGATTGGTCCCACAGTAAAAAATTACTTATTTATCTAAATATTTAAATGAAGCGCTACCACAGCGCCCAGTGTAATCGCTGAGTTCCGGCAATCACGTCAAATTAAGAGGAATGTTACTTCTTGGGGTCCAATTGGCTCACTTATCACATTCTTAAGGTCACAGTCTAGAATCAGTTCAATTAAGTCCCACAGTCAATCGTTGCACTGTTTAAAGCGATACAACTTAGTAATATCGGAAAAAAGTCACTAAATACATGTTAGTACGAATATGTGACACAACCGTTGTATCTCAAACGGATTAACAACGTTAGAAATTCCATGAAATGTAGTTTTTGAAACTGTCTCTATTTCTTCAGAGTGAACTAACCGCTAGGATTGGTCCCACAGTAGAGAATGACTTATCTATCTAAATTTTTTAATGAAGCACTATCACAGCGCCCAGTGTAATTGCTGAGTTCCGGCAATCATGTCAAATTAAGAAGAATGTTATTTCTTGGAGTCCAGTTGACACACTTATCACATTTATAAGGTCACAGTCCAAAGTTAGTTCAATTAAGTTTCACAGGCAATCGTTTCACTGTTAAAAGCGATACAACTTAGTAATATCGGAAAAAAATCACTAACTACATGTTGGTACGAATATGTGACGCAACTGTTGTAACTCAAACGGACTGATACCGTTAGAAAGTCAATGAAATGTAGTGTTTTAGAATGTCTCTATTTCTTCAGCGCGTGCTAACGGACAGGATTGGTGCCACAGTAAAAAAAGACTTATTTATCTAAATTTTTAAAGAAAGCGCTACCAGAGATCCTAGTGTAATCGCTGAGTTCCGGCAATCATGTCAAATTAAGAAGAATGTTATTTCGTGGATCCAGTTGACTCACTTATCACATTTATAAGGTCACAGGCCAAACTTATTTCAATTAAGTTCCACAGGCAATCGTTTCACTGTTAAAAGTGATATAACTTAGTAATATCCGAAAAATATCACTAAATACATGTTGGTACGAATATGTGACGTAACCGTTGTAACTCAAACGGATTGATACCGGTCAGAAGTCAATGAAATGTAGTTTTTTAGAATCTCTCTATTTCTTCAGCGCGTTGTAACGGCCAGGATTGGTCCCACAGTATAAAAAGACTTATTTATCTAAATTTTTAAATAAAATGCTACCACAGAGCCTAGTGTAATTCCTGAAATCCAGCAAACATGTCGAATTAAGAAGAATGTTATTCCTTGGAGTCCAATTGTCTCATCTATCACATTTATAAGGTGACAGTCCGGAATCAGTTCAATTAAGTCCCACAGTCAATCGTTGCACTGTTTAAAGCGATACAACTTAGTAATATCGGAAAAAAGTCACTAAATACATGTTAGTACGAATATGTGACACAACTGTTGTATCTCAAACGGATTAACAACGTTAGAAATTCCATGAAATGTAGTTTTTGAAACTGTCTCTATTTCTTCAGAGTGAACTAACCGCTAGGATTGGTCCCACAGTAAAAAATGACTTTTTTATCTTAATTTTTAAATAAAGTTCTACCACAGCGCCCAGTGTAATCGCTGAGTTCCAGGAATCATGTCAAATTAAGAAGAATGTTATTTCTTGGGGTCCAGTTGACTCACTTATCACATTTATAAGGTCACAGTCCAGAAACAATTCAATTAAGTCCCACAGTCAATCGTTTCACTGTTAAAAGCGATACAACTTAGTAATATCGGATAAAAATCATTAAATACATGTGGGGACGAATATGTGACCCAACCATTGTAACTCAAACGGACTGATACCGTTAGAAAGTCAATGAAATGTAGTCTTTTAGAATGTCTCTATTTCTTCAGCGCGTGCTAACGGCCAGGATTGGTGCCACAGTAAAAAAAGACTTATTTATCTAAATTTTTAAAGAAAGCGCTACCAGAGATCCTAGTGTAATCGCTGAGTTCCGGCAATCATGTCAAATTAAAAAGAATGTTATTTCTTGGATCCAGTTGACTCACTTATCACATTTATAAGGTCACAGGCCAAACTTATTTCAATTAAGTTCCACAGGCAATCGTTTCACTGTTAAAAGTGATATAACTTAGTAATATCCGAAAAATATCACTAAATACATGTTGGTACGAATATGTGACGCAACCGTTGTAACTCAAACGGATTGATACCGGCCAGAAGTCAATGAAATGTAGTTTTTTAGAATCTCTCTATTTCTTCAGCGCGTTGTAACGGCCAGGATTGGTCCCACAGTATAAAAAGACTTATTTATCTAAATTTTTAAATAAAATGCTACCACAGAGCCTAGTGTAATTCCTGAAATCCAGCAAACATGTCGATTTAAGAAGAATGTTATTCCTTGGAGTCCAATTGTCTCATCTATCACATTTATAAGGTGACAGTCCGGAATCAGTTCAATTAAGTCCCACAGTCAATCGTTGCACTGTTTAAAGCGATACAACTTAGTAATATCGGAAAAAAGTCACTAAATACATGTTAGTACGAATATGTGACACAACCGTTGTATCTCAAACGGATTAACAACGTTAGAAATTCCATGAAATGTAGTTTTTGAAACTGTCTCTATTTCTTCAGAGTGAACTAACCGCTAGGATTGGTCCCACAGTAAAAAATGACTTTTTTATCTTAATTTTTAAATAAAGTTCTACCACAGCGCCCAGTGTAATCGCTGAGTTCCAGGAATCATGTCAAATTAAGAAGAATGTTATTTCTTGGGGTCCAGTTGACTCACTTATCACATTTATAAGGTCACAGTCCAGAAACAATTCAATTAAGTCCCACAGTCAATCGTTTCACTGTTAAAAGCGATACAACTTAGTAATATCGGATAAAAATCATTAAATACATGTGGGGACGAATATGTGACCCAACCATTGTAACTCAAACGGACTGATACCGTTAGAAAGTCAATGAAATGTAGTCTTTTAGAATGTCTCTATTTCTTCAGCGCGTGCTAACGGCCAGGATTGGTGCCACAGTAAAAAAAGACTTATTTATCTAAATTTTTAAAGAAAGCGCTACCAGAGATCCTAGTGTAATCGCTGAGTTCCGGCAATCATGTCAAATTAAAAAGAATGTTATTTCTTGGATCCAGTTGACTCACTTATCACATTTATAAGGTCACAGGCCAAACTTATTTCAATTAAGTTCCACAGGCAATCGTTTCACTGTTAAAAGTGATATAACTTAGTAATATCCGAAAAATATCACTAAATACATGTTGGTACGAATATGTGACGCAACCGTTGTAACTCAAACGGATTGATACAGGCCAGAAGTCAATGAAATGTAGTTTTTTAGAATCTCTCTATTTCTTCAGCGCGTTGTAACGGCCAGGATTGGTCCCACAGTATAAAAAGACTTATTTATCTAAATTTTTAAATAAAATGCTACCACAGAGCCTAGTGTAATTCCTGAAATCCAGCAAACATGTCGAATTAAGAAGAATGTTTTTCCTTGGAGTCCAATTGGCTCATCTATCACATTTATAAGGTGACAGTCCGGAATCAGTTCAATTAAGTCCCGCAATCAATCGTTTCACTGTTAAAAGCGATACAACTTAGTAATATCGAAAAAAAATCACTAAATACATGTTGGTACGAATATGTGATGCAACCGTTGTAACTCAAACGGATTGACACCGTTAGAAAGTCAATGAAATGTAATTTTTGAAACTGACTCTACTTTATCAGCGCGAACTAACGGCTAGGAATGGTCCCACATTAGAAAATGACTTATTTATCTTAATTTTTTAATAAAGCGCTACCACAGCACCCAGTGTAATTGCAGAGTTCCAGCAATTATGTCAAATTAAAAACACTGTTATTTCTTGTAGTCAAACTGGCTCATTTATCACATTTATAAGGTCAAATTCCAAAATCAGTTCAATTAAGTCCCACAGTAAAACGTTTCACTGTTAAAAGCGATGCAGCCTAGTAATATCCGAACACTATCCCTAAATACATGTTGGTACGAATATGTGACGCAACCGTAGTAACTCAAACGGATTTATACCGCTAGAAAGTCAATGAAATGTAGTCTTTGAAACTGTTCCTATTCATTCAGCGCGTGCTAACGGCCAGGATTGGTCCCACAGTAAAAAAAAACTTTTTCATCTAAATTTTTATATAAAGCGCTACCACAGAGCTTAATGTAATCGCGGATTTCCAGCAATCATGTCAAATTGAAAAGAATGTTATTCCTTGGAGATCAATTGGGTCATTTATCACATTTATAAGTTAACAGTCCAGAATCAGTTCAATTAAGTCCCACACTCAACCGTTTCACTGTTAAAAGCGATACAACTTAGTAATATCGGATAAAAATCACTAAATACATGTGGGGACGAATATGTGACCCAACCGTTGTAACTCAAACGGATTGACACCGTTAGGAAGTCAATGAAACGTAGTCTTTGAAACTGTCGCTATTTCTTCAGCGCGCGATAACGGCTAGGATCGGTCGCACAGTAAAGAATGACTTATCTATCTAAATTTTTTAATGAAGCACTATCACAGCGCCTAGTGTAATCGCTGAGTTCCGGCAATCATATCAAATTAGGAAGAATGTTATTTCTTGGAGTCCAGTTGACTCACTTATCACATTTATAAGGTCACAGGCCAAACTTATTTCAATTAAGTTCCACAGGCAATCGTTTCACTGTTAAAAGTGATATAACTTAGTAATATCCGAAAAATATCACTAAATACATGTTGGTACGAATATGTGACACAACCGTTGTAACTCAAACGGATTGATACCGGCCAGAAGTCAATGAAATGTAGTTTTTTAGAATCTCTCTATTTCTTCAGCGCGTTGTAACGGCCAGGATTGGTCCCACAGTATAAAAAGACTTATTTATCTAAATTTTTAAATAAAATGCTACCACAGAGCCTAGTGTAATTCCTGAAATCCAGCAAACATGTCGAATTAAGAAGAATGTTTTTCCTTGGAGTCCAATTGGCTCATCTATCACATTTATAAGGTGACAGTCCGGAATCAGTTCAATTAAGTCCCGCAATCAATCGTTTCACTGTTAAAAGCGATACAACTTAGTAATATCGAAAAAAAATCACTAAATACATGTTGGTACGAATATGTGATGCAACCGCTGTAACTCAAACGGATTGACACCGTTAGAATGTCAATGAAATGTAATTTTTGAAACTGTCTCTACTTTATCAGCGCGAACTAACGGCTAGGAATGGTCCCACATTAGAAAATGACTTATTTATCTTAATTTTTTAATAAAGCGCTACCACAGCACCCAGTGTAATTGCAGAGTTCCAGCAATTATGTCAAATTAAAAACACTGTTATTTCTTCTAGTCAAACTGGCTCATTTATCACATTTATAAGGTCAAATTCCAAAATCAGTTCAATTAAGTCCCACAGTAAAACGTTTCACTGTTAAAAGCGATGCAGCCTAGTAATATCCGAACACTATCCCTAAATACATGTTGGTACGAATATGTGACGCAACCGTAGTAACTCAAACGGATTTATACCGCTAGAAAGTCAATGAAATGTAGTCTTTGAAACTGTTCCTATTCATTCAGCGCGTGCTAACGGCCAGGATTGGTCCCACAGTAAAAAAAAACTTTTTCATCTAAATTTTTATATAAAGCGCTACCACAGAGCTTAATGTAATCGCGGAATTCCAGCAATCATGTCAAATTGAAAAGAATGTTATTCCTTGGAGATCAATTGGGTCATTTATCACATTTATAAGGTAACAGTCCAGAATCAGTTCAATTAAGTCCCACACTCAACCGTTTCACTGTTAAAAGCGATACAACTTAGTAATATCGGATAAAAATCACTAAATACATGTGGGGACGAATATGTGACCCAACTGTTGTAACTCAAACGGATTGACACCGTTAGGAAGTCAATGAAACGTAGTTTTTGAAACTGTCGCTATTTCTTCAGCGCGCGATAACGGCTAGGATCGGTCGCGCAGTAAAGAATGACTTATCTATCTAAATTTTTTAATGAAGCACTATCACAGCGCCTAGTGTAATCGCTGAGTTCCGGCAATCATATCAAATTAGGAAGAATGTTATTTCTTGGAGTCCAGTTGACTCACTTATCACATTTATAAGGTCACAGTCCAAAGTTAGTTCAATTAAGTTCCACAGGCAATCGTTTCACTGTTAAAAGCGATACAACTTACTAATATCGGAAAAAAATCACTAACTACATGTTGGTGCGAATATGCGACGCAACGGTTGTAACTCAAACGGACTGATACCGTTAGAAAGTCATTGAAATGTAGTTTTTGAAACTGTCGCTATTTCTTCAGCGCGCGATAATGGCTAGGATTGGTCCCACAGTAAAAAATTACTTATTTATCTAAATATTTAAATGAAGCGCTACCACAGCGCCCAGTGTAATCGCTGAGTTCCGGCAATCACGTCAAACTAAGAAGAATGTTATTTCTTGGTGTCCAATTGGCTCACTTATCACATTCTTAAGGTCACAGTCTAGAATCAGTTCAATTAAGTCCCACAGTCAATCGTTGCACTGTTAAAAGCGATACAACTTAGTAATATCGAAAAAAAATCACTAAATACATGTTGGTACGAATATGTGATGCAACCGTTATATCTCAAACGGATTGACAACGTTAGAAATTCCATGAAATGTAGTTTTTGAAACTGTCTCTACTTCTTCAGCGCGAACTAACCGCTAGGATTGGTCCCACAGTAAAAAATGACTTATTTATCTTAATTTTTAAATAAAGCGCTACCACAGCGCCCAGTGTAATCGCTGAGTTCCAGCAATCATGTCAAATTAAGAAGAGTGTTATTTCTTGGGGTCCAGTTGAATCACTTATCCCATTTATAAGGTCACAGTCCAGAAACAATTCAGTTAAGTCCCACAGTCAATCGTTTCACTGTTAAAAGCGATACAACTTATTAATATCGGATAAAAATCATTAAATACATGTGGGGACGAATATGTGACACAACCATTGTAACTCAAACGGACTGACACCGTTAGAAAGTCAATGAAACGTAGTTTTTGAAACTGTCGCTATTTCTTCAGCGCGCGATAACGGCTAGGATCGGTCCCACAGTAGAGAATGACTTATCTATCTAAATTTTTTTAATGAAGCACTATCACAGTGTCCAGTGTAATCGCTGAGTTCCGGCAATCAAGTCAAATTAAGAAGAATGTTATTTCTTGGAATCCAGTTGACTCACTTATTACATTTATAAGGTCACAGTCCAAAGTTAGTTCAATTAAGTTTCACAGGCAATCGTTTCACTGTTAAAAGCGATACAACTTAGTAATATCGGAAAAAAATAACTAACTACATGTTGGTACGAATATGTGACGGAACTGCTGTAACTCAAACGGACTGATACCGTTAGAAAGTCAATGAAATGTAGTCTTTTAGAATGTCTCTATTTCTTCAGCGCGTGCTAACGGCCAGGATTGGTGCCACAGTAAAAAAGACTTATTTATCTAAATATTTAAAGTAAGCGCTACCACAGCGTCCAGTGTAATCGCTGAGTTCCGGCAATCAAGTCAAATTAAGAAGAATGTTATTTCTTGGAATCCAGTTGACTCAGTTATCACATTTATAAGGTCACAGTCCAGAAACAATTCAATTAAGTCCCACAGTCAATCGCTTCACTGTTAAAAGCGATACTACTTAGTAATATCGGATAAAAATCATTAAATACCTGTGGGGACGAATATGTGACCCAACCATTGTAACTCAAACGGACTGACACCGTTAGGAAGTCAATGAAACGTAGTTTTTGAAACTGTCCCTATTTCTTCAGCGCGCGATAACAGCTAGGATCGGTCCCACAGTAGAGAATGACTTATCTATCAAAATATTTTTAATGAAGCAATTTCACAGCGCCCAGTGTAATCGCTGAGTTCCGGGAATCATGTCAAATTAAGAAGAATATTATTTCTTGGATCCAGTTGACTCACTTATCACATTTATAAGGTCACAGGCCAAACTTATTTCAATTAAGTTCCACAGGCAATCGTTTCACTGTTAAAAGCGATTTAACTTAGTATTATCCGAAAAATATCACTAAATACAAGTTGGTACGAATATGTGACGCAACCGTTGTAACTCAAACGGATTGATACCGGCAAGAAGTCAATGAAATGTAGTTTTTGAGAATCTCTCTATTTCTTTAGCGCGTGCTAACGGCCAGGATTGGTCCCACAGTATAAAAAGACTTATATATCTAAAATTTTAAATAAAGTGCTACCATAGAGCCTAGTGTAATTCCTGAAATCCATCAATCATGTCGAATTAAGAAGAATGTTATGCCTTGGGGTCCAGTTGGCTCACTTATCACATTTATAAGGTCACAGTTCAGAATGAGTTCAATTAAGTCCCACAGTCAATCGTTTCACTGTTAAAAGCGATACAACTTAGTAATATCGGAAAAAAATACCTAAACACATATTGGTATGAATATGTGAAGCAACCGTTGTAACTCAAACGGATTGACACCGTTAGAAAGTCAATGAAATTTTGCTTTGGAAACTGTCTGTACTTCTTCAGCCCAAACTAACGGCTAGGATTGGTCCCACAGTAAAAAGTGACTTATTTATCTTAATTTTTAAATAAATCGCTATACCAGCGCCCAGTGTAATCGCTGAGTTCCAGCAATCATGTCAAGTTAAGCACAACGTTATTTCTTGTAGTCAAACTGGCATACTTATCACATTTATAAGGTCAAAGTCCACAATCAGTTCAATAAAGTCCCACAGTCAAACGTTTCACTGTTAAAAGCGATGCAACCTAGTAATATGAGAAAAATATGGCTAAATACATGTTGGTACGAATATGTGATCCAACCGTTGTAACTCAAACGGACTGATACCGTTAGAATATCAATGAAATGTGGTTTTTGAAACTGTCGCTATTTCTTCAGCGCGCGATAACGGCTAGGATTCGTCCAACTGTAAAGAATGACTTATTTATCTTAATTTTTAAATAAATCGCTACCACAGAGCCCAGTGTAATCGCTGAGTTCCGGCAATCACGTCAAACTAAGAAGAATGTTATTTCTTGGGGTCCAATTGGCTCACTTATCACATTCTTAAGTTCACAGTCTAGAATCAGTTCAATTAAGTCCCACAGTCAATCGTTGCACTGTTTAAAGCGATACAACTTAGTAATATCGGAAAAAGTCACTAAATACATGTTGATACGAATATGTGACGCAACCGTTGTATCTCAAGCGGATTGACAACGTTAGAAATTCCATGAAATGTAGTTTTTGAAACTGTCTCTGTTTCTTCAGCGCGAACTAACCGCTAGGATTGGTCCCACAGTAAAAAATGACTTATTTATCTTAATTTTTAAATAAAGCGCTACCACAGCGCCCAGTGTAATCGCTGAGTTCCAGCAATCATGTCAAATTAAAAAGAATGTGTGACCCAACCATTGTAACTCAAACGGACTGACACCGTTAGGAAGTCAATGAAACGTAGTTTTTGAAACTGTCCCTATTTCTTCAGCGCGCGATAACGGCTAGGATCGGTCCCACAGTAGAGAATGACTTATCTATCAAAATTTTTTTAATGAAGCAATTTCACAGCGCCCAGTGTAATCGCTGAGTTCCGGGAATCATGTCAAATTAAGAAGAATATTATTTCTTGGATCCAGTTCACTCACTTATCACATTTATAAGGTCACAGGCCAAACTTATTTCAATTAAGTTCCACAGGCAATCGTTTCACTGTTAAAAGCGATTTAACTTAGTATTATCCGAAAAATATCACTAAATACAAGTTGGTACGAATATGTGACGCAACCGTTGTAACTCAAACGGATTGATACCGGCAAGAAGTCAATGAAATGTAGTTTTTGAGAATCTCTCTATTTCTTTAGCGCGTGCTAACGGCCAGGATTTGTCCCACAGTATAAAAAGACTTATATATCTAAAATTTTAAATAAAGTGCTACCATAGAGCCTAGTGTAATTCCTGAAATCCATCAATCATGTCGAATTAAGAAGAATGTTATGCCTTGGGGTCCAGTTGGCTCACTTATCACATTTATAAGGTCACAGTCCAGAATGAGTTCAATTAAGTCCCACAGTCAATCGTTTCACTGTTAAAAGCGATACAACTTAGTAATATCGGAAAAAAATACCTAAACACATATTGGTACGAATATGTGAAGCAACTGTTGTAACTCAAACGGATTGACACCGTTAGAAAGTCAATGAAATTTTGTTTTGGAAACTGTCTCTACTTCTTCAGCGCAAACTAACGGCTAGGATTGGTCCCACAGTAAAAAGTGACTTATTTATCTTAATTTTTAAATAAATCGCTATACCAGCGCCCAGTGTAATCGCTGAGTTCCAGCAATCATGTCAAGTTAAGCACAACGTTATTTCTTGTAGTCAAACTGGCATACTTATCACATTTATAAGGTCAAAGTCCACAATCAGTTCAATAAAGTCCCACAGTCAAACGTTTCACTGTTAAAAGCGATGCAACCTAGTAATATGAGAAAAATATGGCTAAATACATGTTAGTACGAATATGTGACCCAACCGTTGTAACTCAAACGGACTGATACCGTTAGAAAATCAATGAAATGTGGTTTTTGAAACTGTCGCTATTTCTTCGGCACGCGATAACGGCTAGGATTCGTCCCACTGTAAAGAATGACTTATTTATCTTAATTTTTAAATAAAGCGCTACCACAGAGCCCAGTGTAATCGCTGAGTTCCGGCAATCACGTCAAACTAAGAAGAATGTTATTTCTTGGGGTCCAATTGGCTCACTTATCACATTCTTAAGTTCACAGTCTAGAATCAGTTCAATTAAGTCCCACAGTCAATCGTTGCACTGTTTAAAGCGATACAACTTAGTAATATCGCAAAAAGTCACTAAATACATGTTGATACGAATATGTGACGCAACCGTTGTATCTCAAACGGATTGACAACGTTAGAAATTCCATGAAATGTAGTTTTTGAAACTGTCTCTATTTCTTCAGCGCGAACTAACCGCTAGGATTGGTCCCACAGTAAAAAATGACTTATTTATCTTAATTTTTAAATAAAGCGCTACCACAGCGCCCAGTGTAATCGCTGAGTTCCAGCAATCATGTCAAAATAAAAAGAATGTGTGACCCAACCATTGTAACTCAAACGGACTGAAACCGTTAGGAAGTCAATGAAACGTAGTTTTTGAAACTGTCGCTATTTCTTCAGCGCGCGATAACGGCTAGGATCGGTCCCACAGTAGAGAATGACTTATCTATCAAAATTTTTTTAATGAAGCAATTTCACAGCGCCCAGTGTAATCGCTGAGTTCCGGGAATCATGTCAAATTAAGAAGAATATTATTTCTTGGATCCAGTTGACTCACTTATCACATTTATAAGGTCACAGGCCAAACTTATTTCAATTAAGTTCCACAGGCAATCGTTTCACTGTTAAAAGCGATTTAACTTAGTATTATCCGAAAAATATCACTAAATACAAGTTGGTACGAATATGTGACGCAACCGTTGTAACTCAAACGGATTGATACCGGCAAGAAGTCAATGAAATGTAGTTTTTGAGAATCTCTCTATTTCTTTAGCGCGTGCTAACGGCCAGGATTGGTCCCACAGTATAAAAAGACTTATATATCTAAAATTTTAAATAAAGTGCTACCATAGAGCCTAGTGTAATTCCTGAAATCCATCAATCATGTCGAATTAAGAAGAATGTTATGCCTTGGGGTCCAGTTGGCTCACTTATCACATTTATAAGGTCACAGTCCAGAATGAGTTCAATTAAGTCCCACAGTCAATCGTTTCACTGTTAAAAGCGATACAACTTAGTAATATCGGAAAAAAATACCTAAACACATATTGGTACGAATATGTGAAGCAACCGTTGTAACTCAAACGGATTGACACCGTTAGAAAGTCAATGAAATTTTGTTTTGGAAACTGTCTCTACTTCTTCAGCGCAAACTAACGGCTAGGATTGGTCCCACAGTAAAAAGTGACTTATTTATCTTAATTTTTAAATAAATCGCTATACCAGCGCCCAGTGTAATCGCTGAGTTCCAGCAATCATGTCAAGTTAAGCACAACGTTATTTCTTGTAGTCAAACTGGCATACTTATCACATTTATAAGGTCAAAGTCCACAATCAGTTAAATAAAGTCCCACAGTCAAACGTTTCACTGTTAAAAGCGATGCAACCTAGTAATATGAGAAAAATATGGCTAAATATATGTTAGTACGAATATGTGACCCAACCGGTGTAACTCAAACGGACTGATACCGTTAGAAAATCAATGAAATGTGGTTTTTGAAACTGTCGCTATTTCTTCAGCGCGCGATAACGGCTAGGATTCGTCCCACTGTAAAGAATGACTTATTTATCTTAATTTTTAAATAAAGCGCTACCACAGAGCCCAGTGTAATCGCTGAGTTCCGGCAATCACGTCAAACTAAGAAGAATGTTATTTCTTGGGGTCCAATTGGCTCACTTATCACATTCTTAAGTTCACAGTCTAGAATCAGTTCAATTAAGTCCCACAGTCAATCGTTGCACTGTTTAAAGCGACACAACTTAGTAATATCGGAAAAAGTCACTAAATACATGTTGATACGAATATGTGACGCAACCGTTGTATCTCAAACGGATTGACAACGTTAGAAATTCCATGAAATATAGTTTTTGAAACTGTCTCTATTTCTTCAGCGCGAACTAACCGCTAGGATTGGTCCCACAGTAAAAAATGACTTATTTATCTTAATTTTTTAATAAAGCGCTACCACAGCGCCCAGTGTAATCGCTGAGTTCCAGCAATCATGTCAAATTAAAAAGAATGTTATTTCTTGGGGTCCAGTTGACTCACTTATCACATTTATAAGGTCACAGTCCAGAAACAATTCAATTAAGTCCCACAGTCAATCGCTTCACTGTTAAAAGCGATACAACTTAGTAATATCGGATAAAAATCATTAAGTACCTGTGGGGACGAATGTGTGACCCAACCATTGTAACTCAAACGGACTGACACCGTTAGGAAGTCAATGAAACGTAGTTTTTGAAACTGTCGCTATTTCTTCAGCGCGCGATAACGGCTAGGATCGGTCCCACAGTAGAGAATGACTTATCTATCAAAATTTTTTTAATGAAGCAATTTCACAGCGCCCACTGTAATCGCTGAGTTCCGGGAATCATGTCAAATTAAAAAGAATATTATTTCTTGGATCCAGTTGACTCACTTATCACATTTATAAGGTCACAGGCCAAACTTATTTCAATTAAGTTCCACAGGCAATCGTTTCACTGTTAAAAGCGATTTAACTTAGTATTATCCGAAAAATATCACTAAATACATGTTGGTACAAATATGTGACGCAACCGTTGTAACTCCAACGGATTGATACCGGCAAGAAGTCAATGAAATGTAGTCTTTTAGAATGTCTCTATTTCTTCAGTGCGTGCTGATGGCCAGGATTGGTGCCACAGTAAAGAAAGACTTATTTACCTAAATTTTTAAAGAAAGCGCTACCAGAGATCCCAGTGTAATCGCTGAGTTCCGGCAATCATGTCAAATTAAGAAGAATATTATTTCTTGGATCCAGTTGACTCACTTATCAAATTTATAAGGTCACAGGCCAAACTTATTTCAATTAAGTTCCACAGGCAATCGTTTCACTGTTAAAAGCGATTTAACTTAGTATTATCCGAAAAATATCACTAAATACATGTTGGTACGAATATGTGACGCAACCGTTGTTACCTAAACCGATTGATACCGGCAAGAAGTCGATGAAATGTAGTTTTTGAGAATCTCTCTATTTCTTTAGCGCGTGCTAACGGCCAGAATTGGTCCCACAGTATAAAAAGACTTATATATCTAAATTTTTAAATAAAGTGCTACCATAGAGCCTGATGTAAATCCTGAAATCCATCAATCATGTCGAATTAAGAAGAATGTTATTCCTTGGGGTCCAGTTGGCTCACTTATCACATTGATAAGGTCACAGTCCAGAATGAGTTCAATTAAGTCCCACAGTCAATCGTTTCACTGTTAAAAGCGATACAACTTAGTAATATCGGAAAAAAATACCTAAACACATATTGGTACGAATATGTGACGCAACCGTTGTAACTCAAACGGATTGACACCGTTAGAAAGTCAATGAAATTTTGTTTTGGAAACTGTCGCTATTTCTTCAGCGCGCGATAACGGCTAGGATTCGTCCCACTGTAAAGAATGACTTATTTATCTTAATTTTTAAATAAAGCGCTACCACAGAGCCCAGTGTAATCGCTGAGTTCCGGCAATCACGTCAAACTAAGAAGAATGTTATTTCTTGGGGTCCAATTGGCTCACTTATCACATTCTTAAGTTCACAGTCTAGAATCAGTTCAATTAAGTCCCACAGTCAATCGTTGCACTGTTTAAAGCGATACAACTTAGTAATATCGGAAAAAGTCACTAAATACATGTTGATACGAATATGTGACGCAACCGTTGTATCTCAAACGGATTGACAACGTTAGAAATTCCATGAAATGTAGTTTTTGAAACTGTCTCTATTTCTTCAGCGCGAACTAACCGCTAGGATTGGTCCCACAGTAAAAAATGACTTATTTATCTTAATTTTTAAATAAAGCGCTACCACAGCGCCCAGTGTAATCGCTGAGTTCCAGCAATCATGTCAAATTAAAAAGAATGTGTGACCCAACCATTGTAACTCAAACGGACTGAAACCGTTAGGAAGTCAATGAAACGTAGTTTTTGAAACTGTCGCTATTTCTTCAGCGCGCGATAACGGCTAGGATCGGTCCCACAGTAGAGAATGACTTATCTATCAAAATTTTTTTAATGAAGCAATTTCACAGCGCCCAGTGTAATCGCTGAGTTCCGGGAATCATGTCAAATTAAGAAGAATATTATTTCTTGGATCCAGTTGACTCACTTATCACATTTATAAGGTCACAGGCCAAACTTATTTCAATTAAGTTCCACAGGCAATCGTTTCACTGTTAAAAGCGATTTAACTTAGTATTATCCGAAAAATATCACTAAATACAAGTTGGTACGAATATGTGACGCAACCGTTGTAACTCAAACGGATTGATACCGGCAAGAAGTCAATGAAATGTAGTTTTTGAGAATCTCTCTATTTCTTTAGCACGTGCTAACGGCCAGGATTGGTCCCACAGTATAAAAAGACTTATATATCTAAAATTTTAAATAAAGTGCTACCATAGAGCCTAGTGTAATTCCTGAAATCCATCAATCATGTCGAATTAAGAAGAATGTTATGCCTTGGGGTCCAGTTGGCTCACTTATCACATTTATAAGGTCACAGTCCAGAATGAGTTCAATTAAGTCCCACAGTCAATCGTTTCACTGTTAAAAGCGATACAACTTAGTAATATCGGAAAAAAATACCAAAAACATATTGGTACGAATATGTGAAGCAACCGTTGTAACTCAAACGGATTGACACCGTTAGAAAGTCAATGAAATTTTGTTTTGGAAACTGTCTCTACTTCTTCAGCGCAAACTAACGGCTAGGATTGGTCCCACAGTAAAAAGTGACTTATTTATCTTAATTTTTAAATAAATCGCTATACCAGCGCCCAGTGTAATCGCTGAGTTCCAGCAATCATGTCAAGTTAAGCACAACGTTATTTCTTGTAGTCAAACTGGCATACTTATCACATTTATAAGGTCAAAGTCCACAATCAGTTAAATAAAGTGCCACAGTCAAACGTTTCACTGTTAAAAGCGATGCAACCTAGTAATATGAGAAAAATATGGCTAAATATATGTTAGTACGAATATGTGACCCAACCGGTGTAACTCAAACGGACTGATACCGTTAGAAAATCAATGAAATGTGGTTTTTGAAACTGTCGCTATTTCTTCAGCGCGCGATAACGGCTAGGATTCGTCCCACTGTAAAGAATGACTTATTTATCTTAATTTTTAAATAAAGCGCTACCACAGAGCCCAGTGTAATCGCTGAGTTCCGGCAATCACGTCAAACTAAGAAGAATGTTATTTCTTGGGGTCCAATTGGCTCACTTATCACATTCTTAAGTTCACAGTCTAGAATCAGTTCAATTAAGTCCCACAGTCAATCGTTGCACTGTTTAAAGCGACACAACTTAGTAATATCGGAAAAAGTCACTAAATACATGTTGATACGAATATGTGACGCAACCGTTGTATCTCAAACGGATTGACAACGTTAGAAATTCCATGAAATGTAGTTTTTGAAACTGTCTCTATTTCTTCAGCGCGAACTAACCGCTAGGATTGGTCCCACAGTAAAAAATGACTTATTTATCTTAATTTTTAAATAAAGCGCTACCACAGCGCCCAGTGTAATCGCTGAGTTCCAGCAATCATGTCAAATTAAAAAGAATGTTATTTCTTGGGGTCCAGTTGACTCACTTATCACATTTATAAGGTCACAGTCCAGAAACAATTCAATTAAGTCCCACAGTCAATCGCTTCACTGTTAAAAGCGATACAATTAGTAATATCGGATAAAAATCATTAAGTACCTGTGGGGACGAATGTGTGACCCAACCATTGTAACTCAAACGGACTGACACCGTTAGGAAGTCAATGAAACGTAGTTTTTAAAACTGTCGCTATTTCTTCAGCGCGCGATAACGGCTAGGATCGGTCCCACAGTAGAGAATGACTTATCTATCAAAATTTTTTTAATGAAGCAATTTCACAGCGCCCACTGTAATCGCTGAGTTCCGGGAATCATGTCAAATTAAAAAGAATATTATTTCTTGGATCCAGTTGACTCACTTATCACATTTATAAGGTCACAGGCCAAACTTATTTCAATTAAGTTCCACAGGCAATCGTTTCACTGTTAAAAGCGATTTAACTTAGTATTATCCGAAAAATATCACTAAATACATGTTGGTACAAATATGTGACGCAACCGTTGTAACTCCAACGGATTGATACCGGCAAGAAGTCAATGAAATGTAGTCTTTTAGAATGTCTCTATTTCTTCAGTGCGTGCTAATGGCCAGGATTGGTGCCACAGTAAAGAAAGACTTATTTATCTAAATTTTTAAAGAAAGCGCTACCAGAGATCCTAGTGTAATCGCTGAGTTCCGGCAATCATGTCAAATTAAGAAGAATATTATTTCTTGGATCCAGTTGACTCACTTATCAAATTTATAAGGTCACAGGCCAAACTTATTTCAATTAAGTTCCACAGGCAATCGTTTCACTGTTAAAAGCGATTTAACTTAGTATTATCCGAAAAATATCACTAAATACATGTTGGTACGAATATGTGACGCAACCGTTGTTACCTAAACCGATTGATACCGGCTAGAAGTCGATGAAATGTAGTTTTTGAGAATCTCTCTATTTCTTTAGCGCGTGCTAACGGCCAGAATTGGTCCCCCAGTATAAAAAGACTTATATATCTAAATTTTTAAATAAAGTGCTACCATAGAGCCTGATGTAATTCCTGAAATCCATCAATTATGTCGAATTAAGAAGAATGTTATTCCTTGGGGTCCAGTTGGCTCACTTATCACATTGATAAGGTCACAGTCCAGAATGAGTTCAATTAAGTCCCACAGTCAATCGTTTCACTGTTAAAAGCGATACAACTTAGTAATATCGGAAAAAAATACCTAAACACATATTGGTACGAATATGTGACGCAACCGTTGTAACTCAAACGGATTGACACCGTTAGAAAGTCAATGAAATTTTGTTTTGGAAACTGTCTCTACTTCTTCAGCGCAAACTAACGGCTAAGATTGGTCCCACAGTAAAAAGTGACTTATTTATCTTAAGTTTTAAATAAATCGCTACAACAGCGCCCAGTGTAATCGCTGAGTTCCAGCAATCATGTCAAGTTAAGCACAACGTTATTTCTTGTAGTCAAACTGGCATACTTATCACATTTATAAGGTCAAAGTCCACAATCAGTTCAATAAAGTCCCACAGTCAATCGTTTCATTGTTAAAAGCGATACAACTTAGTAATATCGGAAAAAAATATCTAAACACATGTTGGTACGAATATGTGACGCAACCGTTGTAACTCAAACGGATTGATACCGGCCAGAAGTCAATGAAATGTAGTTTTTTAGAATCTCTCTATTTCTTCAGCGCGTTGTAACGGCCAGGATTGGTCCCACAGTATAAAAAGACTTATTTATCTAAGTTTTTAAATAAAATGCTACCACAGAGCCTAGTGTAATTCCTGAAATCCAGCAAACATGTCGAATTAAGAAGAATGTTTTTCCTTGGAGTCCAATTGGCTCATCTATCACATTTATAAGGTGACAGTCCGGAATCAGTTCAATTAAGTCCCGCAATCAATCGTTTCACTGTTAAAAGCGATACAACTTAGTAATATGGAAAAAAAATCACTAAATACATGTTGGTACGAATATGTGATGCAACCGTTGTAACTCAAACGGATTGACACCGTTAGAAAGTCAATGAAATGTAATTTTTGAAACTGTCTCTACTTTATCAGCGCGAACTAACGGCTAGGAATGGTCCCACATTAGAAAATGACTTATTTATCTTAATTTTTTAATAAAGCGCTACCACAACACCCAGTGTAATTGCAGAGTTCCAGCAATTATGTCAAATTAAAAACACTGTTATTTCTTGTAGTCAAACTGGCTCATTTATCACATTTATAAGGTCAAATTCCAAAATCAGTTCAATTAAGTCCCACAGTAAAACGTTTCACTGTTAAAAGCGATGCAGCCTAGTAATATCCGAACACTATCCCTAAATACATGTTGGTACGAATATGTGACCCAACCGGTGTAACTCAAACGGACTGATACCGTTAGAAAATCAATGAAATGTGGTTTTTGAAACTGTCGCTATTTCTTCAGCGCGCGATAACGGCTACGATTCGTCCCACTGTAAAGAATGACTTATTTATCTTAATTTTTAAATAAAGCGCTACCACAGAGCCCAGTGTAATCGCTGAGTTCCGGCAATCACGTCAAACTAAGAAGAATGTTATTTCTTGGGGTCCAATTGGCTCACTTATCACATTCTTAAGTTCACAGTCTAGAATCAGTTCAATTAAGTCCCACAGTCAATCGTTGCACTGTTTAAAGCGACACAACTTAGTAATATCGGAAAAATATCACTAAATACATGTTGGTACGAATGTGTGACGCAACCGTTGTAACTGAAACGGATTGACACCGTTAGAAAGTCAATGAAATGTACTTTTTAGAGCTGCCTCTACTTCTTCAGCGCAAACTAACGGCTAGGATTGGTCCCACAGTAAAGAATGACTTATCTATCTAAATTTTTTAATGAAGCACTATCACAGCGCCTAGTGTAATCGCTGAGTTCCGGCAATCATATCAAATTAGGAAGAATGTTATTTCTTGGAGTCCAGTTGACTCACTTATCACATTTATAAGGTCACAGTCCAAAGTTAGTTCAATTAAGTTCCACAGGCAATCGTTTCACTGTTAAAAGCGATACAACTTACTAATATCGGAAAAAAATCACTAACTACATGTTGGTGCGAATATGCGACGCAACGGTTGTAACTCAAACAGACTGATACGGTTAGAAAGTCATTGAAATGTAGTTTTTGAAACTGTCGCTATTTCTTCAGCGCGCGATAATGGCTAGGATTGGTCCCACAGTAAAAAATTACTTATTTATCTAAATATTTAAATGAAGCGCTATACCAGCGCCCAGTGTAATCGCTGAGTTCCAGCAATCATGTCAAGTTAAGCACAACGTTATTTCTTGTAGTCAAACTGGCATACTTATCACATTTATAAGGTCAAAGTCCACAATCAGTTCAATAAAGTCCCACAGTCAAACGTTTCACTGTTAAAAGCGATGCAACCTAGTAATATGAGAAAAATATGGCTAAATACATGTTGGTACGAATATGTGATCCAACCGTTGTAACTCAAACGGACTGATACCGTTAGAAAATCAATGAAATGTGGTTTTTGAAACTGTCGCTATTTCTTCAGCGCGCGATAACGGCTAGGATTCGTCCCACTGTAAAGAATGACTTATTTATCTTAATTTTTAAATAAATCGCTACCACAGAGCCCAGTGTAATCGCTGAGTTCCGGCAATCACGTCAAACTAAGAAGAATGTTATTTCTTGGGGTCCAATTGGCTCACTTATCACATTCTTAAGTTCACAGTCTAGAATCAGTTCAATTAAGTCCCACAGTCAATCGTTGCACTGTTTAAAGCGATACAACTTAGTAATATCGGAAAAAGTCACTAAATACATGTTGATACGAAAATGTGACGCAACCGTTGTATCTCAAGCGGATTGACAACGTTAGAAATTCCATGAAATGTAGTTTTTGAAACTGTCTCTATTTCTTCAGCGCGAACTAACCGCTAGGATTGGTCCCACAGTAAAAAATGACTTATTTATCTTAATTTTTAAATAAAGCGCTACCACAGCGCCCAGTGTAATCGCTGAGTTCCAGCAATCATGTCAAATTAAAAAGAATGTGTGACCCAACCATTGTAACTCAAACGGACTGAAACCGTTAGGAGGTCAATGAAACGTAGTTTTTGAAACTGTCGCTATTTCTTCAGCGCGCGATAACGGCTAGGATCGGTCCCACAGTAGAGAATGACTTATCTATCAAAATTTTTTTAATGAAGCAATTTCACAGCGCCCAGTGTAATCGCTGAGTTCCGGGAATCATTGCAAATTAAGAAGAATATTATTTCTTGGATCCAGTTGACTCACTTATCACATTTATAAGGTCACAGGCCAAACTTATTTCAATTAAGTTCCACAGGCAATCGTTTCACTGTTAAAAGCGATTTAACTTAGTATTATCCGAAAAATATCACTAAATACAAGTTGGTACGAATATTTGACGCAACCGTTGTAACTCAAACGGATTGATACCGGCAAGAAGTCAATGAAATGTAGTTTTTGAGAATCTCTCTATTTCTTTAGCGCGTGCTAACGGACAGGATTGGTCCCACAGTATAAAAAGACTTATATATCTAAAATTTTAAATAAAGTGCTACCATAGAGCCTAGTGTAATTCCTGAAATCCATCAATCATGTCGAATTAAGAAGAATGTTATGCCTTGGGGTCCAGTTGGCTCACTTATCACATTTATAAGGTCACAGTCCAGAATGAGTTCAATTAAGTCCCACAGTCAATCGTTTCACTGTTAAAAGCGATACAACTTAGTAATATCGGAAAAAAATACCTAAACACATATTGGTACGAATATCTGAAGCAACCGTTGTAACTCAAACGGATTGACACCGTTAGAAAGTCAATGAAATTTTGTTTTGAAAACTGTCTCTACTTCTTCAGCGCAAACTAACGGCTAGGATTGGTCCCACAGTAAAAAGTGACTTATTTATCTTAATTTTTAAATAAATCGCTATACCAGCGCCCAGTGTAATCGCTGAGTTCCAGCAATCATGTCAAGTTAAGCACAACGTTATTTCTTGTAGTCAAACTGGCATACTTATCACATTTATAAGGTCAAAGTCCACAATCAGTTAAATAAAGTCCCACAGTCAAACGTTTCACTGTTAAAAGCGATGCAACCTAGTAATATGAGAAAAATATGGCTAAATATATGTTAGTACGAATATGTGACCCAACCGGTGTAACTCAAACGGACTGATACCGTTAGAAAATCAATGAAATGTGGTTTTTGAAACTGTCGCTATTTCTTCAGCGCGCGATAACGGCTACGATTCGTCCCACTGTAAAGAATGACTTATTTATCTTAATTTTTAAATAAAGCGCTACCACAGAGCCCAGTGTAATCGCCGAGTTCCGGCAATCACGTCAAACTAAGAAGAATGTTATTTCTTGGGGTCCAATTGGCTCACTTATCACATTCTTAAGTTCACAGTCTAGAATCAGTTCAATTAAGTCCCACAGTCAATCGTTGCACTGTTTAAAGCGACACAACTTAGTAATATCGGAAAAAGTCACTAAATACATGTTGATACGAATATGTGACGCAACCGTTGTATCTCAAACGGATTGACAACGTTAGAAATTCCATGAAATGTAGTTTTTGAAACTGTCTCTATTTCTTCAGCGCGAACTAACCGCTAGGATTGGTCCCACAGTAAAAAATGACTTATTTATCTTAATTTTTAAATAAAGCGCTACCACAGCGCCCAGTGTAATCGCTTAGTTCCAGCAATCATGTCAAATTAAAAAGAATGTTATTTCTTGGGGTCCAGTTGACTCACTTATCACATTTATAAGGTCACAGTCCAGAAACAATTCAATTAAGTCCCACAGTCAATCGCTTCACTGTTAAAAGCGATACAATTAGTAATATCGGATAAAAATCATTAAGTACCTGTGGGGACGAATGTGTGACCCAACCATTGTAACTCAAACGGACTGACACCGTTAGGAAGTCAATGAAACGTAGTTTTTGAAACTGTCGCTATTTCTTCAGCGCGCGATAACGGCTAGGATCGGTCCCACAGTAGAGAATGACTTATCTATCAAAATTTTTTTAATGAAGCAATTTCACAGCGCCCACTGTAATCGCTGAGTTCCGGGAATCATGTCAAATTAAAAAGAATATTATTTCTTGGATCCAGTTGACTCACTTATCACATTTATAAGGTCACAGGCCAAACTTATTTCAATTAAGTTCCACAGGCAATCGTTTCACTGTTAAAAGCGATTTAACTTAGTATTATCCGAAAAATATCACTAAATACATTTTGGTACAAATATGTGACGCAACCGTTGTAACTCCAACGGATTGATACCGGCAAGAAGTCAATGAAATGTAGTCTTTTAGAATGTCTCTATTTCTTCAGTGCGTGCTAATGGCCAGGATTGGTGCCACAGTAAAGAAAGACTTATTTATCTAAATTTTTAAAGAAAGCGCTACCAGAGATCCCAGTGTAATCGCTGAGTTCCGGCAATCATGTCAAATTAAGAAGAATATTATTTCTTGGATCCAGTTGACTCACTTATCAAATTTATAAGGTCACAGGCCAAACTTATTTCAATTAAGTTCCACAGGCAATCGTTTCACTGTTAAAAGCGATTTAACTTAGTATTATCCGAAAAATATCACTAAATACATGTTGGTACGAATATGTGACGCAACCGTTGTTACCTAAACCGATTGATACTGGCAAGAAGTCGATGAAATGTAGTTTTTGAGAATCTCTCTATTTCTTTAGCGCGTGCTAACGGCCAGAATTGGTCCCACAGTATAAAAAGACTTATATATCTAAATTTTTAAATAAAGTGCTACCATAGAGCCTGATGTAATTCCTGAAATCCATCAATCATGTCGAATTAAGAAGAATGTTATTCCTTGGGGTCCAGTTGGCTCACTTATCACATTGATAAGGTCACAGTCCAGAATGAGTTCAATTAAGTCCCACAGTCAATCGTTTCACTGTTAAAAGCGATACAACTTAGTAATATCGGAAAAAAATACCTAAACACATATTGGTACGAATATGTGACGCAACCGTTGTAACTCAAACGGATTGACACCGTTAGAAAGTCAATGAAATTTTGTTTTGGAAACTGTCTCTACTTCTTCAGCGCAAACTAACGGCTAGGATTGGTCCCACAGTAAAAAGTGACTTATTTATCTTAAGTTTTAAATAAATCGCTACAACAGCGCCCAGTGTAATCGCTGAGTTCCAGCAATCATGTCAAGTTAAGCACAACGTTATTTCTTGTAGTCAAACTGGCATACTTATCACATTTATAAGGTCAAAGTCCACAATCAGTTCAATAAAGTCCCACAGTCAATCGTTTCATTGTTAAAAGCGATACAACTTAGTAATATCGGAAAAAAATATCTAAACACATGTTGGCACGAATATGTGACGCAACCGTTGTAACTCAATTGGATTGATACCGCTAGAAATTCAATGAAATGTAGTTTTTGAAACAGTCTCTATATCTTCAGCGCGAACTAACGGCTAGGACTGGTCCCACAGTAAAAAATAACGTATTTATCTAAATTTTTAAATAAAGCGCTACCACAGAGCCCAGTGTAATCGCTGAGTTCCGGCAATCACGTCAAATTAAGAAGAATGTTATTTCTTGGAGTCCAGTTGACTCACTTATCACATTTATAAGGTCACAGTCCAAAGTTAGTTCAATTAAGTTTCACAGGCAATCGTTTCACTGTTAAAAACGATACAACTTAGTATAATCGGAAAAAAAACACTAACTACATGTTGGTACGAATATGTGACGCAACTGTTGTAACTCAAACGGACTGATACCGTTAGAAATTCAATGAAATGTAGTCTTTTAGAATGTCTCTATTTCTTCAGTGCGTGCTAACGGCCAGGATTGGTGCCACATTAAAAAAAGACTTATTTATCTAAATTTTTAAAGAAAGCGCTACCAGAGATCCTAGTGTAATCGCTGAGTTCCGGCAATCATGTCAAATTAAGAAGAATATTATTTCTTGGATCCAGTTGACTCACTTATCACATTTATAAGGTCACAGGCCAAACTTATTTCAATTAAGTTCCACAAGCAATTGTTTCACTGTTAAAAGCGATTTAACTTAGTATTATCCGAAAAATATCACTAAATACATGTTGGTAAGAATATGTGACGCAACCGTTGTAACGTAAACGGATTGATACCGGCAAGAAGTCAATGAAATGTAGTTTTTGAAACTGTCGCTATTTCTTCAGCGCGCGATAACGGCTAGGATTCGTCCCACTGTAAAGAATGACTTATTTATCTGAATTTTTAAATGAAGCGCTACCACAGCGCCCAGTGCAATCACTGAGTTCCGGCAATCACGTCAAATTAAGAAAAATGTTATTCCTTGCGGTCCAATTGTCTCATTTATTACATTTATCAGGTCACAGCCCACAATCAGTTCAATTAATTCCCACAGTCAAACGTTTCACTGTTAAAAGCGATGCAACCTAGTAATATCAAAACACTATCGCTAAATACATGTTGGTAGGAATATGTGACGCAACAGTTGTAACTCAAACGGATTTATACCGCTAGAAAGTCAATGAAATGTAGTTTTGGAAACTGTTCCTATTTATTCGGTGCGTGTTAACGGCCAGGATTGTTCCCACAGTAAAAAATGACTTATTTATCTCAATTTTTAAATAAAGAGCTACCACAGCGCTCAGTGTATTCGCTGAGTTCCAGCAATCATGTCAAATTAAGAACAATGTTATTTCTTGGGGTCCAGTTGGCTCACTTATCACATTTATGAGGTCAAAGTCCACGATCAGTTCAATTAAGTCCTACATTCAAACGTTTCACTGTTAAAAGCGATGCAACCTAGTAATATCCAAACACTATCGCTAAATACATGTTGGTACGAATATGTGACGCAACAGTTGTAACTCAAACGGATTTATACCGCTAGAAAGTCAATGAAATGTAGTTTTGGAAACTGTTCCTATTTATTCGGTGCGTGTTAACGGCCAGGATTGGTGCCACAGTAAAAAAAGACTTATTTATCTAAATTTTTAAAAAAAGCGCTACCAGAGATCCTAGTGTAATCACTGAGTTCCGGCAATCATGTCAAATTAAGAAGAATGTTATTTCTTGGATCCAGTTGACTCACTTATCACATTTATAAGGTCACAGGCCAAACTTATTTCAATTAAGTTCCACAGGCAATCGTTTCACTGTTAAAAGCGATTTAACTTAGTATTATCCGAAAAATATCACTAAATACATGTTAGTACGAACATGTGACGCAACCGTTGTAACTCAAACGGATTGACACCGTCACAAAGTCAATGAAATGTAGTTTTGGAAACTTTCTCTACTTCTTTAACGCGAACTAACGGCTAGGATTGGTCCCACAGTAAAAAATGACTTATTTATCTTAATTTTAAAATAAAGCTCTACAACAGCGCCCAGTGTAATCGCTGAGTTCCAGCAATCATGTCAGGTTAAGAACAACGTTATTTCTTGTAGTCAAACTGGCTTATTTATCACATTTATGAGGTCAAAGTCCACGATCAGTTCAATTAAGTCCTACATTCAAACGTTTCACTGTTAAAAGCGATGCAACCTAGTAATATCCAAACACTATCGCTAAATTCATGTTGGTACGAACATGTGACGCAACCGTTGTAACTCAAACGGATTGACACCGTCACAAAGTCAATAAAATGTAGTTTTGGAAACTGTTCCTATTTATTCGGTGCGTGTTAACGGCCAGGATTGGTGCCACAGTAAAAAAAGACTTATTTATCTAAATTTTTAAAAAAAGCGCTACCAGAGATCCTAGTGTAATCACTGAGTTCCGGCAATCATGTCAAATTAAGAAGAATGTTATTTCTTGGATCCAGTTGACTCACTTATCACATTTATAAGGTCACAGGCCAAACTTATTTCAATTAAGTTCCACAGGCAATCGTTTCACTGTTAAAGGCGATTTAACTTAGTATTATCCGAAAAATATCACTAAATACATGTTAGTACGAACATGTGACGCAACCGTTGTAACTCAAACGGACTGATACCGTTAGAAAATCAATGAAATGTGGTTTTTGAAACTGTCGCTATTTCTTCAGCGCGCGATAACGGCTAGGATTCGTCCCACTGTAAAGAATGACTTATTTATCTAAATTTTTAAATGAAGCGCTACCACAGCGCCCAGTGCAATCACTGAGTTCCGGCAATCACGTCAAATTAAGAAAAATGTTATTCCTTGCGGTCCAATTGTCTCATTTATTACATTTATCAGGTCACAGCCCACAATCAGTTCAATTAATTCCCACAGTCAAACGTTTCACTGTTAAAAGCGATGCAACCTAGTAATATCAAAACACTATCGCTAAATACATGTTGGTACGAATAT
The DNA here is from genome assembly GCF_029227915.1 of Hydractinia symbiolongicarpus. Lineage (NCBI taxonomy): Eukaryota > Metazoa > Cnidaria > Hydrozoa > Anthoathecata > Hydractiniidae > Hydractinia > Hydractinia symbiolongicarpus. The sequence goes on from NC_079877.1 coordinate 34,852,967, forward strand.
GTGACGCAACAGTTGTAACTCAATCGGATTGATACCGCTAGAAAGTCAATGAAATGTAGTTTTGGAAACTGTTCCTAAACGATTAAACTTCTTTTATTCAGCGTCTCATCTAAAATAAAGACATTTTTAAAAACTACAAGTCTCATGGGCTTTAGTGGTGAAATAATAATTTAAAAAATCGTTCGGGAAATGAGTTTACTCCCTGGGTACTTTCTTTGTATACTTTTGACTATACGGGCCGAGTCTGGAATTTACGGGAAATCGCAGGTTTTCGTTTGCCGGCGATTAAACTTCTTTTATTCCGCGTCTCATGAAAAATGAAAACATTTTTAAAAACTACAAGTCTCATGGGCTTTAGTGGTGAATTAATAATTTAAAAAATCGTTCGGGAAATGAGTTTTCTTCCTGGGTACATTCTTTGTATACTTTTGACTATACAGGCCGAGTTTGGGATTTACGGGAAATCGCAGGTTTTCGTTTGCCGGCGATTAAACTTCTTTTATTCAACGTTTCATCAAAAATGAAAACATTTTTGAAAACTACAAGTCTCATTCGTTCTAGTGGTGCAGAAATAATTTGAAAAATCGTTCGGGAAATGAGTTTACTCCCTGGATACTTTATTTGTATACTTTTGAATATACGGGCCGACTCCGGGAGTTACGGGAAGTCGCGGGTTTTCGTTTGCCGGCGATTAAACTTCTTTTATTCAGCGTCTCATCAAAAATGAAAACATTTTTAAAAACTACAAGTCTCATGGGCTTTAGTGGAGAAATAATAATTTAAAAAATCGTTCGGGAAATGAGTTTACTCCCTGGGTACTTTTTTTTGTATACTTTTGACTTTACAGGCCGAGTCCGGAATTTACAGGAAATCGCAGGTTTTCGTTTGCCGGCGATTAAACTTCTTTTATTCAGCGTCTCATCAAAAATGAAAACATTTTTGAAAACTACAAATCTAATGCGTTTTAGTGGTGAAAAAGTAATTTAAAAAATCGTTCGGGAAATGAGTTTACTCCCTGGGTACTTTCTTTGTATACTTTTGACTATACGGGCCGAGTCCGGGGTTTACGGGAAATGGCGGGTTTTAGTTTGCCGGCGATTAAACCTCTTTTATTCAGCGTCTCATCAAAAATGAAAACATTTTTAAAAACTACAAGTTTCATGGGCTTTAGTGGTGAAATAATAATTTAAAAAATCGTTCGGGATATGAGTTTACTCCCTGGGTACTTTCTTTGTATACTTTTGACTATACGGGCCGAGTCTGGAATTTACGGGAAATCGCAGGTTTTCGTTTGCCGGCGATTAAACTTCTTTTATTCAGCGTCTCATCAAAAATGAAAACATTTTTGAAAACTACAAGTCTCATGCGATTTAGTGGTGAAAAGATAATTTAAAAAATCGTTCTAGAAATGATTTTACTCACAGGGTACTTTCTTTGTATACATTCGACTATACGGAACAAGCCCGGGATTTACGGGAAATCGAGGATTTTCGTTTGCTGGCGATTAAACCTCTTTCATTAAGCGTCTCATTAAAAATGAAAACATTTTTGAAAACTACAAGTCTCATTCGTTCTAGTGGTGCAGAAATAATTTGAAAAATCGTTCGGGAAATGAGTTTACTCCCTGGGTACTTTCTTTGTATACTTTTGAATATACGGACCGAGTGCGGGAGTTACGGGAAGTTGCGGGTTTTCGTTTGCCGGCGATTAAACTTCTTTTATTCAGCGTCTCATCGAAAATGAAAACATTTTTAAAAACTACAAGTCTCATGGGCTTTAGTGGTGAAATAATAATTTAAAAAATCGTTCGGGAAATGAGTTTACTCCCTGGGTACTTTTTTTGTATACTTTGACTTTACAGGCCGAGTCCGGGATTTACGGGAAATCGCAGGTTTTCGTTTGCCGGCGATTAAACTTCTTTTATTCAGCGTCTCATCAAAAATGAAAACATTTTTGAAAACTACAAGTCTCATGCGTTTTAGTGGTGCAAAAGTAATTTAAAAAATCGTTCAGGAAATGAGTTTACTCCCTGGGTACTTTCTTTGTATACTTTTGACTATACGGGCCGAGTCCGGGGTTTACGGGAAATGGCGGGTTTTCGTTTGCCGGCGATTAAACTTCTTTTATTCAGCGTCTGGTCAAAAATGAAAACATTTTTAAAAACTACAAGTTTCATGGGCTTTAGTGGTGAAATAATAATTTAAAAAATCGTTCGGGATATGAGTTTACTCTCTGGGTACTTTCTTTGTATACTTTTGACTATACGGGCCGAGTCTGGGATTTACGGGAAATCGCAGGTTTTCGTTTGCCGGCGATTAAACTTCTTTTATTCAGCGTCTCATCAAAAATGAAAACATTTTTGAAAACTACAAGTCTCATGCGATTTAGTGGTGAAAAGATAATTTAAAAAATCGTTCTAGAAATGAGTTTACTCACAGGGTACTTTCTTTGTATACATTCGACTATACGGAACAAGCCCGGGATTTACGGGAAATCGAGGATTTTCGTTTGCTGGCGATTAAACCTCTTTCATTAAGCGTCTCATTAAAAATGAAAACATTTTTGAAAACTACAAGTCTCATTCGTTCTAGTGGTGAAATAATTTGAAAAATTGTTCGGGAAATGAGTTTACTCCCTGGGTACTTTCTTTGTATACTTTGACTTTACAGGCCGAGTCCGGGATTTACGGGAAATCGCAGGTTTTCGTTTGCCGGCGATTAAACTTCTTTTATTCAGCGTCTCATCAAAAATGAAAACATTTTTGAAAACTACAAGTCTCATGCGTTTTAGTGAAGCAAAAGTAATTTAAAAAATCGTTCGGGAAATGAGTTTACTCCCTGGGTACTTTCTTTGTATACATTCAACTACACGGGCCAAGCCCGGGTTTTAGGGGAAATCGCTGGTTTTCGTTTGCCGGCGATTAAACCTCTTTCATTAAGCGTCTCATCAAAAATGAAAACATTTTTGAAAACTACAAGTCTCATGCGTTTTAGTGGTGCAAAAGTAATTTAAAAAATCGTTCAGGAAATGAGTTTACTCCCTGGGTACTTTCTTTGTATACTTTTGACTATACGGGCCGAGTCCGGGGTTTACGGGAAATGGCGGGTTTTCGTTTGCCGGCGATTAAACTTCTTTTATTCAGCGTCTGGTCAAAAATGAAAACATTTTTAAAAACTACAAGTTTCATGGGCTTTAGTGGTGAAATAATAATTTAAAAAATCGTTCGGGATATGAGTTTACTCTCTGGGTACTTTCTTTGTATACTTTTGACTATACGGGCCGAGTCTGGGATTTACGGGAAATCGCAGGTTTTCGTTTGCCGGCGATTAAACTTCTTTTATTCAGCGTCTCATCAAAAATGAAAACATTTTTGAAAACTACAAGTCTCATGCGATTTAGTGGTGAAAAGATAATTTAAAAAATCGTTCTAGAAATGAGTTTACTCACAGGGTACTTTCTTTGTATACATTCGACTATACGGAACAAGCCCGGGATTTACGGGAAATCGAGGATTTTCGTTTGCTGGCGATTAAACCTCTTTCATTAAGCGTCTCATTAAAAATGAAAACATTTTTGAAAACTACAAGTCTCATTCGTTCTAGTGGTGAAATAATTTGAAAAATTGTTCGGGAAATGAGTTTACTCCCTGGGTACTTTCTTTGTATACTTTGACTTTACAGGCCGAGTCCGGGATTTACGGGAAATCGCAGGTTTTCGTTTGCCGGCGATTAAACTTCTTTTATTCAGCGTCTCATCAAAAATGAAAACATTTTTGAAAACTACAAGTCTCATGCGTTTTAGTGAAGCAAAAGTAATTTAAAAAATCGTTCGGGAAATGAGTTTACTCCCTGGGTACTTTCTTTGTATACATTCAACTACACGGGCCAAGCCCGGGTTTTAGGGGAAATCGCTGGTTTTCGTTTGCCGGCGATTAAACCTCTTTCATTAAGCGTCTCATCAAAAATGAAAACATTGTTGAAAACTACAAGTCTCATGCGTTTTAGTGGTGAATTAATAATTTAAAAAATCGTTAGGGAAATGAGTTTTCTCCCTGGGTACATTCTTTGTATACTTTTGACTATACAGGCCGAGTTTGGGATTTACGGGAAATCGCAGGTTTTCGTTTGCCGGCGATTAAACTTCTTTTATTCAACGTTTCATCAAAAATGAAAACATTTTTGAAAACTACAAGTCTCATTCGTTCTAGTGGTGCAGAAATAATTTGAAAAATCGTTCGGGAAATGAGTTTACTCCCTGGATACTTTCTCTGTATACTTTTGAATATACGGGCAGACTCCGGGAGTTACGGGAAGTCGCGGGTTTTCGTTTGCCGGCGATAAAACTTCTTTTATTCAGCGTCTCATCAAAAATGAAAACATTTTTAAAAACTACAAGTCTCATGGGCTTTAGTGGAGAAATAATAATTTAAAAAATCGTTCGGGAAATGAGTTTACTCCCTGGGTACTTTTTTTTGTATACTTTTGACTTTACAGGCCGAGTCCGGAATTTACAGGAAATCGCAGGTTTTCGTTTGCCGGCGATTAAACTTCTTTTATTCAGCGTCTCATCAAAAATGAAAACATTTTTGAAAACTACAAATCTAATGCGTTTTAGTGGTGAAAAAGTAATTTAAAAAATCCTTCGGGAAATGAGTTTACTCCCTGGGTACTTTCTTTGTATACTTTTGACTATACGGGCCGAGTCCGGGGTTTACGGGAAATGGCGGGTTTTAGTTTGCCGGCGATTAAACTTCTTTTATTCAGCGTCTCATCAAAAATGAAAACATTTTTAAAAACTACAAGTTTCATGGGCTTTAGTGGTGAAATAATAATTTAAAAAATCGTTCGGGATATGAGTTTACTCCCTGGGTACTTTCTTTGTATACTTTTGACTATACGGGCCGAGTCTGGGATTTACGGGAAATTGCAGGTTTTCGTTTGCCGGCGATTAAACTTCTTTTATTCAGCGTCTCATCAAAAATGAAAACATTTTTGAAAACTACAAGTCTCATGCGATTTAGTGGTGAAAAGATAATTTAAAAAATCGTTCTAGAAATGATTTTACTCACAGGGTACTTTCTTTGTATACATTCGACTATACGGAACAAGCCCGGGATTTACGGGAAATCGAGGATTTTCGTTTGCTGGCGATTAAACCTCTTTCATTAAGCGTCTCATTAAAAATGAAAACATTTTTGAAAACTACAAGTCTCATTCGTTCTAGTGGTGCAGAAATAATTTGAAAAATCGTTCGGGAAATGAGTTTACTCCCTGGGTACTTTCTTTGTATACTTTTGAATATACGGACCGAGTGCGGGAGTTACGGGAAGTTGCGGGTTTTCGTTTGCCGGCGATTAAACTTCTTTTATTCAGCGTCTCATCGAAAATGAAAACATTTTTGAAAACTACAAGTCTCATGCGATTTAGTGGTGAAAAGATAATTTAAAAAATCGTTCTAGAAATGAGTTTACTCACAGGGTACTTTCTTTGTATACATTCGACTATACGGAACAAGCCCGGGATTTACGGGAAATCGAGGATTTTCGTTTGCTGGCGATTAAACTTCTTTCATTAAGCGTCTCATTAAAAATGAAAACATTTTTGAAAACTACAAGTCTCATTCGTTCTAGTGGTGCAGAAATAATTTGAAAAATCGTTCGGGAAATGAGTTTACTCCCTGGGTACTTTTTTTGTATACTTTTGAATATACGGACCGAGTGCGGGAGTTACGGGAAGTTGCGGGTTTTCGTTTGCCGGCGATTAAACTTCTTTTATTCAGCGTCTCATCGAAAATGAAAACATTTTTAAAAACTACAAGTCTCATGGGCTTTAGTGGTGAAATAATAATTTAAAAAATCGTTCGGGAAATGAGTTTACTCCCTGGGTACTTTTTTTGTATACTTTGACTTTACAGGCCGAGTCCGGGATTTACGGGAAATCGCAGGTTTTCGTTTGCCGGCGATTAAACTTCTTTTATTCAGCGTCTCATCAAAAATGAAAACATTTTTGAAAACTACAAGTCTCATGCGTTTTAGTGGTGCAAAAGTAATTTAAAAAATCGTTCAGGAAATGAGTTTACTCCCTGGGTACTTTCTTTGTATACTTTTGACTATACGGGCCGAGTCCGGGGTTTACGGGAAATGGCGGGTTTTCGTTTGCCGGCGATTAAACTTCTTTTATTCAGCGTCTGGTCAAAAATGAAAACATTTTTAAAAACTACAAGTTTCATGGGCTTTAGTGGTGAAAAGATAATTTAAAAAATCGTTCTAGAAATGAGTTTACTCACAGGGTACTTTCTTTGTATACATTCGACTATACGGAACAAGCCCGGGATTTACGGGAAATCGAGGATTTTCGTTTGCTGGCGATTAAACCTCTTTCATTAAGCGTCTCATTAAAAATGAAAACATTTTTGAAAACTACAAGTCTCATTCGTTCTAGTGGTGCAGAAATAATTTGAAAAATCGTTCGGGAAATGAGTTTACTCCCTGGGTACTTTTTTTGTATACTTTTGAATATACGGACCGAGTGCGGGATTTACGGGAAGTTGCGGGTTTTCGTTTGCCGGCGATTAAACTTCTTTTATTCAGCGTCTCATCGAAAATGAAAACATTTTTAAAAACTAAAAGTCTCATGGGCTTTAGTGGTGAAATAATAATTTAAAAAATCGTTCGGGAAATGAGTTTACTCCCTGGGTACTTTTTTTGTATACTTTGACTTTACAGGCCGAGTCCGGGATTTACGGGAAATCGCAGGTTTTCGTTTGCCGGCGATTAAACTTCTTTTATTCAGCGTCTCATCAAAAATGAAAACATTTTTGAAAACTACAAGTCTCATGCGTTTTAGTGGTGCAAAAGTAATTTAAAAAATCGTTCAGGAAATGAGTTTACTCCCTGGGTACTTTCTTTGTATACTTTTGACTATACGGGCCGAGTCCGGGGTTTACGGGAAATGGCGGGTTTTCGTTTGCCGGCGATTAAACTTCTTTTATTCAGCGTCTGGTCAAAAATGAAAACATTTTTAAAAACTACAAGTTTCATGGGCTTTAGTGGTGAAATAATAATTTAAAAAATCGTTCGGGATATGAGTTTACTCCCTGGGTACTTTCTTTGTATACTTTTGACTATACGGGCCGAGTCTGGGATTTACGGGAAATCGCAGGTTTTCGTTTGCCGGCGATTAAACTTCTTTTATTCAGCGTCTCATCAAAAATGAAAACATTTTTGAAAACTACAAGTCTCATGCGATTTAGTGGTGAAAAGATAATTTAAAAAATCGTTCTAGAAATGAGTTTACTCACAGGGTACTTTCTTTGTATACATTCGACTATACGGAACAAGCCCGGGATTTACGGGAAATCGAGGATTTTCGTTTGCTGGCGATTAAACCTCTTTCATTAAGCGTCTCATTAAAAATGAAAACATTTTTGAAAACTACAAGTCTCATTCGTTCTAGTGGTGCAGAAATAATTTGAAAAATCGTTCGGGAAATGAGTTTACTCCCTGGGTACTTTTTTTGTATACTTTTGAATATACGGACCGAGTGCGGGAGTTACGGGAAGTTGCGGGTTTTCGTTTGCCGGCGATTAAACTTCTTTTATTCAGCGTCTCATCGAAAATGAAAACATTTTTAAAAACTACAAGTCTCATGGGCTTTAGTGGTGAAATAATAATTTAAAAAATCGTTCGGGAAATGAGTTTACTCCCTGGGTACTTTTTTTGTATACTTTGACTTTACAGGCCGAGTCCGGGATTTACGGGAAATCGCAGGTTTTCGTTTGCCGGCGATTAAACTTCTTTTATTCAGCGTCTCATCAAAAATGAAAACATTTTTGAAAACTACAAGTCTCATGCGATTTAGTGGTGAAAAGATAATTTAAAAAATCGTTCTAGAAATGAGTTTACTCACAGGGTACTTTCTTTGTATACATTCGACTATACGGAACAAGCCCGGGATTTACGGGAAATCGAGGATTTTCGTTTGCTGGCGATTAAACCTCTTTCATTAAGCGTCTCATTAAAAATGAAAACATTTTTGAAAACTACAAGTCTTATTCGTTCTAGTGGTGCAGAAATAATTTGAAAAATCGTTCGGGAAATGAGTTTACTCCCTGGGTACTTTCTTTGTATACTTTTGAATATACGGACCGAGTCCGGGAGTTACGGGAAGTTGCGGGTTTTCGTTTGCCGGCGATTAAACTTCTTTTATTCAGCGTCTCATCGAAAATGAAAACATTTTTAAAAACTACAAGTCTCATGGGCTTTAGTGGTGAAATAATAATTTAAAAAATCGTTCGGGAAATGAGTTTACTTCCTGGGTACTTTTTTTGTATACTTTGACTTTACAGGCCGAGTCCGGGATTTACGGGAAATCGCAGGTTTTCGTTTGCCGGCGATTAAACTTCTTTTATTCAGCGTCTCATCAAAAATGAAAACATTTTTGAAAACTACAAGTCTCATGCGTTTTAGTGGTGCAAAAGTAATTTAAAAAATCGTTCGGGAAATGAGTTTACTCCCTGGGTACTTTCTTTGTATACATTCAACTACACGGGCCAAGCCCGGGTTTTAGGGGAAATCGCTGGTTTTCGTTTGCCGGCGATTAAACCTCTTTCATTAAGCGTCTCATCAAAAATGAAAACATTTTTGAAAACTACAAGTCTCATGCGTTTTAGTGGTGAATTAATAATTTAAAAAATCGTTCGGGAAATGAGTTTTCTCCCTGGGTACATTCTTTGTATACTTTTGACTATACAGGCCGAGTTTGGGATTTACGGGAAATCGCAGGTTTTCGTTTGCAGGCGATTAAACTTCTTTTATTCAACGTTTCATCAAAAATGAAAACATTTTTGAAAACTACAAGTCTCATTCGTTCTAGTGATGCAGAAATAATTTGAAAAATCGTTCGGGAAATGAGTTTACTCCCTGGATACTTTCTTTGTATACTTTTGACTTTACAGGCCGAGTCCGGGATTTACGGGAAATCGCAGGTTTTCGTTTGCCGGCGATTAAACTTCTTTTATTCAGCGTCTCATCAAAAATGAAAACATTTTTGAAAACTACAAGTCTCATGCGTTTTAGTGGTGCAAAAGTATTTTAAAAAATCGTTCAGGAAATGAGTTTACTCCCTGGGTACTTTCTTTGTATACTTTTGACTATACGGGCCGAGTCCGGGGTTTACGGGAAATGGCGGGTTTTCGTTTGCCGGCGATTAAACTTCTTTTATTCAGCGTCTGGTCAAAAATGAAAACATTTTTAAAAACTACAAGTTTCATGGGCTTTAGTGGTGAAATAATAATTTAAAAAATCGTTCGGGATATGAGTTTACTCCCTGGGTACTTTCTTTGTATACTTTTGACTGTACGGGACAAGCCCGGGATTTACGGGAAATCGAGGATTTTCGTTTGCTGGCGATTAAACCTCTTTTATTAAGCGTCTCATTAAAAATGAAAACATTTTTGAAAACTACAAGTCTCATTCGTTCTAGTGGTGCAGAAATAATTTGAAAAATCGTTCGGGAAATGAGTTTACTCCCTGGGTATTTTCTTTGTATACTTTTGAATATACGGACCGAGTCCGGGAGTTACGGGAAGTTGCGGGTTTTCGTTTGCCGGCGATTAAACTTCTTTTATTCAGCGTCTCATCGAAAATGAAAACATTTTTAAAAACTACAAGTCTCATGGGCTTTAGTGGTGAAATAAAAATTTAAAAAATCGTTCGGGAAATGAGTTTACTTCCTGGGTACTTTTTTTGTATACTTTGACTTTACAGGCCGAGTCCGGGATTTACGGGAAATCGCAGGTTTTCGTTTGCCGGCGATTAAACTTCTTTTATTCAGCGTCTCATCAAAAATGAAGACATTTTTGAAAACTACAAGTCTCATGCGTTTTAGTGGTGCAAAAGTAATTTAAAAAATCGTTCGGGAAATGAGTTTACTCCCTGGGTACTTTCTTTGTATACATTCAACTACACGGGCCAAGCCCGGGTTTTAGGGGAAATCGCTGGTTTTCGTTTGCCGGCGATTAAACCTCTTTCATTAAGCGTCTCATCAAAAATGAAAACATTTTTGAAAACTACAAGTATCATGCGTTTTAGTGGTGAATTAATAATTTAAAAAATCGTTCGGGAAATGAGTTTTCTCCCTGGGTACATTCATTGTATACTTTTGACTATACAGGCCGAGTTTGGGATTTACGGGAAATCGCAGGTTTTCGTTTGCCGGCGATTAAACTTCTTTTATTCAACGTTTCATCAAAAATGAAAACATTTTTGAAAACTACAAGTCTCATTCGTTCTAGTGGTGCAGAAATAATTTGAAAAATCGTTCGGGAAATGAGTTTACTCCCTGGATACTTTCTTTGTATACTTTTGAATATACGGGCCGACTCCGGGAGTTACGGGAAGTCGCGGGTTTTCGTTTGCCGGCGATTAAACTTCTTTTATTCAGCGTCTCATCAAAAATGAAAACATTTTTAAAAACTACAAGTCTCATTCGTTCTAGTGGTGCAGAAATAATTTGAAAAATCGTTCGGGAAATGAGTTTACTCCCTGGGTATTTTCTTTGTATACTTTTGAATATACGGACCGAGTCCGGGAGTTACGGGAAGTTGCGGGTTTTCGTTTGCCGGCGATTAAACTTCTTTTATTCAGCGTCTCATCGAAAATGAAAACATTTTTAAAAACTACAAGTCTCATGGGCTTTAGTGGTGAAATAAAAATTTAAAAAATCGTTCGGGAAATGAGTTTACTTCCTGGGTACTTTTTTTGTATACTTTGACTTTACAGGCCGAGTCCGGGATTTACGGGAAATCGCAGGTTTTCGTTTGCCGGCGATTAAACTTCTTTTATTCAGCGTCTCATCAAAAATGAAGACATTTTTGAAAACTACAAGTCTCATGCGTTTTAGTGGTGCAAAAGTAATTTAAAAAATCGTTCGGGAAATGAGTTTACTCCCTGGGTACTTTCTTTGTATACATTCAACTACACGGGCCAAGCCCGGGTTTTAGGGGAAATCGCTGGTTTTCGTTTGCCGGCGATTAAACCTCTTTCATTAAGCGTCTCATCAAAAATGAAAACATTTTTGAAAACTACAAGTATCATGCGTTTTAGTGGTGAATTAATAATTTAAAAAATCGTTCGGGAAATGAGTTTTCTCCCTGGGTACATTCATTGTATACTTTTGACTATACAGGCCGAGTTTGGGATTTACGGGAAATCGCAGGTTTTCGTTTGCCGGCGATTAAACTTCTTTTATTCAACGTTTCATCAAAAATGAAAACATTTTTGAAAACTACAAGTCTCATTCGTTCTAGTGGTGCAGAAATAATTTGAAAAATCGTTCGGGAAATGAGTTTACTCCCTGGATACTTTCTTTGTATACTTTTGAATATACGGGCCGACTCCGGGAGTTACGGGAAGTCGCGGGTTTTCGTTTGCCGGCGATTAAACTTCTTTTATTCAGCGTCTCATCAAAAATGAAAACATTTTTAAAAACTACAAGTCTCATGGGCTTTAGTGGAGAAATAATAGTTTAAAAAATCGTTCGGGAAATGAGTTTACTCCCTGGGTACTTTTTTTTTGTATACTTTTGACTTTACAGGCCGAGTCCGGAATTTACAGGAAATCGCAGGTTTTCGTTTGCCGGCGATTAAACTTCTTTTATTCAGCGTCTCATCAAAAATGAAAACATTTTTGAAAACTACAAATCTAATGCGTTTTAGTGGTGAAAAAGTAATTTAAAAAATCGTTCGGGAAATGAGTTTACTCCCTGGGTACTTTCTTTGTATACTTTTGACTATACGGGCCGAGTCCGGGGTTTACGGGAAATGGCGGGTTTTAGTTTGCCGGCGATTAAACTTCTTTTATTCAGCGTCTCATCAAAAATGAAAACATTTTTAAAAACTACAAGTTTCATGGGCTTTAGTGGTGAAATAATAATTTAAAAAATCGTTCGGGATATGAGTTTACTCCCTGGGTACTTTCTTTGTATACTTTTGACTATACGGGCCGAGTCTGGGATTTACGGGAAATTGCAGGTTTTCGTTTGCCGGCGATTAAACTTCTTTTATTCAGCGTCTCATCAAAAATGAAAACATTTTTGAAAACTACAAGTCTCATGCGATTTAGTGGTGAAAAGATAATTTAAAAAATCGTTCTAGAAATGAGTTTACTCACAGGGTACTTTCTTTGTATACATTCGACTATACGGAACAAGCCCGGGATTTACGGGAAATCGAGGATTTTCGTTTGCTGGCGATTAAACCTCTTTCATTAGGCGTCTCATTAAAAATGAAAACATTTTTGAAAACTACAAGTCTCATTCGTTCTAGTGGTACAGAAATAATTTGAAAAATCGTTCGGGAAATGAGTTTACTCCCTGGGTACTTTCTTTGTATACTTTTGAATATACGGACCGAGTGCGGGAGTTACGGGAAGTTGCGGGTTTTCGTTTGCCGGCGATTAAACTTCTTTTATTCAGCGTCTCATCGAAAATGAAAACATTTTTAAAAACTACAAGTCTCATGGGCTTTAGTGGTGAAATAATAATTTAAAAAATCGTTCGGGAAATGAGTTTACTCCCTGGGTACTTTTTTTGTATACTTTGACTTTACAGGCCGAGTCCGGGATTTACGGGAAATCGCAGGTTTTCGTTTGCCGGCGATTAAACTTCTTTTATTCAGCGTCTCATCAAAAATGAAAACATTTTTGAAAACTACAAGTCTCATGCGTTTTAGTGGTGCAAAAGTAATTTAAAAAATCGTTCGGGAAATGAGTTTACTCCCTGGGTACTTTCTTTGTATACTTTTGACTATACGGGCCGAGTCCGGGGTTTACGGGAAATGGCGGGTTTTCGTTTGCCGGCGATTAAACTTCTTTTATTCAGCGTCTGGTCAAAAATGAAAACATTTTTAAAAACTACAAGTTTCATGGGCTTTAGTGGTGAAATAATAATTTAAAAAATCGTTCGGGATATGAGTTTACTCCCCGGGTACTTTCTTTGTATACTTTTGACTATACGGGCCGAGTCTTGGATTTACGGGAAATCGCAGGTTTTCGTTTGCCGGCGATTAAACTTCTTTTATTCAGCGTCTCATCAAAAATAAAAACATTTTTAAAAACTACAAGTCTCATGCGATTTAGTGGTGAAAAGATAATTTAAAAAATCGTTCTAGAAATGAGTTTACTCACAGGGTACTTTCTTTGTATACATTCGACTATACGGAACAAGCCCGGGATTTACGGGAAATCGAGGATTTTCGTTTGCTGGCGATTAAACCTCTTTCATTAAGCGTCTCATTAAAAATGAAAACATTTTTGAAAACTACAAGTCTCATTCGTTCTAGTGGTGCAGAAATAATTTGAAAAATCGTTCGGGAAATGAGTTTACTCCCTGGGTACTTTCTTTGTATACATTCAACTACACGGGCCAAGCCCGGGTTTTAGGGGAAATCGCGGGTTTTCGTTTGCCGGCGATTAAACCTCTTTCATTAAGCGTCTCATCAAAAATGAAAACATTTTTGAAAACTTCAAGTCTCATGCGTTTTAGTGGTGAAAAAAAAATTTAAAAAATCGTTCGGGAAATGAGTTTACTCCCTGGGTACTTTCTTTGTATACTTTTGACTATACGGGCCGAGTCCGGGATTTACGGGAAATCGCGGGTTTTCGTTTCCGTCGATTAAACTTCTTTTATTCAGCGTCCCATCAAAAATGAAAACATTTTTGAAAACTACAAGTCTCATGCGTTTTAGTGGTGAAAAAATAATATAAAAAATTGTTCGGGAAATGAGTTTACTCCCTGGGTACTTTCCTTGTATACTTTTGACTATACGGGTCGAGTCTGGGGTTTACGGGAAATGGCGGGTTTTAGTTTGCCGGCGATTAAACTCCATTTATTCAGCGTCTCATCAAAAATGAAAACATTTTTAAAAACTACAAGTCTCATGGGCTTTAGTGGTGAAATAATAATTTAAAAAATCGTTCGGGAAATGAGTTTACTCCCTGGGTACTTTCTTTGCATACTTTTGACTATACGGGCCGAGTCTGGGATTTACGGGAAATCGCAGGTTTTCGTTTGCCGGCGATTAAACTTCTTTTATTCAGCGTCTTATCAAAAATGAAAATATGGGCTTTAGTGGTTAAATAATAATTTAAAAAATCGTTCGGGAAATGAGTTTACTCCCTGGGTACTTTTTTTGTATACTTTTGACTTTAGTCCGGGATTTACGGGAAATCGCAGGTTTTCGTTTGCCGGCGATTAAACTTCTTTTATTCAGCGTCTCATCAAAAATGAGAACATTTTTGAAAACTACAAGTCTCATGTGTTTTAGTGGTTAAAAAATAATTTAAAATATCGTTCGGGAAATGAGTTTACTCCCTGGGTACTTTCTTTGTATACTTTTGACTAAACGGGCCGAGTCCGGGATTTACGGGAAATCGCAGGTTTTCGTTTCCGGCGATTAAACTTCGTTTATTCAACGTCCCATCAAAAATGAAAACATTTTTGAAAACTACAAGTCTCATGCGTTTTAGTGGTGAAAAAATAATATAAAAAATCGTTCGGGAAATGAGTTTACTCCCTGGGTACTTTCTTTGTATACTTTTGACTATACGGGCCGAGTCCGGGGTTTACGGGAAATGGCGGGTTTTCGTTTGCCGGCGATTAAACTCCATTTATTCAGCGTCTCATCAAAAATGAAAACATTTTTAAAAACTACAAGTCTCATGGGTTTTAGTTGTGAAATAATAATTTAAAAAATCGTTCGGGAAATGAGTTTACTCCCTGGGTACTTTCTTTGCATACTTTTGACTATACGGGCCGAGTCTGGGATTTACGGGAAATCGCAGGTTTTCGTTTGCAGGCGATTAAACTTCTTTTATTCAGCGTCTCATCAAAAATGAAAACATTTTTGAAAACTACAGGTCTCATGCGTTTTAGTGGTGAAAAAATAATTTAAAAAATCGTTCGGGAAATGAGTTTACTCCCTGGGTACTTTCTTTGTATACTTTTGACTATACGGGCCGAGTCCGGGGTTTACGGGAAATGGCGGGTTTTCGTTTGCCGGCGATTAAACTCCTTTTATTCAGCGTCTCATCGAAAATGAAAAACATTTTTAAAAACTACAAGTCTCATGGGCTTTAGTGGTGAAAAAGTAATTTAAAAAATCGTTCGGGAAATGAGGTTACTCCCTGGGTACTTTCTTTGTATATTTTTGACTATACGGGCCGAGTCGGGGGCTTACGGGAAATGGCGGGTTTTCGTTTGCCGGCGATTAAACTTCTTTTATTCAGCGTCTCATGAAAAATGAAAACATTTTTAAAAACTACAAGTCTCATGGGCTTTAGTGGTGAATTAATAATTTAAAAAATCGTTCGGGAAATGAGTTTTCTCCCTGGGTACATCCTTTGTATACTTTTGACTATACGGGCCGAGTCTGGGATTTACGGGAAATAGCAGGTTTTCGTTTGCCGGCGATTAAACTTCTTTTATTCAACGTTTCATTAAAAATGAAAACATTTTTAAAAAATACAAGTCTCATTCGTTCTAGTGGTGCAGAAATAATTTGAAAAATCGTTCGGGAAATGAGTTTACTCCCTGGGAACTTTCTTTGTATACTTTTGAATATACGGGCCGACTCCGGGAGTTACGGGAAGTCGCGGGTTTTCGTTTGCCGGCGATTAAACTTCTTTTATTCAGCGTCTCATCAAAAATGAAAACATTTTTAAAAACTACAAGTCTCATGGGCTTTAGTGGTGAAATAATAATTTAAAAAATCGTTCGGGATATGAGTTTACTCCCTGGGTACTTTCTTTGCATACTTTTGACTATACGGGCCGAGTCTGGGATTTACGGGAAATCGCAGGTTTTCGTTTGCCGGCGATTAAACTTCTTTTATTCAGCGTCTCATCAAAAATGAAAACATTTTTGAAAACTACAAGTCTCATGCGATTTAGTGGTGAAAAGATAATTTAAAAAATCGTTCTAGAAATTAGTTTACTCACAGGGTACTTTCTTTGTATACATTCGACTATACGGAACAAGCCCGGGATTTACAGCAAATCGCGGTTTTCGTTTGCCGGCGATTTAACTTCTTTTATTCAGCGTCTCATCAAAAATGAAAACATTTTTGAAAACTTCAAGTCTCATGCGTTTTAGTGGTGAAAAAAAAATTTAAAAAATCGTTCGGGAAATGAGTTTACTCCCTGGGTACTTTCTTTGTATACTTTTAACTATACGGGCCGAGTTCGGGATTTACGGGAAATCGCGGGTTTTCGTTTCCGTCGATTAAACTTCTTTTATTCAGCGTCCCATCAAGAATGAAAACATTTTTGAAAACTACAAGTCTCATGCGTTTTAGTGGTGAAAAAATAATATAAAAAATCGTTCGGAAAATGAGTTTACTCCCTGGGTACTTTCTTTGTATACATTCAACTACACGGGCCAAGCCCGGGTTTTAGGGGAAATCGCTGGTTTTCGTTTGCCGGCGATTAAACCTCTTTCATTAAGCGTCTCATCAAAAATGAAAACATTTTTGAAAACTTCAAGTCTCATACGTTTTAGTGGTTAAAAAATAATTTAAAAAATCGTTCGGGAAATGAGTTTACTCCCGGGGTACTTTCTTTGTATACTTTTGACTATACGGGCCGAGTTCGGGATTTACGGGAAATCGCGGGTTTTCGTTTCCGTCGATTAAACTTCTTTTATTCAGCGTCCCATCAAAAATGAAAACATTTTGGAAAACTACAAGTCTCATGCGTTTTAGTGGTGAAAAAATAATATAAAAAATCGTTCGGAAAATGAGTTTACTCCCTGGGTACTTTCTTTGTATACTTTTGACTATACAGGCCGAGTCTGGGGTTTACGGGAAATGGCGGGTTTTCGTTTGACGGCGATTAAACTCCATTTATTCAGCGTCTCATCAAAAATGAAAACATTTTTAAAAACTACAAGTCTCATTGGCTTTAGTGGTGAAATAATAATTTAAAAAATCGTTCTAGAAATTAGTTTACTCACAGGGTACTTTCTTTGTATACATTCGACTATACGGAACAAGCCCGGGATTTACGGGAAATCGCGGATTTTCGTTTGCCGGCGATTAAACCTCTTTCATTAAGCGTCTCATTAAAAATGAAAACATTTTTGAAAACTACAAGTCTCATTCGTTCTAGTGGTGAAGAAATAATTTGAAAAATCGTTCGGGAAATGAGTTTACTCCCTAGGTACTTTCTTTGTATACTTTTGAATATACGGACCGAGTCCGGGAGTTACGGGAAGTTGCGGGTTTTCGTTTGCCGGCGATTAAACTTCTTTTATTCAGCGTCTCATCGAAAGTGAAAACATTTTTAAAAACTACAAGTCTCATGGGCTTTAGTGGTGAAATAATAATTTAAAAAATCGTTCGGGAAATGATTTTATTCCCTGGGTACTTTTATTGTATACTTTGACTTTACAGGCCGAGTCCGAGATTTACGGGAAATCGCAGGTTTTCGTTTGCCGGCGATTAAACTTCTTTTATTCAGCGTCTCATCAAAAATGAAAACATTTTTAAAAACTACAAGTCTCATGCGTTTTAGTGGTGCAAAAATAATTTAAAAAATCGTTCGGGAAATGAGTTTACTCCCTGGGTACTTTCTTTGTATACTTTTGACTATACGGGCCGAGTCCGGGGTTTACGGGAAATAGCGGGTTTTCGTTTGCCGGCGATTAAACTCCATTTTACTCACAGGGTACTTTCTTTGTATACATTCGACTATACGGAACAAGCCCGGGATTTACAGCAAATCGCGGTTTTCGTTTGCCGGCGATTTAACTTCTTTTATTCAGCGTCTCATCAAAAATGAAAACATTTTTGAAAACTTCAAGTCTCATGCGTTTTAGTGGTGAAAAAAAAATTTAAAAAATCGTTCGGGAAATGAGTTTACTCCCTGGGTACTTTCTTTGTATACTTTTAACTATACGGGCCGAGTTCGGGATTTACGGGAAATCGCGGGTTTTCGTTTCCGTCGATTAAACTTCTTTTATTCAGCGTCCCATCAAAAATGAAAACATTTTTGAAAACTACAAGTCTCATGCGTTTTAGTGGTGAAAAAATAATATAAAAAATCGTTCGGAAAATGAGTTCACTCCCTGGGTACTTTCTTTGTATACTTTTGACTATACGGGCCGAGTCTGGGGTTTACGGGAAATGGCGGGTTTTCGTTTGCCGGCGATTTAACTCCATTTATTCAGCGTCTCATCAAAAATGAAAACATTTTTAAAAACTACAAGTCTTATGGGCTTTAGTGGTGAAATAATAATTTAAAAAATCGTTCGGGAAATGAGTTTACTCCCTGGGTACTTTTTTTGTATACTTTGACTTTACAGGCCGAGTCCGGGATTTACGGGAAATCGCAGGTTTTCGTTTGCCGGCGATTAAACTTCTTTTATTCAGCGTCTCATCAAAAATGAAAACATTTTTGAAAACTACAGGTCTCATGCGTTTTAGTGGTGAAAAAATAATATAAAAAATCGTTTGGAAAATGAGTTTACTCCCTGGGTACTTTCTTTGTATACTTTTGACTATACAGGCCGAGTCTGGGGTTTACGGGAAATGGCGGGTTTTCGTTTGCCGGCGATTAAACTCCATTTATTCAGCGTCTCATCAAAAATGAAAACATTTTTAAAAACTACAAGTCTCATGGGCTTTAGTGGTGAAATAATAATTTAAAAAATCGTTCGGGAAATGAGTTTACTCCCTGGGTACTTTCTTTGCATACTTTTGACTTTACGGGCCGAGTCTGGGATTTGCGGGAAATTGCAGGTTTTCGTTTGCCGGCGATTAAACTTCTTTTATTCAGCGTCTCATCAAAAATGAAAACATGGGCTTTAGTGGTTAAATAATAATTTAAAAAATCGTTCGGGAAATGAGTTTACTCCCTGGGTACTTTTTTTGTATACTTTTGACTTTAGTCCGGGATTTACGGGAAATCGCAGGTTTTCGTTTGCCGGCGATTAAACTTCTTTTATTCAGCGTCTCATCAAAAATGAAAACATTTTTAAAAACTACAAGTCTCATGCGTTTTAGTGGTTAAAAAAAAAATTAAAATATCGTTCGGGAAATGAGTTTACTCCCTGGGTACTTTCTTTGTATACTTTTGACTAAACGGGCCGAGTCCGGGACTTACGGAAAATCGCAGGTTTTCGTTTCCGGCGATTAAACTTCGTTTATTCAGCGTCCCATCAAAAATGAAAACATTTTTGAAAACTACAAGTCTCATGCGTTTTAGTGGTGAAAAAATAATATAAAAAATCGTTCGGGAAATGAGTTTACTCCCTGGGTACTTTCTTTGTATACTTTTGACTATACGGGCCGAGTCCGGGGTTTACGGGAAATGGCGGGTTTTCGTTTGCCGGCGATTAAACTCCATTTATTCAGCGTCTCATCAAAAATGAAAACATTTTTAAAAACTACAAGTCTCATGGGCTTTAGTTGTGAAATAATAATTTAAAAAATCGTTCGGGAAATGAGTTTACTTCCTGGGTACTTTCTTTGCATACTTTTGACTATACGGGCCGAGTCTGGGATTTACGGGAAATCGCAGGTTTTCGTTTGCCACCGATTAAACTTCTTTTATTCAGCGTCTTATCGAAAATGAAAACATGGGCTTTAGTGGTTAAATAATAAATTAAAAAATCGTTCGGGAAATGAGTTTACTCCCTGGGTACTTTTTTTGTATACTTTTAACTTTAGTCCGGGATTTACGGAAATCGCAGGTTTTCGTTTGCCGGCGATTAAACTTCTTTTATTCAGCGTCTCATCAAAAATGAAAACATTTTTGAAAACTACAAGTCTCATGCGTTTTAGTGGTGAAAAAATAATATAAAAAATCGTTCGGAAAATGAGTTTACTCCCTGGGTACTTTCTTTGTATACTTTTGACTATACGGGCCGAGTCTGGGGTTTACGGGAAATGGCGGGTTTTCGTTTGTCGGCGATTAAACTCCATTTATTCAGCGTCTCATCAAAAATGAAAACATTTTTAAAAACTACAAGTCTCATGGGCTTTAGTGGTGAAATAATAATTTAAAAAATCGTTCGGGAAATGAGTTTACTCCCTGGGTACTTTTTTTGTATACTTTGACTTTACAGGCCGAGTCCGGGATTTACGGGAAATCGCAGGTTTTCGTTTGCCGGCGATTAAACTTCTTTTATTCAGCGTCTCATCAAAAATGAAAACATTTTTGAAAACTACAAGTCTCATGCGTTTTAGTGGTGCAAAAGTAATTTAAAAAATCGTTCGGGAAATGAGCTAACTCCCTGGGTACTTTCTTTGTATACATTCAACTACACGGGCCAAGCCCGGGTTTTAGGGGAAATCGCTGGTTTTCGTTTGCCGGCGATTAAACCTCTTTCATTAAGCGTCTCATCAAAAATGAAAACATTTTTGAAAACTTCAAGTCTCATACATTTTAGTGGTTAAAAAATAATTTAAAAAATCGTTCGGGAAATGAGTTTACTCCCTGGGTACTTTCTTTGTATACTTTTGACTATACGGGCCGAGTTCGGGATTTACGGGAAATCGCGGGTTTTCGTTTCCGTCGATTAAACTTCTTTTATTCAGCGTCCCATCAAAAATGAAAACATTTTTGAAAACTACAAGTCTCATGCGTTTTAGTGGTGAAAAAATAATATAAAAAATCGTTCGGAAAATGAGTTTACTCCCTGGGTACTTTCTTTGTATACTTTTGACTATACAGGCCGAGTCTGGGGTTTACGGGAAATGGCGGGTTTTCGTTTGCCGGCGATTAAACTCCATTTATTCAGCGTCTCATCAAAAATGAAAACATTTTTAAAAACTACAAGTCTCATGGGCTTTAGTGGTGAAATAATAATTTAAAAAATCGTTCCGGAAATGAGTTTACTCCCTGGGTACTTTCTTTGCATACTTTTGACTATACGGGCCGGGTCTGGGATTTGCGGGAAATTGCAGGTTTTCGTTTGCCGGCGATTAAACTTCTTTTATTCAGCGTCTCATCAAAAATGAAAACATGGGCTTTAGTGGTTAAATAATAATTTAAAAAATCGTTCGGGAAATGAGTTTACTCCCTGGGTACTTTTTTTGTATACTTTTGACTTTAGTCCGGGATTTACGGGAAATCGCAGGTTTTCGTTTGCCGGCGATTAAACTTCTTTTATTCAGCGTCTCATCAAAAATGAAAACATTTTTAAAAACTACAAGTCTCATGCGTTTTAGTGGTTAAAAAAAAATTTAAAATATCGTTCGGGAAATGAGTTTACTCCCTGGGTACTTTCTTTGTATACTTTTGACTAAACGGGCCGAGTCCGGGACTTACGGAAAATCGCAGGTTTTCGTTTCCGGCGATTAAACTTCGTTTATTCAGCGTCCCATCAAAAATGAAAACATTTTTGAAAACTACAAGTCTCATGCGTTTTAGTGGTGAAAAAATAATATAAAAAATCGTTCGGGAAATGAGTTTACTCCCTGGGTACTTTCTTTGTATACTTTTGACTATACGGGCCGAGTCCGGGGTTTACGGGAAATGGCGGGTTTTCGTTTGCCGGCGATTAAACTCCATTTATTCAGCGTCTCATCAAAAATGAAAACATTTTTAAAAACTACAAGTCTCATGGGCTTTAGTTGTGAAATAATAATTCAAAAAATCGTTCGGGAAATGAGTTTACTTCCTGGGTACTTTCTTTGCATACTTTTGACTATACGGGCCGAGTCTGGGATTTACGGGAAATCGCAGGTTTTCGTTTGCCACCGATTAAACTTCTTTTATTCAGCGTCTTATCGAAAATGAAAACATGGGCTTTAGTGGTTAAATAATAAATTAAAAAATCGTTCGGGAAATGAGTTTACTCCCTGGGTACTTTTTTTGTATACTTTTAACTTTAGTCCGGGATTTACGGAAATCGCAGGTTTTCGTTTGCCGGCGATTAAACTTCTTTTATTCAGCGTCTCATCAAAAATGAAAACATTTTTGAAAACTACAAGTCTCATGCGTTTTAGTGGTGAAAAAATAATATAAAAAATCGTTCGGAAAATGAGTTTACTCCCTGGGTACTTTCTTTGTATACTTTTGACTATACGGGCCGAGTCTGGGGTTTACGGGAAATGGCGGGTTTTCGTTTGCCGGCGATTAAACTTCTTTTATTCAGCGTCTCATCAAAAATGAAAACATGGGCTTTAGTGGTTAAATAATAATTTAAAAAATCGTTCGGGAAATGAGTTTACTCCCTGGGTACTTTTTTTGTATACTTTTGACTTTAGTCCGGGATTTACGGGAAATCGCAGGTTTTCGTTTGCCGGCGATTAAACTTCTTTTATTCAGCGTCTCATCAAAAATGAAAACATTTTTAAAAACTACAAGTCTCATGCGTTTTAGTGGTTAAAAAATAATTTAAAATATCGTTCGGGAAATGAGTTTACTCCCTGGGTACTTTCTTTGTATACTTTTGACTAAACAGGCCGAGTCCGGGACTTACGGAAAATCGCAGGTTTTCGTTTCCAGCGATTAAACTTCGTTTATTCAGCGTCCCATCAAAAATGAAAACATTTTTGAAAACTACAAGTCTCATGCGTTTTAGTGGTGAAAAAATAATATAAAAAATCGTTCGGGAAATGAGTTTACTCCCTGGGTACTTTCTTTGTATACTTTTGACTATACGGGCCGAGTCCGAGGTTTACGGGAAATGGCGGGTTTTCGTTTGCCGGCGATTAAACTCCATTTATTCAGCGTCTCATCAAAAATGAAAACATTTTTAAAAACTACAAGTCTCATGGGCTTTAGTTGTGAAATAATATTTTAAAAAATCGTTCGGGAAATGAGTTTACTCCCTGGGTACTTTCTTTGCATACTTTTGACTATACGGGCCGAGTCTGGGATTTACGGGAAATCGCAGGTTTTCGTTTGCCACCGATTAAACTTCTTTTATTCAGCGTCTTATCGAAAATGAAAACATGGGCTTTAGTGGTTAAATAATAAATTAAAAAATCGTTCGGGAAATGAGTTTACTCCCTGGGTACTTTTTTTGTATACTTTTAACTTTAGTCCGGGATTTACGGAAATCGCAGTTTTTCGTTTGCCGGCGATTAAACTTCTTTTATTCAGCGTCTCATCAAAAATGAAAACATTTTTGAAAACTACAGGTCTCATGCGTTTTAGTGGTGAAAAAATAATTTAAAAAATCGTTCGGGAAATGAGTTTACTCCCTGGGTACTTTCTTTTTAACTATACGGGCTGAGTCCGGGGTTTACGGGAAATGGCGGGTTTTCGTTTGCCGGCGATTAAACTCCTTTTATTCAGCGTCTCATGAAAAATGAAAAACATTTTTAAAAACTACAAGTCTCATGGGCTTTAGTGGTGAAATAATAATTTAAAAAATCGTTTTGGAAATGAGTTTACTCACAGGGTACTTTCTTTGTATACATTCGACTATACGGGACAAGCCCGGGATTTACGGGAAATCGCGGGTTTTCGTTTGCCGGCGATTAAACCTCTTTCATTAAGCGTCTCATTAAATATGAAAACATTTTTGAAAACTACAAGTCTCATTCGTTCTAGTGGTGCAGAAATAATTTGAAAAATCGTTCGGGAAATGAGTTTACTCCCTGGGTACTTTCTTTGTATACTTTTGAATATACGGACCGAGTCCGGGAGTTACAGGAAGTTGCAGGTTTTCGTTTGCCGGCGATTAAACTTCTTTTATTCAGCGTCTCATCGAAAATGAAAACATTTTTAAAAACTACAAGTCTCATGGGTTTAGTGGTGAAATAATAATTTAAAAAATCGTTCGGGAAATGAGTTTACTCCCTGGGTACTTTTTTTGTATACTTTTACTTTACAGGCCGAGTCCGGGATTTACGGGAAATCGCAGGTTTTCCTTTGCCGGCGATTAAACTTCTTTTATTCAGCGTCTCATCAAAAATGAAAATATTTTTGAAAACTACAAGTCTCATGCGTTTTAGAGGTGCAAAAGTAATTTAAAAAATCGTTCGGGAAATGAGTTTACTCCCTGGGTACTTTCTTTGTATACTTTTGACTATACGGGCCGAGTCCGGGGTTTACGGGAAATAGCGGGTTTTCGTTTGCCGGCGATTAAACTCCATTTTACTCACAGGGTACTTTCTTTGTATACATTCGACTATACGGAACAAGCCCGGGATTTACAGGAAATCGCGGGTTTTCGTTTGCCGGCGATTAAACTTCTTTTATTCAGCGTCTCATCAAAAATGAAAACATTTTTGAAAACTACAAGTCTTATGCGTTTTAGTGGTGAAAAAATAATTTAAAAAATCGCTCTTGAAATGAGTTTACTCACAGGGTAATTTCTTTGTATACATTTGACTATACGGGCCAAGCCCGGGATATGTGGGAAATCGCGGGTTTTCGTTTGCCGGCGATTAAACCTCTTTCATTAAGCGTCTCATCAAAAATGAGTTCATCAAAAATGAGTTCGGGATTTACGGGAAATCGCGGGTTTTCGTTTCCGTCGATTAAACTTCTTTTATTCAGCGTCCCATCAAGAATGAAAACATTTTTGAAAACTACAAGTCTCATGCGTTTTAGTGGTGAAAAAATAATATAAAAAATCGTTCGGAAAATGAGTTTACTCCCTGGGTACTTTCTTTGTATACATTCAACTACACGGGCCAAGCCCGGGTTTTAGGGGAAATCGCTGGTTTTCGTTTGCCGGCGATTAAACCTCTTTCATTAAGCGTCTCATCAAAAATGAAAACATTTTTGAAAACTTCAAGTCTCATACGTTTTAGTGGTTAAAAAATAATTTAAAAAATCGTTCGGGAAATGAGTTTACTCCCGGGGTACTTTCTTTGTATACTTTTGACTATACGGGCCGAGTTCGGGATTTACGGGAAATCGCGGGTTTTCGTTTCCGTCGATTAAACTTCTTTTATTCAGCGTCCCATCAAAAATGAAAACATTTTGGAAAACTACAAGTCTCATGCGTTTTAGTGGTGAAAAAATAATATAAAAAATCGTTCGGAAAATGAGTTTACTCCCTGGGTACTTTCTTTGTATACTTTTGACTATACAGGCCGAGTCTGGGGTTTACGGGAAATGGCGGGTTTTCGTTTGACGGCGATTAAACTCCATTTATTCAGCGTCTCATCAAAAATGAAAACATTTTTAAAAACTACAAGTCTCATTGGCTTTAGTGGTGAAATAATAATTTAAAAAATCGTTCTAGAAATTAGTTTACTCACAGGGTACTTTCTTTGTATACATTCGACTATACGGAACAAGCCCGGGATTTACGGGAAATCGCGGATTTTCGTTTGCCGGCGATTAAACCTCTTTCATTAAGCGTCTCATTAAAAATGAAAACATTTTTGAAAACTACAAGTCTCATTCGTTCTAGTGGTGAAGAAATAATTTGAAAAATCGTTCGGGAAATGAGTTTACTCCCTAGGTACTTTCTTTGTATACTTTTGAATATACGGACCGAGTCCGGGAGTTACGGGAAGTTGCGGGTTTTCGTTTGCCGGCGATTAAACTTCTTTTATTCAGCGTCTCATCGAAAGTGAAAACATTTTTAAAAACTACAAGTCTCATGGGCTTTAGTGGTGAAATAATAATTTAAAAAATCGTTCGGGAAATGATTTTATTCCCTGGGTACTTTTATTGTATACTTTGACTTTACAGGCCGAGTCCGAGATTTACGGGAAATCGCAGGTTTTCGTTTGCCGGCGATTAAACTTCTTTTATTCAGCGTCTCATCAAAAATGAAAACATTTTTAAAAACTACAAGTCTCATGCGTTTTAGTGGTGCAAAAATAATTTAAAAAATCGTTCGGGAAATGAGTTTACTCCCTGGGTACTTTCTTTGTATACTTTTGACTATACGGGCCGAGTCCGGGGTTTACGGGAAATAGCGGGTTTTCGTTTGCCGGCGATTAAACTCCATTTTACTCACAGGGTACTTTCTTTGTATACATTCGACTATACGGAACAAGCCCGGGATTTACAGCAAATCGCGGTTTTCGTTTGCCGGCGATTTAACTTCTTTTATTCAGCGTCTCATCAAAAATGAAAACATTTTTGAAAACTTCAAGTCTCATGCGTTTTAGTGGTGAAAAAAAAATTTAAAAAATCGTTCGGGAAATGAGTTTACTCCCTGGGTACTTTCTTTGTATACTTTTAACTATACGGGCCGAGTTCGGGATTTACGGGAAATCGCGGGTTTTCGTTTCCGTCGATTAAACTTCTTTTATTCAGCGTCCCATCAAAAATGAAAACATTTTTGAAAACTACAGGTCTCATGCGTTTTAGTGGTGAAAAAA
Organism: Hydractinia symbiolongicarpus; assembly: GCF_029227915.1. Lineage (NCBI taxonomy): Eukaryota > Metazoa > Cnidaria > Hydrozoa > Anthoathecata > Hydractiniidae > Hydractinia > Hydractinia symbiolongicarpus. The sequence goes on from NC_079877.1 coordinate 34,879,265, forward strand.
TAATTTAAAAAATCGTTCGGGAAATGAGTTTACTCCCTGTGTACTTTCTTTTTAACTATACGGGCTGAGTCCGGGGTTTACGGGAAATGGCGGGTTTTCGTTTGCCGGCGATTAAACTCCTTTTATTCAGCGTCTCATGAAAAATGAAAAACATTTTTAAAAACTACAAGTCTCATGGGCTTTAGTGGTGAAATAATAATTTAAAAAATCGTTTTGGAAATGAGTTTACTCACAGGGTACTTTCTTTGTATACATTCGACTATACGGGACAAGCCCGGGATTTACGGGAAATCGCGGGTTTTCGTTTGCCGGCGATTAAACCTCTTTCATTAAGCGTCTCATTAAATATGAAAACATTTTTGAAAACTACAAGTCTCATTCGTTCTAGTGGTGCAGAAATAATTTGAAAAATCGTTCGGGAAATGAGTTTACTCCCTGGGTACTTTCTTTGTATACTTTTGAATATACGGACCGAGTCCGGGAGTTACAGGAAGTTGCAGGTTTTCGTTTGCCGGCGATTAAACTTCTTTTATTCAGCGTCTCATCGAAAATGAAAACATTTTTAAAAACTACAAGTCTCATGGGTTTAGTGGTGAAATAATAATTTAAAAAATCGTTCGGGAAATGAGTTTACTCCCTGGGTACTTTTTTTGTATACTTTTACTTTACAGGCCGAGTCCGGGATTTACGGGAAATCGCAGGTTTTCCTTTGCCGGCGATTAAACTTCTTTTATTCAGCGTCTCATCAAAAATGAAAATATTTTTGAAAACTACAAGTCTCATGCGTTTTAGAGGTGCAAAAGTAATTTAAAAAATCGTTCGGGAAATGAGTTTACTCCCTGGGTACTTTCTTTGTATACTTTTGACTATACGGGCCGAGTCCGGGGTTTACGGGAAATAGCGGGTTTTCGTTTGCCGGCGATTAAACTCCATTTTACTCACAGGGTACTTTCTTTGTATACATTCGACTATACGGAACAAGCCCGGGATTTACAGGAAATCGCGGGTTTTCGTTTGCCGGCGATTAAACTTCTTTTATTCAGCGTCTCATCAAAAATGAAAACATTTTTGAAAACTACAAGTCTTATGCGTTTTAGTGGTGAAAAAATAATTTAAAAAATCGCTCTTGAAATGAGTTTACTCACAGGGTAATTTCTTTGTATACATTTGACTATACGGGCCAAGCCCGGGATATGTGGGAAATCGCGGGTTTTCGTTTGCCGGCGATTAAACCTCTTTCATTAAGCGTCTCATCAAAAATGAGTTCATCAAAAATGAGTTCGGGATTTACGGGAAATCGCGGGTTTTCGTTTCCGTCGATTAAACTTCTTTTATTCAGCGTCCCATCAAGAATGAAAACATTTTTGAAAACTACAAGTCTCATGCGTTTTAGTGGTGAAAAAATAATATAAAAAATCGTTCGGAAAATGAGTTTACTCCCTGGGTACTTTCTTTGTATACATTCAACTACACGGGCCAAGCCCGGGTTTTAGGGGAAATCGCTGGTTTTCGTTTGCCGGCGATTAAACCTCTTTCATTAAGCGTCTCATCAAAAATGAAAACATTTTTGAAAACTTCAAGTCTCATACGTTTTAGTGGTTAAAAAATAATTTAAAAAATCGTTCGGGAAATGAGTTTACTCCCGGGGTACTTTCTTTGTATACTTTTGACTATACGGGCCGAGTTCGGGATTTACGGGAAATCGCGGGTTTTCGTTTCCGTCGATTAAACTTCTTTTATTCAGCGTCCCATCAAAAATGAAAACATTTTGGAAAACTACAAGTCTCATGCGTTTTAGTGGTGAAAAAATAATATAAAAAATCGTTCGGAAAATGAGTTTACTCCCTGGGTACTTTCTTTGTATACTTTTGACTATACAGGCCGAGTCTGGGGTTTACGGGAAATGGCGGGTTTTCGTTTGACGGCGATTAAACTCCATTTATTCAGCGTCTCATCAAAAATGAAAACATTTTTAAAAACTACAAGTCTCATTGGCTTTAGTGGTGAAATAATAATTTAAAAAATCGTTCTAGAAATTAGTTTACTCACAGGGTACTTTCTTTGTATACATTCGACTATACGGAACAAGCCCGGGATTTACGGGAAATCGCGGATTTTCGTTTGCCGGCGATTAAACCTCTTTCATTAAGCGTCTCATTAAAAATGAAAACATTTTTGAAAACTACAAGTCTCATTCGTTCTAGTGGTGAAGAAATAATTTGAAAAATCGTTCGGGAAATGAGTTTACTCCCTAGGTACTTTCTTTGTATACTTTTGAATATACGGACCGAGTCCGGGAGTTACGGGAAGTTGCGGGTTTTCGTTTGCCGGCGATTAAACTTCTTTTATTCAGCGTCTCATCGAAAGTGAAAACATTTTTAAAAACTACAAGTCTCATGGGCTTTAGTGGTGAAATAATAATTTAAAAAATCGTTCGGGAAATGATTTTATTCCCTGGGTACTTTTATTGTATACTTTGACTTTACAGGCCGAGTCCGAGATTTACGGGAAATCGCAGGTTTTCGTTTGCCGGCGATTAAACTTCTTTTATTCAGCGTCTCATCAAAAATGAAAACATTTTTAAAAACTACAAGTCTCATGCGTTTTAGTGGTGCAAAAATAATTTAAAAAATCGTTCGGGAAATGAGTTTACTCCCTGGGTACTTTCTTTGTATACTTTTGACTATACGGGCCGAGTCCGGGGTTTACGGGAAATAGCGGGTTTTCGTTTGCCGGCGATTAAACTCCATTTTACTCACAGGGTACTTTCTTTGTATACATTCGACTATACGGAACAAGCCCGGGATTTACAGCAAATCGCGGTTTTCGTTTGCCGGCGATTTAACTTCTTTTATTCAGCGTCTCATCAAAAATGAAAACATTTTTGAAAACTTCAAGTCTCATGCGTTTTAGTGGTGAAAAAAAAATTTAAAAAATCGTTCGGGAAATGAGTTTACTCCCTGGGTACTTTCTTTGTATACTTTTAACTATACGGGCCGAGTTCGGGATTTACGGGAAATCGCGGGTTTTCGTTTCCGTCGATTAAACTTCTTTTATTCAGCGTCCCATCAAAAATGAAAACATTTTTGAAAACTACAAGTCTCATGCGTTTTAGTGGTGAAAAAATAATATAAAAAATCGTTCGGAAAATGAGTTCACTCCCTGGGTACTTTCTTTGTATACTTTTGACTATACGGGCCGAGTCTGGGGTTTACGGGAAATGGCGGGTTTTCGTTTGCCGGCGATTTAACTCCATTTATTCAGCGTCTCATCAAAAATGAAAACATTTTTAAAAACTACAAGTCTTATGGGCTTTAGTGGTGAAATAATAATTTAAAAAATCGTTCGGGAAATGAGTTTACTCCCTGGGTACTTTTTTTGTATACTTTGACTTTACAGGCCGAGTCCGGGATTTACGGGAAATCGCAGGTTTTCGTTTGCCGGCGATTAAACTTCTTTTATTCAGCGTCTCATCAAAAATGAAAACATTTTTGAAAACTACAGGTCTCATGCGTTTTAGTGGTGAAAAAATAATATAAAAAATCGTTTGGAAAATGAGTTTACTCCCTGGGTACTTTCTTTGTATACTTTTGACTATACAGGCCGAGTCTGGGGTTTACGGGAAATGGCGGGTTTTCGTTTGCCGGCGATTAAACTCCATTTATTCAGCGTCTCATCAAAAATGAAAACATTTTTAAAAACTACAAGTCTCATGGGCTTTAGTGGTGAAATAATAATTTAAAAAATCGTTCGGGAAATGAGTTTACTCCCTGGGTACTTTCTTTGCATACTTTTGACTTTACGGGCCGAGTCTGGGATTTGCGGGAAATTGCAGGTTTTCGTTTGCCGGCGATTAAACTTCTTTTATTCAGCGTCTCATCAAAAATGAAAACATGGGCTTTAGTGGTTAAATAATAATTTAAAAAATCGTTCGGGAAATGAGTTTACTCCCTGGGTACTTTTTTTGTATACTTTTGACTTTAGTCCGGGATTTACGGGAAATCGCAGGTTTTCGTTTGCCGGCGATTAAACTTCTTTTATTCAGCGTCTCATCAAAAATGAAAACATTTTTAAAAACTACAAGTCTCATGCGTTTTAGTGGTTAAAAAAAAAATTAAAATATCGTTCGGGAAATGAGTTTACTCCCTGGGTACTTTCTTTGTATACTTTTGACTAAACGGGCCGAGTCCGGGACTTACGGAAAATCGCAGGTTTTCGTTTCCGGCGATTAAACTTCGTTTATTCAGCGTCCCATCAAAAATGAAAACATTTTTGAAAACTACAAGTCTCATGCGTTTTAGTGGTGAAAAAATAATATAAAAAATCGTTCGGGAAATGAGTTTACTCCCTGGGTACTTTCTTTGTATACTTTTGACTATACGGGCCGAGTCCGGGGTTTACGGGAAATGGCGGGTTTTCGTTTGCCGGCGATTAAACTCCATTTATTCAGCGTCTCATCAAAAATGAAAACATTTTTAAAAACTACAAGTCTCATGGGCTTTAGTTGTGAAATAATAATTTAAAAAATCGTTCGGGAAATGAGTTTACTTCCTGGGTACTTTCTTTGCATACTTTTGACTATACGGGCCGAGTCTGGGATTTACGGGAAATCGCAGGTTTTCGTTTGCCACCGATTAAACTTCTTTTATTCAGCGTCTTATCGAAAATGAAAACATGGGCTTTAGTGGTTAAATAATAAATTAAAAAATCGTTCGGGAAATGAGTTTACTCCCTGGGTACTTTTTTTGTATACTTTTAACTTTAGTCCGGGATTTACGGAAATCGCAGGTTTTCGTTTGCCGGCGATTAAACTTCTTTTATTCAGCGTCTCATCAAAAATGAAAACATTTTTGAAAACTACAAGTCTCATGCGTTTTAGTGGTGAAAAAATAATATAAAAAATCGTTCGGAAAATGAGTTTACTCCCTGGGTACTTTCTTTGTATACTTTTGACTATACGGGCCGAGTCTGGGGTTTACGGGAAATGGCGGGTTTTCGTTTGTCGGCGATTAAACTCCATTTATTCAGCGTCTCATCAAAAATGAAAACATTTTTAAAAACTACAAGTCTCATGGGCTTTAGTGGTGAAATAATAATTTAAAAAATCGTTCGGGAAATGAGTTTACTCCCTGGGTACTTTTTTTGTATACTTTGACTTTACAGGCCGAGTCCGGGATTTACGGGAAATCGCAGGTTTTCGTTTGCCGGCGATTAAACTTCTTTTATTCAGCGTCTCATCAAAAATGAAAACATTTTTGAAAACTACAAGTCTCATGCGTTTTAGTGGTGCAAAAGTAATTTAAAAAATCGTTCGGGAAATGAGCTAACTCCCTGGGTACTTTCTTTGTATACATTCAACTACACGGGCCAAGCCCGGGTTTTAGGGGAAATCGCTGGTTTTCGTTTGCCGGCGATTAAACCTCTTTCATTAAGCGTCTCATCAAAAATGAAAACATTTTTGAAAACTTCAAGTCTCATACATTTTAGTGGTTAAAAAATAATTTAAAAAATCGTTCGGGAAATGAGTTTACTCCCTGGGTACTTTCTTTGTATACTTTTGACTATACGGGCCGAGTTCGGGATTTACGGGAAATCGCGGGTTTTCGTTTCCGTCGATTAAACTTCTTTTATTCAGCGTCCCATCAAAAATGAAAACATTTTTGAAAACTACAAGTCTCATGCGTTTTAGTGGTGAAAAAATAATATAAAAAATCGTTCGGAAAATGAGTTTACTCCCTGGGTACTTTCTTTGTATACTTTTGACTATACAGGCCGAGTCTGGGGTTTACGGGAAATGGCGGGTTTTCGTTTGCCGGCGATTAAACTCCATTTATTCAGCGTCTCATCAAAAATGAAAACATTTTTAAAAACTACAAGTCTCATGGGCTTTAGTGGTGAAATAATAATTTAAAAAATCGTTCCGGAAATGAGTTTACTCCCTGGGTACTTTCTTTGCATACTTTTGACTATACGGGCCGGGTCTGGGATTTGCGGGAAATTGCAGGTTTTCGTTTGCCGGCGATTAAACTTCTTTTATTCAGCGTCTCATCAAAAATGAAAACATGGGCTTTAGTGGTTAAATAATAATTTAAAAAATCGTTCGGGAAATGAGTTTACTCCCTGGGTACTTTTTTTGTATACTTTTGACTTTAGTCCGGGATTTACGGGAAATCGCAGGTTTTCGTTTGCCGGCGATTAAACTTCTTTTATTCAGCGTCTCATCAAAAATGAAAACATTTTTAAAAACTACAAGTCTCATGCGTTTTAGTGGTTAAAAAAAAATTTAAAATATCGTTCGGGAAATGAGTTTACTCCCTGGGTACTTTCTTTGTATACTTTTGACTAAACGGGCCGAGTCCGGGACTTACGGAAAATCGCAGGTTTTCGTTTCCGGCGATTAAACTTCGTTTATTCAGCGTCCCATCAAAAATGAAAACATTTTTGAAAACTACAAGTCTCATGCGTTTTAGTGGTGAAAAAATAATATAAAAAATCGTTCGGGAAATGAGTTTACTCCCTGGGTACTTTCTTTGTATACTTTTGACTATACGGGCCGAGTCCGGGGTTTACGGGAAATGGCGGGTTTTCGTTTGCCGGCGATTAAACTCCATTTATTCAGCGTCTCATCAAAAATGAAAACATTTTTAAAAACTACAAGTCTCATGGGCTTTAGTTGTGAAATAATAATTCAAAAAATCGTTCGGGAAATGAGTTTACTTCCTGGGTACTTTCTTTGCATACTTTTGACTATACGGGCCGAGTCTGGGATTTACGGGAAATCGCAGGTTTTCGTTTGCCACCGATTAAACTTCTTTTATTCAGCGTCTTATCGAAAATGAAAACATGGGCTTTAGTGGTTAAATAATAAATTAAAAAATCGTTCGGGAAATGAGTTTACTCCCTGGGTACTTTTTTTGTATACTTTTAACTTTAGTCCGGGATTTACGGAAATCGCAGGTTTTCGTTTGCCGGCGATTAAACTTCTTTTATTCAGCGTCTCATCAAAAATGAAAACATTTTTGAAAACTACAAGTCTCATGCGTTTTAGTGGTGAAAAAATAATATAAAAAATCGTTCGGAAAATGAGTTTACTCCCTGGGTACTTTCTTTGTATACTTTTGACTATACGGGCCGAGTCTGGGGTTTACGGGAAATGGCGGGTTTTCGTTTGCCGGCGATTAAACTTCTTTTATTCAGCGTCTCATCAAAAATGAAAACATGGGCTTTAGTGGTTAAATAATAATTTAAAAAATCGTTCGGGAAATGAGTTTACTCCCTGGGTACTTTTTTTGTATACTTTTGACTTTAGTCCGGGATTTACGGGAAATCGCAGGTTTTCGTTTGCCGGCGATTAAACTTCTTTTATTCAGCGTCTCATCAAAAATGAAAACATTTTTAAAAACTACAAGTCTCATGCGTTTTAGTGGTTAAAAAATAATTTAAAATATCGTTCGGGAAATGAGTTTACTCCCTGGGTACTTTCTTTGTATACTTTTGACTAAACAGGCCGAGTCCGGGACTTACGGAAAATCGCAGGTTTTCGTTTCCAGCGATTAAACTTCGTTTATTCAGCGTCCCATCAAAAATGAAAACATTTTTGAAAACTACAAGTCTCATGCGTTTTAGTGGTGAAAAAATAATATAAAAAATCGTTCGGGAAATGAGTTTACTCCCTGGGTACTTTCTTTGTATACTTTTGACTATACGGGCCGAGTCCGAGGTTTACGGGAAATGGCGGGTTTTCGTTTGCCGGCGATTAAACTCCATTTATTCAGCGTCTCATCAAAAATGAAAACATTTTTAAAAACTACAAGTCTCATGGGCTTTAGTTGTGAAATAATATTTTAAAAAATCGTTCGGGAAATGAGTTTACTCCCTGGGTACTTTCTTTGCATACTTTTGACTATACGGGCCGAGTCTGGGATTTACGGGAAATCGCAGGTTTTCGTTTGCCACCGATTAAACTTCTTTTATTCAGCGTCTTATCGAAAATGAAAACATGGGCTTTAGTGGTTAAATAATAAATTAAAAAATCGTTCGGGAAATGAGTTTACTCCCTGGGTACTTTTTTTGTATACTTTTAACTTTAGTCCGGGATTTACGGAAATCGCAGTTTTTCGTTTGCCGGCGATTAAACTTCTTTTATTCAGCGTCTCATCAAAAATGAAAACATTTTTGAAAACTACAGGTCTCATGCGTTTTAGTGGTGAAAAAATAATTTAAAAAATCGTTCGGGAAATGAGTTTACTCCCTGGGTACTTTCTTTTTAACTATACGGGCTGAGTCCGGGGTTTACGGGAAATGGCGGGTTTTCGTTTGCCGGCGATTAAACTCCTTTTATTCAGCGTCTCATGAAAAATGAAAAACATTTTTAAAAACTACAAGTCTCATGGGCTTTAGTGGTGAAATAATAATTTAAAAAATCGTTTTGGAAATGAGTTTACTCACAGGGTACTTTCTTTGTATACATTCGACTATACGGGACAAGCCCGGGATTTACGGGAAATCGCGGGTTTTCGTTTGCCGGCGATTAAACCTCTTTCATTAAGCGTCTCATTAAATATGAAAACATTTTTGAAAACTACAAGTCTCATTCGTTCTAGTGGTGCAGAAATAATTTGAAAAATCGTTCGGGAAATGAGTTTACTCCCTGGGTACTTTCTTTGTATACTTTTGAATATACGGACCGAGTCCGGGAGTTACAGGAAGTTGCAGGTTTTCGTTTGCCGGCGATTAAACTTCTTTTATTCAGCGTCTCATCGAAAATGAAAACATTTTTAAAAACTACAAGTCTCATGGGTTTAGTGGTGAAATAATAATTTAAAAAATCGTTCGGGAAATGAGTTTACTCCCTGGGTACTTTTTTTGTATACTTTTACTTTACAGGCCGAGTCCGGGATTTACGGGAAATCGCAGGTTTTCCTTTGCCGGCGATTAAACTTCTTTTATTCAGCGTCTCATCAAAAATGAAAATATTTTTGAAAACTACAAGTCTCATGCGTTTTAGAGGTGCAAAAGTAATTTAAAAAATCGTTCGGGAAATGAGTTTACTCCCTGGGTACTTTCTTTGTATACTTTTGACTATACGGGCCGAGTCCGGGGTTTACGGGAAATAGCGGGTTTTCGTTTGCCGGCGATTAAACTCCATTTTACTCACAGGGTACTTTCTTTGTATACATTCGACTATACGGAACAAGCCCGGGATTTACAGGAAATCGCGGGTTTTCGTTTGCCGGCGATTAAACTTCTTTTATTCAGCGTCTCATCAAAAATGAAAACATTTTTGAAAACTACAAGTCTTATGCGTTTTAGTGGTGAAAAAATAATTTAAAAAATCGCTCTTGAAATGAGTTTACTCACAGGGTAATTTCTTTGTATACATTTGACTATACGGGCCAAGCCCGGGATATGTGGGAAATCGCGGGTTTTCGTTTGCCGGCGATTAAACCTCTTTCATTAAGCGTCTCATCAAAAATGAAAACATTTTTGAAAACTTCAAGTCTCATGCGTTTTAGTGGTGAAAAAAAAATTTAAAAAATCGTTCGGGAAATGAGTTTACTCCCTGGGTACTTTCTTTGTATACATTCGACTACACGGGCCAAGCCCGGGTTTTAGGGGAAATCGCTGGTTTTTGTTTGCCGGCGATTAAACCTGTTTCATTAAGCGTCTCATCAAAAATGAAAACATTTTTGAAAATTACAAGTGTCATGCGTTTTAGTGGTTAAAATATAATTTAAAAAATCGTTCGGGAAATGAGTTTACTCCATGGGTACTTTCTTTGTATACTTTTGACTATACGGGCCGAGTCCGGGATTTACTGGAAATCGCGGGTTTTCGTTTCCGTCGATTAAACTTCTTTTATTCAGCGTCCCATCAAAAATGAAAACATTTTTGAAAACTACAAGTCTCATGCGTTTTAGTGGTGAAAAAATAATATAAAAAATCGTTCGGGAAATGAGTTTACTCCCTGGGTATTTTCTTTGTATACTTTTGACTATACGGGCCGAGTCTGGGGTTTACGGGAAATGGCGGGTTTTCGTTTGCCGGCGATTAAACTCCATTTATTCAGCGTCTCATCAAAAATGAAAACATTTTTAAAAACTACAAGTCTCATGGGCTTCAGTGGCGAAATAATAATTTAAAAAATCGTTCGGGAAATGAGTTTACTTCCTGGGTACTTTCTTTGCATACTTTTGACTATACGGGCCGAGTCTGGGATTTACGGGAAATCGCAGGTTTTCGTTTGCCGGCGATAAAACTTCTTTTATTCAGCGTCTCATCAAAAATGAAAACATGGGCTTTAGTGGTAAAATAATAATTTAAAAAATCGTTCGGTAAATGAGTTTACTCCCTGGGTACTTTTTTGTATACTTTTGACTTTAGTCCGGGATTTACGGGAAATCGCAGGTTTTCGTTTGCCGGCGATTAAACTTCTTTTATTCAGCGTCTCAACAAAAATGAAAACATTTTTGAAAACTACAAGTCTCATGCGTTTTAGTGGTTAAAAAATAATTTAAAAAATCGTTCGGGAAATGAGTTTACTCCCTGGGTACTTTCTTTGTATACTTTTGAATAAACGGGCCGAGTCCGGGATTTACGGGAAATCGCAGGTTTTCGTTCCAGGCGATTAAACTTCGTTTATTCAGCGTCCCATTAAAAATTAAAACATTTTTGAAAACTACAAGTCTCATGCGTTTTAGTGGTGAAAAAATAATATAAAAAATCGTTCGGGAAATGAGTTTACTCCCTGGGTACTTTCTTTGTATACTTTTGACTATACGGGCCGAGTCCGGGGTTTACGGGAAATGGCGGGTTTTCGTTTGCCGGTGATTAAACTCCATTTATTCAGCGTCTCATCAAAAATGAAAACATTTTTAAAAACTACAAGTCTCATGGGCTTTAGTGGTGAAATAATAATTTAAAAAATCGTTCGGGAAATGAGTTTACTCCCTGGGTACTTTCTTTGCATACTTTTGACTATACGGGCCGAGTCTGGGATTTACGGGAAATCGCAGGTTTTCGTTTGCCGGCGATTAAACTTCTTTTATTCTGCGTCTTATCAAAAATGAAAACATGGGCTTTAGTGGTTAAATAATAATTTAAAAAATCGTTCGGGAAATGAGTTTACTCCCTGGGTACTTTTTTTGTATACTTTTAACTTTAGTCCGGGATTTACGGAAATCGCAGGTTTTCGTTTGCCGGCGATTAAACTTCTTTTATTCAGCGTCTCATCAAAAATGAAAACATTTTTGAAAACTACAAGTCTCACGCGTTTTAGTGGTAAATAAATAATATAAAAAATCGTTCGGGAAATGAGTTTACTCCCTGGGTACTTTCATTGTATACTTTTGACTACACGGGCCGAGTCCGGGATTTACGGGAATGGCGGGTTTTCATTTGCCGGCGATTAAACTCCATTTATTCAGCGTCTCATCAAAAATGAAAACATTTTTAAAAACTACAAGTCTCATGGGCTTTAGTGGTGAAATAATAATTTAAAAAATCGTTCGGGAAATGAGTTTACTCCCTGGGTACTTTCTTTGCATACTTTTGACTATACGGGCCGAGTCTGGGATTTACGGGATATCGCAGGTTTTCGTTTGCCGGCGATTAAACTTCTTTTATTCAGCGTCTTATCAAAAATGAAAACATGGGCCTTAGTGGTTAAATAATAATTTAAAAAATCGTTCGGGAAATGAGTTTACTCCCTGGGTACTTTTTTTGTATACTTTTAACTTTAGTCCGGGATTTACGGAAATCGCAGGTTTTCGTTTGCCGGCGATTAAACTGCTTTTATTCAGCGTCTCTTCAAAAATGAAAACATTTTTGAAAACTACAGGTCTCATGCGTTTTAGTGGTGAAAAAATAATTTAAAAAATCGTTCGGGAAATGGGTTTACTCCCTGGGTACTTTCTTTGTATACTTTTGACTATACGGGCCGAGTCCGGGGTTTACGGGAAATGGCGGGTTTTCGTTTGCTGGCGATTAAACTCCTTTTATTCAGCGTCTCATCAAAAATGAAAACATTTTTAAAAACTACGAGTCTCATGGGCTTTAGTGGTGAAATAATAATTTAAAAAATCGTTTGGGAAATGAGTTTACTCCCTGGGTACTTTCTTTGTATACTTTTGACTATACGGGCCAAGCCTGGGATTTACGGGAAATCGCAGGTTTTCGTTTGCCGGCGATTAAACTTCTTTTATTCAGCGTCTCATCAAAAATGAAAACATTTTTAAAAACTACAAGTCTCATGGGCTTTAGTGGTGAAATAATAATTTAAAAAATCGTTCGGGAAATGAGTTTACTCCCTGGGTACTTTCTTTGCATACTTTTGACTATACGGGCTGAGTCTGGGATTTACGGGATATCGCAGGTTTTCGTTTGCCGGCGATTAAACTTCTTTTATTCAGCGTCTTATCAAAAATGAAAACATGGGCTTTAGTGGTTATATAATAATTTAAAAAATCGTTCGGGAAATGAGTTTACTCCCTGGGTACTTTTTTTGTATACTTTTAACTTTAGTCCGGGATTTACGGAAATCGCAGGTTTTCGTTTGCCGGCGATTAAACTGCTTTTATTCAGCGTCTCATCAAAAATAAAAACATTTTTGAAAACTACAGGTCTCATGCGTTTTAGTGGTGAAAAAATAATTTAAAAAATCGTTCGGGAAATGAGTTTACTCCCTGGGTACTTTCTTTGTATACTTTTGACTATACGGGCCGAGTCCGGGGTTTACGGGAAATGGCGGGTTTTCGTTTGCCGGCGATTAAACTCCTTTTATTCAGCGTCTCATCAAAAATGAAAACATTTTTAAAAACTACAAGTCTCATGGGCTTTAGTGGTGAAATAATAATTTAAAAAATCGTTCGGGAAATGAGTTTACTCCCTGGGTATTTTCTTTGTATACTTTTGACTACACGGGCCGAGTCTGGGATATACGGGAAAACGCAGGTTTTCGTTTGCCGGCGATTAAACTTCTTTTATTCAGCGTCTCATCAAAAATGAAAACATTTTTGAAAACTACAAGTCTTATGCGTTTTAGTGGTGAAAAAATAATTTAAAAAATATTTCTGGAAATGAGTTTACTCACAGGGTACTTTCTTTGTATACATTCGACTATACGGGCCATGCCCGGGATTTGTGGGAAATCGCGGGTTTTTGTTTGCCGGCGATTAAACTTCTTTTATTCAGCGTCCCATCAAAAATGAATACATTTTTGAAAACTACAAGTCTCATGCGTTTTAGTGGTAAAAAAAAAATTTAAAAAATCGTTCGGGAAATGAGTTTACTCCCTGTGTACTTTCTTTGTATAATTCTGACTATACGGGCCAAGTCCGGGGTTTACGGGAAATGGCGGGTTTTCGTTTGCCGGCGATTAAACTCCTTTTATTCAGCGTTTCATCAAAAATGAAAACATTTTTAAAAACTACAAGTCTCATGGGCTTTAGTGGTGAAATAATAATTTAAGTAATCGTTCGGGAAATGAGTTTACTCCCGGGGTATTTTCTTTGTATACTTTTGACTATACGGGCCGAGTCTGGGATTTACGGGAAATCGCAGGTTTTCGTTTGCCGGCGATTAAACTTCTTTTAGTCAGCGTCTCATCAAAAATGAAAACTTTTTTGAAAACTACAAGTCTCATGCGATTTAGTGGTGAAAAGATAACTTAAAAAATCGTTCTGGAAATGAGTTTACTCACAGGGTACTTTCTTTGTATACATTCGACTATACGGGCCAAGCCCGGGATTTGTGGGAAATCGCGGGTTTTTGTTTGCCGGCGATTAAACCTCTTTCATTAAGCGTCTCATCAAAAATGAAAACATTTTTAAAAACTAAAAGTCTCATGCGTTTTAGTGGTTAAAAAATAATTTAAAAAATCGTTCGGGAAATGAGTTTACTCCCTGGGTACTTTCTTTGTATACTTTTGACTATACGGGCCGAGTCCGAGATTTACGGGAAATCGCGGGTTTTCGTTTCCGGCGATTAAACCTCTTTCATTAAGCGTCTCATTAAATATGAAAATATTTTTGAAAACTACAAGACTCATTCGTTCTAGTGGTGCAGAAATAATTTGAAAAATCGTTCGGGGAAATCAGTTTACTCCTTCGGTACTTTCTCTATATACATTCAACTATACGGGACAAGCCCGGGATTTACGGGAAATCGCGGGTTTTCGTTTGCCGGCGATTAAACTTCTTTTATTCAGCGTCTCATCAAAAATGAAAACATTTTTGAAAACTACAAGTCTCATGCGATTTAGTGGTGAAAAGATAATTTAAAAAATCGTTCTGGAAATGAGTTTACTCACAGGGTACTTTCTTTGTATACATTCGACTATACGGGCCAAGCCCGGGATTTGTGGGAAATCGCGGGTTTTTGTTTGCCGGCGATTAAACCTCTTTCATTAAGCGTCTCATCAAAAATGAAAACATTTTTGAAAACTACAAGTCTCATGCGTTTTAGTGGTTAAAAAATAATTTAAAAAATCGTTCGGGAAATGAGTTTACTCCCTGGGTACTTTCTTTGTATACTTTTGACTATACGGGCCGAGTCCGAGATTTACGGGAAATCGCGGGTTTTCGTTTCCGGCGATTAAACTTCTTTTATTCAGCGTCCCATCAAAAATGAAAACATTTTTGAAAACTACAAGTTTTATGCGTTTTAGTGGTGAAAAAATAATATAAAAAATCGTTCAGGAAATGAGTTTACTCCCTGGGTACTTTTTTGGTGTACTTTTGATTATACGGGCCGAGTCCGGGGTTTACGGGAAATGGCGGGTTTTCGTTTGCCGGCGATTAAACCTCTTTCATTAAGCGTCTCATTAAATATGAAAATATTTTTGAAAACTACAAGAGTCATTCGTTCTAGTGGTGCAGAAATAATATAAAAAATCGTTCAGGAAATGAGTTTACTCCCTGGGTACTTTCTTTGTATACTTTTGACTATACGGGCCGAGTCCGGGGTTTACGGGAAATGGCGGGTTTTCGTTTGCCGGCCATTAAACTCCATTTATTCAGCGTCTCATCAAAAATGAAAACATTTTTAAAAACTACAAGTCTCATGGGCTTTAGTGGTGAAATAATAATTTAAATAATCGTTCGGGAAATGAGTTTACTCCCTGGGTACTTTCTTTGTATAATTCTGACTATACGTGCCGAGTCTGGGGTTTACGGGAAATGGCGGGTTTTCGTTTGCCGGCGATTAAACTCCTTTTATTCAGCGTTTCATCAAAAATGAAAACATTTTTAAAAACTACAAGTCTCATGGGCTTTAGTGGTGAAATAATAATTTAAATAATCGTTCGGGAAATGATTTTACTCCCGGGGTATTTTCTTTGTATACTTTTGACTATACGGGCCGAGTCCGAGATTTACGGGAAATCGCGAGTTTTCGTTTCCGGCGATTAAACTTCTTTTATTCAGCGTCCCATCAAAAATGAAAACATTTTTGAAAACTACAAGTTTTATGCGTTTTAGTGGTGAAAAAATAATATAAAAAATCGTTCAGAAAATGAGTTTACTCCCTGGGTACTTTCTTGGTGTACTTTTGACTATACGGGCCGAGTCCGGGGTTTACGGGAAATGGCGGGTTTTCGTTTGCCGACCATTAAACTCCATTTATTCAGCGTCTCATCAAAAATGAAAACATTTTTAAAAACTACAAGTCTCATGCGATTTAGTGGTGAAAAGATAATTTAAAAAATCGTTTTGGAAATGAGTTTACTCACAGGGTACTTTCTTTGTATACATTCGACTATACGGGGCAAGCCCGTGATTTACGGGAAATCGCGGGCTTTCGTTTGCCGGCGATTAAACCTCTTTCATTAAGCGTCTCATTAAATATGAAAATATTTTTGAAAACTACAAGACTCATTCGTTCTAGTGGTGCAGAAATAATTTGAAAAATCGTTCGGGGAAATCAGTTTACTCCTTCGGTACTTTCTTTATATACATTCAACTATACGGGACAAGCCCGGGATTTACGGGAAATCGCGGGTTTTCGTTTGCCGGCGATTAAACTTCTTTTATTCAGCGTCTCATCAAAAATGAAAACATTTTTGAAAACTACAAGTTTTATGCGTTTTAGTGGTGAAAAAATAATATAACAAATCGTTCAGGAAATGAGTTTACTCCCTGGGTACTTTCTTGGTGTACTTTTGACTATACGGGCCGAGTCCGGGGTTTACGGGAAATGGCGGGTTTTCGTTTGCCGGCCATTAAACTCCATTTATTCAGCGTCTCATCAAAAATGAAAACATTTTTAAAAACTACAAGTCTCATGCGATTTAGTGGTGAAAAGATAATTTAAAAAATCGTTTTGGAAATGAGTTTACTCACAGGGTACTTTCTTTGTATACATTCGACTATACGGGACAAGCCCGTGATTTACGGGAAATCGCGGGCTTTCGTTTGCCGGCGATTAAACCTCTTTCATTAAGCGTCTCATTAAATATGAAAATATTTTTGAAAACTACAAGACTCATTCGTTCTAGTGGTGCAGAAATAATTTGAAAAATCGTTCGGGGAAATCAGTTTACTCCTTCGGTACTTTCTTTATATACATTCAACTATACGGGACAAGCCCGGGATTTACGGGAAATCGCGGGTTTTCGTTTGCCGGCGATTAAACTTCTTTTATTCAGCGTCTCATCAAAAATGAAAACATTTTTGAAAACTACAAGTCTTATGCGTTTTAGTGGTGAAAAAATAATTTAAAAAATCGTTCTGGAAATGAGTTTACTCACAAGGTACTTTCTTTGTATACATTCGACTATACGGGCCAACCCCGGGATTTGTGGGAAATCGCGGGTTTTTGTTTGCCGGCGATTAAACCTCTTTCATTAAGCGTCTCATCAAAAATGAAAACATTTTTAAAAACTACAAGTCTCATGCGTTTTAGTGGTTAAAAAATAATTTAAAAAATCGTTCGGGAAATGAGTTTACTCCCTGGGTACTTTCTTTGTATACTTTTGACTATACGGGCCGAGTCCGAGATTTACGGGAAATCGCGGGTTTTCGTTTCCGGCGTTTAAACTTCTTTTATTCAGCGTCCCATCAAAAATGAAAACATTTTTGAAAACTACAAGTCTCATGCGTTTTAGTGGTGAAAAAATAATATAAAAAATCGTTCAGGAAATGAGTTTACTCCCTGGGTACTTTCTTTGTATACTTTTGACTATACGGGCCGAGTCCGGGGTTTACGGGAAATGGCGGGTTTTCGTTTGCCGGCCATTAAACTCCATTTATTCAGCGTCTCATCAAAAATGAAAACATTTTTAAAAACTACAAGTCTCATGGGCTTTAGTGGTGAAATAATAATTTAAAAAATCGTTCGGGAAATGAGTTTACTCCCTGGGTACTTTCTTTGCATACTTTTGACTATACGGGCCGAGTCTGGGATTTATGGGAAATCGCAGGTTTTCGTTTGCCGGCGATTAAACTTCTTTTATTCAGCGTCTCATCAAAAATGAAAACATTTTTGAAAACTACAAGTCTCATGCGATTTAGTGGTGAAAAGATAATTTAAAAAATCGTTCTGGAAATGAGTTTACTCACAGGGTACTTTCTTTGTATACATTCGACTATACGGGTCAAGCCCGGGATTTGTTGGAAATCGCGGGTTTTCGTTTGCCGGCGATTAAACCTCTTTCATTAAGCGTCTCATCAAAAATGAAAACATTTTTGAAAACTACAAGTCTCATGTGCTTTAGTGGTTAAAAAATAATTTAAAAAATCGTTCGGGAAATGAGTTTACTCCCTGGGTACTTTCTTTGTATACTTTTGACTATACGGGCCGAGTCCGGGGTTTACGGGAAATGGCGGGTTTTCGTTTGCCGGCCATTAAACTCCATTTATTCAGCGTCTCATCAAAAATGAAAACATTTTTAAAAACTACAAGTCTCATGGGTTTAGTGGTGAAATAATAATTTAAAAAATCGTTCGGGAAATGAGTTTACTCCCTGGGTACTTTCGTTGCATACTTTTGACTATACGGGCCGAGTCTGGGATTTACGGGAAATCGCAGGTTTTCGTTTGCCGGCGATTAAACTTCTTTTATTCGGCGTCTCATCAAAAATAAAAACATTTTTGAAAACTACAAGTCTCATGCGTTTTAGTGGTAAAAAGATAATTTAAAAAATCGTTCGGGAAATGAGTTTACTCACAGGGTACTTTCTTTGTATACATTCGACTATACGGGTCAAGCCCGGGATTTGTGGGAAATCGCGGGTTTTTGTTTGCCGGCGATTAAACCTCTTTCATTAAGCGTCTCATCAAAAATGAAAACATTTTGAAAACTACAAGTCTCATGCCTTTTAGTGGTTAAAAAATAATTTAAAAAATCGTTCGGGAAATGAGTTTACTCCCTGGGTACTTTCTTTGTATACTTTTGACTATACGGGCCGAGTCCGGGGTTTACGGGAAATGGCGGGTTTTCGTTTGCCGGCCATTAAACTCCATTTATTCAGCGTCTCATCAAAAATGAAAACATTTTTAAAAACTACAAGTCTCATGGGCTTTAGTGGTGAAATAATAATTTAAATAATCGTTCGGGAAATGAGTTTACTCCCTGGGTACTTTCTTTGTATAATTCTGACTATACGTGCCGAGTCTGGGGTTTACGGGAAATGGCGGGTTTTCGTTTGCCGGCGATTAAACTCCTTTTATTCAGCGTTTCATCAAAAATGAAAACATTTTTAAAAACTACAAGTCTCATGGGCTTTAGTGGTGAAATAATAATTTAAATAATCGTTCGGGAAATGATTTTACTCCCGGGGTATTTTCTTTGTATACTTTTGACTATACGGGCCGAGTCCGAGATTTACGGGAAATCGCGAGTTTTCGTTTCCGGCGATTAAACTTCTTTTATTCAGCGTCCCATCAAAAATGAAAACATTTTTGAAAACTACAAGTTTTATGCGTTTTAGTGGTGAAAAAATAATATAAAAAATCGTTCAGAAAATGAGTTTACTCCCTGGGTACTTTCTTGGTGTACTTTTGACTATACGGGCCGAGTCCGGGGTTTACGGGAAATGGCGGGTTTTCGTTTGCCGGCCATTAAACTCCATTTATTCAGCGTCTCATCAAAAATGAAAACATTTTTAAAAACTACAAGTCTCATGCGATTTAGTGGTGAAAAGATAATTTAAAAAATCGTTTTGGAAATGAGTTTACTCACAGGGTACTTTCTTTGTATACATTCGACTATACGGGGCAAGCCCGTGATTTACGGGAAATCGCGGGCTTTCGTTTGCCGGCGATTAAACCTCTTTCATTAAGCGTCTCATTAAATATGAAAATATTTTTGAAAACTACAAGACTCATTCGTTCTAGTGGTGCAGAAATAATTTGAAAAATCGTTCGGGGAAATCAGTTTACTCCTTCGGTACTTTCTTTATATACATTCAACTATACGGGACAAGCCCGGGATTTACGGGAAATCGCGGGTTTTCGTTTGCCGGCGATTAAACTTCTTTTATTCAGCGTCTCATCAAAAATGAAAACATTTTTGAAAACTACAAGTTTTATGCGTTTTAGTGGTGAAAAAATAATATAACAAATCGTTCAGGAAATGAGTTTACTCCCTGGGTACTTTCTTGGTGTACTTTTGACTATACGGGCCGAGTCCGGGGTTTACGGGAAATGGCGGGTTTTCGTTTGCCGGCCATTAAACTCCATTTATTCAGCGTCTCATCAAAAATGAAAACATTTTTAAAAACTACAAGTCTCATGCGATTTAGTGGTGAAAAGATAATTTAAAAAATCGTTTTGGAAATGAGTTTACTCACAGGGTACTTTCTTTGTATACATTCGACTATACGGGACAAGCCCGTGATTTACGGGAAATCGCGGGCTTTCGTTTGCCGGCGATTAAACCTCTTTCATTAAGCGTCTCATTAAATATGAAAATATTTTTGAAAACTACAAGACTCATTCGTTCTAGTGGTGCAGAAATAATTTGAAAAATCGTTCGGGGAAATCAGTTTACTCCTTCGGTACTTTCTTTATATACATTCAACTATACGGGACAAGCCCGGGATTTACGGGAAATCGCGGGTTTTCGTTTGCCGGCGATTAAACTTCTTTTATTCAGCGTCTCATCAAAAATGAAAACATTTTTGAAAACTACAAGTCTTATGCGTTTTAGTGGTGAAAAAATAATTTAAAAAATCGTTCTGGAAATGAGTTTACTCACAAGGTACTTTCTTTGTATACATTCGACTATACGGGCCAACCCCGGGATTTGTGGGAAATCGCGGGTTTTTGTTTGCCGGCGATTAAACCTCTTTCATTAAGCGTCTCATCAAAAATGAAAACATTTTTAAAAACTACAAGTCTCATGCGTTTTAGTGGTTAAAAAATAATTTAAAAAATCGTTCGGGAAATGAGTTTACTCCCTGGGTACTTTCTTTGTATACTTTTGACTATACGGGCCGAGTCCGAGATTTACGGGAAATCGCGGGTTTTCGTTTCCGGCGTTTAAACTTCTTTTATTCAGCGTCCCATCAAAAATGAAAACATTTTTGAAAACTACAAGTCTCATGCGTTTTAGTGGTGAAAAAATAATATAAAAAATCGTTCAGGAAATGAGTTTACTCCCTGGGTACTTTCTTTGTATACTTTTGACTATACGGGCCGAGTCCGGGGTTTACGGGAAATGGCGGGTTTTCGTTTGCCGGCCATTAAACTCCATTTATTCAGCGTCTCATCAAAAATGAAAACATTTTTAAAAACTACAAGTCTCATGGGCTTTAGTGGTGAAATAATAATTTAAAAAATCGTTCGGGAAATGAGTTTACTCCCTGGGTACTTTCTTTGCATACTTTTGACTATACGGGCCGAGTCTGGGATTTATGGGAAATCGCAGGTTTTCGTTTGCCGGCGATTAAACTTCTTTTATTCAGCGTCTCATCAAAAATGAAAACATTTTTGAAAACTACAAGTCTCATGCGATTTAGTGGTGAAAAGATAATTTAAAAAATCGTTCTGGAAATGAGTTTACTCACAGGGTACTTTCTTTGTATACATTCGACTATACGGGTCAAGCCCGGGATTTGTTGGAAATCGCGGGTTTTCGTTTGCCGGCGATTAAACCTCTTTCATTAAGCGTCTCATCAAAAATGAAAACATTTTTGAAAACTACAAGTCTCATGTGCTTTAGTGGTTAAAAAATAATTTAAAAAATCGTTCGGGAAATGAGTTTACTCCCTGGGTACTTTCTTTGTATACTTTTGACTATACGGGCCGAGTCCGGGGTTTACGGGAAATGGCGGGTTTTCGTTTGCCGGCCATTAAACTCCATTTATTCAGCGTCTCATCAAAAATGAAAACATTTTTAAAAACTACAAGTCTCATGGGTTTAGTGGTGAAATAATAATTTAAAAAATCGTTCGGGAAATGAGTTTACTCCCTGGGTACTTTCGTTGCATACTTTTGACTATACGGGCCGAGTCTGGGATTTACGGGAAATCGCAGGTTTTCGTTTGCCGGCGATTAAACTTCTTTTATTCGGCGTCTCATCAAAAATAAAAACATTTTTGAAAACTACAAGTCTCATGCGTTTTAGTGGTAAAAAGATAATTTAAAAAATCGTTCGGGAAATGAGTTTACTCACAGGGTACTTTCTTTGTATACATTCGACTATACGGGTCAAGCCCGGGATTTGTGGGAAATCGCGGGTTTTTGTTTGCCGGCGATTAAACCTCTTTCATTAAGCGTCTCATCAAAAATGAAAACATTTTGAAAACTACAAGTCTCATGCCTTTTAGTGGTTAAAAAATAATTTAAAAAATCGTTCGGGAAATGAGTTTACTCCCTGGGTGCTTTCTTTGTATACTTTTGACTATACGGGCCGAGTCTGGGGTTTACGGGAAATCGCAGGTTTTCGTTTGCCGGCGATTAAACTTCTTTTATTCAGCGTCTCATCAAAAATGAAAACATTTTTGAAAACTACAAGTCTTATGCGTTTTAGTGGTGAAAAAATAATTTAAAAAATCGTTCTGGAAATGAGTTTACTCACAGGGTACTTTCTTTGTATACATTCGACTATACGGGCCAACCCCGGGATTTGTGGGAAATCGCGGGTTTTTGTTTGCCGGCGATTAAACCTCTTTCATTAAGCGTCTCATCAAAAATGAAAACATTTTTGAAAACTACAAGTCTCATGCGTTTTAGTGGTTAAAAAATAATTTAAAAAATCGTTCGGGAAATGAGTTTACTCCCTGGGTACTTTCTTTGTATACTTTTGACTATACGGGCCGAGTCCGAGATTTACGGGAAATCGCGGGTTTTCGTTTCCGGCGTTTAAACTTCTTTTATTCAGCGTCCCATCAAAAATGAAAACATTTTTGAAAACTACAAGTCTCATGCGTTTTAGTGGTGAAAAAATAATATAAAAAATCGTTCAGGAAATGAGTTTACTCCCTGGGTACTTTCTTTGTATACTTTTGACTATACGGGCCGAGTCCGGGGTTTACGGGAAATGGCGGGTTTTCGTTTGCCGGCCATTAAACTCCATTTATTCAGCGTCTCATCAAAAATGAAAACATTTTTAAAAACTACAAGTCTCATGGGCTTTAGTGGTGAAATAATAATTTAAAAAATCGTTCGGGAAATGAGTTTACTCCCTGGGTACTTTCTTTGCATACTTTTGACTATACGGGCCGAGTCTGGGATTTATGGGAAATCGCAGGTTTTCGTTTGCCGGCGATTAAACTTCTTTTATTCAGCGTCTCATCAAAAATGAAAACATGTTTGAAAACTACAAGTCTCTTGCGATTTAGTGGTGAAAAGATAATTTAAAAAATCGTTCTGGAAATGAGTTTACTCACAGGGTACTTTCTTTGTATACATTCGACTATACGGGTCAAGCCCGGGATTTGTGGGAAATCGCGGGTTTTCGTTTGCCGGCGATTAAACTTCTTTTATTCAGCGTCTCATCAAAAATGAAAACATTTTTGAAAACTACAAGTCTCATGCGATTTAGTTGTGAAAAGATAATTTAAAAAATCGTTCTGGAAATGAGTTTACTCACAGGGTACTTTCTTTGTATACATTCGACTATACGGGTCAAGCCCGGGATTTGTGGGAAATCGCGGGTTTTTGTTTGCCGGCGATTAAACCTCTTTCATTAAGCGTCTCATCAAAAATGAAAACATTTTTGAAAACTACAAGTCTCATGTGCTTTAGTGGTTAAAAGATAATTTAAAAAATCGTTCGGGAAATGAGTTTACTCCCTGGGTACTTTCTTTGTATACTTTTGACTATACGGGCCGAGTCCGGGGTTTACGGGAAATGGCGGGTTTTCGTTTGTTGGCCATTAAACTCCATTTATTCAGCGTCTCATCAAAAATGAAAACATTTTTAAAAACTACAAGTCTCATGGGCTTTAGTGGTGAAATAATAATTTAAAAAATCGTTCGGGAAATGAGTTTACTCCCTGGGTACTTTCGTTGCATACTTTAGAAATCGCAGGTTTTCGTTTGCCGGCGATTAAACTTCTTTTATTCAGCGTCTCATCAAAAATGAAAACATTTTTAAAAACTACAAGTCTCATGGGCTTTAATGGTGAAATAATAATTTAAAAAATCGTTCGTGAAATGAGTTTACTCCCTGGGTACTTTCTTTGAATACTTTTGACTATACGGGCCGAGTCTGGGATTTACGGGAAATCGCAGGTTTTCGTTTGCCGGCGATTAAACTTCTTTTATTCAGCGTCTCATCAAAAATGAAAACATGGGCTTTAGTGGTTAAATAATAATTTAAAAAATCGTTCGGGAAATGAGTTTACTCCCTGGGTACTTTTTTTGTATACTTTTGACTTTAGTCCGGGATTTACGGGAAATCGCAGGTTTTCGTTTGCCGGCGATTAAACTTCTTTTATTCAGCGTCTCATCAAAAATGAAAACATTTTTGAAAACTAGAGGTCTCATGCGTTTTAGTGGTGAAAAAATAATTTAAAAAATCGTTCGGGAAATGAGTTTACTCCCTGGGTACTTTCTTTGTATACTTTTGACTATACGGACCGAGTCCGGGGTTTACGGGAAATGGCGGGTTTTCGTTTGCCGGCGATTAAACTTCTTTTATTCAGCGTCTCATCAAAAGTGAAAACATTTTTAAAAACTACAAGTCTCATGCGTTTTAGTGGTTAAAAAATAATTTAAAAAATCGTTCGGGAAATGCGTTTACTCCCTGGGTACTTTCTTTGTATACTTTTGACTATACGGGCCGAGCCGGGATTTACGGGAAATCGCGGGTTTTCATTTCCGGCGATTAAATTTCTTTTATTCAGCGTCCCATCAAAGATGAAAACATTTTTGAAAACTACAAGTCTCATGCGTTTTAGTGGTGAAAAAGTAATATAAAAAATCGTTCGGGAAATGAGTTTACTCCCTGGGTACTTTCTTTGTATACTTTTGACTATACGGGCCGAGCAGGGATTTACGGAAAATCGCGGGTTTTCGTTTCCGGCGATTAAATTTCTTTTATTCAGCGTCCCATCAAAAATGAAAACATTTTTGAAAATTACAAGTCTCATGCGTTTTAGTGGTTAAAAAGTAATATAAAAAATCGTTCGGGAAATGAGTTTACTCCCTGGGTACTTTTTTTGTATACTTTTGACTATACGGGCCGAGTCCGGGGTTTACGGGAAATGGCGGGTTTTTGTTTGCCGGCGATTAAACTCCATTTATTCAGCGTCTCATCAAAAATGAAAACATTTTTAAAAACTACAAGTCTCATGGGCTTTAGTGGTGAAATAATAATTTAAAAAATCGTTCGTGAAATGAGTTTACTCCCTGGGTACTTTCTTTGAATACTTTTGACTATACGGGCCGAGTCTGGGATTTACGGGAAATCGCAGGTTTTCGTTTGCCGGCGATTAAACTTCTTTTATTCAGCGTCTCATCAAAAATGAAAACATGGGCTTTAATGGTTAAATAATAATTTAAAAAATCGTTCGGGAAATGAGTTTACTCCCTGGGTACTTTTTTTGTATACTTTTGACTTTAGTCCGGGATTTACGGGAAATCGCAGGTTTTCGTTTGCCGGCGATTAAACTTCTTTTATTCAGCGTCTCATCAAAAATGAAAACATTTTTGAAAACTAGAGGTCTCATGCGTTTTAGTGGTGAAAAAATAATTTAAAAAATCGTTCGGGAAATGAGTTTACTCCCTGGGTACTTTCTTTGTATACTTTTGACTATACGGACCGAGTCCGGGGTTTACGGGAAATGGCGGGTTTTCGTTTGCCGGCGATTAAACTTCTTTTATTCAGCGTCTCATCAAAAGTGAAAACATTTTTAAAAACTACAAGTCTCATGCGTTTTAGTGGTTAAAAAATAATTTAAAAAATCGTTCGGGAAATGCGTTTACTCCCTGGGTACTTTCTTTGTATACTTTTGACTATACGGGCCGAGCCGGGATTTACGGGAAATCGCGGGTTTTCATTTCCGGCGATTAAATTTCTTTTATTCAGCGTCCCATCAAAGATGAAAACATTTTTGAAAACTACAAGTCTCATGCGTTTTAGTGGTGAAAAAGTAATATAAAAAATCGTTCGGGAAATGAGTTTACTCCCTGGGTACTTTCTTTGTATACTTTTGACTATACGGGCCGAGCAGGGATTTACGGAAAATCGCGGGTTTTCGTTTCCGGCGATTAAATTTCTTTTATTCAGCGTCCCATCAAAAATGAAAACATTTTTGAAAATTACAAGTCTCATGCGTTTTAGTGGTTAAAAAGTAATATAAAAAATCGTTCGGGAAATGAGTTTACTCCCTGGGTACTTTTTTTGTATACTTTTGACTATACGGGCCGAGTCCGGGGTTTACGGGAAATGGCGGGTTTTTGTTTGCCGGCGATTAAACTCCATTTATTCAGCGTCTCATCAAAAATGAAAACATTTTTAAAAACTACAAGTCTCATGGGCTTTAGTGGTGAAATAATAATTTAAAAAATCGTTCGTGAAATGAGTTTACTCCCTGGGTACTTTCTTTGAATACTTTTGACTATACGGGCCGAGTCTGGGATTTACGGGAAATCGCAGGTTTTCGTTTGCCGGCGATTAAACTTCTTTTATTCAGCGTCTCATCAAAAATGAAAACATGGGCTTTAATGGTTAAATAATAATTTAAAAAATCGTTCGGGAAATGAGTTTACTCCCTGGGTACTTTTTTTGTATACTTTTGACTTTAGTCCGGGATTTACGGGAAATCGCAGGTTTTCGTTTGCCGGCGATTAAACTTCTTTTATTCAGCGTCTCATCAAAAATGAAAACATTTTTGAAAACTAGAGGTCTCATGCGTTTTAGTGGTGAAAAAATAATTTAAAAAATCGTTCGGGAAATGAGTTTACTCCCTGGGTACTTTCTTTGTATACTTTTGACTATACGGACCGAGTCCGGGGTTTACGGGAAATGGCGGGTTTTCGTTTGCCGGCGATTAAACTTCTTTTATTCAGCGTCTCATCAAAAGTGAAAACATTTTTAAAAACTACAAGTCTCATGCGTTTTAGTGGTTAAAAAATAATTTAAAAAATCGTTCGGGAAATGCGTTTACTCCCTGGGTACTTTCTTTGTATACTTTTGACTATACGGGCCGAGCCGGGATTTACGGGAAATCGCGGGTTTTCATTTCCGGCGATTAAATTTCTTTTATTCAGCGTCCCATCAAAAATGAAAACATTTTTGAAAACTACAAGTCTCATGCGTTTTAGTGGTGAAAAAATAATATAAAAAATCGTTTGGGAAATGAGTTTACTCCCTGGGTACTTTCTTTGTATACTTTTGACTATACGGGCCGAGCCGGGATTTACGGAAAATCGCGGGTTTTCGTTTCCGGCGATTAAATTTCTTTTATTCAGCGTCCCATCAAAAATGAAAACATTTTTGAAAATTACAAGTCTCATGCGTTTTAGTGGTTAAAAAGTAATATAAAAAATCGTTCGGGAAATGAGTTTACTCCCTGGGTACTTTTTTTGTATACTTTTGACTATACGGGCCGAGTCCGGGGTTTACGGGAAATGGCGGGTTTTTGTTTGCCGGCGATTAAACTCCATTTATTCAGCGTCTCATCAAAAATGAAAACATTTTTAAAAACTACAAGTCTCATTGGCTTTAGTGGTGAAATAATAATTTAAAAAATCGTTCGTGAAATGAGTTTACTCCCTGGGTACTTTCTTTGAATACTTTTGACTATACGGGCCGAGTCTGGGATTTAAGGGAAATCGCAGGTTTTCGTTTGCCGGCGATTAAACTTCTTTTATTCAGCGTCTCATCAAAAATGAAAACATGGGCTTTAGTGGTTAAATAATAATTTAAAAAATCGTTCGGGAAATGAGTTTACTCCCTGGGTACTTTTTTTGTATACTTTTGACTTTAGTCCGGGATTTACGGGAAATCGCAGGTTTTCGTTTGCCGGCGATTAAAATTCTTTTATTCAGCGTCTCATAAAAAATGAAAACATTTTTGAAAACTAGAGGTCTCATGCGTTTTAGTGGTGAAAAAATAATTTAAAAAATCGTTCGGGAAATGAGTTTACTCCCTGGGTACTTTCTTTGTATACTTTTGACTATACGGACCGAGTCCGGGGTTTACGGGAAATGGCGGGTTTTCGTTTGCCGGCGATTAAACTTCTTTTATTCAGCGTCTCATCAAAAGTGAAAACATTTTTAAAAACTACAAGTCTCATGCGTTTTAGTGGTTAAAAAATAATTTAAAAAATCGTTCGGGAAATGCGTTTACTCCCTGGGTACTTTCTTTGTATACTTTTGACTATACGGGCCGAGCCGGGATTTACGGGAAATCGCGGGTTTTCATTTCCGGCGATTAAATTTCTTTTTTTCAGCGTCCCATCAAAAATGAAAACATTTTTGAAAACTACAAGTCTCATGCGTTTTAGTGGTGAAAAAATAATATAAAAAATCGTTCGGGAAATGAGTTTACTCCCTGGGTACTTTCTTTGTATACTTTTGACTATACGGGCCGAGTCCGGGGTTTACGGGAAATGGCGGGTTTTCGTTTGCCGGCGATTAAACTCCATTTATTCAGCGTCTCATCAAAAATGAAAACATTTTTAAAAACTACAAGTCTCATGGGCTTTAGTGGTGAAATAATAATTTTAAAAATCGTTCGTGAAATGAGTTTACTCCCTGGGTACTTTCCTTGCATACTTTTGACTATAGGGGCCGAGTCTGGGATTTACAAGAAATCGCAGGTTTTCGTTTGCCGGCGATTAAACTTCTTTTATTCAGCGTCTCATCAAAAATGAAAACATTTTTAAAAACTACAAGTCTCATGGGCTTTAGTGGTGAAATAATAATTTAAAAAATCGTTCGTGAAATGAGTTTACTCCCTGGGTACTTTCTTTGAATACTTTTGACTATACGGGCCGAGTCTGGGATTTACGGGAAATCGCAGGTTTTCGTTTGCCGGCGATTAAACTTCTTTTATTCAGCGTCTCATCAAAAATGAAAACATGGGCTTTAGTGGTTAAATAATAATTTAAAAAATCGTTCGGGAAATGAGTTTACTCCCTGGGTACTTTTTTTGTATACTTTTGACTTTAGTCCGGGATTTACGGGAAATCGCAGGTTTTCGTTTGCCGGCGATTAAACTTCTTTTATTCAGCGTCTCATCAAAAATGAAAACATTTTTGAAAACTAGAGGTCTCATGCGTTTTAGTCGTGAAAAAATAATTTAAAAAATCGTTCGGGAAATGAGTTTACTCCCTGGGTACTTTCTTTGTATACTTTTGACTATACGGACCGAGTCCGGGGTTTACGGGAAATGGCGGGTTTTCGTTTGCCGGCGATTAAACTTCTTTTATTCAGCGTCTCATCAAAAGTGAAAACATTTTTAAAAACTACAAGTCTCATGCGTTTTAGTGGTTAAAAAATAATTTAAAAAATCGTTCGGGAAATGCGTTTACTCCCTGGGTACATTCTTTGTATACTTTTGACTATACGGGCCGAGCCGGGATTTACGGGAAATCGCGGGTTTTCATTTCCGGCGATTAAATTTCTTTTATTCAGCGTCCCATCAAAAATGAAAACATTTTTGAAAACTACAAGTGTCATGCGTTTTAGTGGTGAAAAAATAATATAAAAAATCGTTCGGGAAATGAGTTTACTCCCTGGGTACTTTCTTTGTATACTTTTGACTATACGGGCCGAGTCCGGGGTTTACGGGAAATGGCGGGTTTTCGTTTGCCGGCGATTAAACTCCATTTCTTCAGCGTCTCATCAAAAATGAAAACATTTTTAAAAACTACAAGTCTCATGGGCTTTAGTGGTGAAATAATAATTTTAAAAATCGTTCGTGAAATGAGTTTACTCCCGGGGTACTTTCCTTGCATACTTTTGACTATAGGGGCCGAGTCTGGGATTTACGAGAAATCGCAGGTTTTCGTTTACCGGCGATTAAACTTCTTTTATTCAGCGTCTCATCAAAAATGAAAACATTTTTAAAAACTACAAGTCTCATGGGCTTTAGTGGTGAAATATTAATTTAAAAAATCGTTCGGGAAATGAGTTTACTCCCTGGGTATTTTATTTGTATACTTTTGACTATACGGGCCGAGTCTGGGATTTACGGGAAATCGCAGGTTTTCGTTTGCCGGCGATTAAACTTCTTTTATTCAGCGTCTCATCAAAAGTGAAAACATTTTTGAAAACTACATGTCTCATGCGATTTAGTGGTGAAAAGATAATTTAAAAAATCGTTTTGGAAATGAGTTTACTCACGGGGTACTTTCTTTGTATACATTCGACTATACGGGACAAGCCCGGGATTTACGGGAAATCGCGGGTTTTCGTTTGCCGGTTATTAAACCTCTTTCATTAAGCGTCTCATTAAAAATGAAAACATTTTTGAAAACTACAAGCCTCAATCGTTCTAGTGGTGCAGAAATAATATGAAAAATCGTTCGGGGAAATCAGTTTACTCCTTGGGTACTTTCTTTATATACATTCAACTATACGGGCCAAGCCCGGGATTTACGGGAAATCGCGGGTTTTCTTTTGCCGGCGATTAAACTTCTTTTACTCAGCGTCTCATTAAAAATGAAAACAAGTTTGAAAACTACAAGTCTCATGCGTTTTAGTGGTAAAAAAATAATTTAAAAAATCGTTCGGGAAATGAGTTTACTCCCTGGGTACTGTCTTTGTATACTTTTGACTAAACGGGCCAAGCCCGGGAATTTCGGGAAATCGCGGGTTTTCGTTTGCCGG
Organism: Hydractinia symbiolongicarpus; assembly: GCF_029227915.1. NCBI lineage: Eukaryota > Metazoa > Cnidaria > Hydrozoa > Anthoathecata > Hydractiniidae > Hydractinia > Hydractinia symbiolongicarpus. Next base: position 34,909,488 of record NC_079877.1, read on the forward strand.
CGATTAAACTTCTTTTATTCAGCGTCCCATCAAAAATGAAAACATTTTTGAAAACTACAAGTCTCATGCGTTTTAGTGGTGAAAAAATAATATAGAAAATCGTTCGGGAAATGAGTTTACTCCCTGGGTACTTTCTTTATATACTTTTGACTATACGGGCCAAGCCCGGGATTTACGGGAAATGGCGGGTTTTCGTTTGCCGGCGATTAAACTTCTTTTATTCAGTGTCTCATCACAAATGAAAACATTTTTGAAAACTACAAGTCTCATGCGTTTTAGTGGTGAAAAGATAATTTAAAAAATCGTTTTGGAAATGAGTTTACTCACAGGGTAATTTCTTTGTATACATTCGACTACACGGGCCAAGCCTGGGTTTTAGGGGAAATCGCTGGTTTTCGTTTGCCGGCGATTAAACCTCTTTCCTTAAGCGTCTCATCAAAAATGAAAACATTTTTGAAAACTACAAGTCTCATGTGTTTTAGTGGTGAAAAAAATTTTAAAAAATCGTTCGGGAAATGAGTTTACTCCCTGGGTACTTTCTTTGTATACATTCGACTACACGGGCCAAGCCTGGGTTTTAGGGGAAATCGCTGGTTTTCGTTTGCCGGCGATTAAACTCCATTTATTCAGCGTCTCATCAAAAATGAAAACATTTTTAAAAACTACAAGTCTCATGGGCTTTAGTAGTGAAATAATAATTTAAAAAATCGTTCGTGAAATGAGTTTACTCCCTGGGTACTTTCTTTGCATACTTTTGACTATACGGGCCGAGTCTGGGATTTACGGGAAATCGCAGGTTTTCGTTTGCCGGCGATTAAACTTCTTTTATTCAGCGTCTCATCAAAAATGAAAACATGGGCTTTAGTGGTTAAATAATAATTTAAAAAATCGTTCGGGAAATGAGTTTACTCTCTGGGTACTTTTTTTGTATACTTTTGACTTTAGTCCGGGATTTACGGGAAATCGCAGGTTTTCGTTTGCCGGCGATTAAACTTCTTTTATTCAGCGTCTCATCAAAAATGAAAACATTTTTGAAAACTACAGGTCTCATGCGTTTTAGTGGTGAAAAAATAATTTAAAAAATCGTTCGGGAAATGAGTTTATTCCCTGGGTACTTTCTTTGTATACTTTTGACTATACGGGCCGAGTCCGGGGTTTACGGGAAATGGCGGGTTTTCGTTTGCCGGCGATTAAACTTCTTTTATTCAGCGTCTCATCAAAAGTGAAAACATTTTTGAAAACTACAAGTCTCATGCGTTTTAGTGGTGAAAAAATTTTTAAAAAATCGTTCGGGAAATGAGTTTACTCCCTGGGTACTTTCTTTGTATACATTCGACTACACGGGCCAAGCCTGGGTTTTAGGGGAAATCGCTGGTTTTCGTTTGCCGGCGATTAAACTCCATTTATTCAGCGTCTCATCAAAAATGAAAACATGGGCTTTAGTGGTTAAATAATAATTTAAAAAATCGTTCGGGAAATGAGTTTACTCTCTGGGTACTTTTTTTGTATACTTTTGACTTTAGTCCGGGATTTACGGGAAATCGCAGGTTTTCGTTTGCCGGCGATTAAACTTCTTTTATTCAGCGTCTCATCAAAAATGAAAACATTTTTGAAAACTACAGGTCTCATGCGTTTTAGTGGTGAAAAAATAATTTAAAAAATCGTTCGGGAAATGAGTTTATTCCCTGGGTACTTTCTTTGTATACTTTTGACTATACGGGCCGAGTCCGGGGTTTACGGGAAATGGCGGGTTTTCGTTTGCCGGCGATTAAACTTCTTTTATTCAGCGTCTCATCAAAAGTGAAAACATTTTTAAAAACTACAAGTCTCATGCGTTTTAGTGGTTAAAAAATAATTTAAAAAATCGTTCGGGAAATGCGTTTACTCCCTGGGTACTTTCTTTGTATACTTTTGACTATACGGGCCGAGCCGGGATTTACGGGAAATCGCGGGTTATCGTTTCCGGCGATTAAATTTCTTTTATTCAGCGTCCCATCAAAAATGAAAACATTTTTGAAAACTACAAGTCTTATGCGTTTTAGTGGTGAAAAAATAATATAAAAAATCGTTCGGGAAATGAGTTTACTCCCTGGGTACTTTCTTTGTATACTTTTGACTAAACGGGCCGAGTCCGGGGTTTACGGGAAATGGCGGGTTTTCGTTTGCCGGCGATTAAACTCCATTTATTCAGCGTCTCATCAAAAATGAAAACATTTTTAAAAACTACAAGTCTCATGGGCTTTAGTGGTGAAATAATAATTTAAAAAATCGTTCGTGAAATGAGTTTACTCCCTGGGTACTTTCTTTGCATACTTTTGACTATACGGGCCGAGTCTGGGATTTACGAGAAATCGCAGGTTTTCGTTTGCCGGCGATTAAACTTCTTTTATTCAGCGTCTCATCAAAAATGAAAACATTTTTAAAAACTACAAGTCTCATGGGCTTTAGTGGTGAAATAATAATTTAAAAAATCGTTCGGGAAATGAGTTTACTCCCTGGGTATTTTATTTGTATACTTTTGACTATACGGGCCGAGTCTGGGATTTACGGGAAATCGCAGGTTTTCGTTTGCCGGCGATTAAACTTCTTTCATTAAGCGTCTCATTAAAAATGAAAACATTTTTGAAAACTACAAGCCTCATTCGTTCTAGTGGTGCAGAAATAATTTGAAAAATCGTTCGGGAAATGAGTTTACTCCCTGGGTACTTTCTTTGTATATTTTTGAATATACGGACCGAGTCCGGGAGTAACGGGAAGTCGCGGGTTTTCGTTTGCCGGCGATTAAACTTCTTTTATTCAGCGTCTCATCGAAAATGAAAACATTTTTAAAAACTACAAGTCTCATGGGCTTTAGTGGTGAAATAATAATTTAAAAAATCGTTCGGGAAATGAGTTTACTCCCTGGGTACTTTTTTTGTATACTTTGACTTTACAGGCCGAGTCCGGGATTTACGGGAAATCGCAGGTTTTCGTTTGCCGGCGATTAAACTTCTTTTATTCAGCGTCTCATCAAAAATGAAAACATTTTTGAAAACTACAAGTCTCATGCGTTTTAGTGGTTAAAAAATAATTTAAAAAATCGTTCGGGAAATGCGTTTACTCCCTGGGTACTTTCTTTGTATACTTTTGACTATACGGGCCGAGCCGGGATTTACGGGAAATCGCGGGTTATCGTTTCCGGCGATTAAATTTCTTTTATTCAGCGTCCCATCAAAAATGAAAACATTTTTGAAAACTACAAGTCTTATGCGTTTTAGTGGTGAAAAAATAATATAAAAAATCGTTCGGGAAATGAGTTTACTCCCTGGGTACTTTCTTTGTATACTTTTGACTAAACGGGCCGAGTCCGGGGTTTACGGGAAATGGCGGGTTTTCGTTTGCCGGCGATTAAACTCCATTTATTCAGCGTCTCATCAAAAATGAAAACATTTTTAAAAACTACAAGTCTCATGGGCTTTAGTGGTGAAATAATAATTTAAAAAATCGTTCGTGAAATGAGTTTACTCCCTGGGTACTTTCTTTGCATACTTTTGACTATACGGGCCGAGTCTGGGATTTACGAGAAATCGCAGGTTTTCGTTTGCCGGCGATTAAACTTCTTTTATTCAGCGTCTCATCAAAAATGAAAACATTTTTAAAAACTACAAGTCTCATGGGCTTTAGTGGTGAAATAATAATTTAAAAAATCGTTCGGGAAATGAGTTTACTCCCTGGGTATTTTATTTGTATACTTTTGACTATACGGGCCGAGTCTGGGATTTACGGGAAATCGCAGGTTTTCGTTTGCCGGCGATTAAACTTCTTTCATTAAGCGTCTCATTAAAAATGAAAACATTTTTGAAAACTACAAGCCTCATTCGTTCTAGTGGTGCAGAAATAATTTGAAAAATCGTTCGGGAAATGAGTTTACTCCCTGGGTACTTTCTTTGTATATTTTTGAATATACGGACCGAGTCCGGGAGTAACGGGAAGTCGCGGGTTTTCGTTTGCCGGCGATTAAACTTCTTTTATTCAGCGTCTCATCGAAAATGAAAACATTTTTAAAAACTACAAGTCTCATGGGCTTTAGTGGTGAAATAATAAATTAAAAAATCGTTCTGGAAATGAATTTACTCACAGGGTACTTTCTTTGTATACATTCGACTATACGGAACAAGCCCGGGATTTACGGGAAATCGCGGGTTTTCGTTTGCCAGCGATTAAAATTCTTTTATTCAGCGTCTCATCAAAAATGAAACCAAGTTTGAAAACTGCAAGTCTCATGCGTTTTAGTGGTTAAAAAATGATTTAAAAAATCGTTCATGAAATGAGTTTACTCCCTGGGTACTTTCTTTGTATACATTCGACTACACGGGCCAAGCCTGGGTTTTAGGGGATATCGCTGGTTTTCGTTTGCCGGCGATTAAACCTCTTTCATTAAGCGTCTCATCAAAAATGAAAACATTTTTGAAAACTACAGGTCTCATGCGTTTTAGTGGTGAAAAAGTAATTTAAAAAATCGTTTGGGAAATTAGTTTACTCCCTGGGTACTTTCTTTGTATACTTTTGACTATACGGGCCGAGTCCGGGGCTTACGGGAAATGGCGGGTTTTCGTTTGCCGACGATTAAACTTCTTTTATTCAGCGTCTCATCAAAAATGAAAACATTTTTGAAAACTACAAGTTTCATGCGTTTTAGTGGTTAAAAAATAATTTAAAAAATCGTTCGGGAAATGCGTTTACTCCCTGGGTACTTTCTTTGTATACTTTTGACTATACGGGCCGAGCCGGGATTTACGGGAAATCGCGGGTTTTCGTTTCCGGCGATTAAATTTCTTTTATTCAGCGTCCCATCAAAAATGAAAACATTTTTAAAAACTACAAGTCTCATGGGCTTTAGTGGTGAAATAATAATTTAAAAAATCGTTCGTGAAATGAGTTTACTCCCTGGGTACTTTCTTTGCATACTTTTGACTATACGGGCCGAGTCTGGGATTTACGAGAAATCGCAGGTTTTCGTTTGCCGGCGATTAAACTTCTTTTATTCAGCGTCTCATCAAAAATGAAAACATTTTTAAAAACTACAAGTCTCATGGGCTTTAGTGGTGAAATAATAATTTAAAAACTCGTTCGGGAAATGAGTTTACTCCCTGGGTATTTTATTTGTATACTTTTGACTATACGGGCCGAGTCTGGCATTTACGGGAAATCGCAGGTTTTCGTTTTCCGGCGATTAAACTTCTTTTATTCAGCGTCTCATCAAAAGTGAAAACATTTTTGAAAACTACAAGTCTCATGCGATTTAGTGGTGCAGAAATAATTTGAAAAATCGTTCGGGAAATGAGTTTACTCCCTGGGTACTTTCTTTGTATATTTTTAAATATACGGACCGAGTCCGGGAGTAACGGGAAGTCGCGGGTTTTCGTTTGCCGGCGATTAAACTTCTTTTATTCAGCGTCTCATCGAAAATGAAAACATTTTTAAAAACTACAAGTCTCATGGGCTTTAGTGGTGAAATAATAATTTAAAAAATCGTTCTGGAAATGAATTTACTCACAGGTACTCTCTTTGTATACATTCGACTATACCGAACAAGCCCGGGATTTACGGGAAATCGCGGGTTTTCGTTTGCCGGCGCTTAAACTCCATTTATTCAGCGTCTCATCAAAAATGAAAACATTTTTGAAAACTACAAGTCTGATGGGCTTTAGTGGTGAAATAATAATTTAAAAAATCGTTCGGGAAATGAGTTTACTCCCTGGGTACTTTCTTTGTATACTTTTGACTATACGGGCCGAGTCTGGGATTTACGGAAAATCGCAGGTTTTCGTTTGCCGGCGATTAAACTTCTTTTATTCAGGTACTCATCAAAAATGAAAACATTTTTGAAAACTACAAGTCTCATTCGTTCTAGTGGTGCAGAAATAATTTGAAAAATCGTTCGGGAAATCAGTTTATTCCTTGGGTACTTTCTTTATATGCATTCAACTATACGGGCCAAGCACGGGATTTACGGGAAATCGCGGGTTTTCGGTTGCCGGCGATTAAAATTCTTTTATTCAGCGTCTCATCAAAAATGAAACCAAGTTTGAAAACTACAAGTCTCATGCGTTTTAGTGGTTAAAAAATAATTTAAAAAATCGTTCATGAAATGAGTTTACTCCCTGGGTACTTTCTTTGTATACATTCGACTACACGGGCCAAGCCTGGGTTTTAGGGGAAATCGCTGGTTTTCGTTTGCCGGCGATTAAACCTCTTTTATTTAGCGTCTCATCAAAAATGAAAACATTTTTGAAAACTACAGGTCTCATGCGTTTTAGTGGTGAAAAAATAATTTAAAAAATCGTTTGGGAAATGAGTTTACTCCCTGGGTACTTTCTTTGTATACTTTTTACTATACGGGCCGAGTCCGGGGTTTACGGGAAATGGCGGGTTTTCGTTTGCCGGCGATTAAACTTCTTTTATTCAGCGTCTCATCAAAAATGAAAACATTTTTGAAAACTACAAGTCTCATGCGTTTTAGTGGTTAAAAAATAATTTAAAAAATCGTTCGGGAAATGCGTTTACTCCCTGGGTACTTTCTTTGTATACTTTTGACTATACGGGCCGAGCCGGGATTTACGGGAAATCGCGGGTTTTCGTTTCCGGCGATTAAATTTCTTTTATTCAGCGTCCCATCAAAAATGAAAACATTTTTAAAAACTACAAGTCTCATGGGCTTTAGTGGTGAAATAATAATTTAAAAAATCGTTCGTGAAATGAGTTTACTCCCTGGGTACTTTCTTTGCATACTTTTGACTATACGGGCCGAGTCTGGGATTTACGAGAAATCGCAGGTTTTCGTTTGCCGGCGATTAAACTTCTTTTATTCAGCGTCTCATCAAAAATGAAAACATTTTTAAAAACTACAAGTCTCATGGGCTTTAGTGGTGAAATAATAATTTAAAAAATCGTTCGGGAAATGAGTTTACTCCCTGGGTATTTTATTTGTATACTTTTGACTATACGGCCCGAGTCTGGCATTTACGGGAAATCGCAGGTTTTCGTTTGCCGGCGATTAAACTTCTTTTATTCAGCGTCTCATCAAAAGTGAAAACATTTTTGAAAACTACAAGTCTCATGCGATTTAGTGGTGAAAAGATAATTTAAAAAATCGTTTTTGAAATGAGTTTACTCACAGGGTACTTTCTTTGTATACATTCGACTATACGGGACAAGCCCGGGATTTACGGGAAATCGCGGGTTTTCGTTTGCCGGCGATTAAACCTCTTTCATTAAGCGTCTCATTAAAAATGAAAACATTTTTGAAAACTAAAAGCCTCATTCGTTCTAGTGGTGCAGAAATAATTTGAAAAATCGTTCGGGAAATGAGTTTACTCCCTGGGTACTTTCTTTGTATATTTTTAAATATACGGACCGAGTCCGGGAGTAACGGGAAGTCGCGGGTTTTCGTTTGGCGGCGATTAAACTTCTTTTATTCAGCGTCTCATCGAAAATGAAAACATTTTTAAAAACTACAAGTCTCATGGGCTTTAGTGGTGAAATAATAATTTAAAAAATCGTTCTGGAAATGAATTTACTCACAGGTACTTTCTTTGTATACATTCGACTATACGGAACAAGCCCGGGATTTACGGGAAATCGCGGGTTTTCGTTTGCCGGCGATTAAACTCCATTTATTTAGCGTCTCATCAAAAATGAAAACATTTTTAAAAACTACAAGTCTCATGGGTTTTAGTGGTGAAATAATAATTTAAAAAATCGTTCGGGAAATGAGTTTACTCCCTGGGTACTTTCTTTGTATACTTTTGACTATACGGGCCGAGTCTGGGATTTACGGAAAATCGCAGGTTTTCGTTTGCCGGCGATTAAACTTCTTTTAATCAGCTACTCATCAAAAATGAAAACACTTTTGAAAACTACAAGTCTCATGCGATTTAGTGGTGAAAAGATAATTTAAAAAATCGTTCTGGAAATGAGTTTACTCACAGGGTACTTTCTTTGTATACATTCGACTATACGGGACAAGCCCGGGATTTACGGGAAATTGCGGGTTTTCGTTTGCCGGCGATTAAACCTCTTTCATTAAGCGTCTCATTAAAAATGAAGACATTTTTAAAAACTACAAGTCTCATTCGTTCTAGTGGTGCAGAAATAATTTAAAAAATCGTTCGGGAAATCAGTTTATTCCTTGGGTACTTTCTTTATATGCATTCAACTATACGGGCCAAGCACGGGATTTACGGGAAATCGCGGGTTTTCGGTTGCCTGCGATTAAAATTCTTTTATTCAGCGTCTCATCAAAAATGAAACCAAGTTTGAAAACTACAAGTCTCATGCGTTTTAGTGGTTAAAAAATAATTTAAAAAATCGTTCATGAAATGAGTTTACTCCCTGGGTACTTTCTTTGTATACATTCGACTACACGGGCCAAGCCTGGGTTTTAGGGGAAATCGCTGGTTTTCGTTTGCCGGCGATTAAACCTCTTTTATTAAGCGTCTCATCAAAAATGAAAACATTTTTGAAAACTACAGGTCTCATGCGTTTTAGTGGTGAAAAAATAATTTAAAAAATCGTTCTGGAAATGAGTTTACTCCCTGGGTACTTTCTTTGTATACTTTTTACTATACGGGCCGAGTCCGGGGTTTACGGGAAATGGCGGGTTTTCGTTTGCCGGCGATTAAACTTCTTTTATTCAGCGTCTCATCAAAAATGAAAACATTTTTAAAAACTACAAGTCTCATGCGTTTTAGTGGTTAAAAAATAATTTAAAAAATCGTTCGGGAAATGCGTTTACTCCCTGGGTACTTTCTTTGTATACTTTTGACTATACGGGCCGAGCCGGGATTTACGGGAAATCGCGGGTTTTCGTTTCCGGCGATTAAATTTCTTTTATTCAGCGTCCCATCAAAAATGAAAACATTTTTGAAAATTACAAGTCTCATGCGTTTTAGTGGTTAAATAATAATTTAAAAAATCGTTCGGGAAATGAGTTTACTCCCTGGGTACTTTTTTTGTATACTTTTGACTTTAGTCCGGGATTTACGGGAAATCGCAGGTTTTCGTTTGCCGGCGATTAAACTTCTTTTATTCAGCGTCTCATCAAAAATGAAAACATTTTTGAAAACTAAAGGTCTCATGCGTTTTAGTGGTGAAAAAATAATTTAAAAAATCGTTCGGGAAATGAGTTTACTCCCTGGGTACTTTCTTTGTATACTTTTGACTATACGGACCGAGTCCGGGGTTTACGGAAAATGGCGGGTTTTCGTTTGCCGGCGATTAAACTTCTTTTATTCAGCGTCTCATCAAAAGTGAAAACATTTTTAAAAACTACAAGTCTCATGCGTTTTAGTGGTTAAAAAATAATTTAAAAAATCGTTCGGGAAATGCGTTTACTCCCTGGGTACTTTCTTTGTATACATTCGACTACACGGGCCAAGCCTGGGTTTTAGGGGAAATCGCTGGTTTTCGTTTGCCGGCGATTAAACCTCTTTTATTAAGCGTCTCATCAAAAATGAAAACATTTTTGAAAACTACAGGTCTCATGCGTTTTAGTGGTGAAAAAATAATTTAAAAAATCGTTCTGGAAATGAGTTTACTCCCTGGGTACTTTCTTTGTATACTTTTTACTATACGGGCCGAGTCCGGGGTTTACGGGAAATGGCGGGTTTTCGTTTGCCGGCGATTAAACTTCTTTTATTCAGCGTCTCATCAAAAATGAAAACATTTTTAAAAACTACAAGTCTCATGCGTTTTAGTGGTTAAAAAATAATTTAAAAAATCGTTCGGGAAATGCGTTTACTCCCTGGGTACTTTCTTTGTATACTTTTGACTATACGGGCCGAGCCGGGATTTACGGGAAATCGCGGGTTTTCGTTTCCGGCGATTAAATTTCTTTTATTCAGCGTCCCATCAAAAATGAAAACATTTTTGAAAATTACAAGTCTCATGCGTTTTAGTGGTTAAATAATAATTTAAAAAATCGTTCGGGAAATGAGTTTACTCCCTGGGTACTTTTTTTGTATACTTTTGACTTTAGTCCGGGATTTACGGGAAATCGCAGGTTTTCGTTTGCCGGCGATTAAACTTCTTTTATTCAGCGTCTCATCAAAAATGAAAACATTTTTGAAAACTAAAGGTCTCATGCGTTTTAGTGGTGAAAAAATAATTTAAAAAATCGTTCGGGAAATGAGTTTACTCCCTGGGTACTTTCTTTGTATACTTTTGACTATACGGACCGAGTCCGGGGTTTACGGAAAATGGCGGGTTTTCGTTTGCCGGCGATTAAACTTCTTTTATTCAGCGTCTCATCAAAAGTGAAAACATTTTTAAAAACTACAAGTCTCATGCGTTTTAGTGGTTAAAAAATAATTTAAAAAATCGTTCGGGAAATGCGTTTACTCCCTGGGTACTTTCTTTGTATACTTTTGACTATACGGGCCGAGCCGGGGTTTACGGGAAATGGCGGGTTTTCGTTTGCCGGCGATTAAACTCCATTTATTCAGCGTCTCATCAAAAATGAAAACATTTTTAAAAACTACAAGTCTCATGGGCTTTAGTGGTGAAATAATAATTTTAAAAATCGTTCGTGAAATGAGTTTACTCCCTGGGTACTTTCCTTGCATACTTTTGACTATAGGGGCCGAGTCTGGGATTTACGAGAAATCGCAGGTTTTCGTTTGCCGGCGATTAAACTTCTTTTATTCAGCGTCTCATCAAAAATGAAAACATTTTTAAAAACTACAAGTCTCATGGGCTTTAGTGGTGAAATAATAATTTAAAAAATCGTTCGTGAAATGAGTTTACTCCCTGGGTACTTTCTTTGAATACTTTTGACTATACGGGCCGAGTCTGGGATTTACGGGAAATCGCAGGTTTTCGTTTGCCGGCGATTAAACTTCTTTTATTCAGCGTCTCATCAAAAATGAAAACATGGGCTTTAGTGGTTAAATAATAATTTAAAAAATCGTTCGGGAAATGAGTTTACTCCCTGGGTACATTTTTTGTATACTTTTGACTTTAGTCCGGGATTTACGGGAAATCGCAGGTTTTCGTTTGCCGGCGATTAAACTTCTTTTATTCAGCGTCTCATCAAAAATGAAAACATTTTTGAAAACTAGAGGTCTCATGCGTTTTAGTGGTGAAAAAATAATTTAAAAAATCGTTCGGGAAATGAGTTTACTCCCTGGGTACTTTCTTTGTATACTTTTGACTATACGGACCGAGTCCGGGGTTTACGGGAAATGGCGGGTTTTCGTTTGCCGGCGATTAAACTTCTTTTATTCAGCGTCTCATCAAAAGTGAAAACATTTTTAAAAACTACAAGTCTCATGCGTTTTAGTGGTGCAGAAATAATTTAAAAAATCGTTCGGGAAATCAGTTTATTCCTTGGGTACTTTCTTTATATGCATTCAACTATACGGGCCAAGCACGGGATTTACGGGAAATCGCGGGTTTTCGGTTGCCTGCGATTAAAATTCTTTTATTCAGCGTCTCATCAAAAATGAAACCAAGTTTGAAAACTACAAGTCTCATGCGTTTTAGTGGTTAAAAAATAATTTAAAAAATCGTTCATGAAATGAGTTTACTCCCTGGGTACTTTCTTTGTATACATTCGACTACACGGGCCAAGCCTGGGTTTTAGGGGAAATCGCTGGTTTTCGTTTGCCGGCGATTAAACCTCTTTTATTAAGCGTCTCATCAAAAATGAAAACATTTTTGAAAACTACAGGTCTCATGCGTTTTAGTGGTGAAAAAATAATTTAAAAAATCGTTCTGGAAATGAGTTTACTCCCTGGGTACTTTCTTTGTATACTTTTTACTATACGGGCCGAGTCCGGGGTTTACGGGAAATGGCGGGTTTTCGTTTGCCGGCGATTAAACTTCTTTTATTCAGCGTCTCATCAAAAATGAAAACATTTTTAAAAACTACAAGTCTCATGCGTTTTAGTGGTTAAAAAATAATTTAAAAAATCGTTCGGGAAATGCGTTTACTCCCTGGGTACTTTCTTTGTATACTTTTGACTATACGGGCCGAGCCGGGATTTACGGGAAATCGCGGGTTTTCGTTTCCGGCGATTAAATTTCTTTTATTCAGCGTCCCATCAAAAATGAAAACATTTTTGAAAATTACAAGTCTCATGCGTTTTAGTGGTTAAATAATAATTTAAAAAATCGTTCGGGAAATGAGTTTACTCCCTGGGTACTTTTTTTGTATACTTTTGACTTTAGTCCGGGATTTACGGGAAATCGCAGGTTTTCGTTTGCCGGCGATTAAACTTCTTTTATTCAGCGTCTCATCAAAAATGAAAACATTTTTGAAAACTAAAGGTCTCATGCGTTTTAGTGGTGAAAAAATAATTTAAAAAATCGTTCGGGAAATGAGTTTACTCCCTGGGTACTTTCTTTGTATACTTTTGACTATACGGACCGAGTCCGGGGTTTACGGAAAATGGCGGGTTTTCGTTTGCCGGCGATTAAACTTCTTTTATTCAGCGTCTCATCAAAAGTGAAAACATTTTTAAAAACTACAAGTCTCATGCGTTTTAGTGGTTAAAAAATAATTTAAAAAATCGTTCGGGAAATGCGTTTACTCCCTGGGTACTTTCTTTGTATACATTCGACTACACGGGCCAAGCCTGGGTTTTAGGGGAAATCGCTGGTTTTCGTTTGCCGGCGATTAAACCTCTTTTATTAAGCGTCTCATCAAAAATGAAAACATTTTTGAAAACTACAGGTCTCATGCGTTTTAGTGGTGAAAAAATAATTTAAAAAATCGTTCTGGAAATGAGTTTACTCCCTGGGTACTTTCTTTGTATACTTTTTACTATACGGGCCGAGTCCGGGGTTTACGGGAAATGGCGGGTTTTCGTTTGCCGGCGATTAAACTTCTTTTATTCAGCGTCTCATCAAAAATGAAAACATTTTTAAAAACTACAAGTCTCATGCGTTTTAGTGGTTAAAAAATAATTTAAAAAATCGTTCGGGAAATGCGTTTACTCCCTGGGTACTTTCTTTGTATACTTTTGACTATACGGGCCGAGCCGGGATTTACGGGAAATCGCGGGTTTTCGTTTCCGGCGATTAAATTTCTTTTATTCAGCGTCCCATCAAAAATGAAAACATTTTTGAAAATTACAAGTCTCATGCGTTTTAGTGGTTAAATAATAATTTAAAAAATCGTTCGGGAAATGAGTTTACTCCCTGGGTACTTTTTTTGTATACTTTTGACTTTAGTCCGGGATTTACGGGAAATCGCAGGTTTTCGTTTGCCGGCGATTAAACTTCTTTTATTCAGCGTCTCATCAAAAATGAAAACATTTTTGAAAACTAAAGGTCTCATGCGTTTTAGTGGTGAAAAAATAATTTAAAAAATCGTTCGGGAAATGAGTTTACTCCCTGGGTACTTTCTTTGTATACTTTTGACTATACGGACCGAGTCCGGGGTTTACGGAAAATGGCGGGTTTTCGTTTGCCGGCGATTAAACTTCTTTTATTCAGCGTCTCATCAAAAGTGAAAACATTTTTAAAAACTACAAGTCTCATGCGTTTTAGTGGTTAAAAAATAATTTAAAAAATCGTTCGGGAAATGCGTTTACTCCCTGGGTACTTTCTTTGTATACTTTTGACTATACGGGCCGAGCCGGGGTTTACGGGAAATGGCGGGTTTTCGTTTGCCGGCGATTAAACTCCATTTATTCAGCGTCTCATCAAAAATGAAAACATTTTTAAAAACTACAAGTCTCATGGGCTTTAGTGGTGAAATAATAATTTTAAAAATCGTTCGTGAAATGAGTTTACTCCCTGGGTACTTTCCTTGCATACTTTTGACTATAGGGGCCGAGTCTGGGATTTACGAGAAATCGCAGGTTTTCGTTTGCCGGCGATTAAACTTCTTTTATTCAGCGTCTCATCAAAAATGAAAACATTTTTAAAAACTACAAGTCTCATGGGCTTTAGTGGTGAAATAATAATTTAAAAAATCGTTCGTGAAATGAGTTTACTCCCTGGGTACTTTCTTTGAATACTTTTGACTATACGGGCCGAGTCTGGGATTTACGGGAAATCGCAGGTTTTCGTTTGCCGGCGATTAAACTTCTTTTATTCAGCGTCTCATCAAAAATGAAAACATGGGCTTTAGTGGTTAAATAATAATTTAAAAAATCGTTCGGGAAATGAGTTTACTCCCTGGGTACATTTTTTGTATACTTTTGACTTTAGTCCGGGATTTACGGGAAATCGCAGGTTTTCGTTTGCCGGCGATTAAACTTCTTTTATTCAGCGTCTCATCAAAAATGAAAACATTTTTGAAAACTAGAGGTCTCATGCGTTTTAGTGGTGAAAAAATAATTTAAAAAATCGTTCGGGAAATGAGTTTACTCCCTGGGTACTTTCTTTGTATACTTTTGACTATACGGACCGAGTCCGGGGTTTACGGGAAATGGCGGGTTTTCGTTTGCCGGCGATTAAACTTCTTTTATTCAGCGTCTCATCAAAAGTGAAAACATTTTTAAAAACTACAAGTCTCATGCGTTTTAGTGGTTAAAAAATAATTTAAAAAATCGTTCGGGAAATGCGTTTACTCCCTGGGTACTTTCTTTGTATACTTTTGACTATACGGGCCGAGCCGGGATTTACGGGAAATCGTGGGTTTTCATTTCCGGCGATTAAATTTCTTTTATTCAGCGTCCCATCAAAAATGAAAACATTTTTGAAAACTACAAGTCTCATGCGTTTTAGTGGTGAAAAAATAATATAAAAAATCGTTCGTGAAATGAGTTTACTCCCTGGGTACTTTCCTTGCATACTTTTGACTATAGGGGCCGAGTCTGGGATTTACGAGAAATCGCAGGTTTTCGTTTGCCGGCGATTAAACTTCTTTTATTCAGCGTCTCATCAAAAATGAAAACATTTTTAAAAACTACAAGTCTCATGGGCTTTAGTGGTGAAATAATAATTTAAAAAATCGTTCGTGAAATGAGTTTACTCCCTGGGTACTTTCTTTGAATACTTTTGACTATACGGGCCGAGTCTGGGATTTACGGGAAATCGCAGGTTTTCGTTTGCCGGCGATTAAACTTCTTTTATTCAGCGTCTCATCAAAAATGAAAACATGGGCTTTAGTGGTTAAATAATAATTTAAAAAATCGTTCGGGAAATGAGTTTACTCCCTGGGTACATTTTTTGTATACTTTTGACTTTAGTCCGGGATTTACGGGAAATCGCAGGTTTTCGTTTGCCGGCGATTAAACTTCTTTTATTCAGCGTCTCATCAAAAATGAAAACATTTTTGAAAACTAGAGGTCTCATGCGTTTTAGTGGTGAAAAAATAATTTAAAAAATCGTTCGGGAAATGAGTTTACTCCCTGGGTACTTTCTTTGTATACTTTTGACTATACGGACCGAGTCCGGGGTTTACGGGAAATGGCGGGTTTTCGTTTGCCGGCGATTAAACTTCTTTTATTCAGCGTCTCATCAAAAGTGAAAACATTTTTAAAAACTACAAGTCTCATGCGTTTTAGTGGTTAAAAAATAATTTAAAAAATCGTTCGGGAAATGCGTTTACTCCCTGGGTACTTTCTTTGTATACTTTTGACTATACGGGCCGAGCCGGGATTTACGGGAAATCGTGGGTTTTCATTTCCGGCGATTAAATTTCTTTTATTCAGCGTCCCATCAAAAATGAAAACATTTTTGAAAACTACAAGTCTCATGCGTTTTAGTGGTGAAAAAATAATATAAAAAATCGTTCGGGAAATGAGTTTACTCCCTGGGTACTTTCTTTGTATACTTTTGACTATACGGGCCGAGTCCGGGGTTTACGGGAAATGGCGGGTTTTCGTTTGCCGGCGATTAAACTCCATTTATTCAGCGTCTCATCAAAAATGAAAACATTTTTAAAAACTACAAGTCTCATGGGCTTTAGTGGTGAAATAATAATTTTAAAAATCGTTCGTGAAATGAGTTTACTCCCTGGGTACTTTCCTTGCATACTTTTGACTATAGGGGCCGAGTCTGGGATTTACGAGAAATCGCAGGTTTTCGTTTGCCGGCGATTAAACTTCTTTTATTCAGCGTCTCATCAAAAATGAAAACATTTTTAAAAACTACAAGTCTCATGGGCTTTAGTGGTGAAATAATAATTTAAAAAATCGTTCGTGAAATGAGTTTACTCCCTGGGTACATTCTTTGAATACTTTTGACTATACGGGCCGAGTCTGGGATTTACGGGAAATCGCAGGTTTTCGTTTGCCGGCGATTAAACTTCTTTTATTCAGCGTCTCATCAAAAATGAAAACATGGGCTTTAGTGGTTAAATAATAATTTAAAAAATCGTTCGGGAAATGAGTTTACTCCCTGGGTACTTTTTTTGTATACTTTTGACTTTAGTCCGGGATTTACGGGAAATCGCAGGTTTTCGTTTGCCGGCGATTAAATTCTTTTATTCAGCGTCTCATCAAAAATGAAAACATTTTTGAAAACTAGAGGTCTCATGCGTTTTAGTGGTGAAAAAATAATTTAAAAAATCGTTCGGGAAATGAGTTTACTCCCTGGGTACTTTCTTTGTATACTTTTGACTATACGGACCGAGTCCGGGGTTTACGGGAAATGGCGGGTTTTCGTTTGCCGGCGATTAAACTTCTTTTATTCAGCGTCTCATCAAAAGTGAAAACATTTTTAAAAACTACAAGTCTCATGCGTTTTAGTGGTTAAAAAATAATTTAAAAAATCGTTCGGGAAATGCGTTTACTCCCTGGGTACTTTCTTTGTATACTTTTGACTATACGGGCCGAGCCGGGATTTACGGGAAATCGCGGGTTTTCATTTCCGGCGATTAAATTTCTTTTATTCAGCGTCCCATCAAAAATGAAAACATTTTTGAAAACTACAAGTCTCATGCGTTTTAGTGGTGAAAAAATAATATAAAAAATCGTTCGGGAAATGAGTTTACTCCCTGGGTACTTTCTTTGTATACTTTTGACTATACGGGCCGAGTCCGGGGTTTACGGGAAATGGCGGGTTTTCGTTTGCCGGCGATTAAACTCCATTTATTCAGCGTCTCATCAAAAATGAAAACATTTTTAAAAACTACAAGTCTCATGGGCTTTAGTGGTGAAATAATAATTTTAAAAATCGTTCGTGAAATGAGTTTACTCCCTGGGTACTTTCCTTGCATACTTTTGACTATAGGGGCCGAGTCTGGGATTTACGAGAAATCGCAGGTTTTCGTTTGCCGGCGATTAAACTTCTTTTATTCAGCGTCTCATCAAAAATGAAAACATTTTTAAAAACTACAAGTCTCATGGGCTTTAGTGGTGAAATATTAATTTAAAAAATCGTTCGGGAAATGAGTTTACTCCCTGGGTATTTTATTTGTATACTTTTGACTATACGGGCCAAGCCCGGGATTTACGGGAAATCGCGGGTTTTCGTTTGCCGGCGATTAAACTTCTTTTATTCAGTGTCTCATCAAAAGTGAAAACATTTTTGAAAACTACATGTCTCATGCGATTTAGTGGTGAAAAGATAATTTAAAAAATCGTTTTGGAAATGAGTTTACTCCCTGGGTACTTTTTTTATATACTTTTGACTATACGGGCCAAGCCCGGGATTTACGGGAAATCGCGGGTTTTCGTTTGCCGGCGATTAAACTTCTTTTATTCAGTGTCTCATCACAAATGAAAACATTTTTGAAAACTACAAGTCTCATGCGTTTTAGTGGTGAAAAAATAATATAAAAAATCGTTCGGGAAATGAGTTTACTCCCTGGGTACTTTCTTTGTACACTTTTGACTATACGGGCCGAGTCCGGGGTTTACGGGAAATGGCGGGTTTTCGTTTGCCGGCGATTAAACTCCATTTATTCAGCGTCTCATCAAAAATGAAAACATTTTTAAAAACTACAAGTCTCATGGGCTTTAGTGGTGAAATAATAATTTTAAAAATCGTTCGTGAAATGAGTTTACTCCCTGGGTACTTTCCTTGCATACTTTTGACTATAGGGGCCGAGTCTGGGATTTACGAGAAATCGCAGGTTTTCGTTTGCCGGCGATTAAACTTCTTTTATTCAGCGTCTCATCAAAAATGAAAACATTTTTAAAAACTACAAGTCTCATGGGCTTTAGTGGTGAAATATTAATTTAAAAAATCGTTCGGGAAATGAGTTTACTCCCTGGGTATTTTATTTGTATACTTTTGACTATACGGGCCAAGCCCGGGATTTACGGGAAATCGCGGGTTTTCGTTTGCCGGCGATTAAACTTCTTTTATTCAGTGTCTCATCAAAAGTGAAAACATTTTTGAAAACTACATGTCTCATGCGATTTAGTGGTGAAAAGATAATTTAAAAAATCGTTTTGGAAATGAGTTTACTCCCTGGGTACTTTTTTTATATACTTTTGACTATACGGGCCAAGCCCGGGATTTACGGGAAATCGCGGGTTTTCGTTTGCCGGCGATTAAACTTCTTTTATTCAGTGTCTCATCACAAATGAAAACATTTTTGAAAACTACAAGTCTCATGCGTTTTAGTGGTGAAAAGATAATTTAAAAAATCGTTTTGGAAATGAGTTTACTCACAGGGTAATTTCTTTGTATACATTCGACTATACGGTTTAAGCCCGGGATATACGGGAAATCGCGGGTTTTCGTTTGCACGCGATTAAACCACTTTCATTAAGCGTCTCATCAAAAATGAAAAAATTTCTGAAAACTACAGGTCTCAAGCGTTTTAGTGATGAAAAATTAATTTAAAAAATCGTTCGGGAAATGAGTTTACTCCCTGGGTACTTTCTTTGTATACTTTTGACTATACGGGCCGAGTCCGGGATTTACGGGAAATCGCGGGTTTTCGTTTGCCGGCGATTAAACTTCTTTTATTCAGCGTCTCATCAAAAATGAAAACATTTTCAAAAACTACAAGTCTCATGGGCTTTAGTGGTGAAATAATAATTTAAAAAATCGTTTAGGAAATGAGTTTACTCCCTGGGTACTTTCTTTGTATACTTTTGACTATACGGGCCGAGTCCGGGGTTTACGGGAAATGGCGGGTTTTCGTTTGCCGGCGATTAAACTCCATTTATTCAGCGTTTCATCAAAAATGAAAACATTTTCAAAAACTACAAGTCTCATGGGCTTTAGTGGTGAAATAATAATTTAAAAAATCGTTCGGGAAATGAGTTTACTCCCTGGGTACTTTCTTTGTATACTTTTGACTAAACGGGCCAAGCCCGGGATATTCGGAAAATCGCGGGTTTTCGTTTGCCAGCGATTAAACTTCTTTTATTCAGCGTCTCATCAAATATGAAAACAATTTTGAAAACTACAAGTCTTATGCGTTTTAGTGGTGAAAAAATAATTTAAAAAATCTTTCTGGAAATGAGTTTACTCACAGGGTACTTTCTTTTTATACATTCGACTATACGGGCCAAGCCCGGGATTTACGGGAAATCGCGGGTTTTCGTTTGCCGGCGATTAAACCTCTTTCATTAAGCGTCTCATCAAAAATGAAAACATTTTTGAAAACTACAAGTCTCATGCGTTTTAGTGGTGAAAAAAAAATTTAAAAAATCGTTCGGGAAATGAGTTTACTTCCTGGGTACTTTCTTTGCATACATTCGACTACACGGGCCAAGCCCGGGATTTAGGGGAAATCGCTGGTTTTCGTTTGCCGGCGATTAAACTCCATTTATTCAGCGTCTCATCAAAAGTGAAAACATTTTTAAAAACTACAAGTCTCATGGGCTTTAGTGGTGAAATAATAATTTAAAAAATCGTTCGGGAAATGCGTTTACTCCCTGGGTACTTTCTTTGTATACTTTTGACTATACGGGCCGAGTCCGGGGTTTACGGGAAATGGCGGGTTTTCGTTTGCCGGCGATTAAACTCCATTTATTCAGCGTTTCATCAAAAATGAAAACATTTTCAAAAACTACAAGTCTCATGGGCTTTAGTGGTGAAATAATAATTTAAAAAATCGTTCGGGAAATGAGTTTACTCCCTGGGTACTTTCTTTGTATACTTTTGACTAAACGGGCCAAGCCCGGGATATTCGGAAAATTGCGGGTTTTCGTTTGCCAGCGATTAAACTTCTTTTATTCAGCGTCTCATCAAATATGAAAACAATTTTGAAAACTACAAGTCTTATGCGTTTTAGTGGTGAAAAAATAATTTAAAAAATCTTTCTGTAAATGAGTTTACTCACAGGGTACTTTCTTTTTATACATTCGACTATACGGGCCAAGCCCGGGATTTACGGGAAATCGCGGGTTTTCGTTTGCCGGCGATTAAACCTCTTTCATTAAGCGTCTCATCAAAAATGAAAACATTTTTGAAAACTACAAGTCTCATGCGTTTTAGTGGTGAAAAAAAAATTTAAAAAATCGTTCGGGAAATGAGTTTACTTCATGGGTACTTTCTTTGCATACATTCGACTACACGGGCCAAGCCCGGGATTTAGGGGAAATCGCTGGTTTTCGTTTGCCGGCGATTAAACTCCATTTATTCAGCGTCTCATCAAAAGTGAAAACATTTTTAAAAACTACAAGTCTCATGCGTTTTAGTGGTTAAAAAATAATTTAAAAAATCGTTCGGGAAATGCGTTTACTCCCTGGGTACTTTCTTTGTATACTTTTGACTATACGGGCCGAGCCGGGATTTACGGGAAATCGCGGGTTTTCATTTCCGGCGATTAAATTTCTTTTATTCAGCGTCCCATCAAAAATGAAAACATTTTTGAAAACTACAAGTCTCATGCGTTTTAGTGGTGAAAAAATAATATAAAAAATCGTTCGGGAAATGAGTTTACTCCCTGGGTACTTTCTTTGTATACTTTTGACTATACGGGCCGAGTCCGGGGTTTACGGGAAATGGCGGGTTTTCGTTTGCCGGCGATTAAACTCCATTTATTCAGCGTCTCATCAAAAATGAAAACATTTTTAAAAACTACAAGTCTCATGGGCTTTAGTGGTGAAATAATAATTTTAAAAATCGTTCGTGAAATGAGTTTACTCCCTGGGTACTTTCCTTGCATACTTTTGACTATAGGGGCCGAGTCTGGGATTTACGAGAAATCGCAGGTTTTCTTTTGCCAGCGATTAAACCTCTTTCATTAAGCGTCTCATCAAAAATGAAAAAATTTCTGAAAACTACAGGTCTCAAGCGTTTTAGTGATGAAAAATTAATTTAAAAAATCGTTCGGGAAATGAGTTTACTCCCTGGGTACTTTCTTTGTATACTTTTGACTATACGGGCCGAGTCCGGGATTTACGGGAAATCGCGGGTTTTCGTTTGCCGGCGATTAAACTTCTTTTATTCAGCGTCTCATCAAAAATGAAAACATTTTCAAAAACTACAAGTCTCATGGGCTTTAGTGGTGAAATAATAATTTAAAAAATCGTTTAGGAAATGAGTTTACTCCCTGGGTACTTTCTTTGTATACTTTTGACTATACGGGCCGAGTCCGGGGTTTACGGGAAATGGCGGGTTTTCGTTTGCCGGCGATTAAACTCCATTTATTCAGCGTTTCATCAAAAATGAAAACATTTTCAAAAACTACAAGTCTCATGGGCTTTAGTGGTGAAATAATAATTTAAAAAATCGTTCGGGAAATGAGTTTACTCCCTGGGTACTTTCTTTGTATACTTTTGACTAAACGGGCCAAGCCCGGGATATTCGGAAAATCGCGGGTTTTCGTTTGCCAGCGATTAAACTTCTTTTATTCAGCGTCTCATCAAATATGAAAACAATTTTGAAAACTACAAGTCTTATGCGTTTTAGTGGTGAAAAAATAATTTAAAAAATCTTTCTGGAAATGAGTTTACTCACAGGGTACTTTCTTTTTATACATTCGACTATACGGGTCAAGCCCGGGATTTACGGGAAATCGCGGGTTTTCGTTTGCCGGCGATTAAACCTCTTTCATTAAGCGTCTCATCAAAAATGAAAACATTTTTGAAAACTACAAGTCTCATGCGTTTTAGTGGTGAAAAAAAAATTTAAAAAATCGTTCGGGAAATGAGTTTACTTCCTGGGTACTTTCTTTGCATACATTCGACTACACGGGCCAAGCCCGGGATTTAGGGGAAATCGCTGGTTTTCGTTTGCCGGCGATTAAACTCCATTTATTCAGCGTCTCATCAAAAGTGAAAACATTTTTAAAAACTACAAGTCTCATGGGCTTTAGTGGTGAAATAATAATTTAAAAAATCGTTCGGGAAATGCGTTTACTCCCTGGGTACTTTCTTTGTATACTTTTGACTATACGGGCCGAGTCCGGGGTTTACGGGAAATGGCGGGTTTTCGTTTGCCGGCGATTAAACTCCATTTATTCAGCGTTTCATCAAAAATGAAAACATTTTCAAAAACTACAAGTCTCATGGGCTTTAGTGGTGAAATAATAATTTAAAAAATCGTTCGGGAAATGAGTTTACTCCCTGGGTACTTTCTTTGTATACTTTTGACTAAACGGGCCAAGCCCGGGATATTCGGAAAATTGCGGGTTTTCGTTTGCCAGCGATTAAACTTCTTTTATTCAGCGTCTCATCAAATATGAAAACAATTTTGAAAACTACAAGTCTTATGCGTTTTAGTGGTGAAAAAATAATTTAAAAAATCTTTCTGTAAATGAGTTTACTCACAGGGTACTTTCTTTTTATACATTCGACTATACGGGCCAAGCCCGGGATTTACGGGAAATCGCGGGTTTTCGTTTGCCGGCGATTAAACCTCTTTCATTAAGCGTCTCATCAAAAATGAAAACATTTTTGAAAACTACAAGTCTCATGCGTTTTAGTGGTGAAAAAAAAATTTAAAAAATCGTTCGGGAAATGAGTTTACTTCCTGGGTACTTTCTTTGCATACATTCGACTACACGGGCCAAGCCCGGGATTTAGGGGAAATCGCTGGTTTTCGTTTGCCGGCGATTAAACTCCATTTATTCAGCGTCTCATCAAAAGTGAAAACATTTTTAAAAACTACAAGTCTCATGCGTTTTAGTGGTTAAAAAATAATTTAAAAAATCGTTCGGGAAATGCGTTTACTCCCTGGGTACTTTCTTTGTATACTTTTGACTATACGGGCCGAGCCGGGATTTACGGGAAATCGCGGGTTTTCATTTCCGGCGATTAAATTTCTTTTATTCAGCGTCCCATCAAAAATGAAAACATTTTTGAAAACTACAAGTCTCATGCGTTTTAGTGGTGAAAAAATAATATAAAAAATCGTTCGGGAAATGAGTTTACTCCCTGGGTACTTTCCTTGCATACTTTTGACTATAGGGGCCGAGTCTGGGATTTACGAGAAATCGCAGGTTTTCTTTTGCCAGCGATTAAACCTCTTTCATTAAGCGTCTCATCAAAAATGAAAACATTTTTGAAAACTACAAGTCTCATGCGTTTTAGTGGTGAAAAAAAAATTTAAAAAATCGTTCGGGAAATGGGTTTACTTCCTGGGTACTTTCTTTGCATACATTCGACTACACGGGCCAAGCCCGGGATTTAGGGGAAATCGCTGGTTTTCGTTTGCCGGCGATTAAACTCCATTTATTCAGCGTCTCATCAAAAGTGAAAACATTTTTAAAAACTACAAGTCTCATGGGCTTTAGTGGTGAAATAATAATTTAAAAAACCGTTCGGGAAATGCGTTTACTCCCTGGGTACTTTCTTTGTATACTTTTGACTATACGGGCCGAGTCCGGGGTTTACGGGAAATGGCGGGTTTTCGTTTGCCGGCGATTAAACTCCATTTATTCAGCGTTTCATCAAAAATGAAAACATTTTCAAAAACTACAAGTCTCATGGGCTTTAGTGGTGAAATAATAATTTAAAAAATCGTTCGGGAAATGAGTTTACTCCCTGGGTACTTTCTTTGTATACTTTTGACTAAACGGGCCAAGCCCGGGATATTCGGAAAATCGCGGGTTTTCGTTTGCCGGCGATTAAACTTCTTTTATTCAGCGTCTCATCAAATATGAAAACAATTTTGAAAACTACAAGTCTTATGCGTTTTAGTGGTGAAAAAATAATTTAAAAAATCTTTCTGGAAATGAGTTTACTCACAGGGTACTTTCTTTTTATACATTCGACTATACGGGCCAAGCCCGGGATTTACGGGAAATCGCGGGTTTTCGTTTGCCGGCGATTAAACCTCTTTCATTAAGCGTCTCATCAAAAATGAAAACATTTTTGAAAACTACAAGTCTCATGCGTTTTAGTGGTGAAAAAAAAATTTAAAAAATCGTTCGGGAAATGAGTTTACTTCCTGGGTACTTTCTTTGCATACATTCGACTACACGGGCCAAGCCCGGGATTTAGTGGAAATCGCTGGTTTTCGTTTGCCGGCGATTAAACTCCATTTATTCAGCGTCTCATCAAAAGTGAAAACATTTTTAAAAACTACAAGTCTCATGCGTTTTAGTGGTTAAAAAATAATTTAAAAAATCGTTCGGGAAATGCGTTTACTCCCTGGGTACTTTCTTTGTATACTTTTGACTATACGGGCCGAGCCTGGATTTACGGGAAATCGCGGGTTTTCATTTCCGGCGATTAAATTTCTTTTATTCAGCGTCCCATCAAAAATGAAAACATTTTTGAAAACTACAAGTCTCATGCGTTTTAGTGGTGAAAAAATAATATAAAAAATCGTTCGGGAAATGAGTTTACTCCCTGGGTACTTTCTTTGTATACTTTTGACTATACGGGCCGAGTCCGGGGTTTACGGGAAATGGCGGGTTTTCGTTTGCCGGCGATTAAACTCCATTTATTCAGCGTCTCATCAAAAATGAAAACATTTTTAAAAACTACAAGTCTCATGGGCTTTAGTGGTGAAATAATAATTTTAAAAATCGTTCGTGAAATGAGTTTACTCCCTGGGTACTTTCCTTGCATACTTTTGCCTATAGGGGCCGAGTCTGGGATTTACGAGAAATCGCAGGTTTTCGTTTGCCGGCGATTAAACTTCTTTTATTCAGCGTCTCATCAAAAATGAAAACATTTTTAAAAACTACAAGTCTCATGGGCTTTAGTGGTGAAATATTAATTTAAAAAATCGTTCGGGAAATGAGTTTACTCCCTGGGTATTTTATTTGTATACTTTTGACTATACGGGCCGAGTCTGGGATTTACGGTAAATCACAGGTTTTCGTTTGCCGGCGATTAAACTTCTTTTATTCAGCGTCTCATCAAAAGTGAAAACATTTTTGAAAACTACATGTCTCATGCGATTTAGTGGTGAAAAGATAATTTAAAAAATCGTTTTGGAAATGAGTTTACTCACGGGGTACTTTCTTTGTATACTTTTGACTATACGGGCCGAGTCCGGGGTTTACGGGAAATGGCGGGTTTTCGTTTGCCGGCGATTAAACTCCATTTATTCAGCGTCTCATCAAAAATGAAAACATTTTTGAAAACTAAAAGCCTCAATCGTTCTAGTGGTGCAGAAATAATATGAAAAATCGTTCGGGGAAGTCAGTTTACTCCTTGGGTACTTTCTTTATATACATTCAACTATACGGGCCAAGCCCGGGATTTACGGGAAATGGCGGGTTTTCTTTTGCGGGCGATTAAACTTCTTTTACTCAGCGTCTCATTAAAAATGAAAACAAGTTTGAAAACTACAAGTCTCATGCGTTTTAGTGGTAAAAAAATAATTTAAAAAATCGTTCGGGAAATGAGTTTACTCCCTGGGTACTGTCTTTGTATACTTTTGACTAAACGGGCCAAGCCCGGGAATTTCGGGAAATCGCGGGTTTTCGTTTGCCGGCGATTAAACTTCTTTTATTCAGCGTCCCATCAAAAATGAAAACATTTTTGAAAACTACAAGTCTCATGCGTTTTAGTGGTAAAAAAATAATTTAAAAAATCGTTCGGGAAATGAGTTTACTCCCTGGGTACTTTCTTTGTATACTTTTGACTAAACGGGCCAAGCCCGGGATATTCGGAAAATCGCGGGTTTTCGTTTGCCGGCGATTAAACTTCTTTTATTCAGCGTCTCATCAAATATGAAAACAATTTTGAAAACTACAAGTCTTATGCGTTTTAGTGGTGAAAAAATAATTTAAAAAATCTTTCTGGAAATGAGTTTACTCACAGGGTACTTTCTTTTTATACATTCGACTATACGGGCCAAGCCCGGGATTTACGGGAAATCGCGGGTTTTCGTTTGCCGGCGATTAAACCTCTTTCATTAAGCGTCTCATCAAAAATGAAAACATTTTTGAAAACTACAAGTCTCATGCGTTTTAGTGGTGAAAAAATAATATAAAAAATCGTTCGGGAAATGAGTTTACTCCCTGGGTACTTTCTTTGTATACTTTTGACTATACGGGCCGAGTCCGGGGTTTACGGGAAATGGCGGGTTTTCGTTTGCCGGCGATTAAACTCCATTTATTCAGCGTCTTTTCAAAAATGAAAACATTTTTAAAAACTACAAGTCTCATGGGCTTTAGTGGTGAAATAATAATTTTAAAAATCGTTCGTGAAATGAGTTTACTCCCTGGGTACTTTCCTTGCATACTTTTGACTATAGGGGCCGAGTCTGGGATTTACGAGAAATCGCAGGTTTTCGTTTGCCGGCGATTAAACTTCTTTTATTCAGCGTCTCATCAATAATGAAAACATTTTTAAAAACTACAAGTCTCATGGGCTTTAGTGGTGAAATATTAATTTAAAAAATCGTTCGGGAAATGAGTTTACTCCCTGGGTATTTTATTTGTATACTTTTGACTATACGGGCCGAGTCTGGGATTTACGGGAAATCGCAGGTTTTCGTTTGCCGGCGATTAAACTTCTTTTATTCAGCGTCTCATCAAAAGTGAAAACATTTTTGAAAACTACATGTCTCATGCGATTTAGTGGTGAAAAGATAATTTAAAAAATCGTTTTGGAAATGAGTTTACTCACGGGGTACTTTCTTTGTATACATTCGACTATACGGGACAAGCCCTGGATTTACGGGAAATCGCGGGTTTTCGTTTGCCGGTTATTAAACCTCTTTCATTAAGCGTCTCATTAAAAATGAAAACATTTTTGAAAACTACAAGCCTCAATCGTTCTAGTGGTGCAGAAATAATATGAAAAATCGTTCGGGGAAATCAGTTTACTCCTTGGGTACTTTCTTTATATACATTCAACTATACGGGCCAAGCCCGGGATTTACGGGAAATCGCGGGTTTTCTTTTGCCGGCGATTAAACTTCTTTTACTCAGCGTCTCATTAAAAATGAAAACAAGTTTGAAAACTACAAGTCTCATGCGTTTTAGTGGTAAAAAAATAATTTAAAAAATCGTTCGGGAAATGAGTTTACTCCCTGGGTACTGTCTTTGTATACTTTTGACTAAACGGGCCAAGCCCGGGAATTTCGGGAAATCGCGGGTTTTCGTTTGCCGGCGATTAAACTTCTTTTATTCAGCGTCCCATCAAAAATGAAAACATTTTTGAAAACTACAAGTCTCATGCGTTTTAGTGGTGAAAAAATAATATAGAAAATCGTTCGGGAAATGAGTTTACTCCCTGGGTACTTTCTTTATATACTTTTGACTATACGGGCCAAGCCCGGGATTTACGGGAAATGGCGGGTTTTCGTTTGCCGGCGATTAAACTTCTTTTATTCAGTGTCTCATCACAAATGAAAACATTTTTGAAAACTACAAGTCTCATGCGTTTTAGTGGTGAAAAGATAATTTAAAAAATCGTTTTGGAAATGAGTTTACTCACAGGGTAATTTCTTTGTATACATTCGACTATACGGGCCAAGCCCGGGATATACGGGAAATCGCGGGTTTTCGTTTGCCCGCGATTAAACCACTTTCATTAAGCGTCTCATCAAAAATGAAAAAATTTCTGAAAACTACAGGTCTCAAGAGTTTTAGTGGTGAAAAATTAATTTAAAAAATCGTTCGGGAAATGAGTTTACTCCCTGGGTACTTTCTTTGTATACTTTTGACTATACGGGCCGAGTCCGGGATTTACCGGAAATCGCGGGTTTTCGTTTGCCGGCGATTAAACTTCTTTTATTCAGCGTCTCATCAAAAATGAAAACATTTTCAAAAACTACAAGTCTCATGGGCTTTAGTGGTGAAATAATAATTTAAAAAATCGTTCGGGAAATGAGTTTACTCCCTGGGTACTTTCTTTGTATACTTTTGACTATACGGGCCGAGTCTGGGATTTACGGGAAGTCGCAGGTTTTCGTTTGCCGGCGATTAAACTTCTTTTATTCAGCGTCTCATTAAAAATGAAAACATTTTTGAAAACTACAAGTCTCATGTCATTTAGTGGTGAAAAGATAATTTAAAAAATCGTTCTGGAAATGAGTTTACTCACAGGTTACTTTCTTTGTATACATTCGACTATACGGGACAAGCCCGGGATTTACGGGAAATCGCGGGTTTTCGTTTGCCGGCGATTAAACTTCTTTTATTCAGTGTCTCATCAAAAATGAAAACCTTTTTGAAAACTACAAGTCTCATGCGTTTTAGTGGTAAAAAGATAATTTAAAAAATCGTTTTGGAAATGAGTTTACTCACAGGGTAATTTCTTTGTATACATTCGACTATACGGGCCAAGCCCGGGATTTACGGGAAATCGCGGGTTTTTGTCTGCCGGCGATTAAACCACTTTCATTAAGCGTCTCATCAAAAATGAAAACATTTCTGAAAACTACAGGTCTCATGCGTTTTAGTGGTGAAAAATTAATTTAAAAAATCGTTCGGGAAATGAGTTTACTCCCTGGGTACTTTCTTTGTATACTTTTGACTATACGGGCCGAGTCCGGGATTTACGGGAAATCGCGGGTTTTCGTTTGCCGGCGATTAAACTCCATTTATTCAGCGTCTCATCAAAAATGAAAACATTTTTAAAAACTACAAGTCTCATGGGCTTTAGTGGTGAAATAATAATTTAAAAAATCGTTCGGGAAATGAGTTTACTCCCTGGGTACTTTCTTTGTATACTTTTGACTATACGGGCCGAGTCTGGGATTTACGGGAAGTCGCAGGTTTTCGTTTGCCGGCGATTAAACTTCTTTTATTCAGCGTCTCATCAAAAATGAAAACATTTTTGAAAACTACAAGTCTCATGCGATTTAGTGGTGAAAAGATAATTTAAAAAATCGTTCTGAGAATGAGTTTACTCACAGGGTACTTTCTTTGTATACATTCGACTATACGGGACAAGCCCGGGATTTACGGGAAATCGCGGGTTTTCGTTTGCCGGCGATTAAACCTCTTTCATTAAGCGTCTCATTAAAAATGAAAACATTTTTGAAAACTACAAGTCTCATTCGTTCTAGTGGTGCAGAAATAATTTGAAAAATCTTTCGGGAAATCAGTTTATTCCTTAGGTACTTTCTTTATATACATTCAACTATACGGGCCAAGCCCGGGATTTACGGGAAATCGCGGGTTTTCGTTTGCCGGCGATTAAAATTCTTTTATTCAGCGTCTCATGAAAAATGAAACCAAGTTTGAAAACTACAAGTCTCATGCGTTTTAGTGGTGAAAAAATAATTTAAAAAATCGTTCGGGAAATGAGTTTACTCCCTGGGTACTTTCTTTGTATACTTTTGACTATACGGGCCGAGTCCGGGATTTACGGGAAATCGCGGGTTTTCGTTTGCCGGCGATTAAACTTCTTTTATTCAGCGTCCCATCAAAAATGAAAACATTTTTGAAAACTACAGGTCTCATGCGTTTTAGTGGTGAAAAATTAATTTAAAAAATCGTTCGGGAAATGAGTTTACTCCCTGGGTACTTTCTTTGTATACTTTTGACTATACGGGCCGAGTCCGGGATTTACGGGAAATCGCGGGTTTTCGTTTGCCGGCGATTAAACTCCATTTATTCAGCGTCTCATCAAAAATGAAAACATTTTTAAAAACTACAAGTCTCATGGGCTTTAGTGGTGAAATAATAATTTAAAAAATCGTTCGGGAAATGAGTTTACTCCCTGGGTACTTTCTTTGTATACTTTTGACTATACGGGCCGAGTCTGGGATTTACGGGAAGTCGCAGGTTTTCGTTTGCCGGCGATTAAACTTCTTTTATTCAGCGTCTCATCAAAAATGAAAACATTTTTGAAAACTACAAGTCTCATGCGATTTAGTGGTGAAAAGATAATTTAAAAAATCGTTCTGAGAATGAGTTTACTCACAGGGTACTTTCTTTGTATACATTCGACTATACGGGACAAGCCCGGGATTTACGGGAAATCGCGGGTTTTCGTTTGCCGGCGATTAAACCTCTTTCATTAAGTGTCTCATTAAAAATGAAAACATTTTTGAAAACTACAAGTCTCATTCGTTCTAGTGGTGCAGAAATAATTTGAAAAATCGTTCGGGAAATCAGTTTATTCCTTAGGTACTTTCTTTATATACATTCAACTATACGGGCCAAGCCCGGGATTTACGGGAAATCGCGGGTTTTCGTTTGCCGGCGATTAAAATTCTTTTATTCAGCGTCTCATGAAAAATGAAACCAAGTTTGAAAACTACAAGTCTCATGCGTTTTAGTGGTGAAAAAATAATTTAAAAAATCGTTCGGGAAATGAGTTTACTCCCTGGGTACTTTCTTTGTATACATTGGACCACACGGGCCAAGCCCGCGTTTTAGGGGAAATCGCTGGTTTTCGTTTGCCGGCGATTAAACTTCTTTTATTCAGCGTCTTATTAAAAATGAAAACATTTTTGAAAACTACAGGTCTCATGCGTTTTAGTGGTGAAAAAATAATTTGAAAAATCGTTTGGGAAATGAGTTTACTCCCTGGGTACTTTCTTTGTATACTTTTGACTATGCGGGCCGAGTCCAGGGTTTACGGGAAATCGCGGGTTTTCGTTCGCCGGCGATTAAACCTCTTTCATTAAGCGTCTCATTAAAAATTAAAACATTTTTGAAAACTACAAGTCTCATTCGTTCTAGTGGTGCAGAAATAATTTGAAAAATCGTTCAGGAAATCAGTTTATTCCTTAGGTACTTTCTTTATATACATTCAACTATACGGGCCAAGCCCGGGATTTACGGGAAATCGCGGGTTTTCGTTTGCCGGCGATTAAAATTCTTTTATTCAGCGTCTCATCAAAAATGAAACCAAGTTTGAAAACTACAAGTCTCATGCGTTTTTGTGGTGAAAAAATAATTTAAAAAATCGTTCGGGAAATGAGTTTACTTCCTGGGTACTTTCTTTGTATACATTCGACTATACGGGACAAGCCCGGGATTTACGGTAAATTGCGGGTTTTCGTTTGCCGGCGATTAAACCTCTTTCATTAAGCGTCTCATTAAAAATGAAGACATTTTTGAAAACTACAAGTCTCATTCGTTCTAGTGGTGCAGAAATAATTTAAAAAATCGTTCGGGAAATCAGTTTATTCCTTGGGTACTTTCTTTATATACTTTTGACTATACGGGCCGAGTCCGGGATTTACGGGAAATCGCGGGTTTTCGTTTGCCGGCGATTAAACTCCATTTATTCAGCGTCTCATCAAAAATGAAAACATTTTTAAAAACTACAAGTCTCATGGGCTTTAGTGGTGAAATAATAATTTAAAAAATCGTTCGGGAAATGAGTTTACTCCCTGGGTACTTTCTTTGTATACTTTTGACTATACGGGCCGAGTCTGGGATTTACGGGAAGTCGCAGGTTTTCGTTTGCCGGCGATTAAACTTCTTTTATTCAGCGTCTCATCAAAAATGAAAAATTTTTGAAAACTACAAGTCTCATGCGATTTAGTGGTGAAAAGATAATTTAAAAAATCGTTCTGAGAATGAGTTTACTCACAGGGTACTTTCTTTGTATACATTCGACTATACGGGACAAGCCCGGGATTTACGGGAAATCGCGGGTTTTCGTTTGCCGGCGATTAAACCTCTTTCATTAAGCGTCTCATTAAAAATGAAAACATTTTTGAAAACTACAAGTCTCATTCGTTCTAGTGGTGCAGAAATAATTTGAAAAATCGTTAGGGAAATCAGTTTATTCCTTAGGTACTTTCTTTATATACATTCAACTATACGGGCCAAGCCCGGGATTTACGGGAAATCGCGGGTTTTCGTTTGCCGGCGATTAAAATTCTTTTATTCAGCGTCTCATGAAAAATGAAACCAAGTTTGAAAACTACAAGTCTCATGCGTTTTAGTGGTGAAAAAATAATTTAAAAAATCGTTCGGGAAATGAGTTTACTCCCTGGGTACTTTCTTTGTATACATTCGACCACACGGGCCAAGCCCGCGTTTTAGGGGAAATCGCTGGTTTTCGTTTGCCGGCGATTAAACTTCTTTTATTCAGCGTCTTATTAAAAATGAAAACATTTTTAAAAACTACAAGTCTCATGGGCTTTAGTGGTGAAATAATAATTTAAAAAATCGTTCTGGAAATGAATTTACTCACAGGGTACTTTCTTTGTATACATTCGACTATACGGAACAAGCCCGGGATTTACGGGAAATCGCGGGTTTTCGTTTGCCGGCGATTAAACTCCATTTATTCAGCGTCTCATCAAAAATGAAAACATTTTTAAAAACTACAAGTCTCATGGGTTTTAGTGGTGAAATAATAATTTAAAAAATCGTTCTGGAAATGAGTTTACTCACAGGGTACTTTCTTTGTATACATTCGACTATACGGGACAAGCCCGGGATTTACGGTAAATTGCGGGTTTTCGTTTGCCGGCGAATAAACCTCTTTCATTAAGCGTCTCATTAAAAATGAAGACATTTTTGAAAACTACAAGTCTCATTCGTTCTAGTGGTGCAGAAATAATTTGAAAAATCGTTCGGGAAATCAGTTTATTCCTTGGGTACTTTCTTTATATACATTCAACTATACGGGCCAAGCACGGGATTTACGGGAAATCGCGGGTTTTCGTTTGCCGGCGATTAAAATTCTTTTATTCAGCGTCTCATCAAAAATGAAACCAAGTTTGAAAACTACAAGTCTCATGCGTTTTAGTGGTTAAAAAATAATTTAAAAAATCGTTCATGAAATGAGTTTACTCCCTGGGTACTTTTTTGTATACATTCGACTACACGGGCCAAGCCTGGGTTTTAGGGGAAATCGCTGGTTTTCCTTTGCCGGCGATTAAACCTCTTTCATTAAGCGTCTCATCAAAAATGAAAACATTTTTGAAAACTACAGGTCTAATGCGTTTTAGTGGTGAAAAAATAATTTGAAAAATCGTTTGGG
Organism: Hydractinia symbiolongicarpus; assembly: GCF_029227915.1. NCBI lineage: Eukaryota > Metazoa > Cnidaria > Hydrozoa > Anthoathecata > Hydractiniidae > Hydractinia > Hydractinia symbiolongicarpus. The sequence goes on from NC_079877.1 coordinate 34,942,640, forward strand.
AAATGAGTTTACTCCCTGGGTACTTTCTTTGTATACTTTTGACTATACGGGCCGAGTCCGGGGTTTACGGGAAATGGCGTGTTTTCGTTTGCCGGCGATTAAACTTCTTTTATTCAGCGTCTCATCAAAAATGAAAACATTTTTGAAAACTACAAGTCTCATGCGTTTTAGTGGTTAAAAAATAATTTAAAAAATCGTTCGGGAAATGAGTTTACTCACAGGGTACTTTCTTTGTATACATTCGACTATACGGGACAAGCCCGGGATTTACGGTAAATTGCGGGTTTTCGTTTGCCGGCGATTAAACCTCTTTCATTAAGCGTCTCATTAAAAATGAAGACATTTTTGAAAACTACAGGTCTCATGCGTTTTAGTGGTGAAAAAATAATATAAAAAATCGTTTGGGAAATGAGTTTACTCCCTGGGTACTTTCTTTGTATACTTTTGACTATACGGGCCGAGTTCGGGGTTTGCGGGAAATGGCGGGTTTTTGTTTGCCGGCGATTAAACTTCTTTTATTCAGCGTCTCATCAAAAATGAAAACATTTTTGAAAACTACAAGTCTCATGCGCTTTAGTGGTTAAAAAATAATTTAAAAAATCGTTCGGGAAATGCGTTTACTCCCTGGGTACTTTCTTTGTATACTTTTGACTATACGGGCCGAGCCGGGATTTACGGGAAATCGCGGGTTTTCGTTTCCGGCGATTAAATTTCTTTTATTCAGCGTCCCATCAAAAATGAAAACATTTTTGAAAACTACAAGTCTCATGCGTTTTAGTGGTTAAAAAATAATATAAAAAATCGTTCGGGAAATGAGTTTACTCCCTGGGTACTTTCTTTGTATACTTTTGACTATACGGGCCGAGTCCGCGGTTTACGGGAAATGGCGGGTTTTTGTTTGCCGGCGATTAAACTCCATTTATTCAGCGTCTCATCAAAAATGAAAACATTTTTAAAAACTACAAGTCTCATGGGCTTTAGTGGTGAAATAATAATTTAAAAAATCGTTCGTGAAATGAGTTTACTCCCTGGGTACTTTCTTTGCACACTTTTGACTATACGGGCCGAGTCTGGGATTTACGGGAAATCGCAGGTTTTCGTTTGCCGGCGATTAAACTTCTTTTATTCAGCGTCTATCAAAAATGAAAACATGGGCTTTAGTGGTTAAATAATAATTTTAAAAATCGTTCGGGAAATGAGTTTACTCCCTGGGTACTTTTTTTGTATACTTTTGACTTTAGTCCGGGATTTACGGGAAATCGCAGGTTTTCGTTTACCGGCGATTAAACTTCTTTTATTCAGCGTCTCATCAAAAATGAAAACATTTTTGAAAACTACAGGTCTCATGCGTTTTAGTGGTGAAAAAATAATTTAAAAAATCGTTCGGGAAATGCGTTTACTCCCTGGGTACTTTCTTTGTATACTTTTGACTATACGGGCCGAGTCCGGGGTTTACGGGAAATGGCGGGTTCTCGTTTGCCGGCGATTAAACTCCATTTATTCAGCGTCTCATCAAAAATGAAAACATTTTTAAAAACTACAAGTCTCATGGGCTTTAGTGGTGAAATAATAATTTAAAAAATCGTTCGGGAAATGCGTTTACTCCCTGGGTACTTTCTTTGTATACTTTTGACTATACGGGCCGAATCCGGGGTTTACGGGAAATGGCGGGTTTTTGTTTGCCGGCGATTAAACTCCATTTATTCAGCGTCTCATCAAAAATGAAAACATTTTTAAAAACTACAAGTCTCATGGGCTTTAGTGATGAAATAATAATTAAAAAAATCGTTCGTGAAATGAGTTTACTCCCTGGGTACTTTCTTTGCATACTTTTGACTATACGGGGCGAGTCTGGGATTTACGGGAAATCGCAGGTTTTCGATTGCAAGCGATTAAACTTCTTTTATTCAGCGTCTCATCAAAAATGAAAACATGGGCTTTAGTGGTTAAATAATAATTTAAAAAATCGTTCGGGAAATGAGTTTACTCCCTGGGTACTTTTTTTGTATACTTTTGACTTTAGTCCGGGATTTACGGGAAATCGCAGGTTTTCGTTTGCCGGCGATTAAACTTCTTTTATTCAGCGTCTCATCAAAAATAAAAACATTTTTGAAAACTACAAGTCTCATGCGTTTTAGTGGTTAAAAAATAATTTAATAAATCGTTCGGGAAATGCGTTTACTCCCTGGGTACTTTCTTTGTATACTTTTGACTATACGGGCCGAGCCGGGATTTACGTGAAATCGCGGGTTTTCGTTTCCGGCGATTAAATTTCTTTTATTCAGATTCCCATCAAAAATGAAAACATTTTTGAAAACTACAAGTCTCATGCGTTTTAGTGGTGAAAAAATAATATAAAAAATCGTTCGGGAAATGATTTTACTCCCTGGGTACTTTCTTTGTATACTTTTGACTATACGGGCCGAGTCCAGGGTTTACGGGAAATGGCGGGTTTTCGTTTGCCGGCGATTAAACTCCATTTATTCAGCGTCTCATCAAAAATGAAAACATTTTTGAAAACTACAAGTCTCATGGTCTTTAGTGGTGAAATAATAATTTAAAAAATCGTTCGTGAAATGAGTTTACTCTCTGGGTACTTTTTTTGCATACTTTTGACTATACGGGCCGAGCCGGGATTTACGGGAAATCGCGGGTTTTCGTTTCCGGCGATTAAATTTCTTTCATTCAGATTCCCATCAAAAATGAAAAATTTTTTGAAAACTACAAGTCTCATGCGTTTTAGTGGTGTAAAAGTAATAAAAAATCGTTCGGGAAATGAGTTTACTCCCTGGGTACTTTCTTTGTATACTTTTGACTATACGGGCCGAGTCCGGGGTTTACGGGAAATGGCGGGTTTTCGTTTGCCGGCGATTAAACTCCATTTATTCAGCGTCTCATCAAAAATGAAAACATTTTTAAAAACTACAAGTATCATGGGCTTTAGTGGTGAAA